>NC_058092.1:61437500-62062500 GCF_020171115.1 Neogale vison
GGCATTTTTCTCTAGCTGCTTGAGTGTACCTGTCAACTTTGAAAGAGGCAATAGCTGATTTTCAATGCAAGCTCATCTGCAAGCAGAGGCTCAGGAAGAAACTTTCAAATAGAGCTTTTACATAATGCCTTGTTCCTACGGAAACCATTTTTGTTTTGTTTGAGCAAGAACTGACCCGTTTCTTCCTTACAAAAGAGTGTGTATGCATGTGTGTGCTTTAGTTTGCTTTTTGATCCTCAGACTATAATTATAAACCCTGATTCACTCATGTTGAAATGGCATTATCTTATATGCTTTCTCTATGTTTATTCTTTACTCAGTGAGTGAATTTGAATTTGAATTTGAACTGAAGAGACTGGAGACAACCTTTGATATGATAAACATTTTAATTGTTTATTAATATAAACAACTATGAATTTATTGAGATCAGGAAGGTAAATAGAGTAGTATCACTGTGTTAATTTATTAATAAAGTATCTCAATGAGAAGGTAGTTTTTCTAGACTTCGTAGAAAGAAGAGAAGTACTTTTGTATAAATTGTTCATAATATGTATTTCTCCACATTTACTAAAAGATGTTGACACTTACACACCTTCAAGTACATTTAGTCAAAAGTTGTTGTTTATCTTCTATATATTGTGTAATGTGAGGATCACTGTGCAAATCAGACTTTTTCGATTCTAAAAATTTATTTCCCTTTCTTTCCTTGAGGGGGGTGAAAAAGTGTTCAATTTTCAATGACATTCAAAAGAAATTCTAGTTATTCCAGATTGTTCCTATTCCTGAATAAGGGAATCAGGCTCAAATGGAAAGCTTCTTTTTCTCTCTGTAATATAATATGTTTTTAAAAATTGGTGGCTCCAATGCCAGCACGTCATGGGAAATAATAAATAGAATCAGTAATTTCTTTGTTTCTGAGATATATTCCAAAGTGCAGAGTATATCTCAGGAGCAAACCTGGATTTATCTTTTTCCTTGATTACAAAATCCATGGAATTAGGAATGAGAAAATCATAATATAATTGTGTATTATAGTAATGATCCTCCTTCTTTATTGTCCTACTTCCTATCAGTATGCATGAAGTAATTACCTCAATTTTCCTCATAAATAACACCTAACAACCTGGGAGGCATGGTTCATACTATTCATTTTCAGGACTATATCTCCTGCAGTTGATGCTGTGGACACATGATGAGCAGGAGATTTGCTCATCATTCAACTTTGCTGCCTCTCTAGTATGGCTGTCACTCAACAAAGATATTGTCTAATTAAAGCACTATGTTCTCTGAAGGGACAAAAGAACCCAACATGAGTAAAGTTCCCATTATGGATTTGGCTTTTCCATGACTGTTCTGTCTCAGTTGTTGTTGTTGTTGTTTTTTAATCATCACTCCCACCAGGCAGTGCTTGCCTATCGAGACAATAACTAAATGAGTTGAGAATTCTGTCAGGTTTATATCAGCAGTGGGTAGTACACACATTACCGACTCATTAAAAAAAGAAAGTCAGAAGAAACAAATACAGTTTCTTTCTTTTACTCTCAGATATCACTATTTAACAAGGACGGTTCACGGTTCAAAAGGTAAGAGATGCAAACAATGGCTCCCCAATAGACTAAGTTATTTTTGCATAAGCAACATTAATAAATGCTTAAGTAAATGTTGTCTTATAATTTCATTCTTGTTTCCATACAGCTATGTGTATTACATGCCCAAAAGAGTTTGGCTCCCTATTAGCACATCTTTTGACAAATAGTAAGACCTCAGTAAATATAAGCTATTACATACATAAGAACAACACTGAAAATAAACCTTACCCTGAAAGGACAATATTGATATTCCATCATTGAAGAAAATTAAAACTATATGTTGGAGGCTTAGAAGAGAATTCTGAGTAAGGAGATCCCAAATCATTTTTAAAATATGACTTCATTTTTTAAATGACTTCATCTTTGAATTCAGATGTATTGGATTCTTAAGGTGAGAATGGCCATAAGTGATTAAATGTTCAGCTTCTGAATTGTTTGTAAAGATTCAGTCCTTTCACTCTAAAAGAGTGTTTTTAAACTTTTGTTTACAGTGGGACTCCTGGGTGGCTCAGTCAGTGAAGCATCTGCCTTCAACTCAGATCATGATCCCAGAGTCCTGGGATCAAATCCCACACTGCTCAGTGAGAAGTCTGCTTCTCCCTCTGTGTGCCACTCCCCCTGCTTGGGTCTTCTCTCTCTGACAAATAAATAAATAAAATCTTTTAAAAAAATTTTTAAAAAAGGAAACATTTGTTTACAGAACCATGGGTTTCAATAGCATTGCCTTGGCTCCTGCTGCCAGGACCTGGGGAAAAGGGGTTAGGAAGGTGATGTTTCATATGTAGGCAACTAAAGTATTCAAAGTAGAAAAAAAAGGTTGAGAAGAATCTTAAAATGGAATATGGTGCAAGGTTTTTCCAAAGCACTTTTTATTATTAAAAGATAATCTGTGATGATAATACAAAATGAAAAGCAGTTGGTAGGATAAGGTTGAAAGGGCACTGACTTCAGAGACAGACTGGGTTTGATTTCTGTGGTTATTGCTTAAACATGTGACAGTCCTGGGCACGTTACTAAACCTTTGAGATTGCTTATGCATGCCCAAAGCTGCAAATACTTCTAAGAGCCATTGTCATGAGTATGCTAAGTAACATACATGAAATTTTCAACCCCATGTATAGAACATAGAAGCACAAATCCTGCATTTGCTAAGGCAGCCCTGTGAGTATGCTCAGCTGAGGTGAATAGTGAGGTAATAATACAAACGCTATTTATGAGTGTAGAGAGAAAATGAAGATTAGATTTATTAAATTATAAGAATCATAGCTAAGATTAGTAACAGTATAGTACTGCAGTGCAATGGTTCAACCTATGATTTTTCAACTTCATGATGGTGAGAAAGTGATACCCATTTAGTAGAAACTGTACTTTGAATTTTGAATTTTGACCTTTTCCCAGGCCAGTGATATGAGGTATAATATTCTCATGAGGCTGGGCAGCAGCAGTGAGCTGCAACTCCCCAGCTACAGGATCATGAGGGTAAATAAGTGATACACTTAAAACCATTCTATACCCAGACTCATTTTGTTTTCCACTTTCAGTACGGTATTCAACAAATTACATAAGATATTCAACACTTTATTATAAAATAGGCTTCATGTTAGATGATTTTGTCCAACTGAAGGCAAATGTGAGGGTTCTGAACACATTTAAGTCCAGCTAACCTAAGCCATGATGTTCAATAAGTTAAGTATATTAACTGCATTTCAATTTACAATATTTTCAATTTATGATGGGTTTATCACGACATAACCCCATTATAAATTCATGAAGATTTTGTATGTAAAATATTTTTATTCCTTTTTTTAGAACAGAAAGTCTAACTGAAAGTAATTTCCCTCTTTCGTGTGTGAATATAATTAAAAAGCTGTTTTGGTATTGTTATTTGGAAGACAGGAGGTAAGTGGCTGGTTTTAATAAATACACTGCTGCCGTATTGGAGAAAATGAACATTTTAAAACCTTATGAGTTGAGGCAGTAGAAGGAATGTTGCAGTGTCTCATGTACCATGATGTTTCTGTAGCATTTAATATTATTAACAGTATCTTTTCACATTTAATCCCATCTTCAATTTCTCCTACAAAAATTGAAACCCTTTGTCATCCCAATTGCCTACTTTCTCTCCTTTCACTTGGCATAAGGAACATTAATTGAGGGGGGAAAAAAGCCAACTGGATGCTTTCTTTTTTCTTTTTATTAACATATAATGTATTATTTGTTTCAGGGGTACAGGTCTGTGATTCATCGTCTTACACAGTCCACAGTGCACACCATAGCACATTTATCCTCCCTAATGTCTATCACACAGCCACTCCATCCATCTCAACACCCCTCCACTCCAGCAAGCCCCAGTTTCCTGAGATTAAGAGTCTCTTATGTTTCGTCTCTCTCTCTCTGGTTTTGTCATTTCATTTTTCCCTCCCTTCCCCTATGACCCTTTGTCTTGTTTCTCAAATTGCTCATATTAGTGAGATCATATGATATTTGTCTTTCTCTGATTGACTTATTTCACTTAGTATAATACCCTCTAGTTCCATCCACGTCTTTGCAAGTGGCAAGATTTTGTTTTTGATGGCTGCATAATATTCCTGTGTATGTGTGTGTGTGTGTGTGTGTGTGTGTGTGTCACATCTTTATTCATTCATCTGTTCAGTGGACATCTAGGCTCTTTCAATAGTTTGGTTATCGTGGAACTGTGCTGCTATAAACATTGGGGTGCACATGCCCCTTCGGATCACTACGTTTGTATCTTCAGGGTAAATATCCAATAGTGCAATTCCTGGGTCATAGGGTAGCTCTATTTTCAACTTTTTTAGGAATCTCCATACTGTTTTCCAGAGTAGCAATATCAGCTTGCATTCTGACCAGCAATGTAGGATCTGCATCCTTGCCAACATCTGTCATTTCCTGACTTGCTAATTTTAACCATTCTAACTGGTATGAGATGGTAACTCATTGAGGTTTTGATTTGTATTTCCCTGATGCCAAGTGATGTTGAGCACTTTTTCATGTGTCTGTTGGCCATTTGGGTGTCTTCATTGCTGAAATGTCTGTTCATGTCTTCTGCCCATTTCTTGATTGGATTATCTGTTCTTTGGGTATTGAATTTGATGAGTTCATTATAGATTTTGGACACTAGCCCTGTATCTGATATGTCATTTGCAAATATTTTCTCTCATTCTTTCAGCTGTCTTTTAGTTTTGTTCATTGTTTCCTTTGCTATGCAAAAGATTTTATCTTTTTTTCCCCAGTTTTCCAAAATTCATTTTTTATGCACGACACCCAGTGCTCCATGCAATACGTGTCCTCCATAATACCGACCACCAGGCTCACCCAACTCCCCAACCCCCTCCCCTCCAAAACCCTCAGTTTGTTTCTCAGAGTCCACAGTTTCTCATGATTTGTCTCCTCCTCCGATTTCCCCCAACTCACTTCTTCTCCATCACCCAATGTCCTCCATGTTATTCTTAATGCTCCACAAGTAAGTAAAACCATATGATAATTGACTCTCTCTGCTTGACTTCTTTTACCCAGCATAATCTCTTCCAATCCCATCCATGTTGATATAAAAGTTGAGTATTCATCATTTCTGATGGCTGCATAATATTCCATTGCATTTTTGGACCACATCTTCTTTATCCATTCATCTGTTGAAGGGCATCTCGGCTCTTTCCACAGTTTGGTGACTGTGGTCATTGCTGGTATGAACATTGGAGTACAGATGGCCCTTCTTTTCACTACATCTATATCTTTGGGATGCAAGGGTGGTTCAACATTCACAAATAAATCAATATGATAGAACAAATCAATAAGAGAAGAGAGAAGAACCACATGGTCCTCTCAATTGATGCAGAAAAAAGTATTTGACAAGATACAGCTCTGTTCTTGATTAAAAAGATTCAAAATAAAGGGTTAGAGGGAACATTCCTCAACTTCATAAAATCTATGAAAAACCCACAGTGACTATCATCCTCAATGGGGAAAAGCTGATAGCCTTCCCTTTGAGATCAGGAACATGACAAGGATGTCTATCTCAACATTGTTGTTCAATGTAGTACTAGAAGTCCTAGCAACAGCAATCAGACAACAAAAAGAAACAAAAGGTATTCAAATTGGCAAAGAAGAAGTCAAACTCTCTCTTCACAGAGAGAAGTCTTTTGGAAAAGCCAAAAGACTCCACCCCCAAACTACTAGAACTCACACAGCAATTCAGTAATGTGGCAGGAAACAAAATTAATGTACAGAAATCAGTTGCATTCTTATACACTAATAATGAAAACACAGAAAGGGAAATTAGCAAAAGATTTTTTCTTGATGAAGTCCCAGTAGTTCATGTTTGCCCTTGCTTCCCTTGCCTTTGGCAATGTATCTAGGAAGAAGTTGCTATGTCTGAGGTTGCTGTCTGTGTTCCCCTCAAGTATTTTCTTGGATTCCTGTCTCACACTGAGGTCTTTCATCCATTTTGAGTCTATTTCTGTGTGTGGTGTAAGAAAATGGTCCAGTTTCATTCTTCTGCATGTGGTTGTCCAATTTGCCCACCATTTGTTGAAGAGACTTTTTTCCATTGGACATTCTTTTCTGCTTTGTCAAAGATAAGTTGACCATAGAGTTCAGGGTCCATTTCTGGGCTCTCTATTCTGTTCCATTTATCTATGTGTCTGTTTTTGTGCTAGTACCATACTATCTTGATGATCATAACTTTTTAATAGAGATTGAAGTCCGAAATTGTGATGCCACCAACTTTGGTTTTCTTTTTCAACATTCTTCTGGCTATTAGGGGTCTTTTCTTGTTCCATATAAATTTTAGGATTATTTGTTTCATTTCTTTGAAAAAAAGTTGATTTTTTTTTAACAGACAGAGAGATCACAAGTAGACAGAGAGGCAGGCAGAGAGAGTGGGTAAAGCAGTCTCTCCACGGAGCAGAGAGCCCAATGTGGGGCTCAATCCCAGGACCCTGAGATTGTGACCTGAGCTGAAGGCAGAGGCTTAACCCACCAAGCCACCCAGGTGCCCCTTGATGGTATTTTGATGGGGATTGCACTAAATATGTAGATTGCTCTGGGTAACATAGACATTTTCACAATTATTTGTTCTTTCAATCCATGAGCATGGAATGATTTTCCATTGATTTGTGTCTTTTTCAATTTCTTCTGTGAGTATTCTATAGTTTTCTGAGTACAGATTCCTTGCCTCTTTGGTTAGATTTATTCCTAGGTATCTTATGGTTTGGGTTGAAATTATAAATGGGACTGACTCTTTAATTTCTCTTTCTTCTGTCTTGTTGGTGTATAGAAATGGAACTGATTTCTTTACATTTGTTTTATATCCTGCCACTTTACTGAATTCCTGTATGAGTTCTAGCAGTTTTGGAGTGGAGACTCTTGGGTTTTCCACATAAAGTATCATATCATCTCCAAAGAGTGAGTGTGACTTCTTTGCCTATTTGGATGCATTTTATTTCTTTTTGTTGTCTGATTGCTGAGGCTAGGACTTCCAGTACTATATTGAAGAGCAGTAGTGATAATGGACATCCCTGCCATGTTCCTGACCCTAGAGGAAAAGCTCTCAATTTTTACCCATTGAGGACAATATTCACTGTGGTTTTTTCATAGATGGTTTATATGATATTTAGGTATGTAGCCTCTATCCCAGCACTGTGAAGAGTTTTAATCAAGAAGGATGTTGTACTTTGTCAAATGCTTTTTCTGCATCTATTCAGAGTATCATAGGGTTCTTATTCTTTCTTTTATTTATATATTTTATCAGACTGGTTGATTTGCAGATGTTGAACCAATCTTGCAGCCCAGGAATAAATCCCACTTGTTCATGGTGAATAATGTTTTTAATGTACTGTTGGATCCTACTGGCTAGTATTTTGGTGAGAATTTTGCATCCATGTACATCAGGGATATTGGTCTATAATTCTCCCTTTTGATGGGGTCTTTGGTTTTGGGATCGAGGTAATGCTGGCCTCATAACATGAGTTTGGAAGTTGTCCTTCCATTTCTATTTTTTGGAACAGTTTCAGAAGAACAGCTATTAATTCTTATTTAAATGTTTGGTAGAAATCCCTTGGAAATCCATCTGTCCCTGGACTCTTGTTTGTGGGGAGATTTTTGATGACTGCTTCCATTTCCTTACTGGTTAAGGGTCTGTTCAGATTTTCTATTTCTTCTTGGTTCAGTTTTGGTAGTTTATACGACTCTAGGAATGCATCTATTTCTTCCAGATTGTAAAATTTGCTGGCATATAGCTGCTCATAATATGTTCTTATAATTGTTTGTATTGTTTTGGTGTTGGTTGTAATCTCTCCTCTATACATTCATGATTTTGTTAATTTGGCATCATTCTCTTTTCTTTTTGCAAGTCTGAACAGGGCTCAATCAATCTTATTATTTATTCTTTCAAAGAACCATCTCCTAGTTTCATGATCTGTTCTGTTGTTCTTTTGGTTTCTCTTTCATTGATTTCTGCTCTGACCTTCATTATTTCTCTTCTTTGCTGTTGGGTTTAGGCTTTCTTTGCTGTTCTTTCTCCAGCTTGTTTAGGTATAGGGTTAGGCTGTGTATTTGAGACCTTTCTTGTTTTTTGAGAAAGGCTTGTATTGCTGTGTACTTTCCTCTCAAACCACCTTTCCTGCAACCCAGAGATTTTGAAGAGTTGTGTTTTCATTTTCATTTGTTTCCATGATTTTTTAAAACTCTCCTTTAATTTCCTGGTTGACCCATTCATTCTTTAGTAGAATGTTCTCTAGCTTCTATGATTTGAGTTCTTTCCAGCTTTCCCCTTGTGATTGAGTTCTAGTTTCAAAGCACTGTGTTCTGAAAATATGGAATGATCCCAATCTTTTGGTAATGGTTGAGGCCTGATTTGTGACCTAGGATGTGATCTATTCTGGAGAATGTTCCATGTGCACTTGAGAAGAATGTGCATTATGTTGCTTCTGATAGAATATTCTGAATATATCATGAAGTCCTTCTGGTACAGTATGTCATTTAAAGACTTTATTTCCTTGTTGATCTTTTGCTTAAATGATCTATTTTAGTGAGGGGGATGTTAAAGTCCCCTACTATTATTGTATTATTGTTGATGTGTTTCCTTGATTTTCTTATTAATTGGCTTATATAAGTGGCTGCTTCCATTTTAGGGGCATAGATATTTAAAATTGTTTGATCTTCTCATTGGATAGACATTTTAAGTATGATTTGGTATCCTTCCTCATCTCTTATTTTGTCTTTGGCTTAAAATCTAATTTGTCTGATATAAGGATTTCCACCCCAACCTTCTTTTTACATCCATTTGCATGGTAAATTGTTTTCCAACACTTCACTTTAAATCTGGAGATGACTTTGGGTCTAAAATGAGTCCCTTGGAGACAGCATATTGATGGGTCGTGTTTTTTCTCAAATCTGATACCCTGTGTCATTTGATCATTTACATTCAGGGTAACTATTGAAAGATATGAATTTCGTGCCATTGTATTGTCTGTCAGGTGATTGTTACTGCATATTGTCTCTGTTCTTTTCTGGTCTATGTTACTTTCTCTTTGCTTTGTCTTAGGCTTTCTCTTTGCTTAGAGGACCCCTTTTAATATTTCCTATAGTGCTGTTTGGTATCTGCAAATTCTTTCAGCTTTTGTTTGTCCTGGAAGCTCTTTATCTCTCCTTCTATTTTCAGTGACAGCCTAGCTGGATATAGTATTCTTGACTGCATAATTTTCTTGTTTAGTGCTCTGGTTATATCATGCCAGTCCTTTCTGGCCAGCCAGGTCTCTGTGGTTAGATCTGCTGCCAATCTAATATCTCTACCATTGTAGTCTACAGACCTCTTGTCCAGAGCTGTTTTCAAGATTTTCTGTCTCTGAGACTTATAATTTTTACCATTAGATAACTAGGTGCTGATCCATTTTCAATGAATTTGAGGGGGCTTCTCAGGGCCTCCTGGATTTCCTTCCCCAAATTAGGGAAGTTCCCCACTATAATTTGCTCCAATATACCTTCTGCTCCCCCCTTCTTCTGGGATCCCAATTATTCTAATATAGTTTCATCTTATGGTATTATTTATCTCTCAAATTCTCCCCTCATAATTCAGTTGTTGTTTATCTCTCTTTTTCTCAGCTTCTTTATTTTCCATCATTTGGTCTTCTATATCACTAATTCTTTCTTCTGCCTCTTTTATCTTAACAATTAAAGCCTCCATTTTTATTGTACCTCATTAATAGCCTTTTTGACTTTGACTTGGTTAGATTTTAGTTATTTCATTTCTCCAGAATGGGATTCTCTAGTATCTTCTATGCTTTTTTCCAGCCCAGCTATTATCTTTATTATTATCATTATGAACTCTAGTTCTGACATCTTACTAATGTCTGTATTGATTGGGTCCCAGGCTGTTGGTACTGCCTCTTGTTTTTTTGTTTTGTTTTTTGATGAGTTTTTCTGTTTTGTCATTTTGTCCAGAGAAGAATAGTGAATGAGAGAACAAAATTCTTAAAGCGTAACAACTCCAGGTAAATATACACTAAACAAATCATAAGAGACCCAAAACCAGAGGGAAAAAGAAAAAAAAAAGATAATATCATTATCCTGGTGAATGGAAAATAGCCACACACTAGATTTTGGGTATATTTTGGTCTGTTAGAAAAAATTGCCTCTGAACATCTTAAGGAAAGAAAAATTTATATATATATACAAAAATAAGGGTAAATATGATGAAGAAATGGAATATGACTGTACAGATGAAAATTTAAAAAGGTTTTTGAAATGTAATTCATAAGATAAGAAGTTGGTTGAAAAAAAGAAAATAAAAACAAAAACAAAAACAAAAAAATAAGAAAGGAGAAAATGTGATCAGGCAGGAGACTAGAACAAAGCAATACACTAGATTTAGGGTATTTTTGTTCTGTTAGAAGAAATTGCATCCTAAAATTTTAAGGAAAGAAAAACTATACACACACACACACACACACACACACAATAAGGTTAAATATGATGAAGGGATAGAATATGACAGTAAAAATGAAAATTAAAAAAAAATTTAAAAAAGGAATTGATAAGATGTTGGTTGAAAGAGGAAAGAGGAATTCAAAAAGTAGGAAAAGAAGTAAATTAAAAAAATAACTTAAAAAAATTAACTTTGAAAGACTAAAGAATCATGGGTAAAAAGCCATGAATTTTAAGTCCTATATTCCCCTAGTGCTGGAGTTTTGTAGTTCTCACTGATCAGTAAACTTGGTCTTGGCTTGATGTTCTTGCTGATCTTCTGGGGAGGGCCCTGTTGGAGTGATTCTCAAATGCTTTTTTCAGAGATGAATTTTACCACCCTTTCCAGGATCCAAGCTATGTAATCTGCTCAGATTTGATGTCAGTAGCTTTTGCTTCCTGAAACCTTTCCTTATAGCTTTGGAGGATGAGAAGGATAATGGTGACTTCCCAATTTCTGGCCCTGGAGGAACTGAGAACTTGGGGATCCACTTCTCAGTGAGCCGTCAGAGAAAAGCAGTCAATCACTCCTATTTCTCTGGTCTCCAGCCACAGTCCATGCTTACCTGGCCTATCACTGAGCATTTCTATTTCTGGCACATGACCTTGTTTGCAGGAGAGATTCCTGTGGTGTACTCCTATGCCACTCCTCTTAGGGGACGGAAGGAGTCTCTTTGAATCTGCTGCTTTTGTAGTCCCCGTTCAAAGAGCAGTTGCCCAAGTGTGCAATGGATCATGGTTTATGGCAACTCCAAGCTAAGAACATACTCCTTGGCTCCATCTTTGCAGCCATCTTCCCCACTCTGATACTTAGGTGTTCTGCCACATTCAGACACCCCCAATATTTCTGTGACCCCAAGGGTCCTGAGACCACACTGTCCCCGTAACAGTTCCACTCCCTGCTTAGCCACTGGAGCGACATCCCTAAGCAGAACAGACTTCTACAAGTTCTGATTTTGTGCTCCACTGCTCTAACTTGCTGGTAGCCAGCTGATGGAGGCTACCCCCAACCCCGCCACCACCACGTGGTCTATCTTCCCATGTACTGTTTCAGATTCACTTCTCTACACGTCTTACCTTCCAGAAAGTGTCACTTTTCTGCTTATAGAATAGCTGCTATTCTTTTCTTTGCTCTCCTATTGAGTTTATAGGTGTTGAGAATGGTTTGATAACTACCTAGCTGAATTCCTGGGACCAGCTAAAATTTAGATCTTCTACTCATCCTCCATCTTGCTCCCCTGCCAACTGAGTGCTTTAATATCACTATAGAATTGTAGTCCCCAACTTCATTTGGGACCTTGGTTATGACCCTGAATCCTGTAATATGCCTTCTATTTTGTTTCCTTTTGCAATTCCAGCTGAAACTAATCCAAAACTTTCCCAGTCTCATTAAGACGTTTGCACCTCACAATCACTTTTAGCAGATGCCTTTAACTTTTATTTCAGAGAAAAAGGTGATGTTTCTGTCTCCTTGGATAATAAGAATCCCAACTTTCTTTCCACCACCTACAAATAAATATAAATAGGAAAACATCCTATTTTATTTTCCTTTTTTAGTAGGCAAGTGTTATTCTGTGTTTTAAATAGACCCCTTCAGAGACCTTTCTCCCAAGCCTTTAATTCCTCCTCTTTCCTAACTCTCAAGGAGTTATAGGGTAGTGTCAGAGATGCCAAGTAGGGAGTCAGAATTTTCTTACCAGCCACCAATATACTCCTTTCCACAGAAGGGCAAATGAAGACTTAAGATATCACTATACTCGAAGGAGAATTAAAAAAGTGTGTGTAGGGGCGCCTGGGTGGCTCAGTGGGTTAAGCTGCTGCCTTTGGCTCAGGTCATGATCTCAGGGTCCTGGGATCGAGTCCCGCATCGGGCTCTCTGCTCGGCAGGGAGCCTGCTTCCCTCCCTCTCTCTCTGCCTGCCTCTCCATCTACTTGTGATTTCTCTCTGTCAAATAAATAAATAAATAAATAAAATCTTTAAAAAAAAAAAAAAAGTGTGTGTATGTGGATATATATACACACACATATATATGTATGTATATATGTATATATGTATGTATATGTATACATATGTGTATATGTATATGTACAGGTGTGTATATATATGTGTATGTATATGTATGTATATATATGCTTTGTGTATGTGTTTGTGTGTATAATATATTCTATATAGCAATACCAAATCAAATGCTGGAAGATGCAGAGAATCTGAATCACTCATAAAATGCTGGTGAGAAAATAAAATGGTATTGCCATTCTGGAAAAACAATTCAGCAGCTTCATAAAGAACTAAATAAACAGTTACTGTATAACCCCAAAATTACACTCTTGGTGAGAAAATAAAATGGTACTGCCATTCTAGAAAAACAATTCAGCGGCTTCATAAAGAACTAAATAAACAGTTACTGTATAACCCCAAAATTACACTCTTGGGCATTTATTCCAAAGAAATAATGACTTATTTTCAGACAAAAGCTCTACACAAATGTTTATAGCAACTTTATTTGTAATAGTCCCAAACTGGAAACAACTCAGGTTTCCTTCAAAGTATGAAATCTTGATATGTCTGTACAATGGAATACTACTCAGCAATAAAAAAGCAACAAAATACTGATATAGACAACAACTTGGGTGGATCTCCAAAGAAGTGTGCTCTGTGAGAACTGGTTGAATGAAAGAAAGCCAGTCATAAAAGACAAATTGCTATATAATTCCATCTAAATAACCTTCTTAAAGTGACAACATTATAGAACTAAGGAGCAGATAGTGATCTGCAGTGGTTAGGCAGGGGTGGGATGAGAAGGAAGTAGCTATAGCTTAGAAAGGGCTAAATGAGAACTCCATGTACTAAATGGAGATATTTCATATATGAACTGTGTGTGCATGTCCATATACTGGTTGTGTTATATACTATAGCTTAGGACAATGCTATCATTGAGGGAAACTGGATAAAGGGTACATGGACACTCTCTACAACTGCAGCTGCAAATGAATCCATCTCAAAATAAAGTAAATAGAAATATGAAAAGACCATTGGATATTGAATGCAATACCATAATAATAAGCTGACTGGTTTGTTATATTTATAGAAATGACATAGAAAATTAAGAAAAATATGTCTAAATTTCCCACTGCCAAAGAATGAAAACACAAAGAAAATTAAGAAATATTTTAGACTGAATGATTAAAATAATAAAACATCAAAATTTATAGTATGCTACTAACACATTTTTTAAAGGACAGTTTTTGTTTAAATGCTTATATTAGAAAGAAAGAAAATTTAAAATTATTGATCTTAATGTAAAAATGTAAGAAGCTAAACAAAAAGATTAATTAAAGCCAAAGTAAATAGAATGAGGAAAACTATAAATATATGAGAAAAATTAAATAAAACAGACCAAACAATAGAGTGAAATTAAAACTAACAAACACACCTTTGGAAAGATCATTATGTTCAATAACCATCTAGTTAAACTGATACACAAAAATAAGATTTAGAAGCAACTGGGTGGTTAGGTGTCTGCCTTTAGCTCAGGTCATGATCCCGGGGTTCTGGAATTGAGCCCCATGTCAGGCTCCCTGATCAGGAGGGAGTCTGCTTCTCCCTCTCCCTCTGCCTCTCCCCTTCCTCATGCTCTTTTTCTGAAGTAAATAAATAAAGTCTTTAAAAAACACATTCTAGAGAAAACACAAATTATGAATATCAGGAAATAATGATACAAAATTTCTACAGATACTAAACATAAAGAGTTTAAAACAATACATTTGACAGCTTAAATGAAATGGATACTCTACTTGAAAGCTAAAAACTACTCAAAATGAAACAAGGAAAAAGAGAATTTCTACTAACCCTAAATCTTTTAAAGAAAATGAATTTATAATTTAAATATTTCTATAAAGTAAATGCCAGTCCAGATGACTTCATTGGCAAATTTTCTTCCAAATATAAAAAAAGATATAAAACCAGCTTTACACAAGAAATAGAAAAGTTTTCCAAATTCACTTTATGTCAGTGAACTCTGATACCAAGCCACACAAGAGTATTATAAGGAAATAACATGTGATTTTAAATACAAAAAATGCAAAGATAAGAAAATAACATGTCAGAACAAAATAATTTATCTACATAGACATAAAAACTCTTAACAAATGAGCAAATAAAACCAGCAGTATATAAAAAGGATACATTAATATGATCAAATTGGGATTTAGCTCATGAATGCAAGTTTAGTTTTGTTTTCCAAAGTCAATTAATGCAAGTAGCTAGATTATAAAAGATGATAAAATTATCACAATAAATGCAGAAAATTTATTCAACAAAAAATAGTATTTTCATGAAAGAAACTTTCAGCAAACTGAGAAGAAAACACTTCAATGTGTTAGAGTATAATTAAATTTATGTGTGTATATAAGTAAATACATGTATACGTAATACACATACATACAGCCACAGGTGATAGCATAATTAATGGAGAAATACAGAGCAGATTTCTTCTATTCTATAATATGTGAGAGGTCCTATCCAGTATAAAAAGATGAGGGAAAAAAAGCGTAAATTTTAAAAAGAAAGAAAAAAGCATGATTATCCATGCAGAAAAGCTTAAAAAAAAAAAATCTACACACACACACACACAAACCCCACGAGTTATAAGAAGACTTTTAGCAAGGTCAGTGGACAGAAGGTCAATATAAAAATCAGTTGTGCTTTTTTATACTAACAAAAATTTAGGGAAAAAATTTTTAAAATTATATCACTTAAGATATATAAAAATATAAAATACTGTGGCATAAATTTAACAAATGATGAGAGAAACACCTAGACTGAAAACTGATATGAAATGTTAATTTTAGGTAAGGCAGTCCTAAGTAAATGGAGAGATATGCTATGCTTATGAGTTGGAAAGCCCTTAACTGTTAAGATTTAAATTCTCCTTAAAATGATCCATAGAATTAATCCCTTTCCAATTCAAGTCCTAGTGAGGTTTTTTGGAAGAATTGACAAAGAGATTCTAAAATGTATGTGGAAATTTCAGGGATCTAGAATAGCCAAACAAATATCAAAAGAACAAACTTGGAGAATTTCTATTGCCTGATTTAAAGTTTTACTAGATAGCCACAGTATCTAAGACAGTATGGTAGTCGTAAGGATATATAACTTAATCATAGGTAACTAGATCAATGGAATAGAATAAGGAGTCCAAAAATAACTCATACTTTTACTTCCAATTGAATTTCTACAAAAGTACTGAAGCAGTTCAGTGGAGGAAGGAAAGTATTTTTAACTCATGGTGCTGGAAGAAACATAAGAAACATTCAACCTTATCTCATATATAGACAAAAAAAAAAAATTTGAGAAAACTCATAGCCCTGAATGTAAAACACAGGAAAGTATCTTTGAGACACTGTTACCAAGATTTCTTAGTAACAAAGAAAGATAAAAAGGAGTAATTTGACTTAAGCAAAATGTAAAAATAAACTCTTATTTTTTCGAAAGAACCATTAAGGAAACAAAAAGATGTCATGGATGGTGAGAAAACATTCACTCTATATACTAACAAAAAAAATTCGTTTTCAGAATCTATAAATGTATTTATAACTCAATAACAAAGTTTTCAGATTGATATAGACACTTCATAATATATGTTATGGGCTGAATTGTACTACCTCAGGATTAATATGTTGAAGACCTAACTCCCCAAAAATGACTGTATTTGGATATAGCATCTTTAAAAAGATGATTTATGAAGTTATTGAAATGGGCTCTAATCCCATCAGAGGACATTTGGCCACAGAGATAACAGAAAACTTGGATACACAGACAACAGGAGTCACCTTGCATGAAAGAAAGACTGTGTGAGGAAGCAGTGATGTGCAAGCCAAGGAGAGAAGACTCAGGAAAACCAGACCTGTCATCCTGGACTTCTAGCTCCTAGAACTGTGAGAAAATAAATTCCTGTTGGTTTAGCCACCCAGTCTATGGTGTTTCTTTATGGCAACTCTAGAAAACTAACACACTGAATCTGTAAAAGTAATAATAATACTTAAATAGGTGTTTAATATCACCAGTCATTAGAGAAATACAAATTTAAGCCAAATAGGGTACTATTTGCACCTACTAGAATAACTGAAATTAAAAGGCCAACAACACTAAATATCAGTGAGGTTATAGAGAAATTAGAACCTCCATGCATTAGTAGTAGGAGAATAAAATAGAAAAACCACTGGAAAACTCAATCCATTTCATACAACCTCAAACATACATGTATCCTTTGATCAAGAAATTTCACTGATGGGTATTCACCTAAAAGAAATTAAAACATATGCCCACAGAAGTGTTCACAGGAATATGTAATCCAGCTTTAATATAATAGCTTAAAACTAATAACAATATGAATATATATATTGATCTATAGAATTAATTAAAGAGAGGTGCACTTGGGTGGCTTAGTGGGTTAAGCCTCTGCCTTGGGCAGAGGTCATGATCCCAGGACCCTGGGATTGAGCCCCGCATAGGGCTCTCTCCTCAGCATGGAGCCTGCTTCTCTCTCTCTCTCTCTGCCTGCTTCTCTGCCTACTTGTGATATCTGTCAAATAAATAAATAAAATCTTAAAAAAAAAGAAACACACAGAATATAAATAGTGATATATTTGAAAAATGGAGTACTGCTTAGCAATAAAATGGAACTACTGATGCATGAAAAACAGATTAATTGCAACATTATGTTCAGTTAGAGAAAAAAGAACAAATATACCATCTATTCTCAAGGTATATGAAATTCAAGAACAGACAAGACTAATAGGTGATAGAAATCAAAACTGCATTATCTCTTGGAGGGAGGACAGAGATTACTTGGGTCTGAAAATAAGCGAAATTTGGGGAGGGTCATTCTTTATAGGAATATAATTTACATTTATGCATTTATCAACACTAACAGAACTCTATAGGTAAAATCTGTGCATTTTACCCTATATATTTTAAAGTTTCAGTCATTGGAAGATTATCCTAAAAATTAGTAAGAATGCTGCGCTTAGGGATGAAATTTGGATGCCAGTGGGACAGTGTGAAAATGTTCACTTTTACAGCTTTTGAATTTGTATTATTTATTTAAAAATATAACAAAAATGGTTTCAAAATTTTGTCAAAACAAACCAGAAACTCCATTTTAATTAAACTAGGAGCTAAGTATAATCTCTATACATTATACAGGCTGTCAATGGGGCAAGAGCAAAGTGAGAAGAACAGGTCAAAGGTCAGGCACCTCCTGAAAGTAGTTTCACCAGTAGCAAGGGCAGCAGATTTTAAAGTACCAGCCCTGATACACTTCACGAAGCAAGGGATACAATTGATATACTGACTGCCAAGTCAATAAATATAAATGAATTTAGCTCAAGTTTTAAAAAAGCACATCAGACTATATCACAAAAGAAAGCACACAGGGTGCCTGTGTGGCTCAGTAGATTAAGTGTCTGCCTTTCTGCTCAGGTCATGATCCCAGGATCCTGGAATCGAGTCCCACATAGGGCTCCTGGCTCTGAAAGGAGCCAGCTTCTCCCTCCGTTTGCCTTTCCCCTTGCTTGTGCTCTCTCTCTCTCTGATAGATAAATAAATAAATAAATAAATAAACAAAACCTTAAACAAAAAGCATAGTTTTGCAAAATGTAAATGTCATATCAAAATCAAAATGACAAAGAAGTTCTGAAAATAAACAGATAGGCAAATGTATATACCAACACAGAGTATGTGGGCACAATTATTAATATTGGACATGGTGGAAATTAGTGCAAAAGGGCACTGATTGGAAAAAGTAAAGAGCCTAAAATGTTAAAAGTTACAACTCAAAAAGAGGACCTAGAAGTTAATGATGTATATGAACTTATATAATGTAGCAACATTTGCAAGTCTATAAACAGAAAATTAAAAGAGAAGTAGATGAAACACAATCGAAATGGAAGATTTTAATTCATAGCTAACTTCTCTCACTCTAGTACAGCTCACATAGGCGAAAAATTAATTAGCATGTATGCAGGACATCTGGATGTAACAAAGACTTAATTTTAGGGTTCAGAGTCCCCAAAGATGAGGATCAATTTTGAAAAAGCGATCTTTTGCTTTTGAAAAGCAAAAATATACCTTTAAATCTTTTCATGGCAACTTTAGGAATTGGCTGAACTGGCTGGCTTCAGATGTCTTCTTGAATTCACTTTGGTTCAGTGAATCATGGGAGGTAGATTCAGAACCACACAAACAAACCATATTTGCAAGAGGCAGTCTGCTTGTCTGGCAACAGAGCAGAAGGGACCTTGGAGTTCGAAGAGCCAAGGCTGGAATGCTACTCTGGCTCCTTCCCATCCTGTCATCCCTTTCCAAACCCCACCATAAATTTTCTGCCAGTTAATTTCCTGCCACGAAAACCCAATCCATTCAATGATGATTAATAAAAAAGGATCAAACAGATATAATACCAAAAATAAGAAACAGCTGATCTCAAGAGTAAAACAAATACATCAGAGTGATAGAATATAAATATTACATGCTATAATAAGGTAGAAATAATTCAGAAATTATAAATTAAGTAAAAATGGAGAAGAGAAGAGAAAGAGAAGAGAGGTGAAAGATAGACTAAGTTAGCTGGTTACATTATCTGATAAAACTAGGCATTAAAAGATCATTTTCAAAAAAAAAATCATTTTCAGCTGAGAAATCAAGTAAAAGAGATCTACTTTATCCTGAAATGAAAAATGTTCCTTCTTTTCAATGGTTAAAGTAGTGGTTACTAAAATTTTTCATTTAGGAGGTATCAAAGAAAATCTTCAATAAAAGAAATAGTGAGTGTGTGTATGCATACATACAGCATAGTCTCTAAACCAAATGGAATAAAACTAAGTATTATTAAACTACAAAACAAAAAAGTTTCTATCAATGAGAAATTTAAAATTCTCTCTTAAATGTCTCTTTTTTTTGAAATAGTGAAATGAAATATAAGGTACAGAATATTTAGAAAATAATGTGAATAACTGCACTACATGTGAACATCTATGGGATGAAGGACAAATCTGGATAACCCTGGGGCCTCATTTCTCACTTGTGTTTTTGGGATAGCTTAACAGAGAGCTGGCACAGCTGAAATGAGTCCATCTGCAGAAAGGCACCATCATCTTCATGTGATGTCATCATTCCTATCTGACAAGGCAGCTCTCAAGGCCCCTTGTATGCATACTCTTGGTCCTTGGTTCGCGTTCTTTTTAATGATGCCCCTGGATACAGAGATCTTTTGATGTATTTCTTTTTACTTAGAAGAGGATGATGAGAATGGCGTTCCCCTGGCTTCTCCTATACTCACCAATTAATATGAATCACAGTGTAGATGTGGGACTTGTTCTTGTTCATGTGGTGCTTCTGATCCCAGTCTTGTCTGCTAGCAGAGACAGATGCTTCTCGGTGGCTAAGTTGGCCATGGTGCATACAGAATATTTATGGTGTATATAACAGGAGTTCCAGGACATTATGTGCTCTCTTATTTCCCTACATATATTATTTTCCTTGATACGACCTTTGTTATATATGACTGAGAGTTTGCACACAATGTGGGTTTCATTTTTATGGAATTATAAAGTTTAACTGAACCACCCCAAGGTTTGAAATCTTTCCACGTAGGCACAACACTGAGCCACCAGTAAGGCTAATGAATAGGTGTCCAGTAACCCAAGAGTGGACATCGTGGCTACTGAAGCATCACTGAGTTAGATTAAAAAAAAAAAAAAAAAAAGGGACTAAGCAGCCTTGGGAATCCAATAGCACAGGACACAACAAGATGTTGGAGATAACTATTTGGGGTGCCTAGAGACATTTAAGAGAATAAAGTCCCCTAACAGACTATCTAGGACATAAGGATATGCCACAAAAGAAAAGCCCCAGATAGTGGCACTTGTAGGAGACCAGATTCTTTGAGGAGATATTAAAACATATGTGTTATTTCTGAAGGCTGCAAAACTGATAAAATTAAAAGACCAGGAAGTAGCTGAGATGTAGTGGTTGCTCCTATACCAATAAAATGGATGGGCCAATTCCAAAATTCATATTGGACTTCAGAACATTAAGGGGATGGAAAAAACAGGGACAAGGATTAGTCTGGGACCTCTTCCTACACTCCTCTCTCAGGTTAACATACCAAACATTCTTGAACTTGCTGGATACTGGAGAACACATGCCTAGTATTTGAGGATTTTTTTTCCTGTCTTTCTGATCTGTAGTTGCTAGTCTTATGCCATCCTATTCTTTTATCTTGATAAGGATGCTTTGAGCAATTGAGTGCTATATTAGCTTTGTATTGCTGCACAAAAATAGTACACAGAAGCTTGAAACAACATATATGTTGTTTTGTTTTTGTTTTTGTTTTTTTGTTTTATTTTGTTTTTAGCTCCAAGTTCTGTAAATCAGAAGTCCCAGGAATAGCCTGGCTGGGTTCTCCACTCAGCAGGTCCTAAGACCAAAATCAAGTGATGGGCAAGTTACATTCTCATCTGGATTCCTGACTCCTTCTCTAAGCTCATTCAGGCTGTAACCTTCTTTGCTCCTGCGAGCTCATTCAGTTCTTTGCAGGTGTAGAACTAAAGTCCTGTTCTCTTGTTTACTGTCAGGCAAAGACTGCTCTCAGTTCTTCTAGGACCGCCTCAATCCCTTTCCACATGGCCCAACTTCCCTCCACCTTCCAAGTGAGCAAAGATAATCTTCCTCATTTAGAATTCTATCCATGCTTCAAATGCTTCATCTTCATGGTTCCTCCTAACTTCCTCCTTTACCATCAGAAAGGGGGGGGGGGATATCTCTGCTTTTAAAAACTCCTGTGGTGGTGCACCTGGGTGGCTCAGTAAGTTAGCATCTGACTTTAGCTCAGGTCATGATTCCAGGATCCTGGGATGGAGTCACACATCAGGCTCCCTGCTCAGTGGGGAGTCTGCTTCTCCCTCTACTTCTTCCCTCCCCTCTGCTTTCTCTCTCTCTCATGCTCTCTCTCTTGTGCTCATTCTCCTATGCATGCACGTTCTCTGTCAAATGAATAAATTAAAATCTTAAAAAAAAAAAAAAAGCTCATATGGTTAGTGAAGCTCACCCAGATAATCTCCCTATTTTTTAAGGTCAATAAATTTAGCATCTCAATTACATTTCCAAAATCCCTCGAGAGGTACATAGATTAATGTTTGACTGAAAAACTGACAGAAGTGCTGGAACCCCAGTGTTTGGGGGTCATCTTAGAATTCTGTCTACTACATACCTAAACAAGTTGATTAGATACAGTTATCTTTGGAATCAACGAGTAATGGAATGTATGGCCAAGAATGTATGCATCTCACTCAGATTGTGCAACTGAAATGGTAACTCAGACTGAGAGAAAAAAAAAAATATTTGATCTGCTCAGAGAGTAGTTAGTTCAGGCAGTTGTGTTCCCCAATGTCCTTTCTAAATTTAGTTTCCCTTGCTGGCTAATGGAAGCCAATGATACTTGAAGTCTTTCTGGGGACCACAGATGCTTAGACAAGAAAGCAGCCCTGTTCTTTTTTATCTGACATCCTAGCAGTAAATAAATGTGCTACCACTACTGGCACTTAGACCCAAGTCTTGGCCTTTTATTTTGCATATATCTCTTGAAAGAAAGACAAAATCACTTTACCTTTATTACAGGATATCAATACATTAGACAGACTCTAATACAAACGAGAACTGTTGCTGGATGTACAATCCATATGAAGATGACTTTTGCTACACCTGGGAACACTGCTTAGATTACATTGAATGTCATCTACAGAACTGACTAAAGGTGGATGGACTTTGGTGGATGGAGGACATATTCTAAGATTTCATCACCCAAGTGTTGACCTTGGGAGCTGGCTGAACGATAGCCCAAGAACATTATAGGCAAACCATAATCAACCACTCAGAAGGTCCAACACCTGATTAGTCACTTTGGGTACTGGAGATAGCACATATAACTCTCAGGAGTTTTGTAACCTCTGTATCAAGTCAACAAACATACAGTCAAATTTAAGTGGAAGTCCTTATAGTAAGAAGTTTTGAGGACAGCACAGACAATAAAAAACTAAGTTCAGTGCTAGAATCCTCTATGTCACATCATACCACTGTGTTCAGAGCTAACTGTAACTCTGTCCCAAATCATTTCTCACCCAGATTGTTGCAATAGTTTCTGGAATTGTCTCCTGCTTTGCCTTTGCTTTATCATAATCTATTCTCCATTCAGCAACCAGTGTGATCTTTCTAAAGTGTAAGTAAAAGATCATCTCACTTTGCTCACTGCTCAAACTGCTCCCCAACTCCCCATCTCACTCAGAGTAAAGTGTAAGATTCCCACACAGAGCTTTCTCAGCCTGGTACCTAATCAAGTGCCTGACATTATTTCCTGCTATTCTCCCCTTGCTCATTCTGCTTCAGTCATGTGAGACTCCTTATTTTAAAAGGAATGTTGTTTCCCCCTCCTGAAGTTCTCTTATCCCTTCTACTTCAAAGTCTTATTTCTTACTCCTACATGTTACTTCCTCAAATACTACTTTTCTGTGATGCATTTTGCCTTACCTGAAATGCCAGCAGCACTTTTCCCTCAGAAACCTAACCTTGAAAGAAAAAAAGAAAGAAAGATAGAAAGAAAGAAAAAGAAAAGAAATCTATCCTCATTCTTTGCCTTATTTTCTTCTTAACATATAACAGTATTCATAGTATGTTACTTTTCAGGGCTGCAGTCTGTCCCATGTATTCAAATATAAGTTTTCCAAGGGCAGAGTTTGGCTTGTTTTATATCCTGCTGAATTACCAGTCCCCAGAGCAATGGTGACACACACTCAGCATTTGATAACTACTTGTTGAATGAATTGAGTAAATAAACAAAAGATAATATCTCAAATCACAGGGAATCTAATGGTATTACAGCTCAATAAATAATTCTGGTAGAGTGCCATAGCTATGTTTGAAAAATAAAATTGTATCCATACTTTACAAGTCATAACATGATACTTTTGAAAGATTCAAAGATAGAAATATAGAACAAAAACCATACAAAATAGAAGAAAATTTAGAAATATTATTTCATAACCTCTACAGAAGAAATGTTTTAAACTATGACACAAATTCCAAGAGCCACAAAGGAAAAAAATTGATAAATTGTACCACAAAATCTAAACTCTAACAAGAGGGCAAGTGCTATCATAAATTAACTCAACGAACAAATAACAAAATGGAAAAAAAATTAACAATTAGTAGTGTAGAAAAAATGAGTAATGTCCCTCATATTTGTGTCTATAAATGAATATGAAAATGACCAAACCAGTAGAAATTACAGGCAAAGTATATGAACAAACAATTCATTGTAAAGGAGATTTAAATCACCCTTAAATGCAAAAAGATGCCCAGTAAGTAAACCACAAATTCTAAATATATAGGGATTTTAGTAAAGAACTGACTGGTAACCAATTTATTGACAAGAGTGTAAAGAAATAGTAAATACTGTTAAGAACATATGTTAGTACAATCCTTATAGAGGAAAGTTGACCAAGAGCTATCAAAATTGTAAATCTGTATGCCCTTTGTGTCAGCAATTTTACTTCTAGGAATATATATTTCAGACATTCTAGTATTAAAGCACTATCTCTAATAGAAAACTATTGGTATCTTTTGTTTTATTTTCTTAAAGATTGATTGATTGATTGATTTAGAGTGTGGGGGCAGAGAGAGCGGGAGAAAGGGAATCTCAAGCAGAGTCCCTGCTGCGCATGGAGCCCCAAGCTGGGCTTGATCTCATGGCCCTGAGATTATGACCTGAGCCAAAATCCAAAGCAAGAGTAGGGCACTTACTTGACTGAGCTACCAGATACCCCATATTGATATTTTTTTTAAATGGACATTAACAGGGACCTGGGTTAAATAAATTGCACTAAAGTAAACAAAGAGTAAGAAAGGCCTACATATGATATGAAAAAATTTCTAAGTAGAAAACCTAGTTGTACAACAGAAGTTATAGTATACAATTATTTGTTTTAAAAAAGCAGAGAAAAAAAGACATCTTTGTATTTTCTTGTATATATGTTTTATAAACTTTGGAAGAATATTCAGGATATCAAAAACAAGAGCTACCTCTGTGGTTAGGTGATAAACAGGCTGATGAGGCAAGGATGGATGGGTTTCATTCCATAATTCAATTACCTTTTACTACGTAACTCAATATTTTAACTGTGCAAATGTTACTGCTCAACTGAGTGAATGTTGCTATGTAAAAGCATTACTCAATATTGTAATAAAAAATAAGCTCTCTCTAGAGTATAAACCAGTTGTTCAAATCATACTAAACCAAGTGCCATTCTCCAACATTGACTCTTAGTCTTCATGCTCTTATATGTGTCCAAGTAAGTCCCAGGAGGCTATTCCAACAATGATAATACAACCTTTTAGTTAGCAGTTCTTATTAAAGAACTACCAATTTCTCACTCATATAAAAAAATGCATAAATAGATAAAAAACAATCATATACACTAAGATAGAATGAAAACAAAATGCCAGAACTCTAGACGAATGTTCACCACCCCTAAGAAAAATGGAACTAGATTTAAAAGTAGATACAGATTTTAGTTTATGGTGCAAGAGAGCCTACTTGCAAGAATTAAAAGTTATTTTGAACATTTTAAAAATTAAAACATAATACATCAAAAGAACAAAGGGATTACAAAGCTTCATTCAAGAAACAAATACAATTGGTTATCATATGTTGAAGGATGTGTTGAAGAATGCTGTTAACATATAGTATGTGCTCAATCAATTTTCCTGCTACCTGAAAATATGTATCTTATTACATATTTATTTTATGCATAAAACCAGTAAGTACCTCCCAAATTATACTGTATCAGGGAGATTATTATAAGTAAGATATTTGATATTTTAGCAAGCATTCTCTAGGTTGCTTAATCTTTGTCATTTCAAAAAATCATGTCCTATAACACCCTTCATTTGATTTAGTAACATGTTAACATGTTTGCATCATGTGTCGTTGGTATCTTCCAATAAATATTTATAAAAAAAAGGGAAAAGAAATAGTTGGATGCATGATGACCAATGTAGCCTTGCATAGTAACTTTTCAAAATAGAACAGCTAAATTCACCAAGTTTATTTAATTGAATGTGAAACCTTTTAAAGCTGTCTTCTTGAAAATGTCCCAAAAACACAAAGTTTTAATCAGATGACTCTAAAATAATCTGAAAGCATATGAATAAATTTTATGTCTACATTACTCAGATATTTTAAAATTAAAGATACATGTGACTGACATTTTGTTGCATTGAATTTTAGAGATCTTTCATTTGAAAATACTTCCAGACATTTAACAAGTCCAAAATGTGACAGGATTTATCCTTTCTCAATTTAGATGTCTGATTTGACTAATGAGGCAGGGCTTTTCATTTGAAAATGCTTCCATTTTGGATTTATTTTGGCTTAATCTTCCTCCTTAAGATCAAGACAATGACACAGAGCCCCCATCTTGACATAACTTTTCTTTTCTTCTGTCCTGTACTTAGCATTTTATCTTTCTCGTTATTGGACAGCGCTGGCCACTGAAAACATTTATCAGTTGTTGAACTGTTACATAATTTATTTAAACCTCTTGATTCCTGATCTATTTTATTTTTAGTTCAAAGTTTTTATTCAAATTTCAGTTACTTAACATATAATATAAAATTAGTTTCAAGTGTAGAATTTAGTGATTCCTACCCACATACAACACCCAGTGCTCATGTCTTTAATCCCCATCACCCATTTAGTTCAACCCCCACCCAAGTCTCTTACAACAACTCTCAGTCTGTTTTAAAGTTTGCCCCTCTTTCTCTCTTTTCCTCCCTGATACTTGATGTTGAGTCAGCATCAATAACAGAAGGTATAATCTTTCCCTTTCCTTCTCTCACACCTAAAGACAAGCATTAAGAACTTTTCCAGGTGGGGGTGTCTGGTTGTCTCAGTCAGTTAAGTGTCTCCCATGGTCCCAGGGTCTTAGGATAGAACCCAGTGTAGGGCTCTCTGCTCAGCAGGGACCCTGCTCCTCCCTTTTCCTCTTGTGCTTGCTCTCTCTCTCTCAAATAAATAAGTAAAATCCTTAAAAAAAAAAAAAAAAAAAAAAAAAAAGGGAAGTTTTCCAGGGATGACCTCCAACAGAAGCTAGGAAAAAAAAAAAACATAAACATCACATGGTAAGCACCTTACCTTCTTGTTTGATATAAACTGTATCTATGAAAGCCATCTTTTAGCTTTCCAGCATATGTTTTTCAACTTTTATATAAGCACCAATAAATCATAATAATATAATCTATAGATAAAGCCACCATTCTGATAATCTCCCTGAATTGACAGCCACCTGGAGTTATATTATTTCAACCAATGTAAATTTTGCATAATATTATCCCAGTTATGATTTGATGATTAGAAATGACAAATACTTTTAAAAGAAGAGTATAACAGGGTCAAAGAAGGGAGCAAAAGAGAAATGTTCACAGCAGGACTAAGAGAGTCAGCAGTGAAGCTTTTATCAGTCATTTCATCATTGTGATTCCTACAAAACAAAAGGAGGAGGAAAGGTGCTTAAATGTAAATCTTCAGAAAAGGAGAAGCAAATTGGAAGGTGAAATACTCTAAGTGAGCATATTCACAAAGGAAATTATAGGGTGTGTGGTAAACTGCTTGCAGCACACAAAGCTAAGTGACCCTAGCCAAAATTCTGCTCCCAGTGCTTTTGCATCTCCCCTAGCATTTTCTCTTTGACAGCAGAGCTGATAGGCAGAAACCCTTGATTCCCAGTTCACTGACAGACTTTCATTAAAATGGACATGGGAAACAAAGTCTACAAGTCAAATGCCGCCATAATTCAGGGTAATAATAATGGAAAAGAATAATGTATATTGATATTCAAAAAAAAAGGTTTACATATAGAACATGTGAAAGATTCATTGTCCAGCTATCAAGCGTATTACAAAATCAAGACATTACAAAATCAAGACATTACAATATCAACCATAATGTTTGGTGCTGGAATGTTTAATGACTAACTCTATGGAAATGAGTGAAAAAAAGCCTATGTATTTGTCCTCTAAAATGCATGTCTAATTTATTATTTAAAGCATGTCTGTGATTATTAGCTTTTTAATGAAATGTGTATAATTTAAAGATGAGATTTTACTCCTTCCCTTACCAGAAATATTCAACAGTGAGGATGAAAAAAGGTAGATTTTAGGTTTAAGTCCTCTGGCCTATATTTGTTGCATGCTAGTTTACTCATCGGGTTTCTCTACGTAGAGCATGCAAAGGCATAGCATGTCCTACTCTGAGATATTTTCTGGTTTCCCATTTTATAGTTTTCTGGTTACCACATAGCCAATTGAGGCTACATGATCAACAATTCATTTAAACTATACCCTTTTAGGACAAAGTGAGACACCGGTTATATATTATAGTACCAATAAAATCACATTTTATTTCAACATTGGGTTTTCTCCTCTAGCATACTACTTTGATGGTATAGTGAAAGATCACTGGGCTCAGAGCAGGGCTCAAGTAGGCTTATCACAGCAACAGCTTTGTATCTTTATGTAAATTTCATTCTCAGTTTTCTTATATACAAGTTAAAGTACCCTTAGGTTCCCTTTCAGTTCTAGAATCCTGTAATGTTACATGGCAAATCTGCATATAAATCATGTGAGCTATTTTATGAAGAAGATGGTGGTATAAAAAAGAATAAAGGCTGATGGAAATGGTATGTGTAGTTAAGACTGCAAATGACTTTGTTGCTAATTGTGATTCACTATTGTCCTAACTATAAAACTCTAAATGAGTGTCTTAAATACTGTAGCCATTGGTTTCCTCAACTGTAAAATATGAACATGCTCTAGATCCAAGGCTTCAACACCCCAGTTTACCTACCATTTGTACACAACAAGTTGTTAATGATGAATAAATAAGTACCACATCAACGTTTTGCAGCAAATCTAAATGATGGCATGACATATAATGCAATAACCCTAACCCATTAAGTAATCCAAGAATGTGTATGATGTTAAAATTCCTATCACCGTAGAAAAACATAAGAATCACAGAATTTTAAAAATAGAAGGTAGTAAATATAATCTAGTTTAATGATATATGTTATATAGATATGCTATGCATATTTCTAATAAATCATCACTTCAGTCTATAATTTGAAAAAAATCTGGTATACATATTCAAAATAATATTTTTGTTTCTATAGTTGGCCATGATATCAATCTTATAGGTCACAAAGATGGAGGTTTCTGAAATTCCCTTCTCAGGATCCCAAAGATTACTTTGTTACAAATTACATAAATTACTTTCCTCTAACACAGTGACCATAAGTGATCACCTAATACAGTGATCACATAAGCATGGATTAGTAAGGATCCTTGCCCACTTCTTGATAAGTCCCTTTGTATGACTAAGGGAAAAATACTTTGAAGTTCTTAGATGAATCCATGAAAATAACTCATCCAGGGTAGCAGTTGTAAATTGTTGCCAAATTTCCTAGACAGGCTTTTGTTCAGTTCTGAAAATATGCATTGGTTACCTTTAATATACCAGAAACTATAGGATTAGGAAATTAGGAAGTTAAGACTTTAGATGAAGTATGGGTGCTGAACAATGAATGAAGGACTACCCTAGAGTAAGAATATTGAATTAAAGTGCTTAGGCAGATTGCAAGGGTCTTAGAGTTAGTGAAAATTGAGTTCTTAAAACTACACATTAACCCAAGATACAGCACAAGAAGCAGACTGGTAGCAAGTAGGAGATGGTACAGAAATATTAATGGTCTGGATATATTGTATGGAGCCTTTCCTATGATCCTGACTGGTTAAGTTAATTCTGACATCATCAATGTAACTGAGTCTCTTTAATCTGCTTATAATTACCTTAAGAGACAAAGATGAGGCTGATGGAAAGAAGATGTCATACATATAGGAGCTTGCCTCGTAAATGTGGACATGAAGTGACACCACATGTGGGACCCACAGGATTCTGTTATGGGGGATTTGGAAACATGACAGTTCTTTAAATTTCCATGTTTATTGTAAGGAGACAATAAATCTCAATTCTTAACTACAAAGATGTCAGATTTTGATTAAATCCTATCTCTATTAATCAATAGCTATGAATTTTGGGTCAAGTTCCTTAACTTTTCTGAACTTCAATATCCCACATGTAAAATGGATTAAATGAGATAACCCGCATAGGGCAGTTAGAACTGTGCCTGCAAAGCAGTATGAGCTGAATAAATGCTGGCAATCATTTTATGTAGAAGCTCTGTACCCTTCTCTCCATCCTCCATGCAATATTTGTCTGATGAAGGGTCTCTGGGCTGAAGTTACCTTACTCTAGGTCCATGTTAACAGCAGTGCTAATAGTTAGCAACTATTCTGAAGAGAATGGTTGACATATTATTTTAGTATTATAGTAGTTGCTTTATAAGACACTATTCTTTCAAAAACTGAGGATGTAGTATAAATAAATTCCTTCTAAAAGCATAGCAACCACGGCTGTGTGGCAACTGCTGAATTAGACTTGCATTGTTCTCAAACACTAAAATCAAATTAAGTAACTGTCTTATTAATAGCACTACTTATTCAGCTCCTTTCCTCTTTAAAGCACTTTATAAACATTAACTAATTAATCCTCACACTCTTATGAGGTAGGCAAATACTTGTTAACTCCCAGTTTGAGGAAACCAAGGTTGAGGTTAAGTGGTTTGCTTGCTCAGGGCAATAGAGTGAGGCAATATTTAAACCCTAAATTAGGGCATTTTAATTTATATTAATTTATATTTGATACTGTATTGGACTTTTAGTGATAATTTACTATATTGTATTATCGTACATGATTTCTGTCATACAGCAGATGGGAAAATGTAATTCATTGCTGAGTGAATAAAAATGGGTAAACAAGTATTCCACAACATTGTCCCCATTACTCACTATGACACCAAGAACTTGCAGGCCATGCAGTTAACTAGCCAGGAAGTGCCAGCCATTTCATTTAACATCCATTATTTCTACAAGTGCCTGTGCGGGGATACACAAACGTATTATTTTCCACACAATAAAATATAGGTTCTTTAACTTTAGAAACCATATCTCACTAAGGTAGATATCTCTAAAACCCTATGTTAGTAAGGAACTTCTTACTACCTTGGGGTATCAGAAGTGTTTAAGAAACAGACCTTCCTGATAACCTTCCAATTCTTTTTCCCTTTTCCAACTTTGAACCTCATCTTATCTATTCTCCATATTTTCTATTCTACTTTTAAATAACAGGACATAAACATCGTCATATTGTTCCTTTCCTCAAAGTCACAAATGCCTCCATATTTCCACCCTGATCTTCAAGCCCTTTATTTTTGGAATTTTGTAATGTGAAATTCATTGAAACATTTATCATAGCACTTAAAAACTTACAGTACAACTCTTTATGCAATTTATGATTTCCAATGAAGGCAGAGAAGATATATTCCAAACTAAACTTTGTGTCTCTGCATGACACAAAGCAAGTGCTCACTAAACATTCTGTAAATAAAGAAATAGTGGTAGAAATAAAGATGCCGTGCTGCCTTTTTCCAAGGTGAATTTTGCAACCTACTGGTTATGAATTTTATTACTTATGAATCTCCTCATGTTTAACTTTGATGTCCACTAAAGAGAATCCTTTGTTGTTTATCTGGACTTGGACTTTTGACTCTTTCTATCATCTCTCTTCTGTAATCCATGTGTCATCAGAATGTCTGTACCCTCCTATAATCTAAATTTTGGGAAGCTTCTGGGAAAGTGGATATATATTGGGTCTAGATTTTAGGAAGACCAGTTTGTGGATGTAAAGGAATTTTTGCAGCAGAAATTTCTGACACAGTATCCATATGATTAACCCTTTGTACTACCTCTACATGAAGCTATATGTTCTTACTTATGTTATATTATTTCCTTAATTATAGAAGTAGTAAAAAAATATTTTTTGAAACCCTTGATCCAAAGGATGTGGCAGTTTTTCTGCTGTTCTAGAAATGGCTATTTGGATGGAAAGCTTGGCGATAACTCTATAAGCCTTGTGAGGCCGTGTTATCTCAACCATCATCCCAGGCCCCTACTTATTCCTAGGTTATCTAGGCAGATGAAAAACTGAGATGGGGAAATTTTCAGAGCCATTAGTTTTCAGTCTACTGGGGAGTACCAAGGCTAGTAAAGGGATCTCCAAAAGAGTTCCTTATAGAGATTTGTTGACTGCACTGTGGCAAGATTAATATCTCAATCCCTGAATAGAAGTGTGGTCATGTGGAATCTTCTCCAATCTACTTTTTGTGTTTATATAAATAATGGTAGAAGAGAACTGGAGGCAATATGGAGGCAAACAGAAGGAGCCCTCAGTGGAGCAGCCTGTACTCTCACAGTGTGACATAACATGGATACAGGATTTTCACACAAACTGATAGACACCATGCAAAGTTGTCAGACTTTAGCCATTCTGTTAATAACCCCACCCCAGCAAATGAGGATCCTCGAGGATGTCAGATGGATTGTCCAGGATGGGATCTCAGAGATTGCATTAACACATTGAGAGACCTATCCAATGAAGAGACCTTTGAAATTCATTCTGAAGAGCTCCTAGATGCACCCCATGGAACTTGGATGTCTGCCATTGAGAAGGCTGGGGGATGTTAGCCAGAGAAGCAGTGGAATCAAATGAGGACAAAAACAGTTTCAATTAAGCAGATCCCAAAGCAAGTAAAAGAATATAGAGGGAGGAAAGAAAAAATAAAGTCACAGCTCACTTCCCATTATAACTAAAGAGAGGTGATGAAGTCCCTCTAATTATTAAGTTTCAATGGTCTACAAGGGAACAGAGTCTCAAGTATTTTGCACAGCAAGTTCACCCTTGCTCAAAGCCCTGAAACTTTTCACGGAGGCCTTCCTTACTAGTTTACTAAATCAAGTCCTTCAAGCTGAATCCTGGAAAGACTGGAAAATAGGATGAGATAGTTGCTAATTTGGATAGAAGATTCATGTTTCCAACCAGAGAAAACAAGACTGAACTGAAAAATCTGGAAGGCAATGGTATCTGCCTGAGGTGTCATTAATGGCTTGGAAAGGCTGGCTTGAGACAGCATGGCTGAAAGCAATAACTGGTGAAAATCAAAACAATTCATTTCACGTTTATGTCTTTATTGAGTTCAGACCATTCAGTATACTGGTTAGAATAGCATTTAGTAATTATAATTAATTGACCTTTTTAATATCTAATTATTTTAACATTATAGTTTAAGAATAAGTCACCTATAATGTTGCCTCTGAAAAAAATAATCTGTTTTAGATTCTTTTTTTTTTTAAGATTTTATTTATTTATTTGACAGAGAGAGATCACAGTAGACAGAGAGGCAGGCAGAGAGAGAGAGGGAAGCAGGCTCCCTGCTGAGCAGAGAGCCCAATGCAGGACTCGATCCCAGGACCCCGAGATCACAACCTGAGCCAAAGGCAGCGGCTTAACCCACTGAGCCACCCAGGCGCCCCCAATTTTAGATTCTTGATGACATTGACATGGTGCTTTTTCTAATAGTGATTGCTTCTTTTGGTAATATCTGCTATCTTTCTTAGATGTTCTGCAAGTAGTAAATATTTCATATGAATGAACAAATAAGTGAATTGATAGTTAAGGAATATAGGATTACAATGGAATAGTCACAATTGTCTAGTAAATTGTAAGCCACCATTTTCCAGGAATCGATGGAAGGGTGCTCTCATGCTACCCACACCCAAGAAAATTGCCTTAAGCCCCTTTTATGTTATTTCTATTTGTATATTTTTGATTTTCTGTTCCAAGGATTTCAAGGATGCATGAAATCAAGTAAAATACTTTGTCACATAGAGTTCTTGAAGTCAGTGATCTGAAAGGCAGCCTGTTATAGATTTCCCTGCTATACATGCAGATAGGATTATGCTTTATCTAACACCTCTGACTTCACGATAACTCTACAATCAGTTTTATACCTATTCCCTCTATTAAGTCAAAAATCCATCTACAATATCTATATGATCCTTTTGTGTTTATACATTTCAACATTACCATTATATTTATTAGATGGTTCTATCCACAACATTTTCTATGGTAAAAGCAGAGAAATCAGGACAATATAGCCAGCTCCCAAGGAGCATAGTAAATTCTTTCAAGACCACTGTGCTGACCTTATAGTGCCCAGAATACCAAAGGGAGATAGAAATTGATGAAAATAGCATGATGACTCTTGAATAAATTTAAAAATTATGAGATATGGACAAGAACAAGCCTTTCCAGTAATCAAGCACATGCCTTATTATTTCTTAACCCTAGAGCACTAGAAGTTCAATGCATTCAATTTTAGAAATCTAATTGCAGCAAATTCAAGAAGATACATATTTTGCTAAGCAATAAATAGAGCCATTTTATTTTCCTTCTCTGAAGGATAAAAAGCCTGGTGCTAGAAAGCAGCTGCAGCTCCAAAAAGATAGGCTCAGTGTCTCAGAATACATGGGGTGGGTTTTTTCTAAGTGGACTAAATGAATAGCCAGTCCCATCTCTCTGCCCCAAGGAAAAAGATGCGAGTGAAGCATTCTTTCAGACAGCTGCAAATATGAATGATTAAAGTGACTCCGACAATGGAAGAATTAAAACCTGCCCTTGCAGATGTCACCTTCAAAATCATGTGGCGTTGACAGCTAATGTTTTTTATCTGCTCCCTCCACCTAAGAAGAAGCAAATTGATTTAAAAACTAGGAAACAATACGTTCATTTTTATAAAACAAACAAATTAAAGACAAAAGCAAAAGCAAAAAACACCAGTCAAGTCTGGACTCTGTATTTTTGTTGTTTTTCTAGAGGACAACGCACTGCAATGGTATTATTTCCTGTAACCATAGAGCTGATTTTATCTTTAACAGTCAATGTATGCAAAGGTATGTAAGCAAAGAGTTCTCAGTAGTTTTGAACCTCATGTGACCTCATGGGCCTTTAGTCTCTCTCCAAGATCATTACTTTAAGTGCAGTTTTTTGGATCTTCAATTTGATTTAGAAGGAGTTCTTCTTTTTTATTGGCCCATGCAAACTATGACACAACAGCAATCATCACCAATGGATGTGTAGGGAAGGTCAGCTTTTACAAAATTTAATTCACATTATTTATACCACACAAAAAATATTTTGTGGAGATGAAGAAGAAGATGGTGTACTAGCAAAGAATATTTTCACTTTGCAAGGTTGTTGGAACTAAGGTTTCTGTGAGTTCTCAAAATTTCTTTATGTCACTTCCATTCCCAGCTTCTGTGAAATTCTTAATCTCCGTATTGTATCCTTGTAGCTCTTTTCCTTATGTCCCTTCGCACACCCCATTAAATAGCATTCAACACAGGCAGCTGTAATAGAACTTTAGTGGAAGGTAAGAAGTAATCGTTCCATGGAGGCAAATAATGACAAGTTGAAAATTAAAGATTAAATACCTAAATTTTTCAATAAGACCCTGGATTTATTTCCATCAACTTGGACTTCAACAATCTAAACTGAATCTTGGTTCTTACCTCCTACTCTTTGCTTTTCTTCACTTCTTCCTTTAAATCCATGTTTATATCTTAGGCAGAGATATTTAGCTCTTTCTTTTTTGCCTTCCTCAGAAATGTGCTCTCAACTTCTCACCTTAACTATCCAAGAAGATTGCTGGATTTTATCAGATAGAGAATTTTTTCTTTTCTTTGGGACCAATTCTGGTGATAGCTGTTATTCAATAATTGTTCTCATACAACACAACACATAAAGTTTCTCTCATGTCACTCTCTCTCATTCTTGCTATGCATTTTCCTGCTTTAGTTCATACTTACCTCATTTCCTTCTTAGACCACTTGCACTGGTCATAGCCTCCATTTGATCCATCTGACCATAAATTATTTTCATGGCTTGCATCATCTTGTCATTCAGCTCTCACCTCAAAGGACCTCTTCTCAGATAATCATTTTTTTGACCACTCCATCTAAATCACATTCCAATCAGGGGCTGCCTGGGTAGCTCAGTTGGTTAAGCATCTAATTCCGATTTTAGCTCAGATCATGATGTCAGAGCCATGAGAACAGCTCATTGTCAGGCTCTGCTTTCAGTGGGGAGTCCACTTGAAATTCTCTCTCTCTGTCTCCCTCTGCCCCCATCCATACCTATTCTCTTTCTCAAATAAATCTTCTAAAAGAAAAAAAAGAAAAAAAGTCACATTCTCATCACACACTCACATTGGCTTTTTATTGTTTAATGCTATGCTTCTAACATTTATTCTTATGTAAATTTATTGTGCTTGCTTACTTTTATTCTGATTTATTATCTGGAGGTGAGACAGCAGGAACAATATAGCCAAGGTTCCAATGTCAACACCACTGCTACTGTACACCACCACCTGCTGCAGCACATGTAGCACCTGCACGCCACTGGGAAACATGACTGCACATAAAAACCCAACCACTCCTTCATTGCTATGTCAGTCACTCAGACCCAGACTCCTGTACAGCAGTGTCAGATTGTTCTAGCCTTAAGTAATGGGACTTCATTGGCTGTCAATGCAGTGAATGGACAAATGTTAACAAGAAGGGATACTGTAGTTCAAAAGGGCAAAGAGAACATTGTTTTTGAAATGCAAATAATTAACATGGTAGCTTGGTTTTCTAGTATTTTCCTCTTGAATTAGAGAATTTAACAGAACAAATTTTTTGACTTTTCTCTTTAACTAAATTTAGTAAATTTATATACATATATCTATACACATATTTTCCCTAAAGCACGAACCTTTTTATGGCCTTCAACATGGACCTCAGACCAATTCTTTGTATTACATTCTGTTGCCTCTTGGCTATATAACTTCTGAGTACAAATCATGGAACTCTTTAATAAAGTATTGTAGAGAATAAATCAAAATATATATAAAAATACCCATAGCATATTTAGAGTTGAGATAGATCGAGTATTTAGAACACATGGTCTATACTTCACTAAGAATATGTTTATGACTTCTATCTAATAGCAGTACTAACTTTGGACACAAAATTAGTTTTCTACATGAGAAATTTAAAATTACAAGGCATTCTTCATTTATATATATATATATATATATATGCATGCATATATGTATATATGCATATATACACATACACCTGGGTAACTCAGTCATTAAACATCTACCTTTGGCTTGGGTCGTGATCCTGGGGTCCTGGGATCAAGTCCCAGGTCAGGTTCCCTGCTCAGCAGGGAGCCTGGCTCTCCCTCTGTCTCTATCACTCCCCTTGCTTGTGCTCTCTCTCTGTGTCAAATAAGTACATAATATATTTATTATTGTGTACTTATTTGATATAAATATGTATGTATATATCCATTCTACAGTATCCAACAAGAGAAAATGAAACAAACTCACTTTTAGGGTTTCATAACAGTTTTAAAGTGAAATTAGACAAAAGTTGTTTTAAAACTTAAATTATAAAATCTACTAGTATACATATCTATCTATCATCTAGCTATCATTTATCTATCTATGTAATGCATTGATGGAATTTATGAATGATAACTATGCAAAAACAAAACAAAACAAAACAAGAAGGGCACCTGGGTGGCTCAGTTAAGCCTCGGCCTTTGGTTCGGGTCCTGATCTCAGGGTCCTGGGATTGAGCCCCGCATCAGGTTCTCTGCTCAGCAGGGAGCTTGCTTCCCCCACCCCCTCTCTGCCTGCCTTTGTGCCTACTTGTGATTTCTCTCTGTCAAATAAAATAAATAAAATCTTTAAGAAAAAAAAAAAAAAAGCTTAGTTCATGATAAGACTGCTGCAGTTACCTATTATGGAAATGCCACCTAAAGGCTTCATTTGTATTCAGAAAACTTATGGAAGGAAAGGACTATACAATTACAAGCTCATTTAGTTCAGCCCCTGAGCAAGAGAGACCATTCCCTACAATGTGTTTCCTAGAAGGCTGTGATCAGTGTGTGATTGGGCCTAATTCTTGCCATTTTTTTCCAGAAATCTCTAAAGTTGTCTCGCATTCTTAGGCTTTGGAAAGGTAAAAGAAATGCTTGTGCATGTACAAAGCAAATGATCTTCATTTGAGTCTCCTTGGTTTGTGATTTAATATCTGTGCTGTCTAATGTTATTACGTTATATGTATTTGAACAAAGACACCTGGTGCTTCATTATCTCACCTAGTAAAAGTTACTATTCTCTACAGTTCAGAATGATGAGGTACTAGTGGAGTTATTAGAAGTCCGTTTTTACTTATGTTGTAATAACAGCTAATATATATTGAGCAATTAAACTGTGAAAAGTGCTTTGTGATTCATATTAGTATTCATAACATATTTAATCCTCACAACAACCCTAAAATCTTAGTATCTGTATTCCCATCTTAGAAGAAAGAGAAGTCTGAAAACTGAAATAACTCATTCAAGATCATACTACTAGAAAGTGGCAGAGCTGAAATTCAGATACACACCTCACTGATTCCAGAGCCCATGTTAATAACAGTCTATTAAATCAATTTATTTTCAGTAAAATAATAGACACCTGGCCTCAGTTTGGAGTTCCTATTCAACGAGAGCCAAATCTATGAGTCTTTCTTTGACATGTTATAATTCACTACAAGATTGCTAAATTTATTATCAGACATTAGGAAAATCATAAAGATAATTTTAAAAAGCTCCTCATTTTTTTTCCATCTCTGTAAATCATCAATATTTTCCTTGGTGATCCTGTTAAGGGTTCCTGTAGCAGAACATCCATTGGCTTCCTCGAAGCAGATAGGAGAGAGTAAAAAGAAGTGGCCCTCCATTGTTTAAAATACAGCCATTTCATAAATAACCAGTACCTTATCAATCAGCCTAAAGGAGCACTTTAAATCATCAAGACTTTTTCCATGAATCATTCACTCAGTTCTTCATTTGATAAATATAATCTTGTGTGCTCTATAAACCAGGCATCTTCAAGCTGCTTAGGGTAGAGAAATGATTAAAAAACAAACAAACAAACAAACAAACAAAAAAAACCACCTTCTCAGGGAGGTAATACTATAGATGAGAGGAAAAGAACAAACATGTGATATTTTGATGCCTTATTACATAGAGTTTTTTTTTTTAATTTGATATTTGCTTTGGCACAAAGAAAATGCATAATAGAGTTAAAGGGGTGCCAGAAGTAGAGGTGTAATATAGTGATCAGGGTTGTCTTCATTGAAGAAAGTGAGAGAGAAAGCCATGATGATTCAACAGGCAAAGATTTCCTGGTGCAAAGAGGAGTCAGTCAGAAGCTCTTAGGAATCTGGTGTGATTAAAGAAGAAAAAGGCCAGATGGCTGAAGGATGATGAAGAAAGAAAAGAGGAATGTGTGAGGACAAGAGGAAAAATGTGATAAAGACCTTGACATTCCCTTTGAGTTACATGAGAGACAATTGCATGGTTTTCAGCAGAAAGTTATGTTTTATAAATATTACTCTGATTGCTTCATTCACAATAAATTCTAAGGGTTAAGGAGTGCACATAGAGGGGTGTTGCAATTATCCTCCAAAATACTGTTTATGACCTAGATTAGATTGAACATTCTCTCTCTCTCCCTGTCTCTATATCTGTCTCAATCTCTAAAACAGATGTATGCATATATTTCTATACATACTTGCATTATGAAAATATTTCAAAGACAGTAAAACATAGAGAGAAAGGATTCTATCACTCACTTCAATTACCAACTCGGACAAACTTATTTACCCATACTTCATCAACTTCCTACCTCCTTTATAATTCCTGGGTTATTTTGAAGCAACTTCCTGTATTTTAAAGTTACAAACTAGTGATGAATTGGATATAAGGTAGTCTTGGTGAACCTTGGTGTTTTGGCCAGAGCAACTGGGAGAATGGAATGGTCACCGGCTAAAGTGGAGGACAGCTAGGAAGGGAGCAAGTTTAAGGGAAGATGCACCACAAGAATTTTTGGATATATTGATTTTGATATAGCCATTTAGCATCTAAGTGTATCTACTCAGACACTTCTATTGCAGCATTTAAATACCTAAAGTGATCATTAGAAAGTCTAGCTGTGGATTTTTGGCAAATGGTGTTTGTGAAACCATGTCTCTTATTCCCTATCATTTCTTTGGTTTTTTCCATAAGGATTTTGATAATATTTACTTATTTATTTTGAAAGAGAGAGAGAGAGAGCATGTACACATAAGTTGGAGGGAGGGCAGAAGGAGAAAGAAAATCTCAAGCAGATTCCCCACTGAATGCAGAGCCCCAACTGATGTGGGGCTTGATCTCAAGACCCTGAGATTATGACCCGAGCTGAAATCAATAGTCCAACATTCAACCCACTAAGCCACTCAGGCACCCCTCTTTTCCTTAAATTTAAGGAAAAAGGGCCACAAAAATGTCCATGTTGCCTAATATAAAAAACTGTTCAAGAAGAACCTCTATGTTAATTGATACGGTACTGGTTATTTATGAAACAGTTGGATTTTAAAAAATACATGGAGGGCTACTTCCTTTTGCTCTCTCCTATCTGCTTCTAAGAAGCCAAAGGATTTTCTGCTGCAAGAACTCTTAATAGGATCTGTAAATAGGATTTACAAAGATAGAAAAAAAAAAGAGGAGCTTTTTAAAAAATTATCTTTATGATTTTCCTAATGGAGAGATATCAGCAGCCTTAGCTTCTAAACAAATAAAACAATCTATCCAATGCTCTTTTAAATTTTATAAGAAATGATGTTAGAATAACTTGAACCTTTAGATAAACTTTATGATAGCCAGCCAAATAGTTTCAAATCAAATGTTTGATAATAGTGTTTTAGATTCTGTACATTGATCATAAAATATAATGAAGCCCTCAATCTGAAATACAGTGTTAGCTAAAGATTTACATCTATTTTATGACACTTAAAGCATTTTTTCAGTAACTGAAGAATATGAATATTGCACACATATTTTTTATAGTATACTATTGGCCATGCCTCTGGTTTATCTTATAATTACTAATCAGGAAGTAATTCCTTTCTTAAATTTATAACCTTGGTTCCATAAGAGTTTGAATTTGCATTCAAATTTGAATCAGTGACCTGATTCATAGCACAATGTTTTAAGACATATGATTATACAAACCAGGTACTTTTGGTTTTCTGCTTTCATTTAATGTTGCCATCCTCTGTAATTTTGGAGATATTATACCTACATACATATATATATATATACATAAATTTTTTTTCTCTGAATCCTCAGGCACATTAAAGCAATTTTCACTGTATATCCTCATTATACACTATGTTTTTTTTTTAATCATTAAAATCATCTTGTTTTACTATTGCTTAGCAGAATTGAACTATACATATTGAGTAACAATCAAGTAATGACTTCTAAACCATGCTCCCCATATCTAAGAATGTGGTTAGGATGGGAAACTTAGGTTGAGGGATGAAATATTAGAAATTGTGCATCTAATTATTTTTAATTCATTTTTATATTTTTTTCTTGTGAAGAATGTAGTTTCTAATTATAAATAATACAATAGGAAATGTAAGAGGTCCCTGAGCAACTCATTTGGTCAAGTGTCTGTCTCTTGATTTTGGCTCAGGTCATGATCTCAGGATTGTGAGATGGAGCCTCATGTTGGGCTCTTTGCTGGGCATGGATCCTGCTGAAGAGTCTATCTCCCTCTCCTCCTTTATGCCCCTCCCCTGATCTACTCACACAGTCTCTCTCTCTCTCTCTAAAAAATAGTAATAATAAAATAAATTTAAAATAAATAGGAAATATGAATAACTTAAGTAAATAAATTCATCAAATGTGTAAAATGTAAATATTGTTTATAGCAAAATGATATAGTGGAGACATGCAAAACCTTTAATGATGGTGTGCAATATTATAATTACTTTGAAGTCCTCTGGTTTAGAACACTTGAGAGGAGAGTGTGCTTATAATTGCGTGCCTCAGCACACCAATTCAAAACTTAGTGACTTAAAATAATTTCTCTCTCTCACAGTTTATAAAAATGACTTGTTCAGTGCAGTCGTTCTTATTTGGGATGTCCTGAAATTCAAATTGGATAATGGCTGGGAGAGACTGAAATCAACTGAAGGCTTTACTGAGTAGAGGTCCAAGCTGATCTCTTTCTGTTTGAATCCGTTCACTTATGTTTTCTACAACCTCTATCTCTAGGAGAGTAGTTTGGACTTCTTACATGGAAATACCAGGTAAGCACACCAAACAGGGTTCCCCAGAAGAAGATAGCAAAAATTGCCAGGACTCTTAGAGGCTTGACTTAAAACTGGCACAGCAGTCAAAGCCAGAGCAGATTTAAGGAGTTGGAAGAGGAGATACCGTCTGTTATTCAGGGAGTTACATGTGAGTATGGGGAAGATTGATGGCAGCCACCTTTGTAGATAAATTTTATAAATAAGCTAAATAGATTGCACTTATAAAATTAACATCACTTGCATAAATTTGTTTTACTTATTTATAAAATAGAAATAATAATAATGTCTAAATTTAGAACTGAATGAGATAATGCATGTAAAGTCTCCAGCACTTTGCCATGTACATATTCTCTAAACAGATCTCAGTTAACATTACCTTTGCTTCCCATGACCTTGGGGCCTTCTAAAGAGCAGAAATTATATTTTTCACCAATATCTCAGCATAATAATGTATCTGATACATTGCAGGCTACTAATAATTATTTTATATATGAATAAATGAATGTTCTCCTAAATATGTCTATATTTATAAAGTTATAGGGTCTGCCCACTGCCATCAAGTGGAAAAAAGCAACCTGTGTCTAAATTATATGGCAGATATCTTTCCTAAATTAACCAATCTTTAATGAAATTTATATACTGCTGTTGCATTGTGTCATATAGACATGCCTCAGGATGAAAAATTGAAGTATCTTTTCTTGACAGCAAAAAATATCTGAAGCTAAAAAACAAATATTGCACATGCTAAATAAACTCTCTAACATTAGCTAAATTAAAGCCACTTGTCTTTCTCAGTAGGCTAAATAACAGAGCAATACATGGATATAAAATTCTTGTAGGCAACTCAAATATAGGCTGTGTAAATGACTAAAAAGAAAAGAAAAGCAAAACAACATGAGCAGAAAGCAAGAATATCTTCAAATTATTTCTTATTAATTAATGAAGTATTGGTAATATACACAGTCAGTGAGCAATACCATACTAGAGAGACTTAGATGATCCCTTTTAAAAAAATCAGCTTACCAGGACTTCTGAAGAAGACAGCAGAGTAGAAGGACCCTAAGATCACCCCATCCCACAGATACAATTAGATAATGCCCACATCAGTTTAAATAACCCAGAAAATAACTCAAAGATTTGCAGAACATTCTCTACACAGCTAAATGCAGAGATGAGGCCACATTGAAGAGGACAGGAAGGGCAGATCTGTGGCTGGGAGCTAAATGGGCCTGCAGGAGGGAGAGACACCATTATGCAGATAAAGGAAAGGGGCAGATCCCCACACCAGGCACCCCAGGCATGGGGATCCCATACAGAGAAGATAAATCCTCATAACACTTAACTTTGAACCAGAGGGGTATTATTTTGTGAGTTCTTACAATCATGAGGCTTAATTTCTGGAACTTTAAAAATAAGCAGGATGGATTTGGGGAGAGCCTGGGGGCAATAGTAAATTGAGTCTTCATTCTTAAAGAGACAGGACAATAAACACTCCAATAGAGATGAGTATAGAAGCAGCAGTTTGAAAAACACTTGGGGTATATGGGGGAGGGAAATTTGTTTATTCATCTCATAGCTTGTGCTGGAGGGTCAGGGATCTTTGGGAGACTACTCCAAGAAAAAAAAAAGAAAAAGAGTTGGTGAGTGCCATTTTCCTTCCCCATCCTCCAGCCTAGACACAAAGATACCTGAAGAATCCAGCACAGCAACAATTCTTGCTACCTAACTTGTTAATAATATGCCTCACCACAGCATTCTCCTGAAGATACACTCACTCCAGCCAAGCCTCTAGTCCAGGTCCCCTCCCATGGCAGACATGAGCAAACATGGATTTTCCTGCAGACCTGACCATTCCAGTATGTTCTTGGCCTGAGACCCTCCAAAGCAGTTCCACAAGCCTGGCAGTGTGCAAGCAACCCCCAACGTAGACCAGCACCACAGCAAAGGAACTCCTGCCCCTGGGAGAGGAGAAGTTAACCCCCCCACACACACACACACCACTCAGACTATGGTGAAAGTAGTGGGCCAGGGGCAGATATTTGGTCAGACTGTGGGCTCCACCCAGCAACAAAATATTTTTAGGAATCAACAGAGGAAAAGCATCTTGAAGTTCTATGCTACAGCATCTTTGGCAAACACCTGGTCTGTCTTAATTCAAGCCCCAGGTGGCACTGGAATGTCCCACTAACAATTCAGGGACAAAATACTGTCCACAACAACTGGGAGAGAGAGTTGTAGATGACTGAAAGCAAAAGTGACTCAGCCATAACAGAAGGGTGTATGCATCACATAGGAAGTACCCCTGAAACACCAGGTTCTTGAACAGGGGACATTTGACCTACAGGATACTGTTGGACCTTTTCTTTATTTGACCACTACTTTCAAGAACAGGAGATGTAGCTGGCTTTTCCAACACAAAGCAATAGACACAGAAAGTTAGACAAAATGAGGAGACAGGGGAATACGTCCCAAATAAAGACCAGGACAAAATTAAGCAGAGAACTAAGTAAAACAGAAATAAGTAATATGTTTAATGGAGAATTTAAAGTAATTGTCATAAAGGCAGTCACTGGACTTGAGAAAAGAGTGAAAGACTACAGTGAGACCTCAACAAGGAGAGACAACAAAGAACCAAAAAGAGATGAAGACTTAATAACTAAAATTAAAAAATACAATGGATGGAATAAATGGTAAACTAGTGGAGGCATAAGAGAACAGTGACTTGGAAGACAGAGTAATAGAAAGCAATTGAGCTGAACAGGAGACTGAAAAAAATAATAAAAGTATAAATAGACTTAGAGAAGCCAAAGATACCATTAAGTGTAATGCATTCATATGTAGGGATCACAGAAGGAGAAGAAAGAGAAAACAGGGCAGAAAATATATTTGAAGAAATAATAGCTGAAAGCTCCCCAAGTCTAAGGAGGGAATACAGAAATTCAGATCCAGAATGCACACAGAGCCCTTAACAAAATCAACCTAAGGAAGTCCAAACCAAGAGAGATGGTAATTGAAATGGAAAAATGTAACAATAAAGAGATAATTTTAAAAGCAGCAAGAGAAGAGAAAACAGTTATATCCAAGAGAAACACCATAAAGCTATCAGCTGATTTTTTTTTTTCAGCAGAAATCTTGCAGACCAGAAGAGATTGGCTTTATACCTTAAAAGTGCTAAAAAACAAACAAACAAACAAACAACAAAAAAAAAAAAACAAAAAAAAAACCTAACAAGCAAAAAACTAACAGTAAGGATACTCAAATCAGCAAGGGTATCAATCAGATAGAAAGAGTCTACCAGACAATAAAAATTAAAGGAATCAACGATCACTAAGCCAGCCCAACAAGAAATCTTAAAGGGGACTCTTTGAGTCAAAAGAAAAGAACATAAGTGGGAGTTAGAAAAGTAGGAAACATAAAAACAATAAAATTAAGCCAAGGGATTCACAAAATAAAAGGATGTAAGTATGATGCCATGTATTTAGAATATTGAGGGGGAGGAATAAAGAATGGGTTCAAACTTAAGGGATCTTTAACTTAATATAGATTGTGATATGGATAAGATGCTATATACAAACCTAATAGTAACAACAAAAACTAGTAATATATATAAAAAATAAAGAGAAAGGAATCCAAGTATATCACTATAAAAAGCCAGCAAACCATGAGAGAAGAGAGCACAAGAAGAAAGGAACAGGAAGAACTATAGAAACAACCATAAAACAAGTAAAAAAATGGCAATAAGTACTTACTTATTAATAATTATTTGGAATGTAAATGGACTAAACTCATCAGTCAAAAGACATAGGGTGGGATTCCTTGGTGGTTCAGTTGGTTAAGTGTCTGCCTTTGGCGCAGGTCATGATCTCAGGATCCTGGAACTGAGTCCCACATCAGGCTCTCTGCTGAGTGGGGAGTCAGCTTCTCCCTCCCTCCCCCCACTCATCTCTCTCCATCTTTGTCTTTCTCTCAGATAAATAAATAAAATCTTAAATAAAAAAAGATATGGGGTGGAAGAGAGATTAGAAAGCAAGACCCATCTATATGCTGCCTATTAGAGAATCATTTCAAACATAAATACAGATGAAGATTGAAAATGAAGGGATGGAGAAGCATTTATCACATAAATAAAAGTGAAAAGAAATCTGGGATAACAATACTTATATCAGATGAAATAGATTTTAAAAGAAAGACTCTAATAAGAAACAAAGAAGGACACATTATAATCATAAAGGAAACAATCCAAAAAAGAACATTATATAATCATAAAAGGAACAACCTAATAAAAAGATATAACAATTGTAAATAATTGGGCAACCAAAAAGGGAGCACCCAAATACATAAAACAGCCAATAACAAACATAAAGGAAATAATCAATAGTACTACCAAAAAATAGGGGACTTTAACACCCTACTTACATCAACTGATAGATAATCTAGAAAACCAACAAAGAAAATGTGACTTTGAATTATACATAGAGCCAGATGGATCTAACAGATATACTCAGAACATTCTGGCTTAAAACAGCAGAAAACACATTATTTTCTTTCTTTCTTTCTTTCTTTCTTTCTTTCTTTCTTTCTTTCTTTTTTTCTTTCTTTCTTCCTTTCTTTCCTTAAATATATTATTTTCAAAGACACATGGTATATTCTACAGAATAGATCACCTATTAGGCCACAAAATAAGTCTAAATAAATGCCCCCCCCCCGAAAAAAAACCCAAGTCATATCATATGTCCTTTTCGAGCACAACACTATGAAACTAGAAATCAACAACAACAACAAATCTGGAAAGAATACAGATACATGGAGGTTAAATAACATGCTACTAGACAATAAATCAGTCAACCAAGAAATCAAAGAGAAAATTTAAAAAAATATGTGGACAGAAATGAAAATGAAAACACAATGTTTCAAAAATCTTTGGGATGTAGCAAAAGTAATCCTAAGAGGGAAATTTTCAGTAATATAGGCCTACCTCAAGATGCAAGCAAAATCTCAAATAACAACCTATCCTTATATCTAAAGGAATTAGAAAAAGAACAAACAAAACCTAAAAACAGTGGAAGGAAGGAAATCATAAAGATTAGAACATAAATAATTAAAATAGAAACTAAAAAGAAAAGTAGAAGTGATCAATGGAACCAAGACATGGTTCTTTTATTTATTTATTTATTTTTAATTTTATTTTTTTTAAACATATAATGTATTATTAGCCCCAGGTTTAGCTGAACAGGAGACTGAAAAAAATAAAATTCACAAGTCTGTGAATCACCAGGTTTACACACTTCACAGCACTCATCATAGCACATACCCTTCCCAATGTCCATAACCCCTCCACCCTCTCTCTAGCCCCCTCCCCTGGCCACCCTCAGTTTGTTTTGTGATATTAAGAGTCTCTTATATTTTGTCTCCCTCCCAATCCCATCTTGTTTCATTTACTCTTTTCCAACCCCCCAAATTACAATCATAGCAGTAATGTCCACAATAGTCAAACTATGGAAAGAACCAAGATGTCCATCAACAGATGAATGGATAAAGAAGATGTGGTATATATATATATTCAATGGAATACTATGCAGCCATCAAAAGAAATGAAATCTTGCCATTTGCAACGATGTGGATGGCACTAGAGGGTATTATGCTTAGTTAAATAAGTCAATTAGAGAAAGACAACTATCATATGATCTCTCTGATATCAGGAGATGGTTCTTTTAAAAGATCTTTGAAAAGTTTCCTTAAAAATTGATAAAATTTTAGGCAGATTCATTAAAAGAGAGACAGAGAAAAGAGAGAGAAAGGACTCAAATAATTGAAATCATAAATGAAAGAGGTAACGAATGACACCACAGAAATACAAATTAAGAGAATATTATGAAAAATTACATGCCATTAATTGGGCAACCTGGAAGAAATGGGTAAATTTCTAGAAACATATAATTTCCCAAAACTGAACCATGAAGAAAAAGGAAATTTGAGCAGAATGACTACCAGAACAGAAATTGTATCAGTAATAGAAAAAACTCCCAACAAATGAAAGTCTAGGACCATATGACTTCATAGGTGAATTCTACCAAACATTTAAAAAAGAATTAATATCTATGCTTCTCAAACTATTCCCAAAAGATAGAAGAGGAAGGAAAACTTCCAAATTCATTCTATGAGATCAACATTACCCTAACACCAAAACCAGAAAGACACCACTAAAAAAGAGAACTACAGATCAATATTTCTAATGAACACAGATGGAAAAATCCTCAATAACATATTAGCAAAGTGAACCCAACAGTGCATTAAAAAACCATTTACTGTGACCAAGTAGGATGAATTCCTGGGATATAAGGGTGGTTCCACATTCTCAAGTCAATCTACATGATAATAGAAATGATAAAAACAGTATCATTTGGGGCATCTGGGTGGCTCAGTGGGTTAAGCCTCTGCCTTCGGCTCAGGTCATGATCCCAGGGTCCTGGGATCAAGCCCCACATCGGGCTCTCTGCTCAGTAGGGAGCCTGCTTCCTCCTCTCTTCCTGCCCCCTGCTCTGCCTATTTCTGATCTCTCTCTCTCTATCAAATAAATGAATAAAATCTTTAAAAAAAAAACAGTATCATTTCAGTAGATATAGAAAAAGCATTTGACAAAGTACAATATCCACTCATGATGGAAAAAACAAAAACAAAAACAATAAAAACCTCAACAAAGTAGGTTTAAAGGAAATATACCCCAACATTAAAAGGCTATATATGAAAAATCCAGGGCTAACATCATACTCAGTGGTGAGAAACTGAAAGCTTTTCCCTTAAGATTAGGAACAAGACAAAGATGTCTACCCTCATCAATTTTACTCAACATAGTGCTGGAAATCCCATCCAATCAAACAAGAAACAGGAGTAAAATGCACCCAAATGGGTAAAGAAGAAGTAAAAGTTTTCACTATTTGCAGATGACATGATACTATATATACTGAAAACCCTGCAGTAACAGAAAGAGAAATAAGAAAAGAATCTCATTTACAATTATACCAAGAAGAATACAATACCCAGAAAAAACTTAACCAAGGATGTAAAAACCCATACTCTGAAAACTGCAAATACTGATGAAAAAAATTAAAGATGACACAAATGGAAAGATATTTCATACTCATGGATTAAAAGAATGAGTATTGTTACCCATAACAATCTACTATTCTAATGCAATCTCTATCAAAATACCAACAGTTTTCATAGAACTAGAGCAAACAATCTAGAGCAATATAGAACAATGTAGAACATACAAAAATGTTTGTATGGAACCACAAAAGACACTGACTAGTCAAAGTAATCTTGAAAAAGAACAAAACTGAAAATATCACAATTCCATATTTAAAGATGTACTACAAAGCTGTAGTAATCAAAATTGTATGGTACTGGCAGAAAAATAGACATACATCAATGGAACAGAATAGAAAGCCCTGAAATAGACCCATGATTATGGCCAATTAATCACTGACAAAAGAAGCAAGAATATGCAATGGGAAAAAGACAGTCTCTTCAAATGGTGTTGAGAAAACTAGACATCTACATGCAAAAGAGTGAAAGTGGATCAATTCCTTAATGCCATATGCAAAAATAAACTGGAAGTAGATTAAAGACCTAAATTTGAGAACTAAAACAATAAAAATCCTAGACAAAAGCACAGGCAGTAATTTCTCTGACATTGGCCCTAGCAATATTTTTCTAGATTATGACTGCTGAGGCAAGGGAAATAAGAGCAAAAATAAACTATTGGGAATGCATCAATATAGAACACTTCCGCACAGTTAAGGAAACAATCAACAAAACTAAAAGAGAACTATAGAATCGGAGAAAATACTTGCAAATGACATATCTGATAAAGATTTAGTATGTAAAATATATAAAGAATTTACCAAACTCAACAACCAAAAAGCAAATAATCCAACTAAAAATGGGCAGAAGGAATGACAGACATTTTTATAAGGAAGATAAACAAATGGCCAAAAGACACATGAAAACATGCTCATCATCACTTAACACCAGGAAAATGTAAATCAATATTACAATGAGATATCACTTCACAATTCTCAGAATGGCTAAAATCAACAGCACAAGAAAAGTAGGTATTGGTGAGGATGTTGAGAAAAATGATGTACATTATTGCTGAAAATGCAAACTGGTACAGCCACTGTGGAAAACAGAATGGAGTTTCCTCAGAAAATTAGAAATAAAATTTCCATTTGATCCAGTAATTCCATTCCTAGGTATTTACCCAAAGAGAATGAAAACACTAATTTGAAAAAATATATGTGCCCCTATGTTTACTGAAGCATTATTTACAAAAGCCAAAATATGGATGCCACCCAAGTGTCCATCAACAGGTGAATGGGTAAAGAAGATATGGTGTATACATACAATAGAATATTACTGAGCCAGAAATAAGAACAAAATCTCCCATTTGCAACAATATGGGTGCATGTAAAGTGTATGATGTTAAGTGAAATAAGTAAAAGAAAGACAAATTCTGTATGATTTCACTCATACGTGGAAGTTAAGAAATAAAATAAATGAACAAAGAAAAATAGAGACAAACCAAAGAACATATTCTTAACTATAGAGAAGAAACTGATGGTCACCAGAGGGTAGATGTGTGCACTCATGATGATAAACACTAAGTAATGTACAATTTGTTGAATTATTATATTTACACTTGAAACTAATATAACACTGTAAGTTAACCATACTGGAATTTTTTAAAAAATCAATTTACAAATGAGAGGAATACATTGACAATACCCTTCAACACCATCTCCCTTGTCCACAGAATGTTCTGCCACAAGTAGTTCTCCCTTTCCCAGAATAAAACTGTCTTCTGTCATATTCTGGTTACAAGGATCCAAAGTGCTTCCCAGGCATCTACCTCCTTTTTAATCTCAATCTCTTTTCCATAGTACATTTAATGTCTTAAAACTTAGGACATGGTCCTTCAAAGTCTATAAGCATAGATATAGACCTAGTAGACATCTAGAAAAATACCATTATAAAAAGTGATTTGGCCTTCTTAAAGACTAAAATTAAAGTGGGTATTGGAACTATGGTAACCACCATATATACTTTTATGTGGGTGTGTGTGTTTATGTATTATATATGTATATAAATCATTTTATCTGTAGAAAGTTGATGTATTATTTTTTTTTTTAATTTATTTATTTTAGAGAGAGAGAGCAAGGAGGTAGGGCAGAGGAAGAGGGAAAGAATCTCAAGCAGACTCCCTGCTGAGAAAGATAATGGTCTTTTTCTTCTGAGGCTCCATGAATGACCCTGAGATCATACCTGAGCTGAAATCAAGAGTCAAACACTTAACTGACTGAGCCATCCAAGCACCCAGATAGATATACATTTTACATTTCAGCAATATCCTTTCTTTCAAACATGGATATTTTCCCTATAAAAATTTGATCTTCCTAAATAGAATACAGGATAAAGTATGGAATCAGACTGGTTAGAATGTTACCACTGTCACTTATTAGCTGCATGACTCTGAACAAGGTATGTAAACTTTATATGCTTCAGTTCCTTGTCTGTAAAGTGGAAACAGAAATAATACTATATTTATGGAATTGTTGAGATTATTTATTGAGTTACTATATTATTGAGGTCTGATATATAGTAAATTTAAAGTATATATATATATATACACACACATATATATATAAATGTTAACTAATAAGCTATAAAAAAGCAACTAGATTTGGAGTGTCTCTGACTTTGCTTTTAAAGATTATTATGAAAATGTGTTATGTCCTTTAATTTTTTTATCTATATTGACATACTTACTTTTTCATTTTTATATAGTATATAGATATAAAAACATATCAGGACAAATACATTTTCTAATAAGTTGTCTTAATGATCAACAATATGAATCTAAAAAATTTAATGCTAGTATAGCAGACATTCCATCAAGAAGGTAGAAGTGTGATTGGTATATCATGACATTTAATTTGTGGTTGAATATGGAAGCTTTATGTGGGCTTGCATCTGAATCTTTATCTTACTTGCCTAATATTGCCAGTGAATTGAGGTAGGCCATTGTCTTCATTGGATGTTGTATATGAACCTAGTGGTAATCACTAACCAAAAACTTAGATACACAAAAATAAAGCAAAAGGAATTCAAGAAAAATACTAAAGAAAGTCATCAAGTCACAAGAGAAGAGAACAAAAGAAGAAGAAAGGAACAGAAAAGAATTACCAAAACAATCAGGAAACAATTAACAAGATGGCAATAAACACATACCTATCAATTATTACTTTAAATGTAAATGGTCTAAATGCTCCAATGAAAAGACAAGGAGTTGCTGAATGGATTAAAAAAAAAAAGAAGAAGAAAAATAAAATTAAATTAAAAAAAAAAGACTCATCTACATATTACCTACAAGAGACTCACATTAGAACTAAAGACAGACTGAAAATGAAGGGCTAGAAAAAGATATTCAATAAAAAACAAGCAACAATAAAGCTGGGGTAGCCATATTTATATCAGAAAAATAGACTTTAAAACAAAGACTATAATAAGAGAAAAAGAAGGGTATTAGTATTACATGACAAACTGATTAATTCAACAAAAAGGTATAACATTTGTAAATATCTATGCACTCACCTTGAGAGTACCTCAATGTATAAAGCAAATATTAACAGACATAAAGAAAGAAATTGACAGTGATACATTAATAGTAGGGGACTTAAACAGCCCACTTGCATTAATAAATAAATTATCTAGATGGGAAATCAATAAGGAAGCAGTGGCTTTGAATGACACATTGGTCCAGACCAACAACAGATATATACAGAGCATTCCATCCAAAACTGCAGAATACACAGTTTTTTCAAATGCACATGGAACATTCTCCAGGACAGACAATACGTTGATCACAAAACAAGTCTTAATGAGTTTTAAAAGACTGAAATCATACCAAGTATCCTTTGTGACCATAAGTTATGAAACCAGAAATCAATTACAAAAAAAACACAAAAAACTGGAAAAAACACAAACGTGTGAGGGGTAAACAACATGCTACTAAACAACCAGTGGGTCAATAAAGAAATCAAAGAGGGAATGAAAAAAAAAAAAAAAAAAGCCGGGAAATGAATAAAAATAGGAACACAATTCAAAATCTTTGGGACATAACAAAAACAGTGTAAAAAGGCAAAGAAATGTACAGCTTTATTTTTTACCTCAGAAGCTCAGAAATAAGGTAAAATTGCCATAAAAAATACATAATGGCTTTTACCTGTTAAATAATGATAAGTAGAATCTCCTTTTTTTTTTTCTTCCCCCCAAAGGAGACTTTGATAAAGGTTCTGCAGGCTTGATTTTTTTTTTTTTTTAAGATTTTATTTATTTATTTGACGGAGAGAGACATAGCAAGAGAGGGAACACAGGCAGGGGAAGTGGGAGAAGGAGAAGCAGGCTTCCCGCCCAGCAGGGAGCCTGATGCAGGGCTTGATCCCAGGACTCTGGGATCATGACCTGAGCCAAAGGCAGACACTTAAAGACTGAGCCACCCAGGTGCCCCTGCAGGCTTGGATCTTACGGAATTTCGCAATCCTTGAAGGTACATATTACTTGTATGTCAATCTCACAGCATAAAGAGAGGTATGAGAAAGTCAAGTATTTATAGTATTATTTAAGAACTCAAACCATTTGACCCAGTGACCTATAAAATGATAGTAATGTGAGTATATTGACAATCTGTAATTCATTAAGAAAATGATGCTTTTCGATCCCTTTTAATTTTTGCAGCTCTGAATGTTGGGCTTTTGTATAAGAAAAAAGGCTGTCAGGTGATATCTCATTGTGGTTTTGATTTGTATTTCCCTGATGCTGAGTGATATGGAGCACTTTTTCATGTGTCTGTTGGCCATCTGGATGTCTTCTTTGCAGAAACGTCTGTTCATGTCCTCTGCCCATTTCTTGATTGGATTATTTGTTCTTTGGGTGTTGAGTTTGTTAAGTTCTTTATAGATTTTGGACACTAGTCCTTTATCTGATATGTCGTTTGCAAATATCTTCTCCCATTCTGTCAGTTGTCTTTTGGTTTTGTTAACTGTTTCCTTTGCTGTGCAAAAGCTTTTGATTTTGATGAAATCCCAAAAGTTCATTTTTGCCCTTGCTTCCCTTGCCTTTGGCGATGTTCCTAGGAAGATGCTGCTGCGGCTGAGGTCGAAGAGGTTGCTGCCTGTGTTCTCCTCAAGGATTTTGATGGATTCCTTTCTCACATTGAGGTCCTTAATCCATTTTGAATCTATTTTTGTGTGTGGTGTAAGGAAATGGTCCAGTTTCATTTTTCTGCATGTGGCTGTCCAATTTTCCCAACACCATTTATTGAAGAGGCTGTCTTTTTTCCATTGGACATTCTTTCCTGCTTTGTCAAAGATTAGTTGACCATAGAGTTGAGGGTCTATTTCTGGGCTCTCTATTCTGTTCCATTGGTCTATGTGTCTGTTTTTGTGCCAGTACCATGCTGTCTTGATGATGACAGCTTTGTAATAAAGCTTGAAGTCTGGAATTGTGATGCCACCAACTTTGGCTTTGTTTTTCAATATCCCTTTGGCTATTCGAGGTCTTTTCTGGTTCCATATAAATTTTAAAATTATTTGTTCCATTTCTTTGAAAAAGATGGATGGTCACCTCACACCAGTCAGAATGGCTAAAATCAACAAGTCAGGAAATGACAGATGCTGGCGAGGATGCGGAGAAAGGGGAACCCTCCTACACTGTTGGTGGGAATGCAAGCTGGTGCAACCACTCTGGAAAACAGCATGGAGGTTCCTCAAAATGTTGAAAATAGAACTGCCCTATGACCCAGCAATTGCACTACTGGGAATTTACCCTAAAGATACAAACGTAGTGATCCAAAGGGGCACGTGCACCCGAATGTTTATAGCAGCAATGTCCACAATAGCCAAACTATGGAAAGAACCTAGATGCCCATCAACAGATGAATAGATAAAGAAGATGTATATATACACAATGGAATACTATGCAGCCATCAAAAGAAACGAAATCTTGCCATTTGCGACAACATGGATGGAACTAGAGCGTATCATGCTTAGCGAAATAAGTCAAGCGGAGAAAGACAACTATCATATGATCTCCCTAATATGAGGGAGTGGTGATGCAACATGGGGGCTTAAGTGGGTAGGAGAAGAATCCATGAAACAAGATGGGATAGGGAGGGAGACAAACCATAAGTGACTCTTAATCTCACGAAACAAACTGTGGGTTGCTGGGGGGAGGGGGGTTGGGAGAAGGGGGGTAGGGCTATGGACATTGGGGAGGGTATGTGCTTTTGGGTAAATTGGAAGGGAAGATGAACCATGAGAGACTATGGACTCTGAAAAACAATCTGAGGGGTTTGAAGTGGCGGGGGGGTGGGAGGTTGGGGTACCAGGTGGTGGGTATTATAGAGGGCACAGCTTGCATGGAGCACTGGGTGTGGTGAAAAAATAATGAATACTGTTTTTCTGAAAATAAATAAATTGAAAAAAAAAAAAAAAAGAGAAAAAAGGCTGTCATGGAAGCCTTCACATTTCTTGTCTGAATGAACCACTTTTCTCATTTATACTTGTCATTAAGGGTCAAGGAATTTTCTCCACACAGACTAACCCACCAGGACACTTAATTAGAACCATAACATGGTTTATGTCAAAATTAATCACACTTTGTGTTTAAAACAATCCCTCCTGAAGTAAAAGATTATGTCTGCTTATTTTCTGATAATTTTTATGGTACACTTAACAAATACTAGCAACTTTCTTTTCAGGAACAGTTCTAAAAACCATACTATTTGACCAAAGAAGGATTGATCTATGTCATTTTTCTCATCAGTAAAATAGACCTAAACCTAAATAAAGTTGAATATAGAATTCATTGTTTGCTTGGGGCAAGTGCCCAATTTGGAATCATTTTTTCCCCTATTAAGAATAATTTTTACCTATTGAAATTAGAGGTGTTTAGAAATAGTATGAATAGTTTCTTATTATGCATATGAATTGAAAATGTCTCTCTGTCCCCAGACAAACCACATTCCTGATCCTGGCATCATTCTTAGCAATTATAATAGTTATTATATGAAAATGAGCATGATAAATATAAATAAATTAATTGAAAACATACACATACACATTTTTCCTTTTAAATAATAGGAATCTATCTTTTGGCACTGAAGGGGTGACTGGTTCTAGATTTCTCTTACAAGGTGGCCAAAGACTCCTGACATTTCATTGCATACAGACTGGGATAGATGCAGAGTTCAGAGCAACCATTTTTATGGAGGTTATCCAGAAGTTTCATACATATCTCTGCTCACACTCAGATAAATAACTTCATACAATTTCAAGGGAGAATAAGAGACACAGTCTATACCAAGGGGATTATGTGTATGGCTGATGTTCAAATGTTCGATTGCCAGAGAAAAGAAAGGATATTGGATACTGAGACACAGTTCATAGTTTATACCTCACAGACATTTGAAGAATTTTGGCTGCCAGGCGCCAAACCTCCTTTCTTCAGTATCATGAATTTCTGGTAGGGGAATCATGCCTCTTCTAAGTTATTTCTTTAAAATTTAATTTGGTTTCTATCCCGAATCCAGGAGTGGGGCATTTTAGCCAGGTCAGGTTAATTAGAATAACTTTATCTTGCTGGCCTGTTGACCAGTTCTGGGACCAATGTTAAATTTACCTAGGCACAAATAACTAATCCTTGGTCCTGAAAAGGAACTGTAGTCTCTTTTCCATTTGATGTGAACACAAGGCACAATTCTCTTGGAGATCTTGGCAGCCATTTAAGTATCACGTGGAGGCTGAAAATGAAGTCAATAACAAATAAAGCCAAGTCAAAGAATAGAGATAGACACAGTCTATTCTCTATTACCTTCCAGGAGTCCTGTGTCCAGCCTTGTTTAAATTTATATTTATCTCTAGACTTTTCAGCTACGTAAAACAATACATCCCCTTCATGACTTAACTGATGGAAAACAATACAAAGAAGTACATAAGAGAGAAAATTATTCAACTGTTGATAATGTTTTATAGATGATGACTATAAAACATAGTTGACTAATGAATTTTGCCATCTGAGCATTTATTCCAAGTGTGTAGTATTTTGGAATTTTTTTCATGGATTATAAAACATTTTCAGCAATAACATTATACATTACATAAATTTGCACCTTTGTCAAAAATCAGTTGACTATATTTATATGGATCAACTTCTGTGTTTTCCATGGTGTTTCCCTGATTTGTCCATTCTTTCACCAGCTCCACACCTTCTTGATTATGATAGCTTTATAGTAAGTCTTGAAGTTGCATAATCTCTTTGTCTTTCTCCTTCAGTATTGTGTTGGCTATTCTGGATCTTTTGCCTCTCCATATAAAAGGAGTTCATTACATTTTGTTTAAGTGGAATAAAGCATTTGCTAGTTCTTAGGTCAACCATTCTAGATAGTCTTTGCAATACTGATGCACTTGCCTGCATAAAAAAGGACATACTCCAGTCTCGTAAACAATGAAGTATGGGAATGGAAGTTTTGTGACCACTTTGTCAATGACAATAAAACATGTGTCCTGTTTTCTCTTAGTAGTCATATACCTTATTCTTGAGGTGATTGGCTGGACTAGGCTTAGAGACTATTTAATAGACTTTTTTGCTAATAAAGGTGATCACACTTGCATGTTCTGTTTGCTTGAGGATAGCTTTGGTATATAAACTGGAGGAAAGAGAGTCCTACACTTCCATTTAGAAGATTTAGGTCAGTCCTGTCATTTCCTGTGTAAGCAGCTGTTTGATCTCAGATATTTACCTATTCACTCAGCTCACCCAAAAGCAAAGATTCTCTGTGTATTTTCATGATCTGAAACCATAATTTCTTTCATAAAATAAGCTATTTTTTCTTCTAGTACTGAAATAGATACCACGTGAAATTTCATCACTTGGGTATAAGGAAGGTATACACAAGTAATAGTGTTTGGGTTTTTTGTTTTGTTTTTTTTTTTCCTTTTGATTCTTAGTAGTATTCTTAAATCTTCTATTATCTGATAAGATAATGTAGCTTCCTAATCAGTAATAAACTCTGTTCCTAAATGTCTCAAACTCTACCAAGGATATGAGAGGTGGCAAAAAACGAGTGGTGGCTTTCTGCTTCTACTATCATTTTGAATATTTAATTGCTATAGAAAGTAAAATGTATAGAAAGTAAAATAATAGGGTTTAGCAACATTTTAAAATAGGCTGCTCTTTCCTGAAGAATTTAACTCCCAAACTGTTATCTATATTGAAAAGAGGTGTCTTTTGAAAAAGTTGTGTTTGCATGTCTTTTATGGGCTTCTCTACAGTCTTTTTTGGAATTATGATTTAATAAGAAGTGTATTCATAAAATGATGGCTTTGATGCCCTTTCCTTTATCTTCTTTTACTATTCACACCTTTGATAATTTTAAGCAATGGATTGTTTATACTAGGTATGTTATTTTATTTAGTGACTTGAAAATTATAAGAAAAGGATTTTAAAAAGGAAAAAAAAGGGTGAGCAAAGTTAACTGCTGCATGTTTGGCATCTGGAAGTGCATTATTTTTTTTACAAGTTAATATATAGCTATGTGTTTTGTAATTTGTTACTCATGAAAATACAAGTAATGGATTTTTTTTTTTTTACTTAAAATACCAGATAGGAAGCATTCCTCTATAATATCATTATGCTATATGATGAGTGAGTTAATACATTTCATTTCTTTATTCAGAAAATTTCTCCCATTTCTCTTAACCAAAGGGAAAGGACAGGATAGCTTAAAAAAATAGATAATGAGAAATTATGCTTTAAAAATAGCCTTTGAATATTCAGATATCACTAAGTAAGAGTAATATAATATGTGGCAGTTATGGGCTCTTTTTAAATATTAGGCATTATGTTAAACAGTTTGCAGGTGAAAACAATTATTAAAAAACCAGATCTAGAAATATGAAAGAGTATTTGTGACTGAGGAAACATAAAAAACAAAACAAAACAAAACAAAAAACCTTTTTGGAGAGTTTTTGTGTCCTAGGGCCCACAATGTAGCAAATGTGAGTGTACCATAGAAAGCTATAAAAGTAAGGCTGGAAAAAAAAAAACCCACATAGGGGTTAGGGAGTTAAATTTGATCTTAAATGAAACAGAGGTATTCTTACAAGTTTTGGTGGAGACATATATGGGCATACAAACAAATTTGTATTTGAACATGACAATTTATTCTATTGCAACAGTCCAAATATAAAGTAATATAAGCCTGAACTAGAGTATAGTTGTGACAAATCAAAGGAGAATATATATATATATATAAAATATTATGATATATATGATATATAAAGCATTTGCCAGTTCTTAGGTCAACCATTCTAGTCTTTGCAATACTGACGCGCTTTCCTACATAAAAAAGGACAATACTCCAGACTCATAAACAATGGAGAATGAAAATTCCAATACTCCATTATGTATAGCATGGGAATTTTCTAAATGGGTACCCATATATATACTTATACATATATATATACATATACATATACACATACATACACACACACACACACACACACACATACACATACACACACCCTTTTTATTTCAAAGTGGGAATTAAATTACTATTTGGTGATAGAATGTATATGAATGTTAGAGGGGGATTAAAAGATGACTTTGGAGATTCGATTTGCCTGACTGGTATTTGTTGTTAATAAAATATATATATATTAAAGCCACATATATTAATGACACAACAGGCAATTTCTTTGGAGAAGCTTTAAAATTCTCAAATATTAGGTTTTTATGTAGATCAAATCAAAACAAACAGTAACTAGCAATGTCATAGGAGGATAAATGTTTCCTCTGATATGCTTTCTTGAATTGTGATACAATCTCAGAACATAACTTTTTTCTTAATTTACAAAATGAGATTATGGAAAAATTTTGACAGGGATTTGTCGAGAATTACATGTAAATCTTTTTTAAGATTACACACCCAATTTTTAAACCATGCCCAGATTCTGTTATAGCCTAAGGTGTTGAGGTGGGGTGATGATAAGCAGTCAGTTGTGATAGCTCCTCATTCTGGTTGGGAATCACTGTGCTAGAAGCAGAGTTAATGGAATATAAAAGATGTGTATTAATCATGCCAACTACAGGTTTGAATATGTATTTTAATGATCTAGTGAACTTCTGAGTTATAATACTTCTGAGTATAATAAAGATACAAAAGAAAATCTGACTGTGAATTGCTGAATAATTGATACTATGACTGTATTGTTCTATACATCCAAGCACTTGAGAAAGGTTTGTTTTATTTTATTTTTAAAGATTTTATTTATTTGAGAAAGAGAGTGAGAGAGAGAGGGCCCAAGCGGGGGGAGAAGCAGAGGGAGAGGAAGAAGCATGCTCCCAGCAGACCAGGGAGCCCAATGCAGGATTTGATCCCAGGAATCCAGGATCATGGCCAGAACTGAAGGCAAATGCTTAAATGACTGAGCCACCCTGGTGCCCTGAGAAATGTTTATTTTAAAGATTAAATCGAACAGCTTTTTTTTTTTTTTCCCTGAAATCTTCCTGTATCACATTTATATTTATTTTGGACATAGAGAATATATATTAACATTTGAAAATAAGAATTTCAATTGTGAGCAGGAACTAATGCATCAAAAGACCATTAGCTAATGGTAAGATAGCTCTGAATTCCAGTGTTCACTCATTTACTAAAATTATATGACCTTGAAAAAATGTGTACTGAAAATCATTTTTGTCATTTAAAATATCAAGATAAGGGACAAGATGGCGGGGTACTAGGAAGAGGCGTCTTTTCAGCTGGTACCCCAAAGTGAGCTGATTACCTACCAAAGAACTCTGATCACCCATGAAATCAGCCTAGGATCAGAATTATACACGTCTGGATCTCTACAGGGGCAGAAGACGCCAGTGAGCAGGTAAAGCGGAATGGGAACAGCGGACTGATATCGGAAGATAAACAAAAGGGGGAGGGAGCCACCAGAGGCGACCGGTGCGAAAGTAATACCCCGATACGAGCGCGAGCGCCCTGCGTCTGGGGACCAGCATTAACTTGGAGACTGGTTGAAAGCACTCCAAAAGAGCAACGGATCGCGGGGGCAAATTGTGGGAATCGGGGAGGCTAGGGACAGGGGCTTAAGTCCCCGGTCCCAGACGGCCTCCCCGGCGCGGAGGCAGAGAGAGTGCGGCGGAGAAACCGGCTCCTGGTCCCTAAGCTGCCAGCGCGCCCCAGAGCGCAGGGGTTCCGGCTCCTGTGAGGGGATGGGAGCTGCGCCGGTCTGCAGAACGCGCACTAGCCCTACCACAAAGCTTGAGATGCGCGCGCACGTCGCTCCAGCTCTCCTGGGTTTCTAAGGCCCTGGGGCGCTTCTTGACCCGCACCATTGTTTCAAAGTCTAAGCCGAGAGCGCGCGAAACTCTTCCCCGGACAGAGGCGCGCAAAAGCCCAGCCTGCGGCTTACGGACCAGCGCCCTGTTCTCAGTGCCCCAGATGCGCGCCGGAACCACAGCCGCCTCTGAAAAGAGGTGCGCGCAAGCCGGGCACTCCCAGCCCGGGCCGGCAGCAAAATCTCAGTGTGCGATCGCTGCTTGGAACCTCTCTGGCGGTCAGGAGCTCCCAGACAGCCGCCACTGCCTTGGCTTTGGGGACGAGCAAAAGATCCTGCGCCCCCAGGGTCTGCAACTTGGAACCTGCACTGCCAGCGGCCAAGGGGGAATTTATTCAGCTTCTGCACCCAGACTGAGGCTTCTCTCTGAGACGGAGATCAGGAAGTGTTCCAGGGTGCACCTTGACTGCACCAGAGTTGATACATCCAGCTACATCTGTTCAGTCTTCTCCCACCAAAATGACTAGGAGGAGGAATGCCCAACAGAAGAAAAATACAGAGGATGGACCTTCTGCAATAGAGCTAATGGCTATCAACATAGACAATATGTCGGAAAGAGAATTCAGGCTAACAATTATCCAGGCAATAGCTAGGTTGGAGAAAGCCATGGATGACCAAACAGAATTGATTAGGGCCGAACTGAAAGCGACCAGACAGGATGTTCACAATGTTAGGGCGGAGCTTAAAGCCACCAGGGAGGAGGTCCACAATGCTCTCAATGAGTTCCAATCTAATCTAAACTCTCTCAAAGCTAGGGTAACTGAGACAGAAGATAGAATTAGTGATCTGGAAGACAAACAGATAGAGAGAAAGGATCAGGAGGAAGCCTGGAACAAACAGCTTAGATCCCACGAAAGCAGAATTAGGGAAATAAATGATGCCATGAAGCGTTCCAACATCAGAATTATTGGAATTCCTGAAGGGGAGGAGAAAGAAAGAAGTCTAGAAGATGTCGTGGAACAAGTCCTTCATGAAAACTTTCCGAATCTCGCGAATGAAACCAGCGTTCATGTACTAGAGGCTGAACGGTCTCCACCCAAGATTATACACTCCAAAAAAACATCACGACACCTGATAGTCAAATTGAGGAATTATAATTGTAGGTATAATCTCTTGAAAGCTGCCAGGGCAAAGAGGCTCCTTACTTACAGAGGGAAGCCCATCAGAATAACGTCAGACCTGTCCACAGAAACCTGGCAAGCCAGAAGAGGCTGGCAAGATATATTCAGGGCACTAAATGAGAAGAACATGCAGCCAAGAATACTTTATCCAGCAAGACTGACATTCAAAATGGATGGAGAGATAAAGAGTTTCCAAGACCGGCAAGACTTAAAAGACTATGCAACCACCAAGCCGATACTGCAGGAAATATTAAGGGGGGTTCTATAAAAGAGGAAAAATCCCAAGAATAGCATTGAACAGAAATATAGAGACATTCTACAGAAAGAAAGACTTCAAAGGTAACTCGATGTCAATAAAAACGTATCTATCAATAATCACTCTCAACGTGAATGGCCTAAATGCACCCATAAAACGGCACAGGGTTGCAGATTGGATAAAACGACAGGACCCATCCATATGCTGTCTACAAGAGACCCATTTTGAACCTAAAGATACACGCAGACTGAAAGTGAAGGGGTGGAGAAGCATCTTTCATGCCAATGGGACTCAAAAGAAGGCTGGGGTAGCGATTCTCATATCAGATAAATTAGACTTCAAACTAAAGACTGTAGTCAGAGATACAGAAGGACACTACATAATCCTTAAAGGGACTATCCACCAAGATGATCTAACAATTGTAAATATCTATGCTCCCAATATGGGAGCAGCCAATTACTTAAGAAAACTGTTAATCAAGATAAAGAGTCATATTGATATGAATACACTAATCGTAGGTGATCTTAACACGCCTCTTTCAGAATTAGACAGATCATCGAAGCAGAAACTCAACAAAGAAACAAGAGCATTGAATGACACATTGGACCAGATGGACCTCATAGATATATACAGAACATTCCACCCTAAAACAGCAGAATACTCATTCTTCTCAAGTGCACATGGAACCTTCTCCAGAATAGACCACATACTGGGTCACAAATCAGGACTCAGCCAATACCAAAAGACTGAGATTATTCCCTGCATATTCTCAGATCACAATGCTTTGAAACTGGAGCTCAATCACAAGGAAAAGTTCTGAAGGAACTCAAACACCTGGAAGCTAAAGACCACCTTACTTAAGAATGCTTGGGTCAACCAGGAGATCAAAGAAGAACTGAAACAATTCATGGAAACCAATGAGAATGAAGACACTTCGGTCCAAAACCTATGGGATATAGCAAAGGCGGTCCTAAGGGGAAAATATATAGCCATCCAAGCCTTGCTCAAAAAAATTGAAAAATCCAGAACACACCAGCTGTCTCTACACCTTAAAGAACTGGAGGATCAACAACAAATCAAACCAACTCCACACATAAGAAGGGAAATCATCAAGATTAGAGCTGAGATCAATGAGGGAGAAACCAGAGATACAGTAGAACGTATCAATGAAACTAGAAGCTGGTTTTTTGAAAGAATCAATAAGATCGATAAGCCACTGGCTACACTAATCCGAAAGAAAAGAGAGAAATCCCAAATTCATAAAATTATGAATGAAAAGGGAGAGATCACAACTAACACCAAGGAAGTAGAAACAATCATCAGAAGTTATTACGAACAGTTATATGCCAATAAGCTTAGCAACCTAGATGAAATGGATGCATTCCTGGAAAAATATAAACTACCAAAATTGAACCAGGAAGAAATCAACAACCTGAATAGACCGATATCTAATAACGAGATTGAAGCAGTGATCAAAAATCTCCCAAAAAACAAGAGCCCAGGACCTGACGGATTCCCTGGGGAATTCTACCAAACCTTCCAAGAAGAAATAACACCTATTCTCCTGAAGCTGTTTCAAAAAATTGAAGCAGAAGGAAAACTTCCAGACTCTTTCTATGAAGCCAGCATTACCCTGATCCCCAAACCAGGCAAGGACCATACCAAAAAGGAGAGTTTCAGACCAATATCACTGATGAATATGGATGCTAAGATTCTCAACAAGATCCTAGCCAACAGGATCCAACAACACATTAAAAAGATTATCCACCATGATCAGGTGGGATTCATCCCTGGGCTACAAGGATGGTTCAACATTCGTAAATCAATCAATGTGATACAACAAATTAATATGAGAAGAGAGAAGAACCACATGGTCCTCTCAATTGATGCAGAAAAAGCATTTGACAAAATCCAACATCCGTTCCTGATTAAAACGCTTCAAAGTATAGGGATAGAGGGAACATTCCTGAACCTCATCAAATCTATCTATGAAAGACCCACAGCAAATATCATCCTCAATGGGAAAAAGCTTGCAGCCTTCCCGTTGAGATCAGGAACAAGACAAGGATGCCCACTTTCACCACTCTTGTTCAACATAGTATTAGAAGTCCTAGCAACAGCAATCAGACAACAGAGAGAAATAAAAGGTATCCAAATTGGTAATGAAGAAGTCAAACTCTCTCTCTTCGCAGATGACATGATTCTTTATATGGAAAACCCAAAAGACTTCACCCCCAAACTACTAGAACTCATACAGCAATTCAGCAGCGTGGCAGGATACAAAGTCAATGTGCAGAAATCAGTGGCTTTCTTATACACTAACAATGAAAATACAGAAAGGGAAATTAGAGAATCGATTCCATTTACTATAGCACCAAGAACCATAAGATACCTGGGAATAAACCTAACTAAAGAGGTAAAGGATCTATACTTGAGAAACTATAGAACACTCATGAAAGAAATTGAAGAAGACACAAAAAGATGGAAGACCATTCCATGCTCTTGGATCGGAAGAATAAACATCGTTAAAATGTCTATACTGCCTAGAGCAATCTATACTTTTAATGCCATTCCGATCAAAATTCCACCGGCATTCTTCAAAGAGCTGGAGCAAATATTCCTAAAATTTGTATGGAATCAGAAGAGACCCCGAATCGCTAAGGAAATGTTGAAAAACAAAAATAAAGCTGGCGGCATCACCTTACCTGATTTCAAGCTTTATTACAAAGCTGTGATCACCAAGACAGCATGGTACTGGCATAAAAACAGACACATAGACCAGTGGAACAGAGTAGAGAGCCCTGATATGGACCCTCAACTCTATGGTCAATTAATCTTCGACAAAACAGGAAAAAATATACAGTGGAAAAAAGACAGTCTCTTCAATAAATGGTGCTGGGAAAACTGGACAGCTATATGTAGAAAAATGAAACTCGACCATTCTCTTACACCGTACACAAAGATCAACTCAAAATGGATAAAAGACCTCAACGTGAGACAGGAATCTATCAGAATCTTAGAGGAGAACATAGGCAGTAATCTCTTCAATATCAGCCACAGCAACTTCTTTCAAGATACGTCTCCTAAGGCAAAGGAAACAAAAGCGAAAATAAACTTCTGGGACTTCATCAAAATCAAAAGCTTCTGCACAGCAAAGGAAACAGTCAAAAAAACAAAGAGGCAACCCACGGAATGGGAGAAGGTATTTGCAAATGACAGTACAGACAAAAGGTTGATATCCAGGATCTATAATGAACTCCTCAAACTCAACCCACACGAAACAGACAAACACATCAAAAAATGGGCAGAAGATATGAACAGACACTTCTCCAATCAAGAAATACAAATGGCTATCAGACACATGAAAAAATGCTCATCATCATTAGCCCTCAGGGAGATTCAAATTAAAACCACATTGAGATATCACCTTACACCAGTTAGAATGGCCAAAATTAACAAAACAGGAAACAACATGTGTTGGAGAGGATTTGGAGAAAGGGGAACCCTCTTACACTGTTGGTGGGAATGCAAGTTGGTGCAGCCTCGTTGGAGAACAGTGTGGAGATTCCTCAAGAAATTAAAAATAGAGCTTCCCTACGACCCTGCAATTGCACTCCTGGGTATTTACCCCAAAGATACAGATGTCGTGAAAAGAAGGGCCATCTGTACCCCAATGTTTATAGCAGCAATGGCCACAGTCGCCAAACTATGGAAAGAACCAAGATGCCCTTCAACGGATGAGTGGATAAGGAAGATGTGGTCCATATACACTATGGAGTATTATGCCTCCATCAGAAAGGACGAATATCCAACTTTTGTAGCAACATGGACGGGACTGGAAGAGATTATGCTGAGTGAAATCAGTCAAGCAGAGAGAGTCAATTATCATATGGTTTCACTCATTTGTGGAGCATAACCAATAGCATGGAGGACAAGGGGCGTTAGAGAGTAGTAGGGAATTTGGGTAAATTGGAAGGGGAGGTGAACCATGAGAGACTATGGACTCTGAAAAATAATCTGAGGGGTTTGAAGTGGCGGGGGGGTGGGAGGTTGGGGTACCAGGTGGTGGGTATTATAGAGGGCACAGCTTGCATGGAGCACTGGGTGTGGTGAAAAAATAATGAATACTGTTTTTCTGAAAATAAATAAATTGGGGAAAAAATATCAAGATAACATCACATAAACTCATTGGGTTATTATAAGAATTAAATTAGATAACATGAGTAAAAATACCTAGCAAAAATCTGGATCTAATAAGCAATCATTAGATATCTGCTTCCTTTATCATTTAAATTAGAGCAAAGCATCATAAAAACATGGAGCAGAATTGTCAATAATGTAGCCATTAACATTGAATATTTATAGTTAACATAATCAGAATAAATCTTCAGCATGATTGTGTTTAAGACAAACATAGACACAAAGAAAACAGACAAAATAACAACACACAAACACAAAAACCACCTCAGTGATTCAATAGCCTCAAAAATAGTTTTCAAGATTCTCTAATAAAACCACAGATAGCAATGAGAATTTATTATGTAATACATCCAAAATTATTTTATTATTTTGAAATAATATACAGCTTACTGAAAAGTTGCAAAAATAATAAAGAGAAAGTCCATGTCATATACTCAGTTCCACCAATTTTTACTTTGCTACATTTCATCCAAATGTGATACTTTAAAAAGGACACAATAAAGTTTTGGTAGCATTTCTTCTGGAGAAACGTAACTTGAAACTAAAAATGAAAAGACATTAAACTACTCATCTTTTTAAAGAAATTTGTAGCAATGTCAGTTGAACTCTTTTCACCCTACTTTCTACTATTATCAAAAGACACACTTCTCAGAAGAGAATCTAGTTTTTGTGTTTTCTCCAGACAGGCAAGCATTTACCATCATATTGGATGCAGATTATTACTAGATTCTGGAAGAATTAGTCAAGGACGCAGGGTGTAATACTCAAGACTTATTACAGACCATTTACCCAACTTGGCAAATCCAAACTTGAAAACAGAAACATAGTTGTCTATAAAACGTAGGCATATTCTTTTTTTTTTTAAACATAGGCATATTCTTAATCATTTTCTCATAGTAATTACTTCAGAGACAAAAAAAAAAAGTTCAGTTTTTATTTGTTTGAATGACAAGTTGGAGAAGTGGAGAATGTACATGATTCAGTTTACCAGCCAAATTCATTATAAAACAACATCCCATCATGGGAATTTAAACAAACAACAAACAAAATTCAAGGAGTGGTCAATTACACCTTCTCCAAGTTTGTCATAGATGTACTCACTTGAGAGGAGACTATCCCTACAATTATTTCAAAAATATAATGATCTTTCTAGATCAAGACTCTTAGGTATTTATTGGATACTTATTTACCTATCAGAGGACTCTAAATTGTGCTGACGTTAATATTTAATTATAGGAATTACTGATGAAAGTAGAGTAATTTCCCACCAAAATGCTCTGAGATAATACTCAAGCCAGCTTAAACTTTCTGAAATTGCTGAAATAACACCCGTCTAAAAGCCGGTTTTTCTTATCTCCCTGTAAGAACAATGTTCCCCTGAGTCTCCCTACCTGCCTGTACCTATTCATCACTCATCTCTTAGTAGAAACAGTGTTATGTCTTTGGTCTTTCTTCCTTTCTGTCCCTGTCTCACTAATTTATCATGGCCTCATAGAGCTAAAGAGTAGAACAGAATGCAGCTAGCTTCCGACTACCATTTGTAGTAATCACTAGAGTACGGTTTTGGTAAAAAAACAAACAGGCAAATAACAATAATAAAAAACTGCTCATTTTTATGACAGATTCTTCTTACTTAATTTTGGGGCTCTAAATACTTCTAATGGTCTGCCTAATAGAACTTTGGGTCCTGTAATACATATTTTTTCTTCTGCTTTACTTCCCTTCAGGTCTGATCATAGCATATTTGTTCTCTTCCTTTTCCTCTTACCTTAAGCCTGAAATGGCACTTCTTATACTAAGTGGAGAACATCAATCTGCGAACCTTTTCTGAAGCTAACACAGAACTTCATCTCATTTTTGATAGATAAAAATTTTTCACTAGCCCTAACCAGTAAGTGAACTTTTAATACAGGCAAATAGTTACCGACTGTATTTGACTAAAACAAGAGCATCTTTATAAAATCAAAATGGCGATTATACATTTTAGATGCAGAACTTCATAGCTTGCAGGTTAGTAACTAGGGGGAAGACTGTATCCTTATCTGTTTAATTAATGATGTAGGCTTTTATATTTGGTTTTCATAAGAAATTAGTTGTTGCCTGGTAACCGATTTGCCTGTGGGCTCTCAGAAGAAGCTGGGCTTTCTAAGCAAAGCACCCTGTTGTCTTATAAATAGGGCAGTAAAGCTTGCTCAGACATGCCTCAGGCATTCAGCAGCTCTTTCACTGTATAAGCATCTGATTCTGACTGGGAAGTTCTCTTTGCTAGGGACACACTCCAGTGGACAAAGAGGAAGAAGAAGAAAAGCCTCAGTTTCCATTTTAGCTTAACGGCATAAAGGAAACAAGAGACCAGAGAGATATTCGGTCTCATTTTTCCAAACTGGGAAAATAAATGCACCAGAGGAATATTAATTAGCTTCAAATAAAAATTAGTCATGATTCCTGGACAGTTTAGCTCCAGGACAAGCTAAAGCACAGCAGGACAATGGCAAACAGTGACACCAAAACAGACACCCTAAAGAAAATTCAACTTACACAAATGGATTCTATAGGTTTTATGTTTCTGATCATGAGGAAAGGTTTTATTTAGTCAGGGTAACTATGTTGCCCATGCTACCTTTTAAATGCCCTACTGCTGCTTGTATAGAATTATCTTTTATTGGGTGCCTAGATGGCTCAGTCAGTTAACTGACCAACACTTGGTTTCAGTTCAGGCCATGATCTCAGGGTTGTGAGATCGAGCCTGCCTCTGGGTTTAGGCTCCATGTGGTTTGCTTAATATCCTTTTCCCTGCAGCTCATCCCACTGCTTGTTCTCTCTCTCTCTCTCTCTTTAAAATAAACTAAAAAATTATCTTCTATTCATTCAATAAAACAGTTTGCTTTTTTCCTATGACAATACAAGCTTTGAGAGGACAAGGTATTTTTTTCTTCCTCATCTATGTTCACAACACCTAGAATAGAGCCTGACACAAGATTTGTATCCAATAAATGTTGGCTGAATATAAGTCAGAAGCACTTTCAGTAGTCCATGAATCCTTCAAGGATAGAGACATCATTAACATTCGTGTTTTATTTTGTTTTTCTGTTGTTATTGCATATAGTTGTTTTTCAGCATAGTTTTATTAAGTGAAGGTAGCATAATTGCTTAATAAGTGGATGGATAAGATGAATGACTGAAAGAATATATGAATGAGTGAATAAAAAAGAACAAATCCTCTTAACTATATATCAAAATAAAAGAAGATTCTTAACAGCAAAAAAAAAATGAAGTGAAAAGACAACTTATACAAAGGTTTGAAATATGTGCAAACCATACATCTGAAGAAGAGTTGATATCCAAAACATATAAAAGAATTCAGACAACTCAAGAGCAAAAAAAACCCAAAAACCTTAATTTTTAAAAAATAGGCAAATGATCTGAATGAACATTTCTCTAAGGAAGATATTTGAAAAGCCAACAGGTAAATGAAAAGATGCTCAACATCACTACAGATGATCACTGACTTAAGATGATCTGACTTACGATTTTTCAGCTTTGCAATGGTGCAAATGCAATACCCATTCAGTAGAAACCATACTTCTAATTTTCAGATTTTATCGTTTCCCAGACTAGAAATAATGCAGTACAATGCTCTTGTCTGATACTGGGCAGTGAGCTACAGCTCTGAGTGTGCTGTGTGATCACAAGGGTTAACAACCAATACACTTACAACAGTTCTGTACCTATTTGGCCATTCTGCCTTTCAATTTTAGTACAATATTCAATAAATAGGCTTTGTGTTTATTTGCCCAGTTGTAGGCTAATATAAGTGTTCTGACGTATTTAAGACAGGCTAGGTTAAGCTATAATTTTCTGTAGGCTAGGTGTGTTAAATGTATTTTTAACTTATGATATTTTCATCTTACAATGCATTTATCGGGTGATAACCCCATTGTAAGTGTAGGAAGATACATAGTCATTAGGGAAATGCAAATTAAAACCACAATGAGACATTAACTCATGCTTATCAGAATGACCATCATCAGAAGGATACGAAATAAATGCTGGCATAGATGCAGAGAAAAGGGAAATCCTGTACTCTGTTGGTGGGATTGTTAATTGGTGTAGAAACTATGAAAAACAATATGAAGGATCCTCAAAAAATTAAAAATAGAAACAACCTTTTGATCCAGCAATTCCACTTCTGGACATCTATGCAAGGGAAACAAAAATACTAACTCAAAAAAATATCTGCACCCTCATGTTCATAGCAGCATTAGTTACAACAGTCAAGACATGACAACAACCTAAGTTTCCATCAACAGATGAGTGGATAATTAAGTTGTGATATATATCTGCAATGGACTATTAGCCATTCAAAATGAGGAAATTGTATCATTTGCAACAACATGGATGGATATTGAAGGCATTATGCTAAATAAAATAAGCCAGACAGAGAAAGACAAATACTATATGATCTTACTTATATTAGAATCTGAAACAAAAAGCAAAAAACCTCACAGAAAAAGATCAGACTTATGGTTACCAGAGGTGGAGAGTGGGAAGAGAGGGAATTGGAGGAAGGTGGTCGAAAGGTATAAACTTCCAATTATAAGATAAATAACATACAACGTGATGACTATAGCTAATACTGCTGTGTGATATATAAGAAAAATCATTAGCTAAATAAATCCTATTGATTCTTATCACAAGGAGAATTTTTTTTCTCTTTTTTTATTGTATCTATATGAGAAGATGAATGTTAGCTGAAATTATTGTGGTGATAATTTTATAACATGTAAATCAAACTATCTTGCTGTACACTTTAAACTTCTACAGTGAAGTATATCAATTATTTCTCAATAAAACTAAAAAAAGAAAAAAAAAAAAGAACACCACCTACTGGCAACTGAATATTCATAGAACAGCTCAAATGGTACTAAAACATGTAAACTAGGGAAAGCTACTTTAACAAAATAAATGCCTGTGGATATACAGTAGGATAAAGTGTCACATGCATTCTCAGAATCAACTGTGATACTTAAAATCACTCACTAAATCTGTCTCAAAGGATTATTTAGCATCTTAAATTTAGTTACAATTTAGTGAGTGTCACTATATTTTAGACACTGTTACAAACTCTTTCTAATCATTAATACATATAAAGTTAGGCATTAGCCTTACTCTCTCAAGCTGAGAAAACTAAGAAAGAAGCCAAGATTTATAACATTTACACTCAAATTAAATGAAATCCACTAATGCTATACAAGTAAACTGAAAAATATCCTATATTTATTAAAATTATACCAAAAGTCCAAATCAATATGTAAGTTTTAGAGGCAATTTAATATTTACAGCTTATCTACATGGAGAATAAAATACTGGTTGAAATGTTGAATCTTCCCTTACATAGTACCCTGGTCCTCTAAGATTTACACAGTAGGTAAGCATGTTTGTTTTTTGTATTCTTAATTTTTACTATACTTAGTAAAGATTCCAGAAAGTTTCGTACATCTGTGTTTAACTTGATAGAAGCAAACAACAGCAACAAATATTTGGTAAGATCTATGGCAAAGATAAAGTGTTTATTAAAACATCAATTTCAGAGTAGTGGGTTTTTGGGGTTTTTTTTTTTGCATACCTTGCACTATTTCAGTGCTATATCTGATTTTTTTAAAATTACAGCTTAGAGTTCTACAAGTAGTTATCAAAATCAAAAAAAGACAAGGGAAGAAGCTTTATGAAAATAAATGTAAATTAGACTTTCCTATTTTCCATGTTAGCAATAATGATTTATATTATTATTAGTGTTATTAATTATTATTATCATTATTTGGGTTTCAAAGTAAGTAATACATTCCTTTTTTTTAAAACAAGAATTATTTCTTTTAGTGTATTTGTTTTCTAAGATATACAAAATTGTTCTTTGCTAAAACAATGGAATTGAAAGAAATAAAAAATGAAACCCATTAAATAAAAAATATTTTCTCTGCCCTTGTAAATAATCAACTATATCCTATAAACTGGTGTTACAACCTGTATGAAGTAGCAAATAAAATACAAAATGAATTGCTCATCTTACTATATATTTATAGTAGTTCTCTCCTAAAATAGACATTTTGAGGCATCTGCCATATTGGAAACATAGCAACTTACTAAGAACTTTGGAGAGAATAGTTATTAAATGACAGCAAAGCAATGGTTTTGAAAATATAATGTCACAGTTGGAGCCAAGTGGAGCAGAGCAACTGAACACATCTAATGTGGTATAACTAAGACTATTCTATATGAGTTTATTTCTTGAAATTCATACTATTAACTTTGAAGCAAAGCTGATAAAGCCTAAACTCAGCATCAAAAATTCATTTTCTTATTTCTATTGGATGGCTCCTTGGATATAGGAATCTTTCTTCTTAGTTGAATTTTATAATCTGCCACTCAAAGATATGTCACCATCAATAAGGAATTAATATGCATCTACGAAAGAAGACTAAAAGCCTTCAATAACATATATTTGTACCAATAAAAGTCACTACAGTGGAAGCAATGCATCATAGTGGTTTAACAACAACATCATGTAGACTCTAGAATCAGACCGTGTAGGTTCTGGCACTTGGTAATCTTTTTTTTTTTTTTTTTTAAGATTTTATTTATTTATTTGATAGAGAGAGAGAGAGATCACAAGTAGGCAGAGAGGCAGGCAGAGAGAGAGAGGGAAACAGACTCCCTGCTGAGCGGAGAGCCCAATGCAGGGCTCGATCCCAGACCCTGAGATCATGACCTGAGCTGAAGGCAGAGGCTTGACCTACTGCCCTGGCACTTGGTAATCTTATGGCCTGGGTACATCTCTCTGCTTTAGCAGACTCATAAAATTGAGACAATAGTGCCTATCTGATGGAATTACTGTAACGATTGAGTAAGACCAATAATGCTAGATATCACTACTAGTGAATTCTGGTAGAGATGTTCATTTAAGTTCCACAAGGGTAAGAACAATACATATTTTTGCTTACTACTAACTTCTAATACCTGTTAAAATTTCCAGAAAGCATTAAATATTTAACAAAGGTTTGTTGATTAAGTGGATGAGGGGGTAAATAAAATGACAAAAGATTGCATAGATGGAGAAAAGGCAAAATGTGATCATCACTTTACCAGGTATTACATTTTGAAAATGCAAACCTGAATACTCAACCGTTATTTTTCTTCCCAATAAATTATTCTGTTGTGGAGCTAAGTAGACCAACTATTCTATATGATCCCTAAGCATGACTGTTTCACAGCTGCAAGGTAGAAGCAATTTTCTCCAAAAGTAATTTTAAATGTCCCTTTACATTATTAAGCATTTAGAATAATATGTGAAAGTGATAGAAATGATTTTGGTTTTAGGAACAACTTAAGGCCCTTCCTTTGTTCGTCTTATGGTGCTTCAAATGTACCCATTCCTATCTTCCAGGTGACCTGTTCTTATTGGGTGGAGTCAGTTAAATTTTTCTTAAGATTCTGTCTATAGTTTCATGACTGACACCGATGCCTAAAAAATCTTTCTTATTTTGATTCAGAAGGAGGAAAGTTGAAATGAAAACAGTTAAATAAACAAATTACTGAGGAACTACTATACTTGGGGTCTTATGCAATTATTTCCCTTGCATATGTTCTATAATTTAGTCATAAAAACAATTTTAATTTTAGGAAACATTACACCTTGGAGTTTTACAGATGTATTAAGCTATGTATTGTTCATACCCAGTACTAAGATCAGCATGTGAAAAAAATGTGCAATAAACATTTGTCAAGTGAAGAAATAAAATGATTTTTCTCTATTCAATTAATGGTAGGCCAGGTGAGTGGTAGTAAGGAATAATAAATTAGCATAGATTAAATTAGCATAGAAAAATAATTTTGGCATTCCTATAGGAAATAACCTTATATAACTTCATCTAACCAAGATTTTGCCAAGGTCTAGGACCTTTTAATTTCTTGGCATATACATGTCAATTAACAATTAACCAAGAAAATAGCTCTTTTAGACTCTAGCCACAGAGTAAGTATATGATTGGGTTCAGTAACAAAACACTCAAACTCATATATGATTATAACAGTCAAAATTGTGAATTTGTCATAGAAGAAGAGAAATCAGATGTGAACAGCAATCGCATATGACTTTTTTTTTTTTTTTTACAGACACTTAGATCACTTACATCGAGGGCAAAACAAAATTCCAATAACTTGCACTAATTTACTAAACTTTAAATAAAACTTATGTTGTTCTTATCATGAATCAAAGCACATTTCTTTTAAGCAGCAATAAGATTCAGGGACCCAGACATAGTTGCATTTTCTAGATCTAACAAATTGCATTTAAAGGCCTATCCAAATTAAAGAGAACACTTTCAGAAAGAATATTTTATTTAATCCATGGTTAATTAAGCCTCTTCTCTAGCCATCTACAGTTGCATATTTTGGTGGGTTCAAATTCTCTTTACTTATCAGATCCTAGTTTCCAGATATTAACTACTATTTACAATTATTTAAGCCAGTTCACTTGTACAACACAGGGCTAATGGACCTGCAATATTCAAAATCTCTATAGTATAAAGTTGTACCTGGGAATATCTTCTAGCCATCTTGTATTTAGATGGTGCCAAGTGACTGATTCTAGCCAATGAAATATGAACAGAAATGATATGTGTCAATTCCTGGCTGAGAGATTAATACACAAACTCTTCTTCCGTTTTTGACAAATTCAGAAACCTTGTTTTACAGATGGCAAATTCATAAGCTGGATGGAGCTTGAATTTGTGAGAGACACCACATGGAATAGGGCCACCCTGCAGAACTAGTTAATAGGAACATCGGCATTGTAATTTATATGAACAAAAAATAAAACTTACTGTGTTAGGCCATTTTTTTTTTTAGATTTTTTATTTATTTGACAGGGAGAGAGAGACCACAAGTAGGCAGAAAGGCAGGCAGAGAGAGAGGGGGAAGCAGGCTCCCCGCTGAGCAGAGAGCCCGATGCGGGGCTCAATGTGGGGCTCGATCCCAGGACCCCAGGATCCTGACCTGAGCCAAAGGCAGAGGATTTAGCCCACTGAGCCACCCAGGTGCTCCACAATTAGGCCATTCTAATTTAAGGCTTGCTTCTGAAACACCAAGTTAGCCTACCAGACTAATAAAGGTTTTGAGAAAATTCCAAGACCTTAGAGGTAAATTACACTTAACAATTAATCAATTATTAATAGGAAAGTTGCACCTAAGAAACATCATAAGAATAAACGATCTTTCTTTTGATGTGAATTTCTCTCATATATTCCATCTTTTGTATGCCAATCTTTATTTTATTAAAAAAGTTCTGGAAGAGATTATGCTGAGTGAAATAAGTCAAGCAGAGAGAGTCAATTATCATATGGTTTCACTTATTTGTGGAGCATAACAAATAGCATGGAGGACAAGGGGCGTTAGAGAGGAGTAGGGAATTTGGGTAAATTGGAAGGGGAGGTGAACCATGAGAGACTATGGACTCTGAAAAACAGTCTGAGGGGTTTGAAGTGGCGGGGGGTGGGAGGTTGGGGTACCAGGGGTGGGTATTCTAGAGGGTACGGCTTGCATGGAGCACTGGGTGTGGTGAAAAAATAATGAATACTGTTTTTCTGAAAATAAATAAATTGGAAAAAAAAAAGTTCTGATCACTTATTATGTGCCAGGTACTAAGTGTATATATATTCATTTTCTACCTTCTAGGAGCTCAGAGACATTCTAAAGAGATGGTATTTTAAATTATTATAAAATGTGATGACAGCTACTAGAAGTACACCTAAAGGGCATGGAAAAACAAAAGAGTTAGTATTTCATTCATCTTCATAGTATCAGGAAAGTTTTCATCTGGTAGTTAATTTCTAAGTTAAAAAGTAGGAAGAGGAGTTTGACAGAAGGCCAAAAAGTGTGGTAGATATTTCAGACAGATGGAATCATATGAAAAATGGCACAGAATTAGGCATGGCATATTTAGAGAATGGAGAAAAATTTAATAAGGATAAAACCTTGAGTTCTGGTGAGTGGCATGGAAGGAAATTGAGAGATGGAGAGCAAAGGTATAGCTATGAGATTAATAGGTTACATTGAAGTCAAGGTTGTGAAATGGCATATGTCTTACTAAAGAATTTCATTCCACAGGCCTTTAAACAAGTTCCTTTTATATTTCATGAAAGACTATACTGTAACCACTTGATTCACTTCTTTGTTTCACAATATGAGCTCCTTCATGTTAGAGGCTCTAAAATAATCAGCTTTGTGTTCCTGACAATACACACAATGCTCAGTAAATAAATATTGCATATTGGTTTAAACATGGATTTGGTGAGTCACATAACTGGATTCAAAAATAGTCCAAGATGATTACTGGAATAGAGGTAGAGAGAACTTTTGAAATGTGTACAATCATCAAAGGAAAGTGAATACCTTGGACAACTATATGTATAAGCTAAAATGATGGAAACTGTGTGTGGGGGGGTGGGTTAGTCTTATGGAATACATTTACAGTAGAACAGTTTTGTCCTGTTTTTACTTTTATTTATTTATTTATTTGTTTGTTTGTTTGTTACATGAGTACTGACCTCAAAGTATCAGTTGGCATGCCAAGAAACAACTGACTGGTTGGTTGGACCAGGAAATATTTTTTTGGAAGTGTGAGACTGAAAGGAAGTAGAACATAGTCAGCTATTTGAGGCAGTTACAAATTAAGAAGGGTCATATGGATTTGTTTAACATCACAGATTAGATGAGATATGCTAGAAAAAGAGTGAAATAGAAAAGAAATGAGGAGACAAAAATTTCAGGAGGTAGAGTGGGAAATGTTAGAAGCTAAAGGATAGTATAGGGTAATGTTTGATCAATAGCAATGAGTCTATTCTAGCAACATTTTTTTTTAAAGAATCTATCATTTTAAAACCAACTACGTAGCATATTAAGTCAACTGTCCCCCTTAATCAATGTAATATCGTTGAGAATTTAACTAAAGATTAATTGGGTCCCTGATCCTCTATTATGGGTTTTGTTTTCTGTGATTGTGGAAGATAAATGTTTCACGTTAGTCCTATGGTTTGCTTACAAATGATTACACAACACTATAACCACTTTCCTTTTAATATTAGATTAGAAGCCCCTTGAAGGCAAATGTACTTGCTCACTGTTGCCTACCTATCTGATAAGTTATGAAAGTTGCTGCTTTAGAATAATTGGTTTTAACAAAAGTTATAAGGGTGAAAATTCATTTACATTTGTTTCAAGTTTTCCTATTACTATATGATGAAAAAATAGAAATATTTTGATAAATCCTACTGAAACGTAGAAGGATTTGCTATAGTTCCTTTTAACAACATCTTGTTCATCCATTTATAAATGTACTGTTGTCACTTTCTTCACAGTGAATGAAAATTTAGCCATGTTTATGAAATAATTGCCATGAAATAGAACACCTGCTGCATTCCTTCTGAAGTATAGGAATATGATAAGCTAACCAGATAATTCAATTTACCAATTTTTTAACACCAGAAATGATGAATTCATTTTTTCCAGATATTAGAATAATGCTGAGGAAGTATATCTCTTTATGGTATTTTAGTATATTTAAAAAAAAAAAACAAGACCTGGAATGTTTACCATCAACTAATATTATAGAGACCACATTTTCTTATATTGTATAAGACCTTAAATTCAAAAGCTTAATAATCGATTAATAGAATTAAATACTAATCTACCATGTCTTTTCAAAGTTGACAACCTTGCTCATTCAGTCACAGTTCCCTTGGTTTTATTGTCCAGCCTCTCAAAGAAAAACAAACACAAAATAAATAAAAAGGTAGTACCCAATTTCCATATTATGAATTTATAAGACATGGCTACAAGTTTTATATAAAAATTTGAGAAAAAGACTCTGATTAAATAGATTAGTTTTGCTTATTCTTAAACCTCCTACAAATGGAATTATATGGTATACACACTTTTATATCTGGCCTCTTCTGCTCAATATAATGTCTATGAAATTCACCTTGTTGTTGCATATTGTGGTGATTTATTTATTTCATTGTTCTGTAGTGTTCCCTTTTATTAATATACTGCAATTTGTCAATTTTGCTGGCATTGGACATTTGTTATTTGCAAGTTGTTTCCAGCTATTATGAAAAAGTAGTCATGAATATTCTTGTACATTTTTTTGTGGAAATATGCCCTTATTTATTTTGGAAATACATCTGGCAGTGTAATTTCTGGGTCATAGGCTAAACATATAATTGTTTCTGGTTTTGTAAAGCAATTTTCTGAAGTAGTTCTGCCAATTTACACTCCCACCACCAATATATAAAAGTTCTGTTCATACCATCCTCTTGTCATTTCTTGATATCCTCAGTCTTTTTAATTTTCATCATTCTGCTAAGTGTGTAGCAGTACCTCATTGACAGGTATTTTTATACCAAATAAGTGAAAGAGATAAACCTTAAAAAAAAAAAAAATGACAACCCATGTTTTGACAATGCCATGACTATTTCAAAAATAGCTCAATGAGAAGAAACAAGCTGACAAACTATGCATATAATTTACATTTCAGATGCAAAACCAAAGTATTTACTATTGAGATTTTAAGAGGACAATACATAGTCCTGCCTTACCCTTCTTAATCAAAATGGCTTGAGTAATAAGAAACATGTAAAGAGAGATGGAGAAGAAATGACCATCTTTCATATTTCTAATGCTGTCTGGAGACTATGGCTCTATATTTCTAACCACTGCCCCTCTTTAATCAGCACTATGCAGCCCCTGGCATAGACAAGCTCGATCACCCTATGGCATAGAAACTATCTTATTTTTGCCTGCTTGAAAGATCAAATACATCTCCACTGCAGAGTCACCTGGCTTTGGAAAACAAAAAACAAAAACAAAAACTCACAAAGAATAAAGTGATCATGTTCTTTCCTATTCTTAAAATTAATAGTTATATCATTCCTGAGAAGTGGAGGGAGGAATGGGCAGGAAGTATCTACAGGTACTAAGAGTATTAGTATAATAAAGTCTTACCATGTGGCTATATACAACCAGAGAATTTTTTTTTTTCCACTGGACATTTCCTAAAAAGGGGGCTTCTTTGTTTCATAGCATTACAATCAGAGTACTATTTGCATTCCCCAAATATGTCCCATGTGAAACCCTCTTATAAGATGAGCCTTTTCAAGATAAAGTCTCATTTTTTTTTTAGATTGGCAGACTGAACATTCTACTCACTCCTGTTCTTGCAGAAGATCAGAGCTTTATTATTTGAGGAGATCACGCAGAGAGAATATGGTACTAAGCGCCCCAGACCCTACTGTCATGGAGATGAAATACTGAAAAAGGCAGGAGTAAGTACTCATCTACTTAATGATGAGACCTCTAGCATTTTTAACCTCATTCAATATACAGTAAGCTAGATTTCTACCTCAAAGTAACATAGGAGAAGAATGTTGCCTACCTTAAAAGCATGAAGGGCCACCTGAATGATGCTATTGGTCCACTTCTGACTGTTTTCCAATCAGGTCATGATCTGGTGATCTCGGGGTTGTGAAGTCCAGCAGGCTTGGCATCCTCAGCAGAGAGGCTGCTTGAGATTCTCTCCCTCTGCCCCTTCCACTTCCCCCTCATGTTAGCTCTCTTGCTCTCTCTCTTTCCCTAAAATAAATAAATACATTTTTTTTTAATACAGATTCAAGAGTAAAGGTCTATAGCCATTTCCCTCTGAGTCCAACACACACAAAGTGAGCTGTCCATTAGATTTTTAATCATTCTGACAATATCTGTCACTGGCTCTATTTACATTTACTGTAATTAGTGATGTCACTGGATTTAGGTTTATTATTTTTTTTCCCCATCTGTCCCTTCTGGTTTTTTTTCCCCTTTTTCATATCTTCTTTTGAGTTAAATAACTTTTTTTTTTTAGAATTCCATTATAATTAATCCATTTTTTTTTGCCTCAACATTTGGCATTATTTTTTCTTTGGTGTTGTTCTAGAATTACAACATAAAAATTTTCACAATCTACTTAGAGTTGAAATTGTACTGCTTTATGTAAATTGTAAGAATTTCACATATAGGTCCACTTATCAATTCCCTATATCATTCATGCTAGAGTTTTTAATGTATATCACATCTGTATATGATTTAAACCACATGGTACAGGTAATATATTTTATTTAAACAGTTATATGTATGTTTAAAAAAGTAAGAAGAAAAATTATTTTCTATTTATCCACAATTGTGCTGCAATCCTTTCTAAGGTATGTGTTTCCATCTGGAATCATATCCTTTTAGGTAGAACAGTTCCCTTTTAATGCATGTCTGTTGGCAATTAATTTTATTAATTTTTGTTTATTTAAATATGCCTCACTACACTTTTACAGTTGAAGAATATTATCTCCAAATATAAACATTTTTTTTTCTTTTAATACAAGTTGCTCCACTGTCAAGGGACACCTGGGTGGTACAGTTGGTTAAGGGTCCAACTCTTGGTTTGGGCTCTGATAGTGATCTCACAGTTATGAGATGGAGCCCCAAGTTGGGCTCCACACTCAGCATGGAGTCTGCTTGGGATTCCCTTTGCTTTCACCTCTGCCTCTCCTGCTTGTGCTCTCTTTCTCAAATGAATAAATGAATAAGTGTTAAAAAAAAAAAAGATGCTCCACTCTCAAGATTAATTCTTCTATCTTCTGACCTCTGTTGTAGCTGATGAGAAATACATGTTATCTGAAATCATTGTCCTCTTTTTATTTTATTTTTTTAAACTCTGTGTTTTTGTTTTGTTTTTTCAAGATTTTATTGATGTATTTGAGACAGACGAGAGAGAGAGAGAGAGAGAGAGAGAGAGTGTATGAGAGTGGGGAGGTGCAGAAGGATAAGCAGATGTGGGGTTCAATCCCAGGACCCTGAAATCATGACTTGAGCCAAAGCCAGATGCTTAACCCACTGAGCCACCCAGGTGCCCCACTGTCCCCTTTTTAATGCATAGTTTTTCTCTAACTGCTTATAAGATTTTTTTTTAAGATTTTATTTATTTATTTGACAGACAGAGATCACAAGTAGGCAGAGAGGCAGGCAGAGAGAGAGGAAAAAGCAGGCTCCCTGCCGAGCAGAGAGCCTGATGTGAGGCTCAATCCCAGGACCCTGGGACTATGACCTGAGCCGAAGGCAGAGGCTTTAATCCATTGAGCCACCCAGGCACCCCAAGATTTCGTTTTTATCTTTGTTTTTCTCAGTTCGACTAGTATGTCATTTGCTTTGTATTTATTCTGCTGTTTATTCAATAACTTTTGAATCTATAAATTTATGAATTTACAAAATTTGGGAATTTAGGGCAATTATTTTTTCAAAAACCTTGTTCTATTCCTTTTTTGCCTCCTCCAATTCTGACACTGCAATTGCTTGTGAATTAAAAATTTAACTGTACAGATAATTTATGCTGTATTCATGCACGGAGTCAGTATTTTTTTTTTCTATGTTCTGATTAGATAATATCATCTACATTATTTCTGTGAAGCTTATGCAGGTATTTTATTTCATTTACCTTCCAGGTATGGAATTTTAAATTGATCCATCTTTACAGTTTCTATTCCTCTGCCGAGATTTCATCTATGTTCATTTATTTCAAGAATGGCTTACTTTATATCATTGAATATAGTAATAAGAGCTGCTTTAAAATAGCTTTCTCTTAAATTTGCCATGTAGGGATTGGTTGTTATTGATTACCTTTTGTTTGAAGGATGGGTTGTGGTTTCCTTACCTCTTAATAAATCCAGTAATCTGTGATTATATCCTGGACATAAAGAATGTTGTGTTGAAGAAGCTCTGGATTTTTTTTTTCCCCTTTTTTCTATATAATGCTGATTTGGTTTGTTGTATTTAACAGGCAATTAACTTCGAAAGACTGATATTAAAACTTCATTTAGAGTCTCTGTTTAGTTATTTTAACCTTTGGGCTACTTAGGGTCTTTCTTATGCGTGCATTGATCAGAGTTCAGCCAGAATAAAAACAACGTATGAGAACTGTTCCACCGAAAGTCTTTTCTGTCCTGAAAATGTGAACATCCCTCCAATTTCTCTCTGATTTTGTTGGGGGAGGACTGGTCTAAATAGAGCATTTGGGTCATCTCTGGGTCAATAAGATTTCAGTAATTTGCATCTTAATTATATGAAATTGCAGGCCATGTATCATGAAATTTTTAAAGAAAGCATTTCATATGAAAGGTATGAAACAAATAGACAAATAAAAAATGAATGAATGAATGAATGAACGAATAAATAAACAGTAAAATGAGATGTTAAAACCTCAGGAAAACACTGAAACAGATGGGGTAAGAAGAAATTTTACAAAACTTATAATTAATACATACAGAGATATGAGCAGGTTCTGAATTCAATTATTTTAATAAATGTTAGCTGAAAGATAATGAGAAGAACTGTTCTAAGTAAACAAAATAGACCAATAGTCTCTCCTCATTGGGCTTACATGCTAGTAGAGAAGGCAACCAAGCACAAGATAATTAATACATTATATTGCATATTAAAATATCTAATTGCTATGGTGTATATAAAACAAGAAGTTTAGACAATCTTGAAATTTTAAATAGGGTAATTAGAGAAGACTTTACTGAAAGTGATATTTGAGCAAAGACTTGGAGGATATGAAAGAACAAGTCATGGAGGCATTTGGGTTGAGAGCTCTAGGCAGAATGAATAAAAACTGCAAACACCATTAGATAAAAGCTTGTAAGATCAAGAAGGCTGTTTACACAGAGTGAAATGAGCAAAAAGGAAATGCAGTATGAAAGGAGGACAGATAAGTAATGGGAAGTCAAATATATGGTGTTGTAAACTGTTGTAAAGACTTGGCATTTTATTCTGAAGAAGGTGAGGAGTCATTGCAGTCATTCTTAGTAGAGAAGTGACAAGAAATGATTAAATTTTCAAAGGATTATTTTCAATGATATATTAAAAATAGACTATATAAGAATTGGATGGAAGCAAGGAAACTATTGCAATAATCTAGCAGAAAAAAAGATAATGGCTGGACCCACAGTGATAGCATTTGATTTGTAAGAAGTTAGCTCTTTATGCTTTGAAGATAAACAGAAATGTACTTTGTCATTTTGTGAATTGTAAGAGAAAGAGTAAACACTGACTTCAAGGTTTTTTGGTCTAATCATCAGAAAGAATAGAGTTACCACTAACTAGAATGAAAAAGAGTATGAGTAGAACATAGAACATATTTAGAGGTTAGAGAAAGAGCAGGAATTTAAATATTGGTCTCATGCAGTTTGAGATGTCTGGCATGCATTCTAATAGAAATGTAAAGAAGGCAGCCAGGTGTAAAATATTTGATGTTCAAATGACAGATCCAGGTTAGGATATATGGCCAGAAAACAGTTAAGTATGGAGGATATATAAAGCCACAAAACTGAATGAGATCACCCATGAAATGAGTACAAATAGAAAAGAGAACATAGGATTGAGCCTTTAGACATCCCATTAAGATACTTTGGGAGATGAAGAAAACCCATTAAAGGATATTGAGAAGAATCTGCCAATGACTTGGAGGATACACTAGAGAATTGAGATTCTAGAAACCAGCTAATGCACATTAATCAAGGAGGAGGGAATAAACACTCTGTCAAATACCAATGACATTTGTGGAGCATAACCAATAGCATGGAGGACAAGGGGCGTTAGAGAGTAGTAGGGAATTTGGGTAAATTGGAAGGGGAGGTGAACCATGAGAGACTATGGACTCTGAAAAACAGTCTGAGGGGTCTGAAGTGGCGGGGGGGTGGGAGGTTGGGGTACCAGGTGGTGGGTATTATAGAGGGCACAGCTTGCATGGAGCACTGGGTGTGGTGAAAAAATAATGAATACTGTTTTTCTGAAAATAAATAAATTGGGAAAAAAAAAAAATAAAGTGTCTTGCAAATACATGAAAAAAAAAAAATACCAATGACAGGTCAGTTAAGATGAAGGCTAAGAACTGACCATTGGATCAACAAAAACTAGGCCACTGACAGCTTGACAAAGATAGTTGTAACAAGAGCACAAAGTGGCCTATTAGCAAGAAAGGCCTGATCTGCATGAGTTTAAAAGAAAATGGAGCAATGAATTTAGACAAATTTTCTAAGATGTTTTCCTGTCAAGGCAGTGAAAGTAAATAGTCACCTGGAGGAGAAAGGAGGAGATTTTAAGACAAGAAACACTATCATCTGATAATATGCTAAGAATGATGCCATAGAGAAGGTAAAAAGTGACAAAGGCAAAAAAATTTGAGGATTGCTGGAGTGAAGTCTTTGAGTGTATGAGAGGACCTGGAGTCTTTGTTTACCATTTCACCGAGGAACATTAAAAAGAAAAAAATTAAAAAAAGAAAAAAAGAAAAGGATTTTTACAGGCTCTTAATTAGTGTCCCATTTACTCAGATACTACAATCTGGAGTATTCTGCCTCCTACCTGTTCCTGTAGATGAATCACCCATGCTTCTATCAAATGTCTCCAGCTGACCATAAGAATGGAAAAGAGACATGGAATTCATAGATGAATTCATCATCTAAGAGAAAAAGTAAATTGTTTGAGATATATATCTAGTGTATTTGTGGGGCAACATTAAGTACCTGGTATAAATAGGATGCATAGGAATATTCAGAAAATAAAAGGAAATTCTAAGAAATTAACATGATAAATAACAAAAGGAAATATTCAATTCAAGGGCTGGAAAAAATTGAGGCTATTTTCCAAAATTTGAAATAATTAGTTGTAAAATGGAATAAAAATATTTCAAAAGGAGGAAATTAATTATTAATATCTAAATAATAGAAGTGCCACACAGAAAGAAGAAAACATAGAGAAGGAAATTACCAAAGAATAAATAATACAAGAGCATTTCCCAGAGATGATAAAAATTGTTTCCAGACTTGAAAAGTGTAATAAGGAAGGAGAAGAGAGAAAAAAAAAGAGCCCTACCAAGGTTCTACTGCTATGATACCAAAATTGAACACTGAAAGCCAAAGAGCAAGGAACAATTTCTTCAAAATTCTAAAGGGAGTTAATTCTCAATTTAGAATTATTTACTCAGTCAAGATATCTATCAAATGTGAGGAGCAATAAAAACATTTTCAGACTTACAAGTACTGAAAAAAAATTACTTTCTATGCCCCCTTTCTCAAGAATCTACTAAAATATTTGCTTAACCAAAATGAAGGAGTTATCAAGAAAGAAAAAGACTTCAGTTAACAAGACATCCATTGCAGGCAAAGGGCATTCTTGCAGATAATAGTGAAGAGACATTCCAGTATGAATGCATACATTAAGCAATTCAGACTGCTGCATAAAGGCAGGGAGCCCTAGAAATAAAGATTATAGAAAAACACAAAACCTCTAGAATTCCTGCTGTGTGTGAACAACAGGGTTTCAACAGGAAAACAACACCAAATAACTCACCTGACTCCCTGAATTGTCTCTTAACTCTTCTTTCTGTTCTACTCTGCCTTCCTCTGCCCTGGCATGAAAAAAAAAAAAGAAAAAGAAAAAAGAAAATTGGTCCCCACTATAAAAACCTTTACCCCCTCTCTCAGAATAAAAGGCACTCCAAAGCATTTCCCCCTCTCACTTTCTCTCCTACCACTTACCTACCAATTTGCTCAGTTTTTGCCATGTTTCTCCAACCTGCCAGGCATGTTTCCATATTGGTACTTTTCACAGACTACTTCTAAGCCTTTACCTCTTTTAATGTCTTCTCAAATATTACCTTTCCAATGAGGTCTGCCCCCATTTAACAAGGCAATCTGCATTATACCCATCATAGTCTACCTTATCTTTTCTTTTCATAACTTCTAGCCCTTCTAATATTACAAATTGCAAATTTATACATTATAATATTATTTATTATCTATCTCAGAATCAGATATGTGCATTCCAGTTTGTCAGGGAGTTTTTTCTGGGACACTGTCAAATCCTGATTCTCAGAGCAGTTTCTAGCAACCAACAGGTAGGCAGAGAATATTTCTTAGACATTTCTGTTTCTAGAGAGTCTGAGAATGAATTAACAAAAATTCTTATGAAATTAGACAAATGAAAGAAGTCTCAGGTATTCATTCCCCAAACCCACAAAAGTTTGCCTGAGGAATAAAATAAAATCTCTTTTAAAAGATTTTATTTGACAGAGATCACAAGTAGACAGAGAGGCAGGCAGAGAGAGAGGGGGAAGCAGGCTCCCTGCTGAGCAGAGAGCCGGACATGAGACTCGATCCCAGGATGCTGGGATCATGACCTAAGATCATGATATGAGCTGAAAGCAGAGGCTTAACCCACTGAGCCACCCAGGTGCCCCTAAAATAAAATCTTAATCTATACCTGACTCAGCTGTGAAAATATTTATATAGTCTTAGTAATGTAAACTTTGCTTATGGCTAGGAACAAAATTGGTAATATAAATTTAATAGGAAAAAAGGTGAAGCTATAGTGTGGGTATAATTTTATCAGTGTGTGTGTGTTTGTCTATAATAAGTATAAAAACCCAAACCTTCGTATTTCATTGTAGGATGTAAAAGATAATAAATACCTGACTAAAAAATGACTATTTCAAACATTATACAAAATTGTTTTGATAAAAATTGTCAGAGATTTATTCTGGGGAGTGAAAACTAGGGATGCTGAAGCAGGAAATCATTGTTTTCTTATAATGATACTTACAGATAATTCTTAAACTGTGTGTGTGAATTCCCTCATACCCATTAGGATGGCTACAATGAAGAAAACTATAAATAACAAATGTCAGTGACAGTGTGGAGAAATTAGAACATTTCTGCACTGTTTGTAGGAATGTATAAACACTGTGGAAAACAGTATGGTGGTTTCTCAAAAAATTTAACAAAGATTCATTATGCAATCTAGGAATTCATGTGTGTGTGTGTGTGTGTGGCTAAAAGAACTGAAAATGGAGTCTTAAAGAGAGATTTGTACAGCCATGTTCATGGCAGCATTATTCATGATACATAAAAATGGAAGCAATACAAACATCCACCCACAGATGAATGGAAAAGTGTGCTATATGCATGCAATGGAATATTATTCAGCCTTAAAATTGAAGAATTTTCTGACAAATGCTACAACATGGATGAACCTTGAGGGATATTATGTTATATGAAATAAACCAGTCATAAAAAGGCAAATACCAGGGCGCTTGGGTGGCTCAGTGGGTTAAGCCACTGCCTTCGGCTCAGGTCATGATCTCAGGGTCCTGGGATCGAGGCCCGCATCGGGCTCTCTGCTCAGCAGGGGTCCTGCTTCCCTTCCTCTCTCTCTGCCTGCCTCTCTGCCTACTAGTGATCTCTCTCTGTCAAATAAATAAATAAAATCTTAAAAAAAAAAAAAAACAGGCAAATACCATATGATTCCACTCATAGGAAGTATCTAGAATAGTCAAAATCATAGAGACAGAAAGCAGAATGGTGGTTGTCAGGGGCTCAAGTGAGGAGAGAAGGGAGTTCATATTTAATGAGGACAGAGTTTCAGTTTTGCAAGGAGTGGAAAAGGTTTTGGAGATGGATGGTCATGATTGTTGTGTAACAATAATGCATTTTATACCACTGTACTATACACTTAAAAATGGTAAATTTTAAAGTTGGTAAATTTTATTATGTATATTATACCACAATAGAAATTTGAGGGGAGAAAAATTATATATATAAATATCTTTGATTTTTTAAAACAAATGAATATTTTTTAATCTTATTTTAATAATTTTTTATTTTTTTAATAAACATATATTTTAAGCCCCAGGGGTACAGGTCTGTGAATCGCCAGGTTTACACACTTCACAGCACTCACCAAAGCACATACCCTCCCCAATGTCCATAACCCCACCCTCCTTCTCCCAAACCCCCTCCTCCCAGCAACACTCAGTTTGTTTTGTGAGATTAAGAATCACTTATGGTTTGTCTCCCTCCCAATCCCATCTTGTTTCATTTATTCTTCTCCTACCCCCTTAACCTGCCATGTTGCATCACCACTTCCTCATATCAGGGAGATCATATGATAGTTGTCTTTCTCCGATTGACTTTTTTTGCTAAGCATGATACACTCTAGTTCCATCCACGTCGTCGCAAATGGCAAGATTTCATTTCTTTGGATGGCTGCATAGTATTCCATTGTATATATATACCACATCTTCTTTATCCATTCAACTGTTGATGGACATCTAGATTCTTTCCATTGTTTGGCTATTGTAGACACTGCTGCTATAAACATTTGGGTGCACATGCCCCTTCGGATCACTACGTTTGTATCTTTAGGGTAAATGCCCAGTAGTGCTATTGCTGGGTCATAGGGTATTTCTATTTTCAACATTTTGAGGAACCTCCATGTTGTTTTCCAGAGTGGTTTCACCAGCTTGCATTCCCACCAACAGTGTAGGAAGGTTCCCCTTTCTCCACATCCTCGCCAGCATCTGTCATTTCCTGACTTGTTAATTTTAGCCATTCTGACTGGTGTGAGGTGATATCTCATTGTGGTTTTGATTTGTATTTCCCTGATGCCGAGTGATGAGGAGCACTTTTTCATGTGTCTGTTGGCCATCTGGATGTCTTCTTTGCAGAAATGTCTGTTCATGTCTTCTGCCCATTTCTTGATTGGATTATTTATTCTTTGGGTGTTAAGTTTGCTAAGTTCTTTATAGATTTTGGACACTAGCCCTTTATCTGATATGTCGTTTGCAAATATCTTCTCCCATTCTGTCAGTTGTCTTTTGGTTTTGTTAACTGTTTCCTTTGCTGTGCAAAAGCTTTTGATCTTGATGAAATCCCAATAGTTCATTTTTGCCCTTGCTTCCCTTGCCTTTGGCGATGTTCCTAGGAAGAAGTTGCTGCAGCTGAGGTCGAAGAGGTTGCTGCCTGTGTTCTCCTCAAGGATTTTGATGGATTCCTTTCTCACATTGAGGTCCTTCATCCATTTTGAGTCTATTGTCATGTGTGGCATAAGGAAATTGTCCAATTTCATTCTTCTGTATGTGGCTGTCCAATTTTCCCAGCACCATTTGTTGAAGAGGCTGTCTTTTTTCCATTGGACATTCTTTCCTGCTTTGTCGAAGATTAGTTGACCATAGAGTTGAGAGTCTATTCCTGGACTCTCTATTCTATTCCATTGATCTATGTGTCTGTTTTTGTGCCAGTACCATGCTGTCTTGAAGATGACAGCTTTGTAATAGAGCTTGATGTCAGGAATTGTGGTGCCACCAACTTTGGCTTTCTTTTTCAATATTCCTTTGGCTATTCAAGGTCTTTTCTGGTTCCATATAAATTTTAGGATTATTTGTTCCATTTCTTTGAAAAGGATGGATGGTACTTTGATAGGAATTGCATTAAATGTGTATATTGCTTTAGGTAGCATAGACATTTTCACAATATTTATTCTTCCAATCCAGGAGCATGGAACATTTTTCCATTTCTTTGTGTCTTCCTCAATTTCTTTCATGAGTACTTTATAGTTTTCTGAGTATAGATTCTTTGCCTCTTTGGCTAGGTTTATTCCTAGGTATCTTATGGTTTTGGGTGGAATTGAAAATGGGATTGACTTCTTAATTTCTCTTTCTTCTGTCTTGTTGTTGGTGTAAAGAAATGCAACTATTTCTGTGCATTGATTTTATATCCTGACACTTTACTGAATTCCTGTACAAGTTCTAGCAGTTTTGGAGTGGAGTCTTTTGGGTTTTCCACATATAGTATCATATCATCTGCGAAAAGTGATAGTTTAACTTATTCTTTGCCGATCTGGATGGTTTAATTTTTTTTTTTTGTTGTCTGATTGCTCACATTAGGACCTCTATTACTATGTTGAATAGCAGTGGTGATAATGGACATCCCTGCCGTGTTCCTGACCTTAGCAGAAAAGCTTTCAGTTTTTCTCCATTGAGAATGATATTTGCGGTGGGTTTTTCATAGATGGTTTTGATGATATTGAGGTATTTGCCCTCTATCTTTACACTTTGAAGAGTTTTGATCAGGAAGGGATGCTGTAGTTTGTCAAATCTGCTGTACTTTTTCAGCATCTATTGAGAGTATCATGTGGTTCTTGTTCTTTCTTTTATTAATGTGTTGTATCACATTGATTGATTTGCAGATGTTGAACCAACCTTGCAGCCCTGGAATAAATCCCACTTGGTCGTGGAGAATAATCCTTTTAATGTACTGCTGAATCCTATTGGTTAGTATTTTGGTGAGAATTTTTGCATCTGTGTTCATCAAGGATATTGTTCTGTAGTTCTCTTTTTTGATGGGATCCTTGTCTTGTTTTGGGATCAAGGTGATGCTGGCCTCATAAAATGAGTTTAGAAGTTTTCCTTCCATTTCTATTTTTTGGAAGAGTTTCAGGAGAATAGGAATTAGTTCTTCTTTAAATGTTTGGTAGAATTATCCTGGGCAGCTGTCTGGCCCTGGACTTTTGTTTGTTTGGAGATTTTTGATGACAGTTTCAATCTCCTTCCTGGTTATGGGTCTGTTCAAGTTTTCTATTCTTCCTGATTCAGTTGTGGTAGTTTATATGTCTCTAGGAATGCATCCATTTCTTCCAGATTGTCACATTTGTTGGCGTAGAGTTGCTCATAGTATGTTCTTATAATTGTTTGTATTTCTTGGTGTTAGTTGTGATCTCTCCTCTTTCATTTATGATTTTATCAATTTGGGTGCTTTCTCTTTTCTTTTTGATAAGTCTGGCCAGGGGTTTATCAATCTTATTAATTCTTTCAAAGAACGAGCTCCTAGTTTCGTAGATATGTTCTATTGGTTTTTATATCATTGATTTCTGCTCTGATCTTTATGATTTCTCTTCTCCTGCTGGGTTTAGGGTTTCTTTCTTGTTCTTTCTCCAGCTCCTTTAGGTGTTGGATTAGGCTGTGTACCTGAGACCTTTCTTGTTTCTTGAGAAAGGCTTGTACCACTATATATTTTCCTCACAGGACTGCCTTTGCTGTGTCCCACAGATTTTGAACCATTGTGTTTTCATTATCATTTGTTTCCATAAATTTTTTCAATTCTTCTTTAAGTTCCTGGTTGATCCATTCATTCTTTAGAAGGTTGTTGTTTAGTCTCCATGTATTTGGGTTCTTTTCAAATTTCCTCTTGTGATTGAGCTCCAGCTTCAGAGCATTGTGGTCTGAAAATATGCAGGGAATGATCCCAATCTTTTGATACTGGTTGAGTCCTGATTTAGGACCGAGGATGTGATCTATTCTGGAGAATGTTCCATGTGCACTAGAAAAGAATGTGTATTCTGTTGCTTTGGTATGAAATGTTCTGAATATATCTGTGATGTCCATCTGGTCCAGTGTGTCATTTAAGGCCTTCAATTCCTTGTTGATCTTTTGCTTGGATGATCTGTCCATTTCAGGGAGGGGGGTGTTAACGTCCCCTACTATTATTCTATTATTGTTGATATGTTTCTTTGATTTTGTTATTAATTGGTTTATATAGTTGGCTGCTCCCATGTTAGGGGCATAGATATTTAAAATTGTTAGATCTTCTTGTTGGACAGATCCTTTGAGTATGATATAGTGTCCTTCCTCATCTCTTATTATAGTCTTTGGCTTACAATCTAATTGATCTGATATAAGGATTGCCACTCCTGCTTTCTTCTGATGTCCATTAGCATGGTAAATTCATTTCCACCCCCTCACTTTAAATCTGGAGGTGTCTTCAGGTTTCAAATGAGTTTCTTGTAGGCAACATATAGATGGGTTTTGTTTTTTTATCCATTCTGATACCCGATGTCTTTTGATTTGGGCATTTAGCCCATTAACATTCAGGGTAACTACTGAGAGATATGAATTTAGTGCCATTGTATTGCCTGTAGGGTGACTGTTACTGTTTATTGTCTCTGTTCCTTTCTGATCCACTACTTTTAGGCTCTCTCTTTGCTTAGAGGACCCCTTTCAATATTTCCTGTAGAGCTGGTTTGGTGTTTGTAAATTCTTTCAGTTTTTGTTTGTTCTGGAAGCTTTTAATCTCTCCTTCTATTTTCAATAATAGCCTAGCTGGATATAGTATTCTTGGCTGCATGTTTTTCTCGTTTAATGCTCTGAATATATCATGCCAGTTCTTTCTGGCCTGCCAGGTCTCTGTGGATAAGTCTGCTGCCAATCTAATATTTTTACCATTGTTTGTTACAGACTTCTTTTCCCAGGCTGCTTTCAGGATTTTCTCTTTCTCATTAAGACTTGTAAATTTTACCATTAGGTGACAGGGTATGGACCTATTCTTACTGATTTTGAGGGGTGTTCTCGGCACCTCCTGGATTTTGATGCTTGTTCCCTTTGCCATATTGGGGAAATTCTTTCCGATAATTCTCTTCAGTGTACCTTCTGCTCCCCTCTCTCTTTCTTTTTCTTCTGGAATCCCAATTATTCTAATGTTGTTTTGTGTTATGGTGTCACTTATCTCTCAAATTCTCCCCTCGTGGTCCAGTAGCTGTTTGTCCCTCTTTTGCTCAGTTTCTTTATTCTCTGTCATTTGGTCTTCTTTATTGCTAATTCTTTCTTCTGCCTCATTTATCCTAGCAGTGAGAGCCTCCATTTTTTATTGCACCTCATTAATAGCTTTTTTGATTTCAACTTGGTTAGATTTTAGTTTTTTTATTTCTCCAGAAAGGGCTTTTATATCTCCCGAGAGGGTTTCTCTAATATCTTCCATGCTTTTTTTGAGCCTGGCCAGAACCTTGAAAATCTTCATTCTGAACTCTAGATATGACATATTACTAATGTCTGTTTTGATTAGGTCCCTAGCCTTTGGTACTGCCTCGTGTTCTTTTCTTTGTGGTGAATTTTTCCGCCTTGTCATTTTGTCCAGATAGGAGTATATGAAGGAGCAAGTAAAATACTAAATTCCAGCAACCCCAGGAAAATATGCTTTACCCAAATCAGAAGAGATCCCAAATCGTGAGGGGGGAGAAAGGGGATAAAAAGAGGTTCAGAAAGAAAAAAAAGAATGAAAGAAAGAAAAGAAGCAATTTAAAAAAGAAAACAAATAAACAAAAAGTATAAAAAATAAAAAAATATATATTAGATAAACTAGTTAAAAAACATTAAAAAAGAAAAGGGTAAAAGTTAAAAAATTTAGCAGAAGAAGAGAAAAAAAATTGAAAAAGAAAAAAAATTAAATTAACTACAAGACTAAAGAATCATGGGGAGAAAGCCATGAGTTCTGTGCTTTGCTTTCTCTGCCTCTGGAATACTGCTGCTCTCCTTGGTATTGAACTGCACTCCTTGGTAGGTGAACTTGGTCCTGGCTGGATTTCTTTTTGATCTTCTGGGAGAGGGGCCTGTTGTGGTGATTCTCAAGTGTCTTTGCCCCAGGCGGAATTGCACCACCCTTACCAGGAGTCAGGCTGAGTAATCCGCTTGTGTTTTCTTTTGAGAGTTTTTGTTCCCTGAGCACTTTCCGTAGAGTTCTGGAGCACAGGAATGAAAATGGCAGCTTCCCAGTCTCCAGCCCCGAGGAGCTGAAAGCCCGGGGCCCCACTCCTCATTGCACCCTCAGAGAACAGCACCCAATTACTCCCGTCTCCGTGGCCTCCGGCCATGCTCCGAGCTCACCGAGCCTGCGACCGGTTCAAGGTAACCCCGAGCTGGGAGCTCACTCCTTGGCTCTGTCTCTGTAGCCAGCTTCCCCATTCTAATATCTGTAAGCTCTGTGACACTAGATACCCCAATCCTCCTGTGACCCTGCAGGACCTGAGACCACGCTGACCCCGTGTGGGCTTCACCCGGTTTAGCCTCTGGAGCAATGTCCCTCAGCAGAACAGACTTTTAAAAGTCCTGATTTTGTGCTCCATTGCTCCGCCACTTGCCGGGAGCCAGTCCCTCCCCCCAGGGTCTATCTTCCCGTCACCTTGGATTCACTTCTCTGCCAGTCCTACCTTTTAGAAAGTGGTTGATTTTCTCTTTCTAGAATTGCTTCTTCTCTTCGATCTGCTGTTGGATTTGTAGGTGTTTGCTTATCCCTAGATAAGCTATCTAGCTGTTCTCCTGCTATCTAAAGTAGTCTCAGCTTGCTACTTTGCCGCCATCTTGACTCCTCCCCCCAAAAATGAATATTTTAAAATGTAATTCATCATTTTGCTATTTTTCCCAGCCATCACCGTAAACTGTTTAACCAACACATGTGGATCAAAATCACAGAGTTATTTTAAATGTCTTCCTCATTTTGTGATCCAAAACACTGACAAACTGGTATAGTCATTGTGCAATATAAAATCCAATCCAATTATTTAATCATACCTAACCTCTAAAGCTATATATATATATATATATATATATCTACAAAAAAGTAAAGTAAAATCAGTTTATTCATTCGATTAATGATTTAAATTATAGTTTACTAGAACATAGAAATATAATCATATGTGTTTAACTTACATGAAACTTGCCTTGGTTTTTATCCATCTAATTCATATGTCCCTTACATGGGACAAGTGGGTTTATAATTCTTTAGCTGCATAAGGAGATGATTCAAATGTAGAATCCTTACAAGCATAATTTAGATTGATTTAGAATGAGCTCCAAATTTCACCCACTTACTCAAAAGACAAAGAAGTAAAATATGACAATTCCAAGAAGACTAGGATTCTAGGACATTAAAAATCTGGAACAAATTTAGCTTCTGAAAGGTAATGGAAATGAGGAAAACCTAAAAACAAATAATCAGTGTAATGTCAGAATCTTCCTGCAAGTATTCTGCAAATGTACTGCTTCACTTCAAAACTGAATCTTTAACTATGTGAACTGAAGTGGGAAAATGAAGTTCAGTGAACAAGTTAGTAGCAGCCCAATTACAACTTCATCACCTCAATGCTCAAAGTGCCTTAGAGTTTTCAGCCGGCCTGTGGATAGAGGTGAATGTATTGGTTAAGGTAAAGATTTTCTATAATATCATTTAATTTTATTTTCTTTGAATTGGGTTCACAGAGAATGTTTTTCCAGCTAACTTTAATCATAAAACAAGGTACCAGTAAGAAGGAATACATTATCTTTACCTTATATCTGAAAGGTCAGCCACCCATCATACATCCTTCTCTGCCTTAAAGGCAACATGAGATCACACAATTTTATTTTATTTGACTTGCTGCTGATTTATCACCTCTCTGCTATCAGTGGGACACAACTCATAGCATGTTACTCACAACAGCCATGATATCCATCTGCCAAAGAAGTCGCTACCTCCATTAGGATTTCTCTTTCTTAATAAGAGAAGCTCTTCCATTCCTCATTTGCTTATTTCAGAGGACCTCCCTTTTTAACTCACTTTCCTGTTGTACCTGTTTAGTTGTCATCACATGTGAAATTTGGGTCTGGTTCATAGTACAGCAAAAACACAATGTGCATTCTCATTCATTTAGCATAATCTTACTTAGCTATCATTACATGAAAAGCTCTGTGATTGATACAAAAAGATGAGTATCATATGTTATATGAAGCCTCAGCATAAGTAATAATATATTTTCCAAAAATGAAATGGATCTATCTTACAAGTAATTAGTTTCCTATCACCAGAAGTGTCACACTTTGGCTGGATGACTCATTCACAATCATAGATGACTAATTTTTCTGAGTCATAATATATGAGAGAGAAGAATCAAAGACAGGATGAGGACAAATACTGTAAAGAATTTAAACTTGGCAGTCTCTAAGCCTTTGGAGCGTCATGTCTGATAGGACTGTGTTCATATGCCTGGAAGCTTTGGATCATGCCAGATGGTTCAAAATGTGATTTCAGGTGGGGAATGCCCACTGCTTAATGTCTAGTTAATCTTCTGTGAGTGCTATAATCCAGCAGCCACTTGGAGTAATCTGACCAACATAGGCCAGAATCAAACCTGTTCAGTTTGTCTCATAGACCATTTAATGAATACTAAAAACCAACCATGCTCCAAGCATCAGGGTGAGGCCAATGTGTCCTACTAAACTCAAATGTGCCTCCCAACATTCCAGACTCCACCAGCTTAACCAATCCCATAAACCCTCAGAGTCTAGCTTAGGAAAAGAAGTGGTGTTCCCATCTAGTAGCTAGTGCATTAATCTTTATAAGGTTTGTATATTAACCTCTTCACTTGACCCAAAGTGTCCAGTCAGGTACAGCATAACGTGTTAGCAGCTGCAGACTTTACACCGACCAGCAAGAAAGACATCTAAACCATGTCTATCAACCATAATAATCCTAGCCAGTGATTTGATGCTGACTTGAATATCCTATCAGCTGAAGTGATGTAAAATGGTCATGTCAGCTAAGCTCAAGGACAAATTTCAGCATATTTTTCCTAATTACAGGATCCACATTATATGGATAAATAATTGTAATAATTGTAAAACATAAATAATTTATCCCTCTAGAAAGTTCCCATAGTAATCAAGGATATACTTCCCAGTAAATTAAAGGGAGTGAGAATCAATCAATGGTTAAGTTGGAATCATCTGGTGGAGGGTTGTCATCCTAGAGGTTGGTTAAATTTAAAGTGCTTACAATAGTTTGAAAGAGCTAATAGGACACTTTACTTCATTACAAAGGTTGAGGGTGAAGACACTTTTGAAAGTCAAACAAACATTAATTTTCCTCTCTCTGTCATGCTTCCCAGGGTCTAAGATATTCTATCCTCAGATCCTGAGGTTACTCTCATATCACAAAATCAGTGTGCTCCTTTTCAGGAGCGATAACTTCATCATTTTTCCAATAGTTGCCTATTGACATCAAGAACTTTTATCCAGAAGAATCAGGTGCCAGAGAAGCAAAGGCATTGTTAGAAAATTCAACCCAAATTAAATTTGAATCCTCTGTTCCTGTTTTTACAACCTGCCACTTAGAAAGTAGGGTTTCTAGTCAGGTTTAAAAAAAAAAAAAAAAAAGGAAAATTTGCTCAGATATAATCAGAGTGAAATCCTGAATGTTCACACCTTAATACATGCTTTTTACTAACCCAACCTCATTTGGCTAAATTTGCTTCAAATTTTATCTCTACCTGGATTCTTTTATTCCTCTGGACCAGTTTAGGTGGTTTTCTTTTCCTTCCATGAAGTGTTTGCCACAGTGTATAAAATTGCTACATAGATCTCAAAGTTTGTCCTCCAGTATTTATAGGTTTACACTGTATCTTATTCAACAGTGTATCTGCAACATTAGGACCTGGCACATAAATAAATCTCAATAAATAAGTATAAAATAAATGAATAGAATGAATAATAGAAAAAATAAAATGTTTGTAAGATAATATCAAAATTTTAATGAAAATTTTCAAAGAGGAGCAGCTGTATTTTAGCAATCTCATTCTGGAAGTTTCCATAAAGTTGTATATGTATTTGTATATTTATTACTCCATTGTTTGTATAACAGGCCTTAGTAATTAGATATTTGACAATGGGAGAATTGTTGAATTAATTGTGAGGCATTTATGTCATAGAACATCATGTAGCTACTGCAAAGAATAAGTTGTATCTCTATATATTGAAATAATGTATCACCAATATATTAAAGAAAAAAATAGTTACAGATTATTATGTACAGCGTGATCCCACTATTATTTTTTTTAAAGATTTTATTTATTCATTTGAGAGAGAGAAAAAGAAAGAGAGCAGGAGCAAGGGTGAAGGGAGGGGCAGGGATGGAGGGAGAGGGAGAAGCAATTCATGCCTGAGCAGGGAGCCCAAGGCTAAACTCAGCTCCAGGACCCTGAGATTATGACCTGAGCAGAAGGCAGACACTTAACTGATTGGGCCCTCCAGGCATCCCTGATCCCACCATTAATAAAAAACAAAATGCACACTTCCAGATAGGTAAAGAGATGAAGGCAGAATGAGAGCAAGAGCAAAATAGAGAGAGATGGGTAAATCTAAGGAAAAAGCAGGGATTGCTATAACCATTTCTAAAGAGGGATAATTTCTGAGGATTGTGAAAGGTGAATTAAAATGGGGTCACTTACGTCAAGGGCTTTTAAAATAGAGCTGAGAAGCCAGCAAGGCAACGGGCCCTATGCATGCATGCACTCAGTGGGTAAAACCTTAATTCTTGAAGTGGGTCAATCACATATATTCCAAGGACTCTACACAAGCACCTAAAACTTCCTACAGTAAAGGACTTACGCTTATGGAGAGGCTTAGCAAACAATTAAATGGAGCTGAAATTCCTTTTCTGCCACCAATACTGATTAAAATTCTTTGCAAACAAGGTATAAAAGCAGCTCCCTTTGTCTTTAGAAACCTCTGATTTTTATTCCTTAGTGGACACAATTTTGTTCCCGAGTGGGCTGCCACATAAATCTGTGTTTCCTAAATTGCAATTCTAAGACCCCAAATAAATGCTATTTTTTTTTTTTTTAACTTTAGTTCTGCCTCTTTTCTCCATGGACAGGATGAACTGGAGTTTGTGGGGAAGGCCTGCACTTCTTTATATCATGGAAATTAAGTGTTATATTCATCTACATTTTTTTTTTAACTTACCTTACGCTAAGCTTATACATTAAATAAATATTATCTAAGAAGTTTTCTTGGCAAAACCTAGGAAAGTAATGAAGATTATATGGTATACCTTCCACCCTATTCATCTTTAAAGTAAATGGATTGTGATGTAGGTCATAATTTTGCATTTAATTGCCACTTATGCATGTTCTTGGCACTGGAATCAAAATGGACATAATGAAGAACATTTTTATATCTACTGTATAAATAATTAGAAAGCATCTCTCTTGAGTTCATCTGCCATCAAGGTGGATGTAATGTTTCTATTTTAGGTATCGATTCTAATAGTGTGAAAACCAATCTTGTTTATTCCCTCAGTGCCTGGGCTTGTGTTAGGCACACATAGGTTTAATAAAAGTTTATTGAACATCAGAATAATTGCATAACTATAAAACTCAAATCAATTAAAAAGCAAAGGGAGGTTTAATTCCCCTAAGGAGTTTTTTCTGAAACAAAATTTTACAGCCCAAGGGAAATATCCATTTTGGAGTTGAACTCTCTATGGCTGTAACTGCATGGGGTGTCATGATAAATATGTTTCCTTAAGGTTGCCTTTGTCTAACTGTTAGCAGCTCACCAGGTGGCTGCAACTGTGGAAAAATATTTAGTTCTTTAAACATTTCAGTCAAGGCAGTAGTTATTTAAACAGTGACAAATAGCAAACATTTCTCCATAGTTTATAGCCTTTTTCTTAATAGGTTTTTCAGTGGGAGTGAGAGCTCCTATTTAGTCAACACTTAGTCAATGCTATTTTTCTAATTATCCTATATGACTAATTTAAAATGTCTTAGCTTTTAATCAAGTTATCTTTTCACCACAGCATGACTATTTTTTTCAAAGGTAGTTTCCTATTTCTCAGTATACTCAACTGTTCATAAACAGTTTTTCCTTAGATTGTGTAGAGTTTAGCCTACAGTATTGATTACCATGTTTGGGGCAAAACCTATATTAAAACAACCTTATCTTCTAAAGCTATCCAATTATAAATTCTTAGTACCAGCAGAACTGTAGCACATTTGTGCTTGCCAATCCTTTTTAACCTTTGCTTTCCTCACTCCTCCATTCTACAAATAATCCGAATCTCTACTTGTTAAAATCTACCCAGTCTGTAAAGTCCAGTCAAATGCCCCTTCTCATGGAACTTCATCATTGCTCTTTACTCAGAAGTATGTTTTCTGTGCTTTGAAAATTCATAATACTGCCTTGTGTTTATACTTGAATATGATTTTATATTTTGAAAATTGTTTTCATCTATTTATTTCTTTGAATTCCTTTATCATTTGAACTATTCATAAGCATTTATCGAGGGCATTCTCTATAACATTTTTGAGTATTGAAGAAATAAAATCACAGTGAACACGAAGGTGCCTCTCTTTTTAAGTTTTACATCTTAGTGTATTCCAATTTATGTTAAAATTACTCTGGTCTTCCAATACTAGAATGAAAGTGTCTTTTTTTTTTTTTTTAAAGATTTTATTTATTTATTTACAGAGAGAGATACAAGTAGGCAGAGGCAAGCAGAGAGAGAGAGGAGGAAGCAGTCTCCCTGCTGAGCAGAAAGCCTGATGTGGGACTCGATCCCAGGACCCTGAGATCATGACCTGAGCCGAAGGCAGCGGCTTAACCCACTGAGCCACCCAGGCGCCCGAAATTGTCTTTTTTGAGGAAGATACTTGATGATATTTATTCTTGGATACTTCTTTATTCATCAGAGTGTGCTCTACATAATATGTATTGCAACATCTGACTGTTAAATAGATAATTTACACTTACATAATTTTTTATCCTTTACCAAATACATTGGAATATATTATCTCTTTTAGCCTTATTATAGTTATATTAGGTATATATAATATAATGTAATGTAATATACTTTATTTTAATGATCTTATTCAAATTCTAGTGTTTATTCATTTATACCTCAAAGTATTAGGAAGATTTCCTAAGATTTTTACATAGTGAAAACTATAAAACTCTGAAATTCAATAGTGCTGAAATCAGAAGTAGTATAGGCCAAATATCATGATCATCTTTTCTTTCTAAATAGAAAATGTAAGAAGCCTAAGATAATCAAAATTGTTTGGAAAGAGTAGCAATACTAAATAACTAGGCATGTTCAAAGTATTTATCACAAAGATGATCATTGGAAATAGGAACTGTGGAGATAGATGTCTAGTGTGATAAGGTACTCAGATACAACTATTTGACTTTGTAATTACAGAAAATAAAGAGTAGTAATAGTCAATCATTTATAAATAATAACTAATCATTTATAAAGAGTAGTAATAGTAAATAATTATATTTAAAATAATTCAGTGATTGAAGAATACATCCACTGCAAAAATATAAAATTCAGTCACTGAGTTAGTTTACAGGTACCGGGAATCTACTATAGCTTCTTGAGTTAGAGAATAAGTCTCAGTCTTCAACCCCTAGCTCTTAAGACCTACACTATCTTGATACTTTTCTCAAGGCTACAGTTTGCTTCTTTATCTCCTGATCCAATCCTTCCAACCTTCACATGACTGCAAAAGTTAAGTTCCTCAAAGTTCTGTGCCAAGCATTTTATCTTCTGACTTATTTTTCTACAAAAGTAACTATGGTCACTCCCATAACTGTAAATAAAAGGTGGTATATCCATACTTGCCGGCCTACAAATTCTAGCATTGGCTCATTTTCTGAGCTATGGCCCATTTTGATAGGTAGGATGGACACATTAAGTCATAGAATGCCATGTAGGAAATTATAAGGCTTTGTATTTTTTTCTTCAAGTAAAATAATGAAATCAGAGGAATGATACGATATGGCTTATGTTTTGAATCAGTCATTTTGGCTCCTTTGGTGAAAAGAGACTACATATGTGACCAAGGATGGAAGGATAGAGAGGGGTGGATTCAAGAAAGTGAATAGAGACCATTCTGTACTCTAGCCATTATCCAGGCAAGAGCTGATAGTTGATGATGACCAGGGTCTAGTAGTAGAGGTGAAAGAAGTAAAATATCATAGGTTGAATAGACACGGCTTACTGATGGGGGCTTTACAAACGGATAGTTTTTGTTGTTGTTGTTGTTTTGTTTTGTTTTTTAAAGATTTTATTTATTTATTTGACAGACAGAAATCACAAGTAGGCAGAAAAGCAGGCAGAGAGAGAGGAGGAAACAGGCTCTCTGCTGAGCAGAGAGCCAATTTGGGGCTCGATCCCAGGACCCTGGGATCATGACCTGAGCTGAAGGCAGAGGCTTTAATCCACTGAGCCACCCAGGTGCCCCAAAAGGAGAGTTCTTAAGAACGAATCTAAAATTCTTGGCCTATTTATCTAGAAATTTGGAGCTGACATTTACTGAGATGAGAAATCTAGAAAAAGTAGCTGGCAGGGACAAAAATGGTGTTCCACTTTGGACTCCTTAAGTTTTACATGCATGTTAGATATTAAAGAAAGAGATGTATCATAGACAGTTGGACATATGACTCTAGAGTTGAAGGGAGATGTTCAAAGTGCGGATACAGATTTGGGAGTCATCAGGTGGGTTTAAAAGCCATGAGATTCGATGAACTACCCTTTCAAGTGGTGGTAGACAAGAAAAGTGGATCTGAATTCTTTGTAACTCAGCCCCTGACATCTCTCAGAACAATTCTAGATCAGATTATGATCATAGTCTGAAAATCAGATCACAGTTCAATATTTGAGTACGTATTTGTCTCATATATCAGACTAGGAGCTCCTTGAGGGTAGAAAGCATACATTTATTTATTACTGCCCATATTGCTATACCTATTTCTTGAAAATATTAGATGCCCCATAATCGTTGAGTTAAACTGAGTTGGAAAATGTTCCTATAGGAAATTCAGCTGGTGCACACTGAGGCATGGTTCATCCTCAGTTTTTTTGCAGTGTTGGCTGATAATTGTTCACATCTGCACTCTTCTTTGGAAGCTTGTTCTTGGCTAAAGGGACCTACTTTTTAGGGAGATGCCAGGAGACTATGTCCCACTCCTTCCCAAGGGTTACCAGTAGCCAGTGATGATTGGATGATGGAGCCCATAAATTACAACTGGTGGAATTCATGTCCCAGAGCTCCCATCAGGATCAGGTCTCCATACATTCCTCCCAAAACCACATCTTTGCATAATTTCTTCCCCTACCCTATCACTCAGGTTTCTCTTTAGAGCCCTCCTTCTTGTGAATCACTTTCAAAGAGATTTCTGCCACAAACCCTAATTCTAAGTAGCTGAATCTAAGATAATAGCCACAGATGGAGATACCTTGACTCCCCAAAACATCTCTCTAAGTGAATTTGTCTATAATCCTTAAATTACTTAACCTTTCTAGTTTTGGGGTAGAATGGGGAAGGGTTTCTACTAGGTATATTCTTCTCAGGTTTTCATATATATATATGGGGCACTGAGTCATCATTTTTTCTCACCGTCTACTATCCTACTAAAATTCTATGCATTTTTCTTTTTTCTAAGGTAGGCAGCTACACTTAGTTGAGTGTACAGACATGTATACTATCTAAATTATAGCAAAAATGCTACTCAAAAGAGGTAAGGAAGGTTTAAAACTCTGAAAAAATATTTTAAAACTCTGGTGTTTAAAATTTCAGTGGGATTTTTAATAATATTTTAGAAGACAAAATCAATATCCTATGCTTTAACCTCATGATTTCTTTTAAGGATTTATTCATTTATTTTAGTGGGGAAAGTGAGAGAGAGAGAATCTCAAGCAGACTCCCCACTGAGCATGAAGCCTGAATAGGAGCTTGATCTCAAGACCCTGAGATCCATGACCTCAGCTGAAATCATGAGTCAGTCCCTTAACTGACTGACCCAACCAGGTGCCCCTCAACCCCATGATTTCATCTTTAATTTTCTCCTAGTAAAGAACGGATCAATATGCTCTGTCCACCTGCCCATTTGTTCACATGTATGTGATACACAACATGTGCCTCAGACTACTTAGAGGGTCACAGAAAATATCAGGTCCAGGTCTCTCTTTTTGGGTAGGGGCCAAAAAGAGAGAAGAAGAGAAAATAAGAGAAGAAGAGGAAATAATAGAGAGATAAATGAAGAAGGGAATGAAAGGTCTGAGGAAGGGAACCTGGCTGAGAATGAAAAGTGCCTAGAAAACTGACATCTGAGGAAACTGAGGCATGACAGCTAACGGTGGACTGTAGGAAACTGCAGTTTCCCCAAAGAGGGAATTCCTCTTTGGTCAGGAGAATTTTAAGTACTGGAACGTATCTCCTTTGGCAATGTTCACATAGCATAACTTGAATGAAAAAAAAAAAAATTGAAAAGAGGGCTCACATTGTTAAAAGACTGTGGAGATGGTGACTTAGTGAGGATGGAATATAAATGCTTTCATACTGTTAAAAGTTGGGTGTAAAGAAATACCTGACTGGCAAATCTAACAGTGTCAATGATTTTACAGAGACAGCTTGTCTGGCCCTGCCCCTTGCATGGCATCGTGCTGTGTGGGGCTGGTTGGAACAGGAAGCTCTTTTTCATTAGTGTTTTACTTTCTGCTCTGCTAATGTAAAGGTAAATCTATTTTTATCTTCTCAGCTATATCTATTGATATTCAATGACACACAGCTCACCTTTCAGCAGAGCTAAAGATATTACTGTTCTCAAGATTATTGGTTTTCTTTCTTTCTTTTTTTTTCCATCTACACTGAACAACAGTATCATCACAATAATCATATGCTATTTTAATGATGGTGTAAATTTATTGGCATTTTCCCCTTCAGGTGGGAGAACTCAAAGTGAAGCTCTCTGCCCAGAAGATAAAATAACAAGTTTTTCTCTCTATTGCTGTGCATGTTGGTATTCTGAAGGTGGCATGCTGAGAGAACCTGCCCTTTCCTAAAGCAAATGCTAGACAGTTCAGGAAAAGGTCCCAGGTCCTTAGAAATCTCAGATTCTCTAATAAGGGAGCTGAGGGATGTAAATAGAAGGCCACCAGCAGCCCCCTGGGAACACTGTTTCCTCATAGAGAACTAGTAGTTTGCACTGGGATTCTTTGGCTTCTTTTAACACTATGACACACTCATGTTTCCAAGAAAATATAACATGGCATTCTTCATAAAAATGCCCATTACTATTTCTGTGCAAAGTTCTGTTATGGGAACTCCTCTAGGAACTGCGATGACAATCTAGATTATAAAGAAGTGTTCAGAATGTTTTCTCTTATGATTCTGGGTGTTAGAATCACAGAAGGAGATAGATGGCACAGTCAAACTGAGTAATTTTAGAAGAACTTAATAGAGGTACTGTTTAAAAAAGTGTGTTTATAATCACAAAGTAGGGCTAGTGCAGTACTCTGATGATATAACAGTGGGACACCAAGAGGGAAAGTGTACTAGAACCTGCAGAAAGAGAGTTGTGAGGAGAGATCCACATGACCACCAAGGGTTTCAACCTACTCTAGAATATCTGCGGAGAGTGGGTCTATCATTTCTCTCCCTTCCTCTCCTCTCCAGCCAGTGTTCCTGCTTGGCCACATATGGCTAGTATCTAAGAGAGAAAAGAAGGAAAGTCATTGAGCTAGTTCTGATAGATCTACCTTCTTGATAGGGAGGAGGTCAGAGAGGGTAAGAGAGTAGATCTGAAAGGCCAAACAGAAGTTCACCAACACAGTCTGGTTTCCAGTTGAGTACCCAACCTACTACTGCTAAGCAACCTTTAAATTCATAGGAAAAGAGCATAGTGAGCTCAGGCTAACCTGCCATGTACACAGCTCCAGGACCTTTCACTGAATTCAACGGCTCTGCTACTGTTAGAGGTAATGACTGTTATAGGTTATGGTAGTCACTGTATATCTTCTAAGGTTGATATCTCTCACCTGTTTATTTTCAAATGTCCCCTACTGCCACTCTGCTACTACCTTCCACTTACTACACAGCTCTTTAGAGTTGGAGAAGATGTGTGGTTTCACTGGCTCTTACCATCATCTAGAATTTTTATGGGATTGTAGCCATAACTCCTCCTGGTCCCATCAATATGTGATTTCCCCAAGAGGTGGATTATTGTTTTTATTACCCTAACTTTAACATCTGGTCACTAGACTGAAAGTCACATGAGGGAAGGATTAATATTAGATATATTTTTCACGTTTAACCTCTTCTCTCAGACAATAAGGAATAAGGAGTCAATAAACATTTTAAAAATAACAATGAATATGAAATTCTCACACTCCATTTTCTTCATCTTTAACAATGAGAAGAATTCACCCTAATAAAACATACTTGCATTTGTTCAAGTGTAGCCAAAACTCTTTTTCACCTCACATCAAGGTCTCTATAGTAACATATATTTCTAAAAAAATAGAATTAGAGAAAATATTACATGCTGAGAACCTATTGCGAGGTACAATCCCAGGGCAACAAGGGTGATAGAGGGAAGAAGATAAATCAAATAACAGATATGTATTTCCAAATTATCCAAAGTTATGCTAGAAAGCATAGCCATGATGCAGTCATTTAGAAAGTGTAGCCAAGGTTGTTCAGAGCCTTGGGGCCTTATAACAGTTGCCTAGGAAAAGAAAGGAAAAGAATTTATCTTCAGGCTTCTTGATTTTGTCCCCTTTTTTTCTTAGAGGCCCACAATTATTCACAGGCATATTCACTCTTCCACAAATTTCCCAGTTGTGTCAACTAGACACTTTAGAAAGCTGCTAGGGAAGTCAGGTCTCATGTCCTACAATGTGATCCTTTATCTAAGTCCAGAGTGGTGTGGAAGCCATAGACTCTTTAGAGCTATTTATGTTTGGCCTCAGTTCTTTCACTGCTGAAGGTCTCATTGTGTAGGAGCCAAGGGAAGCCACAGTAGAAACTGACCTTCATCTTGGGGGCCACAAAGGAATAGTTAAATTCTTTACTTCTTCCTGAACAGAGAGGAACAAGTTTAATCCTATACGTAATAGAGGAAGTTACCAAATTTTAAAGCCATTTGTAATCACAACCTTACAGCTCTTTCCTTGAAATTCTCTTTTCCAAGACAGGCTATATTCCCCTCCCTGCCGTCTTGCCACCCCGATTCATTCGTGCTATTCATTCTAGATTCATTCATTCTAATATCTATGTGTAAATTTTCTTTTTTAATTTTTTAAATTTATTTATTTTCAGCATAACAGTATCATTATTTTTTTCACCACACCCAGTGCTCCATGCAATCTGTGCCCTTTATAATACCCACCACCTAGTACCCCGACCACCCACCCCCCACCACTTCAAACCCCTCAGATTGTTTTTCAGAGTCCATAGTCTCTCATGATTCACCTCCCCTTCCAATTTACCCCAACTCCCTTCTCCTCTCTAACACCCCTTGTCCTCCATGCTATTTGTTATGCTCCACAAATAAGTGAAACCATATGATAATTGACTCTTTTTGCTTGACTCATTTCACTCAGCATAATCTCTTCCAGTCCCATCCATGTTGCTACAAAAGTTGGTTATTTGTCCTTTCTGATGGAGGCATAATACTCCATAGTGTATATGGACCACATCTTCCTTATCAATTCGTCCGTTCAAGGGCATCTTGGTTCTTTCCACATTTTGGCGACTGTGGCCATTGCTGCTATAAACATTGGGGTACAGATGGCCCTTCTTTTCACTACATCTGTATCTTTGGGGTAATTAGCCAGGAGTGCAATGGCAGGGTCATAGGGAAGTTCTATTTTTAATTTCTTGAGGAATCTCCACACTGTTCTCCAAAGAGGCTGCACCAACTTGCATTCCCACCAACAGTGTAAGAGGGTTCCCCTTTCTCCACATCCCCTCCAAAACATGTTGTTTCCTGTTTTGTTAATTTTGGCCATTCTAACTGGTGTAAGGTGATATCTCAATGTGGTTTTAATTTGAATCTCCCTGATGGCTAGTGATGATGAACATTTTTTCATGTGTCTGATAGCTATTTGTATGTCTTTATTGGAGAAGTGTCTGTCCATATCTTCTGCCCATTTTTTGATATGATTGTTTGTTTTGTGTGTGTTGAGTTTGAGGAGTTCATTATAGATCCTGGATATCAACCTTTTGTCTGTACTGTCATTTGCAAATATCTTCTCCCATTCCGTGGGTTGCCTCTTTGTTTTCTTGACTGTTTCCTTTGCTGTGCAGAAGCTTTTGATTTTGATGAAGTCCCAAAAGTTCATCTTTGCCTTTGTTTCCTTTGCCTTTGGAGACATATCTTGAAAGAAGTTGCTGTGGCTGATATCGAAGAGATTACTGCCTATGTTCTCCTCTAGGATTCTGATGGATTCCTGTCTCACATTGAGGTCTTTTATCCATTTTGAGTTTATCTTTGTGTATGGTGTAAGAGAATGGTCGAGTTTCATTCTTCTACATATAGCTGCCCAGTTTTCCCAGCACCATTTATTGAAGAGACTGTCTTTTTTCCACTGTATATTTTTTCCTGTTTTGTAAAAGATTATTTGCCCATAGAGTTGAGGGTCCATATCTGCACTCTCTACTCTGTTCCACTGGTCTATGTGTCTGTTTGTATGCCAGTAACATGCTGTCTTGGTGATCACAGCTTTGTAGTAAAGCTTGAAATCAGGTAACGTGATGCCCCCCGTTTAATTTTTGTTTTTCAACATTTCCTTAGTGATTCGGGGTCTCTTCTGATTCCATACAAATTTTAGGATTATTTGCTCCAGCTCTTTGAAGAATACCGGTGAAATTTTGATCGGAATAACATTAAAAAAGATTGCTCTAGGCAATCTAAAAAATAGATTGCTCTAGGCAGTATAGACATTATAACAATGTTTATTCTTCCGTTCCAAGAGCATGGAATGGTCTTCCATGTTTTTGTGTCTTCTTCAATTTCTTTCATGAGTGTTCTGTAGTTCCTCGAGTACAGATCCTTTACCTCTTTGGTTAGGTTTATTCCCAGGTATCTTATGTTCTTGGTGCTATAATAAATGGAATCAATTCTCTAATTTCCCTTTCTGTATTTTCATTGTTAGTGTCTAAGAAAGCCACTAATTTCTGTACATTGACTTTGTATCCTTCCATGTTGCTGAATTGCTGTATGAGTTCTAGTAGTTTGGGGGTGGAGTCTTTTGAGTTTTCCATATAAAGAATCATGTCATCTGCGAAGAGAGAGAGTTTGACTTCTTCATTACCAATTTGGATACCTTTTATTTCCCTTTGTTGTCTGATTGCTGTTGCTAGGACTTCTAATACTATGTTGAACAAGAGTGGTGAGAGTGGGCATCCTTGTGTTCCTGATCTCAACAGGAAGGATGCAAGCTTTTTCCCATTGAGGATGATATTTGCTGTGGGTCTTTCATAGATAGATTTGATGAAGTTCAGGAATGTTCCCTGTATTCCTATACTTTGAAGTGTTTTAATCAGGAATGGATGCTGGATTTTGTCAAATGCTTTTTCTGAATCAATTGAGAGGACCATGAGGTTCTTCTCTCTTCTCTTATTAATTTGTTCTATCACATTGATTGATTTGCGAATGTTGAACCATCCTTGACACTTCGATCCAAAACCTATGGGATACAGCAAAGGTGGTCCTAAGGGGGAAATACATAGCCATCCAAGCCTCCATCAAAAAAATTGAAAAATCCAGAACACAACAGCTGTCTCTACACCTTAAAGAACTGGAGAATCAACAACAAATCAAACCAACTCCACACATAAGAAGGGAAATCATCAAGATTAGAGCTGAGATCAATGAGGTAGAAACCAGAGATACAGTAGAACGTATCAATGAAACTAGAAGCTGGTTTTTTGAAAGAATCAATAAGATCGATAAACCATTGGTGACACTAATCCAAAAGAAAAGAGAGAAAGCTCAAATACATAAAATTATGAATGAAAAGGGAGAGATCACAATGATCACCAAAGAAGTAGAAACAATCATCAGAAGTTATTATCAACAGTTATATGCCAATAAGCTAAGCAACCTAGATGAAATGGATGCATTCCTGGAAAACTATAAACTCCCAAAATTGAATCAGGAAGAAATTGACAACCTGAATAGACCAATATCTAGTAACGAGATTGAAGCGGTGATCAAAAACCTCCCAAAAAACAAGAACCCAGTACCTGATGGATTCCCCGGGGAATTCTACCAAACTTTCAAAGAAGAAATAACACCTATTCTCCTGAAGTTGTTTCAAAAAATTGAAGCAGAAGAAAAACTTCCAGATTCTTTCTATGAAGCCAGCATTACCCTGATCCCCAAACCAGGCAAAGACCCTACCAAAAAGGAGAATTTCAGACCAATATCACTGATGAATATGGATGCTAAGATTCTCAACAAGATCCTAGCAAACAGGATCCAACAGCACATTAAAAAGATTATCCACCATGACCAGGTGGGATTCATCCCTGGGCTATAAGGATGGTTCAACATTTACAAATCTATGTGTAAATTTGAACTATTTTGAGCTAGAATAAGGATTAATCAACAAAATTAATACTATTTTCTGAATAAGTTCTAAAGATGAGATATATTTTAATTTATCTTATTCTTGCAAGAGAAAAATAAATAATAGTACATCTCCGTCATTGGTGCTCCAATGACAAATGCTCTAAATGGAATGGTACTACGAAAGTTATCTTTGTTTGTTTCCCTACAGAATTCTTCCGAACTTACAGGAAAACTCAACACCAAACCTGGTAACAATTATACTAATAGCTGTGTCCGTGAAACACTTAGCTTCCTGAATGATAACATCATCAAGGAAATAAAAAGCAGTTCCGAGATTCACCTCATTCCTAAAATTATGACTTAATTTTTTTTAATTCCTTTTCTATAAGGTCATCAAAATGTTTTATTCCTTTTTAAAATTTTATGTATTGGTTTAGTTTTACTTATTTTTTTTATTGTGTTATGTTCGTACATCATTAGTTTTTGATGTAGTGTTTCATGATTCATTGTTTACATATAACACCCAAGGCTCCATGCAATCTGTGCCCTCCTTAATATCCATCACCAGGCCTGGTCATGGGTTGTTCTACTTTTTCAGCATATGTGGTGTACCATAAAAATTTTTCTAGAAAAAACAAGTATGCCTTTGTTTCTCTACCCTTTTACTGTGTTCTGTCTTGAAACCAATTCAATTCAATCCAAATGGAGGTAATTACAAAACTCCATTAAAACTGCTATTGCAGGGACGCCTGGGTGGCTCAGTTGGTTAAGCAGCTGCCTTCGGCTCAGGTCATGATCCCAGCGTCCTGGGATCAAGTCCCACATCGGGCTCCTTGCTCGGCAGGGAGCCTGCTTCTCCCTCTGCCTCTGCCTGCCATTCTGTCTGCCTGTGCTCACTCTCTCTCCCTCTCTCTGTCTGACAAATAAATAAAAAATCTTAAAAAAAAAAAAAAAACTGCTATTGCAGGGTGCCTGCGTGGCTCAGTGGGTTAAGCCGCTGCCTTTGGCTCAGGTCATGATCTCAGGGTCCTGGGATCGAGTCCTGCATCCGGCTCTCTGCTCAGCGGGGAGCCTGCTTCCCCCTCTCTCTCTCTGCCTGCCTCTCTGCCTACTTGTGATCTTTCTTTGTCAAATAAATAAATCAAATCTTAAAAAACAAACAAACAAACAAAACAAAACAAAAAAAACTGCTATTGCAATGTTGACCTGTGTCTTCACTGATGGTCTCACCTCATTTTACCTGGAAATATCAGATGCAGGTAATGGAACTGATTGTTTCTTCCTTTTTAAAATATTTTCTTCACTTGACTTCTAGAACACAACACATTCCTGGCTTTATTTTACTTTGAAATCGCTTATGTTCAGTATCATTGATAGTTCCTGCTCCCCTGACAACCTTCTATTAGAGTGTTTCATTTTTGTCAGCTCTTCTCTTTTCACTCATATGCCCATGTTAACTCATTCAATCCCATTTTAAAAGAAAAAGTACTATTCACAGTCTGCTGACTCCAAAATTATATCCCTAATCTAGACCTTTATCCTGAACTACATACCCATTATATCCAATTGCCTTCCCACATTTCCACTTCATATCTAAAAGGCATTTCACACTTTATCTTCACCCCCAAAACAATTTTTTTTTCTCTCCATCTAAAGCTTTCCTTCCACAGTTTCCTCAATAAATTCCATTGTTCCTTCAGGTGGATTGACTAAAAAAATAATAATCCTCTTTAATTCTTCTTTTCCTTCTAAACATAGTATTCAATCTATAGGCAAATATTTCCGTATTAACCTTCAAACAATAACCTGAATAATCATTTCTTGATGCTACTATTGCCACTGTACTGATCCAGGGCACCATCCCATCTTTCTTGGACTACTCCATTGAGCTCATAATCTCGCCTCAATAAAGTACATCCTCTACACAGCAGTCCAGTGATCCTTTTAAATCCAAATCAGATTATGTTGCCCTCCTGCTCTCAACACTTCAATAGTTCCCATAATACTTAGAACAATTCCAAAGCTCCTAGCTATTCCTCAACCCATTGCTTTCCACATCTCTCTCACAATGCTCAGGACACATGGCCCTCTTTACCCTTGTAGTTAGTGCATGACAGGGTAATTCCTTCTTCACGGCTTCACTCTTGCCATCCACCTGAAAGTTTTTCTCTTTTATGGCCTTTTCCTCTCCTAACTGAAAATATCAGTTTCTCAGATAGCCATTCCCTTAACATCATTATGCTCAGTGGCTTTCTTGTTCCTTTTACTACTTATTTGTCCTAATGGGTTAATATGCTTAAGAAAATTTATGATTACCTCACATTTAGTATTTTTAATGGTTTATTTTCTCTCTCTCTCACTGTAAGTTCTGAAAAAGATCAACTGTTCCTGACACATGGAAGTGCTTGGTAAACATTTGTTAGATGGATAAATAACTTTCATTTGCTGAGTTCACTGATAGCATGGCACCCTAAGATACTGTTCAAAGAACTTGTTTTTGCTTGAATTATGTCTTATCAGAGCAAAGTGTCACCGAAGAAATCCTATTAGTCATTGCTATTGTGGTGACCTTCCTTTACGCATTAAATCTCTTAAAAAAAACAATAGTATGCCAAATTTCCTTTTAGGAAAAAGGTAGGAACTCCCCTTTTACTCATCCATATCATCCTTTATCCAAACAGAATACAGAAACATGACTTATGCCACCTACTTCTTTTCTAAGACATTGGCAAATAAGTAAAAATTGAGTTTTTTTCTTACTGCTCTTGTCTCACTAAATTTTCTAGGCTATGCCTCTCTTCCAGGGCCTTTAAGTGATATGGAAGAAATTTATTTGACTACATTTTGCATTTTAAACATAATACATGACTATAGGATCAACCATAAATCAGCTTCTAACTAGAGGATTTTCTCATAGGTGTCCAAAGTGTTTCTTTACTGAACATTTTAAGCACATAACTGAGCACATTTTAAACCTAGTGTTTTTGTCACACTTTATTAACACCCCATGGAAGTTCCAGAAAATATTCATTTTAGTCAAATATGTGTAAATCAATTCAAATCAATGCAGTAGAGAGCTTTATTTAGAGAAATGGTACAGTGAATCCCTTTTAAAAACATATTTTATTAAATGAATCATTACTCCCTCAAACGTCTTATTTTAAATTTCAGATTTTCATTTATTAGGTTTACTTATAGTTTCTCCTGCTTCTCTTATTTTAGCTAAGTTTCTTTTATATATATATATATATATATATATATATATATATAAGTTTTTGGCTTGAATCTTCTCTAAGAAATAAAGACATTTTTTACAGTTTGATTAGTATATCAATTGATTCCATGACTGGCCTATTTCTGTGACTGAATTCTCCTGAGGAGTATTTCTTTGGTAACATTTGGACATCTTCTCAATCATCATTATCTGACTAAATGAAACCCCCCCAAAAAACTCATGTACTTTTAATTTTACTTTTATGTTTTATTATGGTAATGTTTAAGCATATGCAAAAGTAAACTAAAGTTTTCATCTATAACCTGTGGTTTCTTAACATTAGTGGTATTGACATTTTAAACTTAGTAATTCTTTATGTGTGGATGGGAGGGGAAAAGACTATCCTGTGTGTTTTAGCATGTTTAATAGGATCCTTGGTCTCTACATTTTGATGGCAGTAGTACTTGCTTCCCAGTCATGACAATTAAAAATATCTCCAGATCTTGCCATATGTCCCCTCGGAGACAAAACCAACACCAGATAAAAACTGCTACAAAGCCCATTCACTCCCCCTACCTCCCACACACCATATTATTTGATCCATATATTCTGTCTGTCTTTCTATCTATCATCTATTGATCTGGATCTGATAATGACTTTTTAAAGTAAAAAACACCATTACCACACCTAAAAATCTGGAACAGTAATTCCTCCTTTATCATTATACAGCCAGCCCCTTTTTCAAATCCAATTATGTCATAAATGTCATATTTCTCTTTGTGTATTCTTCATATTCTTTGTCTCTTTATTCTCTTTCTCACGCTCCATACAGAGATATAATAGATGATGATAGAGACATAGATAGAAGATATATGTCTACACTACACACACATGCCACACACAGAATACATACATGTATATAATACATGCATATACACCTATGTGTGTAAGTGTAAGTATGGGTGGGTGGATATAGTTAGTTTAAATTATAGTACAAATAAGATAAACACAATTAATTTCAAGACTTCTTATTAAAGTATAATTGATATACAATATCCACTTAGTTTCAGGTATATATCATAGTGATTCAATATTTTTATACATTACAAAATAATCCCCACAATAGGTCTATTTATCATCTGTCATCATACATTATTATAATATTATTTATGATATTTCCTTTGCAGTGAATTATAATTTTAAGATTTTAATTTTTTAGTTTTACTATGCATCATTCTCTTGGTTTTCCTGATAAGTTATAAATTGAGGAAATTGCTTCATTTTTATTTTTCCTGTAGAATTTCCTAAAGACTGGATTTGCTAATTGTATCTCTAATTCTATTATCTTTGGTATTTCCTGGCAGTTGAATATATGGTATGATCAGAATCAAGTTCAAAAAGTTTTTTTAAGATTTTATTTATTTATTTGAGAGAGAAAGCATGAGGAGGGAGAAAGGGAGAGGAAGATGCAGACTTCCCCCTGACAGGGAACCCAACACGGGGCTCCATACTGGGACCCTGGGATCATGACCAGAACCATAGTCAGTCACATAACCAACTGAGCCACACAGGTACCCCTCAAGTTCAGAATTTATGATAAGATGATTTTTCAGAGTTTGTGTCCCTCTAATACAAGGTACAGGATTCTTGAATGTTTCTCTTTATGGAATGTTAGGAGTTACTGATGTTTAATACCCAGATACTTTGGTTCTATGAGGAGGACAAAATGATGTATTCTTTTTAATATTCCTCCATCAACCTATTAGCTGGAAAACTTCTATAAACAGAGACTTCTCTCATCTGCTATTGAACTGCTCAGGAGTGGAGAATGTATAGAAAAGGCAGAATAAATAAACAAATTTTCTAATTTATTGACTAGTTTTCACAATAATAGCTAAAGTCAGTAAAATATTCCAGTAGTGACAGATTAGGTTTTTTATGTTTTTATATTATGCAAGCATAGATTTAAACATCCTTGATGCACTTTAATATATTGTACTTATTACTATTTTTCAATAATTAAGATTTTCCCTATTATCTCTAGTAGATTCTCTTCAAACTGATTCTTGAATACTTTTGACATGATCCAAGAGTCTTTGAAAACTTACTTAGTTTTTTTAGATTGCACATATAAGTGAGATTGTATGGTTTTGTCTTGTCTGTTTCTAATGTCTCAGCCATGTTTCCAAGGATAAAAGAGCACAAACTCTTATTGCAACTAAAATAATGGTTTGGTACCAATTCAATTTTCCTCATCTATGAAATGCATATGGTGTATAAAATTTGCATATGGTGTATAACATTTACACGTCATTGTTTACTTTAAAAAATCTCAAAATATCCTGATGAAAATTACTAGTTCTGTAAACCTGCCACTAATCTCTTTGAGCTCTTTTTTTGTCTCCAAAATGAGAATATTATGTTGAACTGTTTACCATATAATGTTGTTTAACCTGTTCAGTATGTTTTATCATTCTATGTATCAGTTTATTTTCAAGCGCATGGACACAATAAATAATCTTACCTAGCATTATTCTCTTTTTCTAATTGATCTCCATCTGTAAGGCAAACCTACCCCTTTCCTCTCAAAACTATATAAGGTATAATTATTCTAGTGGTGGACATCATATTACCTGTCTGCCCCATGGCAATTTTTGTCTGAATACAGAAACAACAGGTCTATTGGATTACTATGGAAAGGATGAAAAGCTGCAGTATAAGGGAATGATACCTGATCATTTTTTTTCTCTCTTGTTACCAACATCACTTATTATCTTGTTTACTTTCCTTTTCTACTGCTGCACACTGATAGTTTCAATGATTCTTTCATGATAACTTTCCAATCCCTCTTCCTGGTCAGTGTGCTGAATAATTATTCCATTTAGCACCTATTCTCTTGGCTTTATTTCCATCTTCTAGAGAAATGAAAATTTATCTTGAACTCTAGATCCCATCTGCCTATCTGGATTATAAACCAGATGACTTGTCACAAAAATCTTTAGGGAGGAATGGAGTGGTTGTGATTTTTGAGGCTAAGATTATTATGCCAATTTAAATGGGTGAGACCATTTGCCTTGTATTCTTACTTATTCCATCAATAAGAGTACTTTGAATTTTTGCAGACTGAGAAACACTCTCTGGTTGAGTGACACCTTTAGGAAAACCAATCTCTCAGTTCAGAGATTCCATTGCCAAGAAAGAAAGAAAGGGAAAAAAAAAACTTTTAAAAATAAAACAAAACAAAACAAACCTAATACCTCTCTTTATGGGAACTCAGCCCATGCCTTGTTCTCAGCCATGCACAAGCTAAACATATTTAATTGCCTTTTCCTATGTCAAAAACTGCCTGTCCAGAGGGATGCAATATGAGAAGGAACATTTTACGCTGTATCTGTTCCTGGAGCAATGGTGCTTGTGTTTCCAGGGCTGTCAATTAAGCATATTTTTTCCCCAGCACATATTCATTAAGACACAGTTGCCAACTTCATTGCCACTGAATTTTTTATTATATATATTAGTTCTGGTTGAAGGGCAATTTAGGAATGTTTTTATGGGGAATAAAGAAGACCTCTGGTTGGAAGATTTTTCTATCATTTATTACATTATACTAGAAGGACAAAATGGCTTTGTGCCCTTAATGAACACTCTTATCTGCATTTAACTTAGTCTGATCCTTTGAATATCTTTTTGAATAATGTTCTGTTAACACAGAAACTGTTCATAAACACATCCAATTATATTTATTGGCCTTGCATTGATGATATATTGGTAGCTATTAGACAATGGGGATGGGAATATGCAGCAAATGATCAAAGGGATTTTGTAACAAATGGAGATATAGATCCACTAAAAAAGTCAATCAAAGTTCTCTGTCCAGGTGGTCATAGGGGTGGAAACAGAGAAAGCCAAAGACAGAGAAAAAGTGACTCCCACCCCGCAAAAAACAAACAAACAAAAAACGAGAGAGAGAGAGAGAGAGAGAACCTTTACAAACAAAATGGGTGTTGTATGAAGATATCTTAAAATACAGCTGATAGTCCTCCAGTCCGTCTCTTTGAACTCTGTCCTAGTCCCAAGAGAGTAGAGGAAAAATATGTTGCTCAGTGATGGATTGGGACCTAATTTTGGGTACAAGACAGCATCCAGTCTTAAACCAGTGAATAATGATGCCCACAAGTGATCATGTGCCAAAAATTACAGAGCATACACACAGGCTAAAATTCCCTGACTGGTGAATCACATGATTAACTCAGAGTTTGTTAGTTACTGTTTGATAGTGACCAAGAATTTCCACAAAGTTAGCATTGCAAAGAGCACAAGAAAGGCACACCACTAGGACATTTGGTTTTTGACACCGTGTGAAAATTTCTGTAGCTACCAGGATGTTTTCTCCTCTCTCCTCTGAGTCATGCTGTTACAAAGTGGACTCCAAAACAGCTATAAGCATGAAGGTGGTTCATTAGGGAGTGTTCTTGGCCCCAGTATGTGTGAAAGAGAAGGAAAGGAAGCAGCAGCGGGCAGAAAGAGGAATTCGGCTGTGATATAATATCCATAGACATCTCAGCTGACACTGTAGTATGTTGTGAACATAGTGTGATGCTTAGTAGTTTATGGAGCTGGAGAGAGAGAGAGATGGCTGTTGATAATCCCAAACTGATGTCATTTGATGTGAGCAGTGAAGGGCTTGCAACCTTGGATGAGGCAACTCTCTTCATCTGAGGCAGTGCCCTAAGGAGTCTGGCAGCTGTGGGGTTTAGTTCTGGACAGCACTTCAAGCAGATGGTGAGATTCTGGGCACTGCATCACATCTTAGGCAACAGTGGGAATGATGATAGTTTTCTCAAAGTGTTGTTGTGATAATTAAATTTAACCAACTGACTTCAGGGCATAGGGCATGGGCTCAGTAAATAATATTTAAATTCTTTCTTCAAAACTCAAGCAGTAGTTTTGAAATCTTTTGATATGTATAAAGATTTGTGGAAGGGATTTCTGCTATTTTATACTTCTAGCCTCTTGGAGTCAAAACAAAAACTTTGATTAATAATTTTTTCACCTAATCTTTGAAACAACTGTAATGTAGGTATTCTGTGATTCCATTTTATAGGACTCTGAGGCTAAGATTAATTTAGAAATATTTACAAAAAGTATTTGTACAAAATATTTGTAAAAAAAATGGTTGCACAAATCAATTATAAAGAACCAAAGATTTTATATAATGGCTTGTTTTTTTCTATGCTTGAATGACAACAAGATTTATGATCAGAAGATCTAGGTTAATGATGGGCCCTTCCCCTTGCAAGCTTTATGATTTTGGCACACTTGACATTTTTATTCTGATTCCTTATTTATAACTTGCATTTCCAGGCTTTATTAGTCATGTTTATCAGGTGTGCCTTTTACTACAAGTGAGGTATGAAGAGAAACTTTAAAGGCAAAGTAAAGAAACAAAGGAAATGCATTCAGTGGTAAAAATGTTCAGATACTATCTGAAAATAGCATACTATGCCCAGACCAAACAATGTCAGACATGAACTTCCAGAGAGAGGTAAGAAGGAATAGGAAAGAAATAGAACCTTTATATGCCCAGACATGAAACTTGGACTTGAAGTTGTAGACAATGATGACTCATTGAAGTTGAAATAGGAGAGTAGTTATATGAATGTTGAGTTTTAGGACTAACACTCTAGAAGCAGGTGGATGGTAGAGAAGAAGAGAAAAACCCGGAGGTGGAAATTCTATTCAGAATCCTAGGTTAGAAGTACTGAGAGATTTAAAAGGGAAAAAATATGATAGTGCATATAAAGAGAAGGGCTTAAGTTTAAGAAATATCAGAGATAAAATAAATATGAATTTAGTAAAACTCACCATTTATTGGTTTACTTAACAGAGTATTTTCTAGTATTCCATAACAATAACTTTATGAATCCCTGGAGATTACTACAAGGTTGGATAGAGAAAAATGTTTAAAATAATTTCTAACTGTTACTAATATTTTGAAGAAAACAAGAAGCAGGTATCCATTAAACCCTTATTCTACTACTTTGTTGTCTTTTTTATCTGCCTTAAAAGAACCTCTATTAGTCTCCATTTTTCCTCTTTTTTGACTTTCTCACTTACTTTGATATATTTTATCCAGAATTAATATCTGTATTAACTCTAGATTCAATTAACATGAGTATTAATTCTAGTTTCAAAGCAATACCAGGGACTGAAAGAAATTAATCCCATAATTCTAAGGTTTAACTCAGTAAGATTTTAATATTTATTCACATAATAATCCAATGTGGGTATTCCTGGTTGATAAACGCATTCTACTTGGACTCTCCTCAGGATGCTTCCACCCCTCTGGCTATATTCAGCTCTAGGTTCTCTGTTCTATGCACTCAGCTATAAACTGAGAAAATAATGGAAAGATTAGAAAAGGAAGGTTAATATAGGGTATGAAGGAAATAGCACATATCATTCCTATTCATACATCGTTAACTATCATCAGATAGCCATACCAAAATGCAAATGAAGCTGAGGAAAGCATGTTAGATTTGTGGCAAAAATACAAGGAGACAGGTTTGATAAAAATCAATCTCTGAGATTTTTAGTCATGATAGATTAACCAGTCATGGTAGATTAACCAGGTCTTAATTAATTACTACTTCAAATTCATTAACTAGAACCTCAACTATTCTTTGGCAGAGCCCTGGGGAGCATGGTAACAAGTAGGAGTTGGAATATCAAAGTACAAAGATGATTTACCTGCTGATAACTGAAGGGGAGTCAAAGTTTGAAGTTTGAGTGTGGGCAAGTTGGATTAAAGAAAAATCACTCTTTAGCAGATTTTATTTTTTTAAGATTTTATTTATTTCACAGACAGAGATAGGCAGAGAGGCAGGCAGAGAGGGAAGCAGGCTCCCTGCTGAGCAGAGAGCCTGATGTGGGGCCTGAGCTGAAGGCAGAGGCTTTAACCCACTGAGGCACCCAGGTGCCCTAGCAGATTTTAACACAATCCAGAAACTCTGCAATTTATCTTTATGATGCTCAGATCTGATCTCATTCATAGTCATAAAAGAAATGACAAAATGTAATCTGAAATCAAGGAAAAATGTCATCAGCAAAATGCAAATCAAAATTAGAATGAGATATTTGTCTCACACCTGCTCAAATAGTTATTAACAAAAAGACAATAGATATGTGTTGTTGAGGACTTGGAGAAAAGGAAGCCTTTAAACACTGTTGGCAGGTATGTAGATTGGTACAGCCATTATGAAAATACTATGGGGGTTCTTCAAAAAATATAACTAAAAATTTAAAAATATTTTCAACAGATATCTGCATTCATATGATCACTGCAGTACTATTCACAATTGCTAAGGTATGAAAATGATGTGTCTAGTGACAGATAAAGAAAATATGTTATTTATGAAATGGAATATTATTCAACCATGAGAAAGAAAGAAATCCTGACACTTGGAAAAACATGGATGAACCTGGAGGATGTTATGCTAAAGAAATAAGCCAGACACAGAAAGACAAATACTGTATGATCTCACTTATATGTGAAATCTAAAAATGTTAAACTCAAAGAGCCAGAGAGTAGAATGGTGATTGCCAAGGGCTAGGGGAAGGGGACATAAGAAGCTGATGGTCCAAGAGTACAAACTTTCAGTTATAAGATCATTAAGTTCTGGGGGAAAATATTTGAAATGCTCATGACTGAAAACCCCCAAATTGATGAAAAATAGCAAATAAATATCCAAAAAGCTGACTATCTCAGAAAGAAAACTTACTGAGCAAAGTTCAAGATGACTTTGAAGTTCGTTTTGATTTTAGATTGTAGATCAATAAGTGTGTGCAATCAAAAATGTGTTCAAAATTTTCTTGAAAAAGTTTTGCTTCATTTCAATCATGAAATTTCTTAATTTCATGTGCAGTTATATTATAATGTTTTGTTTGTACATAATTTTTTAAATCTTACTTCTATGATATTCTTTATTTCATTTTTATTTTTGAATATATAAAATACTGTTATGCTTCAAAAATCAAAAACTGTCTGTTCCAACTCATTCTTCCTATGACAACAGTGACCTAGACTCTGCATCTCACAACACATGAATTTTTTAAAAAGCCAAGTTCTTCATATATTCAGAGAAAGAAGAGGCTAGAAATTCTATTTTAACCAAGACTGGTATTATTTTTATTAAAAAGACATGAGTCTTTTTAATAAAAAAGTAGGGATAGTAAATGAGTATTTAAAATATAATAAAGCAATATTATAAATAACTCCATGTCCACAGATTTGGTAACCTAGATTAATGGACCAATTCTTTGAAAGACACAATCTACCAAAATTCACACATTAAAAAAAAAAAAAAAAAAAAAAACCCTACTGCTAACATCATACTTACTAGTGAGAAATTAGATGCTTTCTCACTAAGATGAAAAACGAAGCAAAACCACATTGAGATATCACCTTACACCAGTTAGAATGGCCAAAATTAACAAAACAGGAAACAACATGTGTTGGAGAGGATGTGGAGAAAGGGGAACCCTCTTACACTGTTGGTGGGAATGCAAGTTGGTGCAGCCTCTTTGGAGAACAGTGTGGAGATTCCTCAAGAAATTAAAAATAGAGCTTCCCTACGACCCTGCAATTGCACTCCTGGGTATTTACCCCAAAGATACAGATGTCATGAAAAGAAGGGCCATCTGTACCCCAATGTTTATAGCAGCAATGGCCACAGTCGCCAAACTATGGAAAGAACCAAGATGCCCTTCAACGGATGAATGGATAAGGAAGATGTGGTCCATATACACTATGGAGTATTATGCCTCCATCAGAAAGGACGAATATCCAACTTTTGTAGCAACATGGACGGGACTGGAAGAGATTATGCTGAGTGAAATCAGTCAAGCAGAGAGAGTCAATTATCATATGGTTTCACTCATTTGTGGAGCATAACCAATAGCATGGAGGACAAGGGGCGTTAGAGAGTAGTAGGGAATTTGGGTAAATTGGAAGGGGAGGTGAACCATGAGAGACTATGGACTCTGAAAAACAGTCTGAGGGGTTTGAAGTGGCGGGGGGGGGGGTAGGAGGTTGGGGTACCAGGTGGTGGGTATTATAGAGGGCACAGCTTGCATGGAGCACTGGGTGTGGTGAAAAAATAATGAATACTGTTTTTCTGAAAATAAATAAATTGGGAAAAAAAAATTAAAAAGAGAAAAAAAAAAGAAGCAAAATTGTCCTCTCTCACTGCTCTTATTCAAAATTGTACTGAAAGTCTTAATTAATGTAATAAAATAGAAATGTAAATAACAGGTAAACAGGGAAGGTAGGGAGAGATTTCTATATAGGAAATCATAGTCAACAATAAGTCAATTGCTGATAAACAATTAAAGTTGCAAGATATAAGAATAATATGTAAAAATCACCTGTTTTCTTATATACAAGGAGTAATCAGAATTATAAATTTAAAGCACAGTACCATTTACATTAACACCCCAAAATTAAATATTGAAGTATAAACCTAACAAAATATGTACAAGGCCTAGATGAGGAAAATGACAAAACTCTGATGAAAGAAATCAAAGAACTAAATAAGTGTAGAGATTTCCATGTACATGGATAGGATGACTCATTTCTAAGATGTCAGTCCCTCACAACTTGATCTGTACAAAAGATGCGGAATAACTAACAGTATTGAAGGAGTAAAGTAAAAAAGACCAGGGGTTCAGACCAATGGGGAGGAAAAACAGGTGGAACACAGGAGATTTTTAGGGCAGAGAAACTATTTCATAGGATACTGTAATGGTGAATACGTGTTTGTTTATACTGAAGGTTTGTGTTCTCCAAAAACTGACATATTGAAATTTAATCTAATGTGATAGTATTTGGAGGTGGGCCTTTCAGAGATGATTAGGGCCTGGGGCTCATGAATGGGATTAGTGCCTTATAAATAAAAAGTCCCAGAGAGCTTCCTTACCCCTTCTGCTATGTGAGATTACAGCAAGAAGACATCCACCTATGGATCAGGAAGAGGGTCTTGACCAGACACAAATGTACTAGCCCCTTGATTTTGGACTTCTCAGCCTCTAGAACTAAACTGTGGGAAATAAGTTTCCATTGTATGTAAGCCAACCTGGGTAGAGCAGCATGACTGAATCAAGACACATAATTATGCATTTTTCAAAAATGTATAGAATGTACATGAAATGTATAACACAAACGGCAAACCCTTGTGTAAACTACAGACTTTTGTTAATAATAACATATCAATATTGCCTCATTAATTGTAACAAATATACTCACTAATGCAAGATGTTAAGAAGAGGGGGAATACTGGGAGTAGGAAGAAGTGAGGAACTCTTTGGGAACTCAGTATTTTCCCCTCAATTCTGTAGACATAAGACTGCTAAAAAATAAAGCCTATAAATTAAAAAAAAAATAGAACTTCTCATTTTTTAGGTATTTTAGGCTTTTTGTGCTTCTGTAATGACTTTTTAAAGTTAGAAAATGCTGGTCTCCCTTAGAAAAACTGAAAACACTGTTAGCACTGTTTTATACATGTTGAGGATTATGTTTTTTGTTTCTTGTTTTTTCTTTTAGTTCTGAATGCTCCCATGTTTAATTCAGTAATTGGGGACTGGGCCTTCAGAGGATTCTTTTCTGTAAAAGGGATCCAGTATTGGTGAATATTGTGACTTTCTCCTAATAAATCCACTTCTTTATTCTATGAAAAAGAAGAATATTTTACTTCCGCAGTTTGGTATATGGCCTGGAGATGGCTGGTCTGTCCATGTTTGTTCTCAGATGCTCTGAAGACTCCCTCACGGGATGGCTACTGTAGGTATATGAATGGAAATAGCCCACAGTACAAACACAATTGGCAATTCCTTCCTCATTTGCCATATTATAGCTGATTTTTACACACTGCCAAGATTTCTCAGGGCAGGCTAAAAGGGAATATTTTGTCAATCATTCAGAATATATTACAGGATGGTTTGGGGCATTGATCTCTTTCTCCTGCCGAGCTGTTGCTAAGTTGCCTTTTATGTTATTTTGCTAAATGCTTTGTTCCCATTGATTCACTCATATTAGAAGTATGAATATGATTTTTTGCTTCCTAATGATTGTTGAAAAATAAAAGAAAATAAATCACTATGTATAGAAGATACATTCCCAGAGTCATAAGCTACTCGAAAATGGTGTGTTCCTTTGAAGAGACAAAATATGAATTTTCTTCAGCTACTGACCTGGAAGAAAAATTGGGGGATAGATAAGTAATTCTCTTCTCCTTGAAAGCAAGATACCTAACACGATAGGAGTATGATTATATCCATACAATAAGAAGAATTATTGAAATTATAATGATGATATTGTCATTATAATTTATAAGACATATATTTTGTGACAAATAAATGTTCTACATGACTTATGTCACTTAAAATCTTATCACCTACCCTTGAAATAATATCCCATGATCTTACATATCAGATAGCCAAAGAATCACATGTTTATGGAAGCTGTCTGTGGTCATAGGCTAATAAGGAATGGAGTCAGGATTTGAAATCAAGTTGACTTCTTTTGAGATCAAAGATAGCAATACAAGATAAATGTGCTATACAGAGATAATGTGCTGTACAAAGAGAGCACATTAGCTACAACAGATATATGAACAACCCATATGACTTACTATAAAGAAATAGTTTTAATGGCCCCTCTGTACTTACAGGGATATCTCAGGTGCTAACATTTGAGAAGGGTTAGAGGTCTCTCTATTCCTATGAATTTCCTGTCAGAATAGTCTGATCCTTTGCCCAACAACTTTTATCCAAGTCCATGGCCCACTTGAAAAATTTCTATTATAAGAAATAGTCTCCCTACTCAGATTTCATGGGTTGATTTACACTTCTTTTGTGTATTTGCTCAAAATGAAAATAATTCAATTCTTACCACTAAAGAAAACAAGATTTCATTTGGTTTATCAAAATAGGATATGGTCTTTACTTTTATTTTTATTTATTTTTTTTAGGATTATAAGAATAATACAACTAGTAATAAAAGAAGATAGAAAAATACAAAGAGGAACAATGTGTTACTAATTCTATCAAATAGAAAATCATCATGAGTATTTCTATTTTTTGAGACATTGTAAAGACACAATGTGGTCATACTAGTAAATAAAAATCATCCCCTCTGTTAAAAAAACAAAAATCTAGTTACACTTGAGCCTGAACTTTTAATGTGTAAGTATGTATGTTAAAATAATATACGTGTTTATTAAAAAAAAAACAAAAAACAGGATATGGTCAAAATGAGGATTTCGGGGCGCCTGGGTGGTTCAGTGGGTTAAACCTCTACCTTCGGCTCGGGTCATGATCTCAATAAAATCTTAAAAAAAAATTATTTGATCACAAACATATGGATTTGTTTCTGAACTCTCAATTTTAAAAATAATAAGGATATTCAATTATAATTTTAGAAAACATTTCTCATCAGATTCTTGATATATCTGATAACTCCTTGTCATCCATAGCTATACATTTATCCAAAGTCTAAATAGCTGATTCTCTGAAGTGTGGCCAGGTAAGAAACCAGAGGTTGATACTCTGCTATCAAACAAACTGAGATGATACTCAAACTCTATTGGTCTGAGAACATGAGGAATTTAGTACTCTGACTCAACTGTTCTAAAATAGATATGTCTATTTTTTGGAAAACAATGATCGGTCACTCAAAATAACTTCCCTCATACACTCTTTAGTTTGAGCATATGACAAAATCATTCTTCTGATAATTGGAGAGGAAAGGGAAGTAATGTCAGGTATTGGCTAGACTGCCTAGATGTGAAAGATTAGCCTGGGACTGGTTTCTGACTGATTAAAAATATAACAATGGCTTTTCACCTAAGATGATGGATTGAGCACACCTGGTTATCTTATGTTCCATTTGAGATTCCAGTGAAATCATGACAAAGGGAAAAAATAATTAACAACAACAAATAAGAGGAAGATGGTATTGCTGCAAACAATTTTTAGAAAATAGATCACAGAGAAAAATTTCTAAATTAAGAAAATTGGGGAAAACACTCTAAGAATATATAAGAAGATAGCTTTGTCTAGGATCCAATTTATGTATTCTCCAGCAGCACCCTAAAGAGGCACAGAAACCAGACACTTCAAGTACTTCAGGGAAAGTGAAAAAAGGATGGTAAGCTTGAAGGAAGGAGATGGAAACGTTATCTCCTACAATCCTTGTCAACTCAGCATGGAGCCCAACTGGGACTGGATCTCACAACCCTGGGATCATGACCTTAGTTGAAATCAAGACTTGGCCTCTTAACCGACTGAGCCACTCGGGTTCTTCAATCCTTGTCAACTTCTGATTACATACTATAGAGCCCTAAGTCTTGTATCCTCCAGGAAAGGAAACAGTTTTATTTTCCAGAGAAAGAACACATAGAAAACTCTCTGAGAAGATAGCATTAACCCAGCAGATGCTGGCTGACTCCTCAGGGCTGCAGGGTACTGCCCATCAAAAAGACAAAGCCCTGTGTCCACAACTGTGTTTACAGCCATGAGGAACAGTAGTGGTGTTTGATTGCTTCATTTTAAGGTATGGATGTTTACCCAGGCATTTGATGAAAGACTGATTAATTTCATTCAGAAGCAATAATCAAATCCTAATATATGGCAGGTACTACTCTAGGCTCTGAAGAAAAAGTGATAAACAGAAAAACAAAAATTCCCTTGGTCTCATGAAGCCTCATAAACAAATATAGAAAAATTATGAAATGTCAGAATTTGGTAAGTGCTTTGGAGGAAAATAAAACAGAAAAGGAAAATAAAGGTTGCTGTTTTCAAAGTCATTGTCATGGGGGTCCTCACTGAGAAGTCAGAATTTATGCGAAGACCTAGAGGACACATGAGAGTCATCCAAGTGGATAATCTTAAAAAAGAAAAAGAAAAGTGGAAGTAAATAATAAAGGAAAACACTGAGGTTGGAACACACTTAAATCATTCAAAGGAAAACATGATGGTATGTATGAGATGTAATAAATGTGCAGGTAAGTATTAGGAGATGATCCATACAAGAATAAAATGAGGCTAGATTGTTTAAGATCATACAAGTCGTCGAAAAGACTGGCTTTATTACAAACAATAAAGTGCACAAACCTTAAGGATCGTATCAGTGACTATTTACAAATAAATGTCCTGTGTCAACATCAATCAGCTCAAGATAAAAAACTTGCCTCTGACCCCGCAGAGTCTCCTGTGCCTCTTTCAACTCAATTTCGCAAACCAAGCAACAAATATTCATATTTCTATCATTATACATTAGTATTCTATGCCCTTCAACATTATATAGATGTATGTAATCCTCAAGCATGTGTTTTCTGTAGTCCGGTTCTTTATCTCAATATAAAGTGATAGTATGACTATATCATACTATCATATCATATTATGTCATACCTATATCCTATTATTGTTGAGTGGTAGTCCACTATAGACATATAGTATGGTTTATTCCTTTTTAAACTTTTGGGTTGTTTCTATCCTGGAGTTACCAACAAGCTAGTTCACAAATCTTTAATGCATGCCTTTCTCTTGAGCAAACACTTAAAAGTGGAGTTACTGGGTTATAGGGTAGATGAGTATTTAAATATATTAGAAATTATTCAAAAGATTGCATTAGTTCAGACTCCCACAATGTGTGAAAGTTCCAGTTGTTCCACACCCTCATCAGTATTTAATATGGTCATTCTCCTCAATTTTAGCTATTTATCTGATGACTAGCAATGCCAAACTCTTGTCATAGACTTAGCATTCAGAAATCTTTATGAAGTCTGGTTTTATTGGTGATATTTTCCCTCCTATTTTAATTGGATGTTTGAGTTTAATTATTGATTGGTAGGACTCTATATATTCTGAGATCAGTCCCTTTTCAGATACATTTATTGCAAATATTTTCTTCCAACCTGAGGCTGTGTTTTCAATTTCTTAATAGACTTTTTAGGTTTGTTTTTACTTTACTGAAATTTTTATTATGAGTGAGTATGGATTTGGTCAAGTTATTTTTTCTCACCTATTAAAATAATCAAATATTTGCTGATTTCCTAGTTTTTTAAAAAATTATTTCTTGTTTGGTTGCATTATGATAAGAAAATATATTCTGTGTTATTACAATATTTTGAAATATATTGAGATTGGTGTTTTGGCCTAGATATTTTCAAGTGCAATTAAAAATAATACAAATGCTTCAGTTATTGGATGTAGGATTCTATTAATATCAATTATCTCAAATAGGTAATGTTCAAATCTAAGATTAGCACAAGTCAAGGACTTTTACTCTCACCATTTCTATATATTCAATATTTTACTAGAATCTCTACCCAGTATAATAAAGTTAAAAAAAAAAAAAAGAAATTAAAAGCATATACAGGCATACCCCAGAGATATTGCAGGTTTGGTTCCAGACCACTGCAGTAAAATAAATACTGCAATAAAGTGAGTCAAATGAACCTTCTGGTTTCCTGTGCATATAAAAATTATGATTACATTATACTGCACTCTATTTAAAGTGTGCAATAGCATTATGTCTATAAAAAAGTGTACATACCTTAATTAAAAACACTTTAATGCTAAAAAATCTTAACCATGACCTGAGCTTTCAGCAAGTTGTAATCACTGACCACAAATCACCATAACAAATGTAATAATAATGAAAATTTTGAATATTGCAATAATTACCAAGATGTGGCACAGAGACACAAAGTCAGCAAATGTTGGAAAAATGGCAACAATACACTTGCTCAATGCAGAGTATAAAACTCCCAGAGGGCAACATAGGAGGAAATCTTTGCAACTTCTGGCTAGGTGAAAAGCTTTCTGGTGAGTCACCAAAATCACCAATCATGAAAGAAAAAATGATAAACTGGGCCTCATCAAAATTAAAAACTTCTAATCTTCCAAAGATAATTAAAAAATAAAAATAAAGTCAAATGGTTGAGAGAAAATATTTGCAATATAATGAAGAATCCGTATGTAACAGATAAAGAACTTTCAATAATAAGTAATTCAGTTTAAAGATAGCATAGGAGGGCGCCTGTGTGGTTCATTGGGTTAAGCCTCTGCTCAGGTCATGATCTGAGGGTCCTGGAATCAAGTCCCACTTCGGGCTCTCTGCTCAGCAAGGAGCCTGCTTCCCCTCCCCTCCACCGCCTGCCTCTCTGCCTACTTGTGATGTCTCTGTCAAATAAATAAATAAAATCTTAAAAAAAGAGAGAGTGAGCATAGTAATGTAAATAAGCACTTAAGATACACAAATGACCAATGAGACATGAATAGTCCTTAACATCACTAGTATTCAATGAAATGCAAATTAAATTCCTAATGAGATAGCAATGCACACCAACTAGAATGACAAAAATTAAACAACTAGCAACATAAAGTATTGGTGAGCATATGGAACACCCAGAGTGCTTAATATTTGTTGGTAAAAAATGTAAAATAGAACAAGCACTTTGGAAGATATTTTGGCAATTTCTTATAAATTTAACAACCATTAAGTATTTACCTGAAAGAAATAAAAATATGTGCACCACAAAAATATCTAAGTAAATATTCATAAAACCCCAAATTAGAAACAATGAAACCTCAACAAATAAGTAGATGCAGTAACCTAATCATACTTAGTACATACAACTGAATGCAGACAGCAGTCAAAAGGAGAAAGAAGCTGCTGACTACCTTCAACAATATAAGATGAATCTCAAAAACATACTGAATGAAATAAATCAACACAAAAGAGTCCTACTGTATGATTCCAATGGTTGGAAAATATAGAACAGCTATACTAATCTATACTCTTAGAAAGCAGATCAGTGTTGACCTTGAGCCAGAGGTGAGGGCAATTAATTATAAAAGACATGAGAGAACTTTAAGGGTGATGAAAATATATCTTGATTGTGGTAGGGCTTTTAAGGGTGTGTGCATTTGATTACATTCATCAAGAGTACTCTTAAAATAAAACATTTCATTACAAGTAAAATAAACTTTTACAAAATTGATTAAAAATAAAAGTCAAAGACTTAGTTTCCAACATTAATCTCAGTCACAGAACATTAAGAACATGAGAATAATCATGTTTTTCCACTTACCTAAATATATCAATAAGTCTGTTCCCCAGGTAGTTTCTAAACTATTGAATCTAAACCACAGGTATCAGATTGATTTACAAAGGATGAGGTTGAGATCAAAATCAAATATTTACTTAGATTTTTCACTGCAGTCTCTTGGTCTTCCAAGAGAACATGTACACCATATTTTTCCCATATCTGACCTTACAAAATTAGAAGAATTTTTTTTTTTATTCTTCTGCAAGTGTATTTATTTTATAATGAATTACTAAGAGTGTAACATCAAGGGCCTAGTTTGTGTCAGGTATAAACCTCAATATGAGGAAATGCCCAATGGTAGCTGAAAATTCACAAAATTCATTATCATTTATACTGAGTATTCTTGGAAACCCTAACTGTCTTCTTGAGACAGAATTGTGTCTATGTGTTCTATTTTTTTTTTTAAAGATTTTATTTATTTATTTGTCAGAGAGAGAGGGAGAGAGAGCGAGCACAGGCAAACAGAGAGGCAGGCAGAGGCAGAGGGAGCCCGATGCGGGACTCGATCCTAAGACGCCGGGATCATGACCTGAGCCGAAGGCAGCTGCCCAACCAACTGAGCCACCCAGGCGTCCCTATGTGTTCTATTTTGTTCCCATCACTAAATCTTCAGTTGTGGGGAAGGATAGGTCATATTGAGTCTCGAGGCAGATTCCAAATTGCTGCTCTACTGTTACAAAGGAAGCTAAGAACAGGGATTTTGGTGTTGAAAGTATTATACATACTTTACCTTGAATTAGTTTAATAATTTAAATTATTCATAATTAGCACTACTGGAACTTATGATTGGTTTAAAGGAAAGAAGGGAAGGGGCAGTTTTGTGATTTCTTGGTAACCATGTATGAAGAACAACGTTGGACCTAAGTCATGGAAAGTATATAAAGGCAAAGAATGCAGGCTTTGTTGCTGTGGTCTGCACCAACCAAGAAAAGGCTGTTTGGAATCTCATTTGGGCCTCAAATACACCCGGGGGCTGATCAGTAAAAATTCCAAGGGGTAGTGTCCAATAATGGTAAACACATGCAGATCCAAAAGATTTAAATGTAGTTTATGTGTTGATTAAGCAATAGAAAACTAGTGTTCTTTAAATTTTTTAAACTGCAACCCATAGAACTGAATGCATTTTATATGGCAACCTTGTGTACACACCACATATGTACATATGCATATACATACACATACATCTGAAGCAAACATTTCACAAAACTTTGGTCATTCCAATTTTTTTTTTTTTAAACTTTGGTCATTCTTAAAATGTATAGTATTTACTATTTTATCCTATTCTATTTTACTATACACCATGTTTTTTTTTTTTAAAGATTTTATTTATTTTTTGACAGAGAGAGATCACAAGGAGGCAGAGAGGCAGGCAGAGAGAGAGGAAGGGAAGCAGGTTCCCTGCTGAGCAGAGAGCCCGACTTGGGACTCGATCCCAGGACCCTGAGATCATGACCTGAGTCGAAGGCAGAGGCTTAACCCACTGAGCCACCCAGGCGCCCACCATACACCATGTTTTTATAGAGATTTCCTTCCATCTCGGTAATTAAGAGTTCAGTCTAATAAACTGTTTGAAAAACTGTGGGAAGGAAAAAACAAAACAAAACAAACAAACAAACAAACAAAAGACCCTCTGAATCCCCTTCCTTTCCTTGGAATGACACCAATCCCATGATAGGAGCCCCAACCTCATGACTTCATCTAAGCCTATTCAACTCTCAAAATTATCATCTTTAAATGTGACCACATTGAGGATTAGAGCTTCAATATGTAAAATGGGTTTGTGTGTGTGGGGGGTCACAACCATCCTATCTATAATAGCAGGTGATCTGATTTATCTTCTTTTTAATATGATAACTGAACATCTGGGTAAATAGACTAAATTACATTTACTAAAAGGAGAGTACTTATTAAGTCATGTTCTTAATCAAAAAATGTGTGGCCGTCCACTGCTTATAGTAAATAAACCTAGAATTTATGTATTCATAAGGTGTAGCACCCTGGAAAATGTGATCTAGTTTGTGTTATTAAAAGACAAAACACCTTCTGCTGCATGAGGTAATAATAGGAGTACCTCCCCTGGAGAACTTACAAATTCTAAACCATAGAGCATGCACTGATGTAGGAAGAAAAACCCTCAATTTCTAGGATATCTCTATGTTATCCTAACTTCTTACCTGCCCATATTCCTGAAATTATATTAGAGTTTGATGCTCAGCAAAATCTCTGAGTTTTGTGAATCAGATTTGAGAACTCAATCCTTTGGATTATTTCAAGCTACTACAATATATAATCTAGCATATATTCTTCCATGCCAGCTTAATTTAATACAATAGCATATATTCTTAAAGTATTTTAAAAAATTTTTTTTAAGATTTCATTTATTTATTTGACAGAGAGAGATCACAAGCAGGCAGAGAGGCAGGCAGAGAGAGAGAAGGAAGCAGGCTCCCGGCTGAGCAGAGAGCCCGATGCGGGGCTCGATCCCAGGACCCTGCGATCATGACCTGAGCCGAAGGCAGCGGCTTAACCCACTGAGCCACCCAGGCGCCCCCTTAAAGTATTTTAGTTACTAGTAATTCATCAGAGTACACATCTACTGTTTATTCCTGACCAGAATCTCATCTCCTTTTTCAGTAGGAGCACAGTTCTAGTCACTGAAGTTTGAAAGATGCCAGAACTGGCTCTCTTTACTTCCCCAAGATATCCTTTTTGACATTGCACTAGGTATGGCCTCACCCATCTGTTTACAGAAGGGGAATTGTCAATACTTGCCAGAGGTTTGCATTTTTCAAAAGTATCATCCTGCAGGTCCATCGGAAACAAAAGCAACCTTTTCGTTTGCTTTGAAATAAAATTCTTTAGTATGTTCTCTAGCCCTCTCTGATTGTAACAGTTCATCCTATATGCCACTGGCTAACCTGGGGAGAAGAACTGTGTTTGTCAAAACGTGAACATCAGCTCTGATTAAACGGATTAAAGTACAAACTTCACTCTACTCTGTTAATTACTGAGCACCTTGGATAGATTATTGGAACTATCTAATCCAAATTTCTTTATCTGAGGGGGTATAGCTCAGGGGTAGAGCATTTGACTGCAAAATTCTTTATCTGTAAAATGGGTGTAACATTGGGCCTTTTGTCATAAGAATGTTGTAAGGATCAGATGTGATTCTGGACATATATCATGTTTGTTGACTACAGTTATTGTTGTTATTGCACATTGCTATTCTTGTTGTTATAATAGAGTAGCTAAGTTGAGGCAGGTGCACAACCCAAATATAGTAAGAGTGTCCAGAGTTAGGCTGAGAGTCGTGACCTCCTGGAGTTGTCTAAGAGTTGGCATGTGGAATGAGCAATGACTATCAAATGAGCCTATGGTCTTCTCTGGCTCTATATTTAGTAAGCTTATAGAGTTTATAATAAACAGTATAGTGAGAAAATCTGTTTTATTATCTTCTGCAAGCATCTTACTAATTAATCGTTCTAGCTATGTTGACAATTGTACCACTACAAAAGGTATACATATATGTAAGTGTGTATGTATGTATGTTAAGCTTCAACTGTGCTTCTTACCCATTTTAACTTTTTTTTTTTCTGGTTAAATGGCACAATAACATATAGCTTAAAAATTAAAGTTTGCCAAAATTATATATAAGCTATTTTTCTTTTCCAAAGTTATTAAGAAAGATAACTTGGAACTTTAGCATGTGGGAAGAATCTTATCTTAAGAATATGATATTTTTATAGAATATAGTGAGTACATCTGTTTTGTGGATATGTTTCAGAGAACATTTATTAAATACTGAAACACTACTTAATTACTATTATCTTCTTTGAAATTTAAAAATATAAAAATTTGTATAGAAAAAAGAAAAGTGAAGTGTGTAAACCTGGCGATTCACAGACCTGTACCCCTGGGGATAAAAATATGTTTATAAAAAATGAAAAAAAGAAAAAAGAAAAAAAAATCTGGCTATTGAATGAAGTCCCTAAATGACAAAAAGGCAACTTTTCAACATAAAGAAAGATCTATTATATCATTTATCTACTAATCTCATTTTCAATACTTTTTATAGGAATAAATTATGGTCCCATATCAGGTATCAATGTGTAATTTATTAAGTCAGTAGTGTGATCCAGGATCAAATTATTTACATGACCCTATTTAAATATTAGTGATGGATTAATTACAAAAAATTGATTGATGACCATAAAATGATAGTGTTTCCTAAACATTTCTCTAAGATTCATAATTATTTTTCTAAATTTGTCAGATTTTAAGTTGATAAATCATTTGTAGTAATCAGCTCTGGTAAACACACCGTATTTGAGAAAACTAAAAAAATTACTTTCTTAGTGCATGAAGACCAGATTATTTTTTAGGCAACATCTTTCCTTCTGTCAGATGATGAGAAAGAACATTACCCCAAGACAGATAATCATAGAGCAGGTCTGTACTATAAAACTCCATTTAATAAAAACAAACTCAGAATATGTTAAAACTATATCTATTTACTATATAAGAATTATGCATGTCATAATTTAAATTTTGTTTTAAATTTCCAAATTTAGCAATAAATCTATGTAAAAATCTATAGAATTTTCAAAGAGAAAAATGTAATTTGTTTTCAATATATGGGCTAAAAAAGGTGATAGCTATATTTAACTTTTTTCTTGTATGTATAATCATTATTTTAAAATGTAGACCTATCTCAGTTGTCATTTTTATTAGCATATATTTTTTATTAGTAACAACTAAACTCTTGACTAATATATGTTCCTCAATAAAAGTTCATAGTTATAAAAATATTCCACAAATTTTATTAGTTCAAAATATATTCAGACATATCCACTGAAATTGATCAGAAATGAAATCATATTATCTGGATTATTATTAAGGTCACATATAGTGATAAAGAATATTTTAAACTTCCATCTGTAGCTATAGCTTGAAAAATGCTTCCTTTTGCAAAATTTCTCAAACTTTTCCATAAGTACCTTTCATCCAATTAAAGTAAATATATTTTTATTGGTTTGACAATATAAGCTAACCAACTCTAACAAGTGTTTCACCAAACTTTGTATTTTATTTAAACATCTATACAACATTTGCATTTTACTATCAATCATATGCTTGTCTATTTTAATATGAATTTTGTGTTACCCTTCACTATAACCACTTGCTTATATATAACTTTAAGTCCCTTGCCTCTCTTTTATTCTTTGTTCTATGCTGTGAAATCCCAGTTCATTAAATCTAACTTTTGTTTTACTCCTGGCCTGCATCTGAAAAAGGCTGGAGAAGGAAAGAAGGAAGGACGGACAGGCAAGGAAAGAAAAGGAAGAAAGGGAGGGAGGGAGGGAGGAAGGTAAGGGGGAGGAATGAAAGGAGGAAGGAAGACAAACTCATGACCATGCTGACTGATCTCATTTTAAATTTGTAATTCCTAATCTCAATTGGACTACTCCTGCAAGCATCCGTCATTCTTCTATTATCCTAGTGAATAATTTCACATCCTTTGCCTCAGACCTCCAGTATATCTCAGTATTATGTTTGCAATTAAAACAGTGGCCAAGAGTCATAGGGTAAACATCCTACCTAGGGCTGGTTGATTTAATACTTGACCCCCATTGTGCCCAACACTGACCCAAATCCATATGGAAAATTGACGCTTGTTTTTCAAGACATTTTACTAGCATATATTGGAATATTGTTGAACTAGCTATGCATATCTAGGATGAATGTGAGCTTAATGTACTTTTCAGAGTTGTGTAATACATAATTTTCATAACTACAGTAACAGCTTAAGCTTCATTAATAGGATATGATCATCTTTTTATGTAAGTCAAGATGTAAAATAAAATAGAAGTATAGCTGTAAGAAAAAAAATTTATAAATTCCAAACCATAGAAGGAGAAAAACAATTCAAATATTTGTCTCATTGAACAGGGGAGGAAAGAAAGGGAAGAAAGGAAGAAGTAAAATTATTCTGAAGATTTTTCTCATGATTAAGGGCAGAGTGAAGAATTATATGATTTGGTGGGAAAACTATGCAACTACAATTGACAGCACGTTTACAAATTATAGTAGAATATTATGTTTGCAATTAAAACAGTAAGGAAAGCAAAAGCAATTATTAATAAAAGGAACAATTGTATTAACACTTCTCAAATAAACAAGGGAAGAAATGAAACTAATGGCAATTTGACTAAACCACAAAAAATGGGGAATTGCAAAAACAGGAATCAACAATGTAAAATTAGTTTCAAAATACAGAGGTTATCCAACTGGATTAAAAACTAAGATAAATATGGTTTTATAGTAGACACTTAAAAAACAAAGTGATAAATCAAGATTTAATGACAGATTACTATAAAAATAGTCCCACTTACCTAAGCATGCTATCTCTGTACTTTTTGTTGTATAACTTTGTATCTCCTCCCACCAAGAAGTAGAGTCTATTATCTCAGTCCTTGAATCTGAACTATTCTTGGAACTTGCTTTGGTTGACTGAAATGGAAAGAAGTGACAGTGTGCCAATCTTGCATATTTCTGAATATCCTGAAAAATTTCAGACTAATGTGCTGGAGGGTGCAAGGAAAGAAGCCCAGTTGTCCCATCTGAGGCCATTCTAGATGAAACTATAGCCAGCTAACTCCCAAACATTTGACAAAACCCATAATAGATGAACAGTTTTGAGTAGAGAAAACAGTGTGCAAAAGATATGAACCATCTATTCTGCCTCAGCTAACAGCAATTCAGTCAATATAGAGGAACTACCCAGTTGTCTCATTAAAAAGAATATGTAGATTATTATCTTAAGCTAATAAATTTTGGAGTATTTTGCAACTGTTTCTGGGTGGTTTATATCAATAGCTAATCATTACATACTGAAAAATAAAGGAGATAATGCACAAATATTATATAAAAGAAACAGGATTGGTAATATTAATACTGAACAGATGAAAATTAAATTTGAAAATAGTAAATAGGATATGGGCGCCTGGGTGGCTCAGTGGGTTAAAGCCTCTGTCTTCAGCTCAGGTCATGATCCCAGGGTCCTGGAATCGAGCCCCACGTCGGGCTCTCTGCTCCGTGGGGAGCCTGCTTCCTCCTCTCTCTCTGCCTGCCTCTCTGCCTCCATCTCTCTCTCTGTCCAATAAATAAATAAATAAAAATCTTTAAAATAAAAAAAGGAAAGAAAAAAGGATAATACTTTGCAACAAATCTAAGCACTAAGCAAAAGCAGTATTTAGAAGATAAAAGGATAAGAAAGATAGTCTTAATTGCCACAATTATTAAAGAAGAACAAAATTTCATGAAATCAGTATCCTTCTTGTTAAGGATTAGGGGAAAAAACTAAATAAATCAAAGGAAATCAGAAAGAATGAATTAATAAATGTTCAAATTAATGAATAGCAAAAACAAATTAAAATATCTGCATATAAGAATTTAATATTGACAAACTAATTCAATACACTACAGAAAGAATGACACCATTAATAAATGCTGTTGTCACACAGACTTTCCATCTGGAAGAAAAAAATATATAGATCATTCTCTTATCCAATATAGAAACAATTCCACTGGAATTAAAGACAAAAAAAAAAAATCTTAGAAAGCTCTACGTACAAATGTATGGTATGCTGCTTAGGTAAGACTGAATATATAAAATCTGTAAAATGTGGAAATAGGATAATACAAAGATTTTAAAACTTTATATAATGAAATATATAAAAACTTTAATAGAAATAAAATGGGTCTAGAAGAATATTTAATTCAGATCATAAACAAAGGAGTTAATATTTTTATGACACTAAATGATCAGAAATAAAGAAAAATAATCCAAAAGAAAAAAAATGGGCAAAACTGCAAATAGATATTTCCTATCTAAGTCCAAATGGTTAACAGAAATAAGACAAGATGTTCAAATTCATTAGTAGTCATGGAAATGAATTAAATTAACAATGAGAAATTATTTTACTCTCATTAGGCTGACATAGAATTTGAAAAGAGCTTTAAAATTTATTGCTGGTAGGAATATAGGGAAAGGGATTGTCTTTTATATTGAGGGTAGAAAAATAAATTGTTTAGCCTTTTGAGGAATCAGTATTTCAACTTCCATAAAGTTAAAACTAGATATACCATTCACTCTAGCAATTTCACTTCTAGGAGTATATCCTAAAGGAATAAAAACCATGTAAGGATATGGATAGAAATATGTTTATTGAGACTTTGAATGTTGAGGGCAAAAACTAGAAACCAAATAGATACTCATCAATTGCTGAATAAAATATGGCACAGTAACATCATGAACTATTACAGAGCCATTTAAAAAGAATGGATTAGAGCTATACAAGACAATTAAGACAAATTTCTGTTAGGGAGTTTGGAAGAGAAAAAGAACAAATTTTGGAAGGAGTAAATAATATGATTATAATGGGTAAGTAAAACCTAATTTCAAAACCCATATTTATCTATTTGAACATATAGGCTTGTATACCATTATACAATTCTGAACAGTTTGCATTAAGAAATGTACTGAGTGCCTATGAAAAAGACAAAAGGGTAGGAGAAGGGATGAGGAAAAGCCCAGCATCCATTCAACTCCAGAACCCTTCATGCCTATTCCAAGTTAATGTAAATAGCACTCCTGGAATTGTACGTGGCAGTTATAGAGTTGTATATGAAAGCTCTGATATGCACTGACAGAAATTCTGTGTAAAGAAAGATTAATGAACCTTGTATATACATGCATTTGATAAGCAAAGTTGCCTAAGTCTTCCAACAGCCTGCCCTAGTGTATGGACTACATGTTTGTGTTCCCCCTAACTCCCAAATTCATACGGTGAAACCATTACCCACAATAGTATTTGGAGATGGGGACTTTTGAAGGTAATTATGATTAAATGAGGTAATAATGGTGGGGTTCTCCGGATGGGATTAGTGCCCTTATAAGGAGAGACATCAAAGAACTTGATCATTCTCTCTTCACCACACGAGGACATAGCAGAGCAGACCATCTGCAAGCCAGGAAGAGAGCTCTCAACAAAACCCAACCAAGCTGATATCCTGATCCCAGATTTCCAACCTTTGAAACTGTCAGAAAAAAAAAAATTCTATTGTTTAATCCACCCAGTCTATGGTATTTTTGTTATGGTAGCTTAAGCACACTGATGCACATAGACTAGAGAAGGTAGAAGGTGGAAATGAACACACCACATTTTCTTTCCAATTCCTGCTTTAAGATATAATTAACATTAGTCATAATGCATTGTGGAAAAATACTTCAGAATTTTAACACTTCCATCAAAGAGCTCATAAAGAGTCCAGGAGGAGCAACACGAAGACAAAAAGTAACTGTGATGTAAGGTAATGAATAATGAACTTCTAATAATCTACTACAGAAGCAGAAAATAAATACGATTTTGAATGAGGATTTAAAAAATACTTCAAAGAATGTATACATTTGAATAGGATTTAAAAGATTAATGTATTTTTAAAAAGGTGAGAAATAAGACTTTGGAGAAAGGAGGGAATATATAAATAAATGTGTATATATTGACAGGATAAGGCTCACTTTGGGAAAAGATGTATAGTAAATTGAACTAGCGTATTGGTATATAGATGAAAGTGGCCAAGAATGAAGTTGTAATACTCACTGTGAAGGGCCTTTTTCTTAGTGTGTGTTCTCCAGAAGCAGATCCAGGGACAAGGATTTTAATGCAAGTAGTTTACTTGGAAGGGGCACCTATGGGGGAGGAGTGGGGAAGTGATTCAGAGAAGGGAATACAGTCAATGTATTTGCATTATAAAATTAGCTACCACACAGAGTAACTGGGTACTGAGCTTAATCTCACAGGATACCTTGGAAATGTCATAAAACAGCTCAGAATTGCCCAACCAAAATGTGGGTAAGATTTGTAGGACTGTGTTCATTCACCAGCTCCCAAGTGGCATTATCTGAGTACTGTTCCCAGAGAGAGTTAATTCTCCACCTGTATCAACCTGCTGCTGCACCAGCAAAGTTGCCTTTTGTTATATTAGGGCAAGAAATTCTCAGACACACAGAAGCCAGTATTAGCAGGCAGAGTACCTTGAAAGAGTTAAGGTGTGATGGATATGGCAAATGACCAACAACACCTAATACAATTTAATGAATTCTATGCTAAAGAGTTGGGATGGATGGATATTTGTGGCATCCCCTTTGGTTAATATCTACAGACTTTGAAAGTCATTAGATGTGTGAACTCAGGGACATGCGGTACTCCCATGGATTTACTAATCCCAAGGATTAGTAAAGATGTATTATATGACTGTCTAAATGGTGAAAGCATTTAACTAAGTAGGGAGTTTGAGAGAAAAGACTGCTTAGGAGTGAAGGCATTAAGTACTGCTTGAGATGCATTTAGTGAGTTGGAAGTTCCTCGGCATACTCTGATAAATATGTTCATTAGACGATGAAGGAGTTGGTGCAACTGGAGCTCAGAAAACAGTTAGGAGCTCCAGAAAGAAGAGATTTTTAAAGTCCTAGGGATGTATGAGTAAGCATATGCCTATTTCCCCACCTGGATGTACCTTGGATCAAAGATCTTCATTCTGGTTTCCAACAAATTAAAACTCATGTGATAGACAGAAAACAAGACCTGAAGTAAAAGGTCTGGATTTGAATCTAGACTGTCTGTCAACAATAAACTATAACGAGGGTCGGGAGGACTGCAAAAGAAAAATGCTAAACTTTTTGATAATAAAAGCCAATGCAAGCAAGTTTTCTGAGGGAATATATACAACTGTGTCTGTGTCACATTTTGGTAAAATAAGTCATATGATTACATAAAGAAACAAATATATAAAGTAATACTTTGGCAAATTTCTATGGGCAGGGAAAACAAATTGTGTCAAGTTTGATGTCATGACTTTGCCAAAATTGTTAAAATTTCCAGATGTACACTGAAGAAACTAATAAAATCCCAAAGTACTTTTAAATTGCAGCCCTCAAATTTAGCAAATGTAGGTGACATAATGCAACATTCTAACTTATGGTATGGTGTACAGATATTTTTGAGTGATATGGATTAGGTTTGTATGTTTTATTTCTCCAAAGGAAATTATCCCTAAGAAATGTAGAGACAGTTTGCAGAGATTTGACATAGATAGACGGTCCTGAACACTACAAATGAAAGAGTTCAGAGCTTTTAAATTGCACTATGTAAACGGAAGAGGCTGGTTAAATAACAGATCCATCCTTCTTCCTTTTTTCGAATAAATTGAATACAAATAAAATGCTGACTTAGTAAAAATGTTGAAAAGCATGTTTCCTGAAAGAACATGAAATTTAATTATTATGTAAAACATAAAGTGAAAATGTGACTATTAATGTTTTACATGGGTACCCAGGATGGTAATTTTGAGATAGTAATAAATATTCAGAAATTTAAAAAATAGGTAGAAATGCTCTGAGGGTGACTTCTCATCAGGATGATTTGTCTATGTCTATTTGATATGTAATAAGATAGGAACAGAGTACAAACTCATTTACAAGAGGTTGCCTTACAACCATAGACAAAGAATTTACTGAGGAAATGTATGCATTAAAAATGTAAGTTCAAAGATCCCTTTTTATATTAACTGACATTCATCTCCTCTAAGATCCAATCTGCTCAACAGACTTCAACCACATTCTTACATGGCAACAATAAAGGACTGCAATTAAAAACATTTTAAATTTGACTTTGCAAACTGTTTAAAGCTTTTCCAGAGGAAATAATGTGTAGCTTTTACAACAGTCCATTCTTCATTCTCTCCTAAATTAGCTGCATAATATATGAGCAAATTTCCATGCCTAGTTAGACCTCATTATTCAGTGAAGTCTCAGGGAGTTAGGATTTTTTTCATCATTTTTTTCCTTTGCCCTTTAAGCATCTTTCTAATTTAAACAGTCTCAACAAACACCGATATCATTGTATCCATCAATTGTATTTGTTTTTGATGAAATGGCAAAGAAGCATGGATTCTTCACATTGACCTCTCATGTGTATATAGATTTTTAAGCATATTTATTTTTGCAAAAAGATGCATAGCTTGGCAATTGTAAACTTGCAAATAAAATATGTGAAGATTATGACTCTGAGAGGATTCAGTGTAGAATAAACAGCCAACGAGATAGAAAACAAAGGGGCTAGATAAAGTGAAGTCTTAAATTGACAATCTGTTACTTAAATATTTAAAGTTGTTTTTTTCTTTCTCCCCATGGTGTTATTTTCTTGATTAGTATTAAAGGTGTTTTAAGCATTGTTTGCAACTGTTGCTTCAATGCTGTTTGCAACCTCAATCTGTATCCATGTCCAATCATAATGTGATACTGTCAAATTCATAAATAGAAGCCTTTTCACCTGCTCATTTCTGTGTCCAGGATATCCAGATGCAAACCTGCCAATTAAGGATTCACATGGATCGTATCTGTTTGATCTAAATCTTAGTATCTGCCTATGATTTTGTGTTTCTTAGTTGTTTGCAAGGTGATTTGTAACAGGTCAAGAGCCAAAATTAAAATAATTGTGTTTTAGGAAAAACAGTGGCTCTTTTAATTAGATACAACTCAGATAATGAGATTTTTTTTCTATCAGGAAAACACTATAAATAGCAATCTCTCTATTTGAAAGCGAGATCTACTAAACTGAAGAAGCTAGCATAACAAAATAACATAAAACTGGTACAAAAAGGGTAAAACCAAATTATTCTAAACATAAGTCTATGAATAACAATTAGTATTGTTGACAATGAGAAAAAAATCTGAGTTTAAGATTATAATTGGTTTAGAATAAAATCTAAGTTTTAGCATTTACCAATATGTAGGATTTAATCTCTAGACTCCTTGGTCATATCATTAGAAAGATGGGAATATTACCTAACTTGCCATATTAATAAAGGAGCAAAGTAATTATATGTGAAAAGTAAGGGTTAGTGTATTTAATACCTTTCTCACACTAAAGGCTTCCTTGAGCATCCAAACTAATTAATCATCTTGTTATAGTGATAAAATGGAAAAAGCAGTTAACTGAATAAACCCTTTGAGGGTACCATATCTTGTGAACATGTGACATTAGCTATTGACAGGGTACCAACTTAGATTTTCAAATCGAATCCCTAAGATACATTTTGACTTAAAATATACTTACCATTGAGGTTTACTGCAAACATATGACAATGGCTACTCTAATATCATTTACCAAAATGCTAGAATCTAGCTTTAAGATTAGTGTGATGGGTCTCTAATTCCATCACTTTTAAAATCATGAAAAACTAGCAATGAGAAATAATGCAACATTGAAAAGAGGGTCAAAACATGCTATTTGTCTCTCCACCTTGCTAAATACCATCTAATCTCTCCCTCTGCTATCTAATTCAAGAAAGAAACTGCCCGTGGCTAGTCATTTCATTTCTAACTGAGGGTTTGTTCACCTATATTTCTCCTCTGAATTTTCAGAAGCATTGTTCCTCAAATTACCTTTTCTTTCCTATCACTACATTATTAGCAAGCAATGGTTGCCTTAGCAACTATTTAATAGGTTGCAACTCTCAAAACCTATCTTTTCTGGAGAGAGTCTTCTGACAGGCTTCCTCATAGAACCAATAACTCTTCCTAATAAATATGTAAAAACATTATTTCCTATTAGAAAACTAACCATGTAGCTTAAATATTTAAAATGTTTTACCACACATTCAAGAGTTAGTTATATAAATTTATTGAAAAACTAAGATACTGTTTCACAAAATAATAATTGATTATGATAAAATCTACCATTTACTAAGTATTGTATTATTCCATTGTTTTGTTTTTTCAATTACCCTAAGAGGTATGATACAATACTATCTAAGTTTATCAGATGACAGACTAAAGCTCACAGGGGCTAGTTCAGTAGCATGGTGGTAAACATTTCACAATCAAAGTCCAGCTCTCTGGGGGGAAAAAAAAAGAATACACACACAAACATACTCGCACTATACACAAACACACACACACACATAATTTCATTACAAATATTACTAAAATAAAGTATGTGAGCACATAATTCAAGAAATAATACTTTTATTTTACTATAATATATTTAAGTTCATGTCATTCAATTTTTAATAATGGCTGTGTTTAATTGACTTGTAAAATTTCTGAAAATTAAATACTGAGCTCTTGCAATCTACTACTACTAGTCTCCAGTTTATTCCTAGGTTAGTTACATGGTCAAGGTCAGACTGCTACTAAGGACTGTACTAATTAGATGCAATAGTGCTTTTTAAGGAAGAGATTCAAAGAAATATGGGTACAGGGCTGCCTCAAAAGTTCAAACAAAGAATTCCTGTTAGAAGGCACTGTGTTCTCAAAACCAACCAGATAAGACTCTTGACTCTGGGGAAACAAACCAAGGGCTGTGGAAAGGGCAGTGGGTGGGGGATGGGGTAACTGGGTGATGAGAATTAAAGAGGGTGCATGATATGATGAGCATTGAGTGTTATATTCAACTAATGAATTATTGAACATTATATCAAAAACTAATGATGTACTATATCTTGGCTAATTGAATTTAAAATTTAAAAAAGTTTCATACTTAAAAAAAAAAAAAAAAAAGAAAAGAAAGAGAAAAGACAAAAGCCCTGCCCTCTCAAGTTTAACTCAGACATCTTTGGCATATTTCTCTTTGCTTTTTATTTCCCTGGTAATTTACTGCTCAGAACCCAGCACTTATTTCTTTATTGACATAAATATATCTTTAATGAGTTTGATTTCAATTCATTATCTATGACCCATTCCCACAGTGGCCTGAAAGTTTGCTCCTTCAGCTGTGACCCTGTCAACCATCTCCCTGTGGACTAGACCTCTTCTCAGTTTGATGTGCTCCCTGGCTTCATCTGTGCTGTTTTAACCATAGCTCCTTACCTCTGTTGCCAGCATTTCGCAGATGCCATAGCAGAGAATGGGTGTCCTTTGAAAGATCACTGGCAAAAGGAAGTTAGAACATGGAACTCCTCAAACCAATAGCCTGGCAGCCCACTGAGGAAAAGCTTCCCCAGTCAGGGCTCTCTCCTGGCATAGTACATAAGAAGTAAACTTATTTTTGACATCTCTTTATTCCCTTTTCATGACTCTCTTCTGTGTATTCCCAGTTGAGCTGGCTCTCCCTTCTCATTTGATGTCCTCAGCTTGAACTACCCTTCCCTGTGACCAGGCCCTCAGCTCACATAAACACATTCCATGAAAACTTCTCCTCTGTCTACCATATCAATTAGTATTGATTGATTATTTATTTGCCCTCCACAGAATAATGGTTAACCCTGCATTATAACCAATAATAATCCTTCTCACATGAAGTTTATGCCATCACTTTCATGTGCTTGACACTAAAATATGTGCTAGGGATAAACATAACTAGAGAGTGCTTCTTTACCTGAGGATTCTTTTTGGAAATAAAAAGACTGGGGATGTAATTGCAGTAATGTATATGCTGTGGTAGAGGAAATTGTTCTAAAAGGAGAGATTAAATTTGGTTTGTTCTGATCCTTCCCCAAATCTCATAGCATATGGCCCCACCAAATCTGATTTTACTTATGAACAGTCTTAGCATCCACTAAAAGACAACGGAACCTTGCTTCTACCACTGCCCCCCCCGCCCTTTTTCTTTAAGTAGGCTCCACACCCATCATGGAGCTCAATGCAGGGATTGAACTCACAGCCTTGAGATCAACCAGGCACCCCCATTTTTTTAAAAGTGATATTTTAGTCATTATATTTCTCTCATTAATGTGTCAGTGGTATTACTTCTGAGTGCTACAAGAAGAAATAGGATAAGATACCTTATCTGGATTGAAATATGCCAAAGGGGAATCACATTTCAGATTTAGCAAACATGTATGGAACAGTTACTATATGATAGGTATTAGGACAGCTATTTTGAAAATGACATTTAAACCTCCTACAACCACCTATACCTTTTTTGTAGGTGAAAGAATAAAATTGTCTTATAAGTTAATCCTTTAGCTCCTAAAAGCTTGACCATGACAACTGGGGAAAACACACACACACACACACACACACACTTCCACAACCACACAACCACAAATATTGGTGCCCTATTTAGTTAAAAAAGGACAGAATATAATATCACTAATGCATTACTGTCTTGGCCAGATAAAGAAAGTCATAATATTCACTAATAAGACTGTCCTCAGGGAATGATTCCATTGTTGCTTCTTATGGATAGTATGTGCTTGTTGGTGGTAGTGTTGTTAGTATTGCTTTCTAAAAGTGATTATAAATGTTTTACTTCTATTTTTTTTGTTGTTGTTGTTGTTCATTTGTTTGTTTTGTTTTTATAGAAATAGAAGCACTGTGGGCATGGGTTGATGCAGGTGAGTCCAAGTAATTGCTTTGAAACTTGCATAGCATTCCAATTTAACTTTAAATGCTCATGAAATTCAGAGCAGGAGGATCTAGTGTGAGGCAACACTTAGGCTTTAGCCCTTTCTAGTTGTGTAATTGTTTGCTTTTCTTTGCTCTATGAATTCTTTATGACTCAGGATATCAAAAATGCACCAACAGTTGCAGTAAATAAAAGATCTTCCACCATGTGCAATCCACGGGGAGAACACCATTGGAGACCGAGGGAGCAGCCTGACCTTTCCCAGCACATTCACTCTGTGTAGGAAGGAAGGATTTCATAGGAGTAGTTTCAGTATCAACACAAAACTTCTCATCTCTGAAATATCTGGCCCTCTCAAGGTAAAACCTTTGATGTAATTATCAGTAATCCATCTATCTAAAATATTTGTTATTACTTTGTATTTGGCTAATATTTGTTATTTATGAGATATGAGCCTTAAAATCCAAATAATTCTTTGACGTTGGTCCAGTTTATCACAAAAGAATGGTATACCCATAAATTCAACAAAGCTTTATCATCTGCTGTGCTCTTAAAAGCCCTAGATATAATAGGACTTTATACTCATGAATATGTATTTCTATATAAAATATAAAGCCACTGTTTATGGGATATCTTCATATGCTCTTATATTATTCTCTGAATATTTTAAAGAGTTTAAATTAATCTTAAAACCAATGAACTTACAAAACAAATTTTTATCATGTCACTGGGGTGTCAAAAGAAATATCTACAGTTGCACCTACCCAGAATAGTCTTCACGAGATTTAATTTTTTTTTTTAATTGTATGTGGAGTTCTTTGGAAAATCATGAATTATAACTTATTTTGTATTTGTAACAAGAAATGTATATATAGATGTACAACACATAGAAAAACAAGTTATGCTCTTGGTATCTTAAGTTATCAGAAAAAGACAAGGCAGAATTTTAAAGAATCCTTCATATCCTGTTTTCTTTGATTCGATAGTGTTCTTTTAAAGAGATTGAAAAAGACTAGAATTCATTACGAATCCTTAATTGCCAGTTTCTCCACAAAATAGATGTTTATGTGCAGGCTTCAGAATAGCTACCATTCATTTGAGGGAGATCTTGTACAGCCGAAGTTTAAATAAACAGCAATGTTTTACTAAGTTTGCAAAAGCGTAATTAGTCCTAGAGGCACAATATTTTTAAGCGTCAAACACTTGTTCTCCAGCTGTACTATTTGGATCTGTAGTTTCAGACATGGCTTATATGCATCTCATTGAAGTCCAAGCCTTTTCATGACTGACAAGCACTTTCACTGTGTGCTCACAGAAATAGAACAATACATCACTACTACTTTGATAGAGGCATCTGCTACATTTTTTTTTTCTTTTTAGTTCAGTAGTGCTTATAAACACTTCAAAATGAATTCCACTGGGGAGCAGTAGCATTAATTTGTGTTTGTTCTGTCATGCAATTATATTAGAGAAATGAAATAACTGATCAGGAAATTCACAGGTGGGCAGAAATGGTAGTTTAAACATATCTTTCTTACAACACTGGGATTGAGTCTATAGGGGATCATGTTATTCAGTTCTCTTTTTTCAAACAATACCCTAGAGAAAATTATTTTGATATAGTCAAAGGTTTTTGTTTTTAAGTAGCAGATGTTGTTTTTTAATTTCTTTCATGTATATAATAAATAACAAAGAGCAATTACAAAATATGTTCACTTTAACAATTTTGTAGGTAATGGACCTTTTTATTGTGGCTGGTTTATTTGGTGCCTTGATGGTGTTAATGAGACCCAAGTCACTGGCATGGTACTAAGTATTGACCACATCTAACCCAGTAGACTATGTGGTGGACCTTGGAATGTGCATATACTTTTAACTATAAGCACTTCAAGCCATATAAATTGTGATTGCTAGTATAATTATTTCAAATATATACCATATTGCTTGATACAAATCCATCACTGCTACTTAAAGAAAGAAAACAATAATAGATAGATGATAGATAAAGAGATAACTATGTCTCTTTGTATATGGCAACAGGCTGCTTGGGGAAGACTTTCCTTTTGCTGTTGATGACATGCTTCAGCTCAGAATGCCCTTCTCTCCTATTTCTATCATTGATAACTTATCCATATTTAAAGATAAACTGATAAACCAAATGCTCTCCTCAGTAACCTTTCCCTCTTTTACCTAAATGAAGGTAACTTCCTTCTTCTCTTGACACTGAACTTTTGAGACAAGGATCATGACTTTTTACCTTTCATTCCCTTATCACACAGTAGATGCTTAAAGACTATCTATATGAAAAATGATTTATCCCTATCTTACCCTAAAAAAAAAGGAGAGATATTATAAGCTCTCACATAGTCTTGAGTTACAGATCCCTTATCACACCTCTAATATATATTATACCTTAAAATATATTAGGGGCTTCTGACTCTACCGAACAGAATAATCCCCTCTCTGGTTCATGAAATTTTTCAAATGATAATAAAGAGATAATAAAAAATGTAAATCCACAGCAACAAAGAAAATGGCTAAGAAGGCAAAAGTGGACAGAAATCCAATGGAAGAGTAGGGACTACTTAGGCTGCCAAAGAAGCTATAGCTGGGAATCCTGAAGCCTGAAACAGTTGTAGAGGCAACTTGGGTCAAGAAGATGGTCATGGTTTAAGAGTATGAGTTTATACACCTAGAGCAATAGGAAACTATTGAAAATTTCATGTTGGAAGGAATGACATAATCAGATCTATATTTTGTAGAGCTAAATAAGACCCAGGGAAATATTTGTAATATAAGTTAAAGACACAGGTATAAAGAGGTACCTGGGTAGCTCAGTAAGTTAAGCATCCAACTCTTGATTTCAACTCAGGTTATGATCTCATGTGAGATGAGCTGTGAGATCCAGCTATGAGATCTAGCTGTGAGATTCATCCCCACATCAGGCTCCATCCTGGGCATGGATGGAGCTTGCCTAAAATTCTCTCTCTTCCTCTCCATTTCCATTCCCCCAAACTCTCTCTCTCTCGGGGGGGGGGGGGGAGGGACACAGACTCACAGACTTAATAAACCCAGTATATAAAAAGTTCTTACAAATTCATTAAAAAATTGAAAATAACCAATTGTGAACTAAGCAGAAGATATAAATTACCAATTCACAAAAAATAATTACAACTGTCCAGTAAATATGAAAATGAAATTTTGAATATCAATGAAACATTATGTTTTGTTTCTAAGAGTTCATATTTAAAAATTGTTTATGGCCTTATAATGTTGGTCCCCTAATAATAGGTCCATGGTCAAAGGAGCAGGACTGATACAAAGCGAAGGTCAAGCAAAGCTTTATTTTGCGCCAAGCATCAAGAATCAAACTGACTGACTGGGGCCACGCCTCCTACAGAGAGGGTGACCCCTCCCTGCCTTACAGACTAACTTTTATAGAGCAAAGGCCATGTGATTGGTTCTGACCACACACAGGTGGCCAATGAGATTGTAACACCCAGAGAAATGACTGGGTTTCAGTCATGCTAGGTCCCACACGGGTGGCCAATTGAATTACAATTCACCCCATAGTAGCTATTAGAACTAGCCTATCACTTTAGTCAGAATTGGTGCCCAAAAGTCTCCCAAAAGACGGGGCCCACACTCCTTGGTAGCTAGGGAGACAGTATGTGCGCTCTACTGATTGGATGTCTCCACCTGCCCCGACTCATCCCTGCATTCGAGCTGTTATCTCCATCTGACCTGACCCACGCTTGTATTTGGGCCCTTACCTGGGACTGGTTTCCTGGACTTGTTTTAAGTAAGTTCCCCTAGCGGGGGCAGGGTCAATTTAAGTTCTACTGCATAAACAACAAAATGGCTGTTTAACTGGGGTAGGGCCACTCTGGCTGAATAGGCCCCTACAATAATACTGTGCAGCCATTGCTTAACCAGGTTTATTGGCATGGAAAGATGTCAGTAACACAATATTAATAGAAAACATGGGTTTCAACAGGCCATGTATTGCATTATTCTGTACTTAGCAATATCCATGTATGCTTGCACTCACAAAAACATATGTGTATGTATGTGCATGTGTGTGTGTGCAAAGAGTAAAAGGCTAGAAGAAAGGAGGACAGTTATCTCTAGCTGGGGAAGCTACTTTTATGAAACCAGATAATTAAATTAAATGAATATGAATGTGTATTATCATTCAAAATATTGGGTATGCCGAGTTGCATTCTACACTGAGCGTTGTGCCAAACTGTGTGAGGGTAAGCAAAGTTCGAGAGGTTTTATGTCTACTGCTCTAGTTAAAGAGAAGAATAAATGTATTTAAAACTACTAAATCAATGTAAAGCATTGTTAATAACAAGACAAGAAATATAAATAATATATGCTACCTGATTTCACAGGAGAGATGACGGCTGTTAATTTTCAGTTAGAACCCTCAACCTGTACTTATTGTTTTCACTGAAAAATGCTGAGTTTCCAATTTTTATCGGCTTTGGTAAGTCCTAGAAATATGAAATGTAAAAAGGAGACCCTGACCTCAAGGAACTCAAAAGGAAGATGGGTACAAAGGAGGACAATACATCAAAATACACACAATAATACAAATAAACTCCAGAGTAGCTTAACTGCTGAGTAAGAATGCAGTAAAAATGCCTGGCCCAGCATTTCCCTTTAACTTTCTGGGAGCTACACCCTTCACAGTCTTTCACGCCACTCCCTTCACACACAGACACAGGTGCACACACACACACACACACACACACCCCTCAAAGGCTGTGACTGGTGCAGTTTTCTAATTTCTCACAGTAGCCTATGTTCCAAATTTACTCTATATCCCCCCAAAGAGTGATAATTTGTCCTGTATCAGTCTCATGCTTTGTTCAGATTCTCAGTTGGTCTAATACTCTGGACCAGAAAGTTAAGGCTATGGTGCCATTCAAATAGCAGCTGAATGTTATTGAGAAAGAAATAAAACAATCTCAAGATGTGACATTGATGTAGAATTGGGCAAAGAATCTATTATCTTTAAATCAATGACATATTTTTACAATAATTAATAAGAATGACTTTTTAATTCTAGGAAATGAGCTAGGACCTTTCTTTGTATTATTTAATAATCTTGCAAACAAACTAAGAGAGTACTCCCTTACTTTGCAAATAAGTAAACTGGAACTCAGAGAATTTATGTAAAATGACCTACTCACAATAAGCAGTCAGATTAAAGTTAAAACCCAGTTTTGTACGGCATCAAAATGCATATTCTAGTAGACCCATTTGGGAGCACTTACTATGCTAGAAACTTAACTAGGTGTTGTGAAGAGAAAAATAAGTCAAAGTCTCTTTATTTTGTAATCTCACTTTGTAAGCAATTACTCTCAACTTACTCCGTTACTTCCCTTCGCTCTTGCTAGGATAATATTACCAAATAAATGAAACAGAACTGTTTGTACAGAAGTGAATGAATAGATGTAGGGCACTCTGAGTTCACCAGATAAAAGCATTCTATGAGTTTAAGATGTTGTAATTATTATGAATTGGTGCAAAAGTCCATGTCTCATTTTGTTGCATAGTTTGGCTTTACTATTCAAATGTAACCTTCCATACTCCTATTTTGTTCATACTCCTATTTTTAAATTTGTTCAGTTTTTAAAGAGAAATATAATGTATGCATTACCAGTTCACCTACATTTAAATTAGCATGAGATCATCATTGAATGTGGTGAAACATTAACCATGCTGCAAAAAGGACTCACCTACAGCAGACAGGGCAGTTCAATGCAGAGCGGCACAGTTTATAATTCTAGACTCTTCCCATTTTGGCAAGGGGCATACTTCTCAATCATACAAAGCTAAGGAGCAAGGAATCCATGTGAAACAATTGTGATTTACTATGTTGCAATTTAATCTATAATGTTTGGCACTCTCCTAAACTTTGTGAAAACCCCACATGGTAACAATGTACCTAAAGATAAAAGCAGAGACAAAATCACTTTTTATAAAATAATGTGTGCATTTACTCTTTATTAGCTCTTACCTGAGAGAAGTATATTTATTCTTTTTATATACAAGAAAACTCCAAATCTTTGTGGGCTTCCCAGTTTTTCTCCATTTGATTGATGTCTAGGCATGTACTCTAAACTTTCTTTAAATATTTTAACTTATATTTACATTTATACAGGTTACATGGCAAATTTTCAGGAAGTTATAAACTTCTGAGAAGGAGGAACCATTTTACTTTGCCTAATGTTGCTGAATTTAGAATTTAAAATTTGGGCTCAAGTAAAAATACTAACACATTTAAAATGAGCTTATAAACGGAAGTAAATAGTAAAGGGCAAAGCCATTAGGTCAAATGGTTTCTCCAAAAGGAAGGGACATTAACCAAAATGCTGATAAAGCCACTTAAGACCTATGGTTAAACAAATGAATAGAGATTTGAAGAAAACCCTAAGATAGTGTGTAATGGAAATATCAAGAAAGAAACTCAATGATTCTGCACTAGGAGGAAAATCCCTATAGAAGAAAAAAATGGCAGTATAAAAATGAAAACCTCGATGCAATGAAGATAACAACAAATAGAATGAGAGCAGAAAAATGTTGGATTTTGATTGAAAAATATAGAGGACAGAGAGTAAGACTTTTTTGTGGTTTTTTTTTTTCCTTCCAAGTTTTTATTTAAATTCCAGTTAGTTAACATGCAATGTAATATTAGTTTCAGGTGTAGAATTTACTGATTCAACACTTCCATACACACCGAGTGCTCGAGTGCTCCCCACAAGTGCCCTCCTTAATCCCATCACCTGTGTCCCCCATCCCTCCCAGCCCCTCTCCTCTGGTAACCATCAGTTTGTTCTCTATAGCTCAGAATCGGTTTTATTGTTTTTTCTCTCTTTTCCCCCTCTACATTCATTTGTTTTCTTTCTCAAATTTCATATATGAGTGGAATCAAATGGAGTATTTGTCTTTCTCTGACACATTTCAGTTAGCATAATCCTCTCTAGTAAATGTTAAGTGAGTCACATTTTGTTTAATTTTGGTTTAGCCAAGGATGTATTGATATATTTCGGTTGTCATTAATGCAAAGTTAGTACTCAAGATAGTCCAAGTATAGTCAATATACTGGAGAACATTGAAAGCTTCAGAAAGACTTCTCCTTTGGAAATTGTTTGTGTTCTGTTTGGCTCAGGTTTTTCTCAATTTTAAATACATGCAATCCTTTGCTACCTGTGACTCAAAGAGGTAAGCTGGTGTCCATCATAAAGACTAGATGAAGTATACACACACCCAGGTGAGACATTCTGGGGTTTCAGTTAGATAAAAACTGCCCAAAGGAAGTAATCTGGTCCTTTTCAGTCACTGATATATGTTAGTATCACATGCTAGTTGGCATATAAAGAAATTTTCAGTAAATTCTTATTAAACAAGTGAATGAAGGGAGGATATAATAAATAAACAAAGGAATGAACATGGATTACTTCAAAATAATTGTCAGTGAGGACCATGTCAATAGGTCCTCTTTTGTAAGATTAAATGAGTTAATATATATTAGGAACGTATCTAGAAATTAGTCTTTAGGAGCGTGTTTAGGAATGTATCTAGAAATTAGAATCTAAAAATTAGTAAGTGCTCCAAGTGTTAGCTATAATTATTGCTTATTCAAAAAGAAGGTAGAAGTTAGGGCCGACAACCTGGTTCTTAGAGTTGTTGAGTACAGCTTAGAAAATAAGCATTTTCTATGAGGACTGGAAAACTCGTATGGATTTTAGAAGGCATTGGTGTCCTGGTAAGAATCCACCAGAAACCTCATGCATGATAATAAGGCAGATTTCTCACAAATCTCAGCTAAGAATTGGTATCTGTGACTGTAAGTGATACGTCCAATTTCAATAGGCTAGGAACACACAGAATAGATCGAGCTCATCAAGAACAATACTCACAAGACACGGAGCTATCCTTAGAGGACGTAGAATTAGAATAGGCTTTCCTGCAAAATCCACAGAGAAAGCATTAAAACACAGGTCTGTAGGGTACCACCCAGACTACCCTCCTGCTCACCACTTTTGTAGCTTCCTACTTTGATCCATCCTGATGAGACAATCCCTGTCCATCAACCACATGAGGATAGCAAAGAAGGGTTAAGTTTCTGTTGCCTTTCTATATACATTTGTTGAAAAGCTTGCTCAGCATCCAGATCTGCTGAGTTATGGAAGAAGGGGAGTATTTTTATGTGCAAAAGCACAGTCCTTCAGTGCTGCTTTATTATATTTATTAGGAAGCAAGCTTACAATTTTAGTGACATGTTCTCACAGTTCTTGGGTTTTATTGTTATGCTGAGGTCCAGCATTTTTGTTTTCCTATCTAGTTGCCTTTGCGTGCCACACATTTTTGGCTAACATATTGCTCAGAGGAGATTATTCCTGCCTCTACCACTTTTCTCCAGGTTTTTGAAAACAATGGCATTTCTGGGCATCTCTTCCAGTGCTAGCCTTGGGAGTGCTATTTTTCAGCAGTAGAGGGAATGAACATAGTCTCAAAGAGTGTATCTTCCATCTTTCAACTATCCTATTCTTGCTGGTTCTCAAGCAGCCGATTCAGTGGAAATATCACAAATTGATTTTTAAAGCACTTATCTATTCTTTCCCACTATACTTGTTTCCCCATTGTTTTTTCCATTGAGAGATACATATTTACTCTTGATATCATCTTTTAAAATAGTCTCTAAAAATCATGTTTGTTGCCATATTTTATGCAATGAGAAATCGCCTTTTATACTTTTTGTAAACATATATTTTGGTCGTTTATTTGGTCAGAATACTTTTAGGGTGACTATTTTTATTTTAATCACATGATGATGAACTGATATATTATTGCTGTCACATTTTGTTCACTAAATAGCAATGGCAAATTTGTTGATTCCCACAAATAACAAATACCTTTTTTAGCTTTTTAAATAATATGTGGAAATGGTCTGATGGATGTGATTAAGGCACATATAAACAAGATAATGATGAATATTTTTTTTAAAGATTTTATTTATTTATTTGACAGAAAGAGATCACAAGTAGGCAGAAAGACAGGCAAAGAGAGAGAGGGGGAAGCAGGCTCCCCGCCGAGCAGAGAGCCCGATGAGGGACTCGATCCCAGGACCTCTGAGATCATGACCTGAGCCAAAGGCAGCAGCTCAACCCACTGAGACACCCAGGCGCCCTGATGAATATTTTCTAATGCTACATTAACAGATCCATAATTAAAAAGATATTTCATCTCAACAACCATACCCCCAAATATTTATCTATGACCCCTAAAGTAAAGACAAACAAACTGAAACTAGAATATCCACTTTTGTGAGTATCTTTTATCTTTGCTACTCACCTTAAAATTCTAACTTTTTATTAAACATATGACTCCAAATATAGATAGCAAAATAAGTAGAATTAAAAAGGCAAAATATAATAGCACAAATGAAATGGAGAGGTCTAATGTAACTTTAGAGAGGTTGGTATGTTTCATTGGAAGAGCTTTATTTTTTTATTAAATTAATTTATTTATTTTGAGAAAAACAGTATTCATTATTTTTTCACCACACCCAGTGCTCCATGCAATCCATGCCCTCTATAATACCCACCACCTGGTATCCCGACCTCACACCCCTCCGCCACTTCAAACTCCTCAGATTGTTTTTCAGAGTCCAGAGTCTCTCATGATTCACCTCCCCTTCCAATTTACCCCAACTCCCTTCTCCTCTCTAACACCCCTCCCTTGTCCTCCATGCTATTTGTTATGCTCCACAAATAAGTGAAACCATATGATAATTGACTCTCTCTGCTTGACTTATTTCACTCAGCAGAAGAGCTTTATTTTTTAACAGTATTCTATTACTGTTTGTTTATAAAGATATAATGCCAAGATTAAAAAGAGAGTTGCAATGTATAAAACTTGATACACTATTAGTATCTCTTGTACATATAGGATATAAAGAATTCATAAATAATAGGATTAAGTAGAGAAAACACCTAAATCGGTATTTAATGTAAAAGGAAATGTTAAGAAACAAGAAAAATCCTAAAAAGGATTCAATCTTACAAGAAACACAAAAATGATAGTTAAGATTACAGTAAGATACCTTTCATGCCCAGAAGACTGGTAAACTATTTTGACAAATTCAAGTGTCTGTAAGACTGGAAGAAGGAGAACACTGCTGATAAGAGTGTAATTTGTTTAAACAACTTTTGAAAACATTTGGCATAATTTGTTACTACAACATATGCTATAAGCAGTGATTCCTCTTCTATACATGTACTCTAAGAAATTTTTGAATTTTGAATTAGCAGGCAATCACTGAAATGTTTTTAATACTATAATTCAAAATAACAAAGTCCTAGAATCAATCTAAATATCTATCAAAAGGAAATTGAATGAATATGTTAGGATAGTTTCATACAATAAAATACTCTATGCATATGAAAAATGAAATAAACTACAGTTGTGAACATCAGCTTGGATGAATTTTGGAAAGTGATAAGTTGAGTTCACAAAAACTAAGTCACAAAGGGCTATACTTACTGTGATACAGTTTTGACAAAGTTCAAAAACTGCTAATACTGAAATATACATTGTTTAGTGATATCCAACAGAAAAGATTTAAATCTATAAGCAAACGTGTGATAAGCTAAAACTTCAGAATAAAGTTATTTCTGTGAAGGAGCAAGATGCATTGAAGGAGATATGTATAGTGAGTTAAGACAATATTGATTTGTTCCTTAAGTAGAAAGTTCATTATTATGATATATAACTTACATATAAAGTTCATATATACATAAATTATAATATAATCATTCATTTGATGTACTTCTTATACAGTATATATAGATATCAAGTATTACACAATCACCATTTATTGTTTTTAAAAAGGGAGTATGTTAGCTTGCTTTAGCAAACATATCTTTATGTATGCTCTAAACATGGAAAGAAAATCAACCCAATATACCTTTGGCTATTCGAGGTCTTTTCTGGTTCCATATAAATTTTAAAATTATTTGTTCCATTTCTTTGAAAAAGATGGATGGTACTTTGATAGGAATTGCATTAAATGTGTAGATTGCTTTAGGCAGCATAGACATTTTCACAATATTTATTCTTCCAATCCAGGAGCATGGAACATTTTTCCATTTCTTTGTGTCTTCCTCAATTTCTTTCATGAGTACTTTATAGTTTTCTGAGTATAGATTCTTAGCCTCTTTGGTTAGGTTTATTCCTAGGTATCTTATGGTGGCATCACAATTCCGGACTTCAAGCTTTATTACAAAGCTGTCATCATCAAGACAGCATGGTACTGGCACAAAAACAGACACATAGACCAATGGAACAGAATAGAGAGCCCAGAAATAGACCCTCAACTCTATGGTCAACTAATCTTCGACAAAGCAGGAAAGAATGTCCAATGGAAAAAAAGACAGCCTCTTCAATAAATGGTGTTGGGAAAATTGGACAGCCACATGCAGAAAAATGAAATTGGACCATTTCCTTACACCACAGACAAAAATAGATTCAAAATGGATTAAGGACCTCAATGTGAGAAAGGAATCCATCAAAATCCTTGAGGAGAACACAGGCAGCAACCTCTTCAACCTCAGCCGCAGCAACATCTTCCTAGGAACATCGCCAAAGGCAAGGGAAGCAAAGGCAAAAATGAACTTTTGGGATTTCATCAAAATCAAAAGCTTTTGCACAGCAAAGGAAACAGTTAACAAAACCAAAAGACAACTGACAGAATGGAGAAGATATTTGCAAACGACATATGAGATAAAGGACTAGTGTCCAAAATCTATAAAGAACTTAGCAAACTCAACACCCAAAGAACAAATAATCCAATCAAGAAATGGGCAGAGGACATGAACAGACGTTTCTGCAAAGAAGACATCCAGATGGCCAACAGACACATGAAAAAGTGCTCCATATCACTCGGCATCAGGAAAATACAAATCAAAACCACAATGAGATATCACCTCACACCAGTCAGAATGGCTAAAATCAACAAGTCAGGAAATGACAGATGCTGGCGAGGATGCGGAGAAAGGGGAACCCTCCTACACTGTTGGTGGGAATGCAAGTTGGTGCAACCACTCTGGAAAACAGCATGGAGGTTCCTCAAAATGTTGAAAATAGAACTGCCCTATGACCCAGCAATTGCACTACTGGGAATTTACCCTAAAGATACAAACGTAGTGATCCAAAGGGGCACGTGCAACCGAATGTTTATAGCAGCAATGTCCACAATAGCCAAACTATGGAAAGAACCTAGATGTCCATCAACAGATGAATGGATCAAGAAGAGGTGGTATATATACACAATGGAATACTATGCAGCCACCAAAAGAAACGAAATCTTGCCATTTGCGACAACATGGATGGAACTAGAGCGTATCATGCTTAGCGAAATAAGTCAAGCGGAGAAAGACAACTATCATATGATCTCCCTGATATGAGGAAGTGGTGATGCAACATGGGGGCTTAAGTGGGTAGGACAAGAATCCATGAAACAAGATGGGATAGGGAGGGAGACAAACCATAAGTGACTCTTAATCTCACGAAACAAACTGTGGGTTGCTGGGGGGAGGGAGGTTGGGAGAAGGGGGGTAGGGTTATGGACATTGGGGAGGGTATGTGCTTTTGGGTAAATTGGAAGGGGTGATGAACTATGAGAGACTATGGACTCTGAAAAACAATCTGAGGGGTTTGAAGTGGCGGGGGGGTGGGAGGTTGGGGTACCAGGTGGTGGGTATTATGGAGGGCACAGCTTGCATGGAGCACTGGGTGTGGTGAAAAAATAATGAATACTGTTTTTCTGAAAATAAATAAATTGGGAAAAAAAAAAGAAATTAAAAATAGAGCTTCCCTATGACCCTGCCATTGCACTCCTGGGTATTTACCCTAAAGATACAGATGTTGTGAAAAGAAGGGCCATCTGTACCCCAATGTTTATAGCAGCAATGGCCACGGTCGCCAAACTATGGAAAGAACCAAGATGCCCTTCAACGGATGAATGGATAAGGAAGATGTGGTCCATATACACTATGGAGTATTGTGCTTCCATCAGAAAGGATGAATACCCAACTTTTGTAGCAACATGGACAGGACTGGAAGAGATTATGCTGAGTGAAATAAGTCAAGCAGAGAGAGTCAATTATCATATGGTTTCACTTATTTGTGGAGCATAACAAATAGCATGGAGGACAAGGGGCATTAGAGAGGAGAAGGGAATTTGGGTAAATTGGAAGGGGAGGTGAACCAAGAGAGACTATGGACTCTGAAAAACAATCTGAGGGGTTTGAAGTGGCGGGGGGGGGGTGGGAGTTTTGGGTTCCAGGTGGTGGGTATTATAGGCGGCACGGCTTGCATGGAGCACTGGGTGTGGTGAAAAAATAATGAATAATGTTTTTCTGAAAATAAATAAATTGGAAAAAAATAACAAAACAAAAACAAAAACAAAAAAACAATAAAAAATTAAAAAAAAAGTAAATCCATCCATATTTAAAATTCACAGAACAAATAATCAGCATATGAGATATTAAGAACAGATAGGTTGCACTCATTGAAGGTCATTGAAGATTGAAAAAATTTTATTGTTTTCCTCATTATACTCCACGGGCAACCAAGTCACAGACTTGCTAAACCCACAAATCCCTTCTATGAAGTTCCCTTAGTAACGTCCCTCCGGGCTGTTCTGATATCAGGTGATTGGATAATCCTGGCAAAATTCTGGGCCATGGGAGGGGGTGGGGGACAGAGAGATGTCAAATTATATTTTTTTAAGATTTTACTTATTTATTTAACAGAGAGAGAGAGATCACAAGTAGGCAGAGCAGCAGGCAGAGAGAGGGCGGGAAGCAGGTTCCCCACTGAGCAGAGAGCCTTATGTGGGCCTGGATCCCAGGACCCTGAAATCATGACCTGAGCCTAAGGCAGAGGCTTAACCCTCTGAGCCACCCAGGCGCCCCTCAAATTATATTTTATACAGAGACCTATGAGGTGGTCACTAATAGCAGAATTACACAAATCAATCTTATCTTCTCTCTAATGTAGTAGATAAATCTCGATAATGACTGATAGAAATTATTACATTGCAGCTACTGACCAAACAACTGAGATCACCCAACTGCTAGAGCTGCTTTGAATCTGCATCAATATATCCCCAGCTAACCTTTCTTCTAGTTTCTGAAGTCCCAGCTCCATTACTATTATTTTGTTTCCATGGGGCATGGCTACCCAACCAAGATTGCTGTCTCCTAATATTCATACCACATTTAGAATTAACACCTATTATGTGCCATACAAAGATTCTAAGAAGTGATATTGCTATTACTGCACAAATATTTAAAGTAATGTTTCATAATATGGACATATAATCCAGTTTCATTCTCCAGTATATGTATATAGGTTGCCCGTTTTATGTTTTGTGTGAATGTGTTTATATTTTTAAATATAACACGTTATTGCATTTTCTAAAACTTTAATATTTCACTTCAAAAGTAAACTGTACATGGTAAAAAAATTAAATATTAAAATATGTAAGATGAAAAGTAAAAATCTCTCATTCTCAACCTCATCTCTGACTCATTCTCCAAATATAACAGAGATTCTTAGTATTCTTCCACAAATAAATTGCTAAATTTATGTACATTCTGCAAGTAGACTTAAAATTGAGACTTCTACACGGACATTCTTACTATGACATATTATTTTCATAACTTCAAACCTTTTTTAAGGACTCAATTAAAATAAATAACAAACAAAAATAAATATATAAAGAGCACCTTGGGTGGTTCAGTTGTCAAGCATCTGCCTTCAGCTCAGGTCATGATCCCGGAGTCCTGGGATGGAGTCCATTACGAGGCTCCTTGCTCAGCGGGAAGCCTGATTCTCTCTCTCCTTCTCCCCCTGCTTGGTTCCCTCTCTCATTGTCTCTCTCTTTGTCAAATAAACAAATAGAACCCTTAAAAATAATAATAAAAATAAATATAGAAAATTTACTACAGCATAATTTAGAGTAAATCTATACATTGAAATTAAGTATCACCAAAAATAAAATTGTTTTTGAAACAGCATATGGATCACTATGTTGTGATTTGATTTATAAAGAATTCAATATTGTGAATTTCAGATACATAGAAATGCTGAAATTAGACCAATAGAAAAATTTTTTAAAGAAATATAAAATATTCTGTATGATACTACAATGGTAGATACACGTCATTATACATTTATCTAAACTCATGGAATGTATAAGAGAGAGACAATGTAGACTATGGGCTGTGGATCATAATGATCTGTCAATGTAGGTATGTTCATCAATTGTAACATATGTTCCACTCTGATGGAAGGTGCTGATAATGAAGAAAAATACATGTGCATCCATGTGGGGACAAGAAAACAGGGGACATGTAAACCCCAAGAACTTTGGCATAATTCTAGAAAGGGGAGAAGGGAGTACATAAATGACTGTTTTAGAATTTCATGCCAGTTGAGCTGAATGGAGGCTAAGAAACAGTAAACAGCTGATTTGTAGGAACTGGAATATACCATGGTTGTACCTTCCTCTTAATCTTGCTGTGAGACTAAAACTGTTCTTAAAAAATCATCTTTGAGGGCACCTGGGTGGCTCAGTCATTAAGCATCTGCCTTTGGCTCTGGTCATGATCCTGGCGTTCTGGGACTGAGTCCCACATCAGGCTCCCTGATTGGCAGGAAGCCTGCTTCTCCCTCTCCCACTCCCTCTGCTGTGTTCACTCTCTTGCTGTCTCTCTCTCCATCAAATAAATAAATAAAATCTTTAAAAAATAATCATCTTTGAAGAGCGATAATTTGACTTCTTCTTTGCCGATTTGGATGCCTTTAATTTCCTTTTGTTGTCTGATTGCTGAGGCTAGGACTTCTAGTACTATGTTGAATAGCAGTGGTGATAATGGACATCCCTGCCGTGTTCCTGACCTTAGTGGAAAAGCTTTCAGTTTTTCTCCATTGAGAATGATATTTGCGGTGGGTTTTTCATAGATGGCTTTGATGATATTGAGGTATGTGCCCTCTATCCCTACATTTTGAAGGGTTTTGATCAGGAAGGGATGCTGTACTTTGTCGAATGCTTTTTCAGAATCTATTGAGAGTATCATATGGTTCTTGTTCTTTCTTTTATTGATGTGTTGTATCACATTGACTGATTTGCGGATGTTGAACCAACCTTGCAGCCCTGGGATAAATCCCACTTGGTCGTGGTGAATAATCCTTTTAATGTACTGTTGAATCCTATTGGCTAGTATTTTGGTGAGAATTTTTGCATCTGTGTTCATCAATGATATTGGTCTATAGCTCTCTTTTTTGATGGGATCCTTGTCTGGTTTTGGGATCAAGGTGATGCTGGCCTCATAAAATGAGTTTGGGAGTTTTCCTTCCATTTCTATTTTTTGGAACAGTTTCAGGAGAATAGGAATTAGTTCTTCTTTAAATGTTTGGTAGAATTCCCCCGGGAAGCCGTCTGGCCCTGGGCTTTTGTTTGTTTGGAGATTTTTAATGACTGTTTCAATCTCCTTATGGTTATGGGTCATACTCTATGTGGAAAACCCAAAAGACTCCACTCCAAAACTGCTAGAACTTATACAGGAATTCAGTAAAGTGTCAGGATATAAGATCAATGCACAGAAATCAGTTGCATTTCTCTACACAAACAACAAGACAGAAGAAAGAGAAATTAAGGAGTCAATACCATTTACAATTGCACCCCAAACCATAAGATACCTAGGAATAAACCTAACCAAAGAGGCTAAGAATCTATACTCAGAAAACTATAAAGTACTCATGAAAGAAATTGAGGAAGACACAAAGAAATGGAAAAATGTACCATGCTCCTGGATTGGAAGAATAAATATTGTGAAAATGTCTATGCTACCTAAAGCAATCTACACATTTAATGCAATTCCTATCAAAGTACCACCCATCTTTTTCAAAGAAATGGAACAAATAAATTTTAAATTTATATGGAACCAGAAAAGACCTCGAATAGCCAAAGGGATATTGGAAAACAAAGCCAAAGTTGGTGGCATCACAATTCCGGACTTCAAGCTTTATTACAAAGCTGTCATCATCAAGACAGCATGGTACTGGCACAAAAACAGACACATAGACCAATGGAACAGAATAGAGAGCCCAGAAATAGACCCTCAACTCTATGGTCAACTAATCTTCGACAAAGCAGGAAAGAATGTCCAATGGAAAAAAAGACAGCCTCTTCAATAAATGGTGTTGGGAAAATTGGACAACCACGTGCAGAAAAATGAAATTGGACCATTTCCTTACACCACAGACAAAAATAGATTCAAAATGGATTAAGGACCTCAATGTGAGAAAGGAATCCATCAAAATCCTTGAGGAGAACACAGGCAGCAACCTCTTCGACCTCAGCCGCAGCAACATCTTCCTAGGAACATCGCCAAAGGCAAGGGAAGCAAAGGCAAAAATGAACTTTTGGGATTTCATCAAAATCAAAAGCTTTTGCACAGCAAAGGAAACAGTTAACAAAACCAAAAGACAACTGACAGAATGGAGAAGATATTTGCAAACGACATATGAGATAAAGGACTAGTGTCCAAAATCTATAAAGAACTTAGCAAACTCAACACCCAAAGAACAAATAATCCAATCAAGAAATGGGCAGAGGACATGAACAGACGTTTCTGCAAAGAAGACATCCAGATGGCCAACAGACACATGAAAAAGTGCTCCATATCACTCGGCATCAGGAAAATACAAATCAAAACCACAATGAGATATCACCTCACACCAGTCAGAATGGCTAAAATCAACAAGTCAGGAAATGACAGATGCTGGCGAGGATGCGGAGAAAGGGGAACCCTCCTACACTGTTGGTGGGAATGCAAGTTGGTGCAACCACTCTGGAAAACAGCATGGAGGTTCCTCAAAATGTTGAAAATAGAACTGCCCTATGACCCAGCAATTGCACTACTGGGAATTTACCCTAAAGATACAAACGTAGTGATCCAAAGGGGCACGTGCAACCGAATGTTTATAGCAGCAATGTCCACAATAGCCAAACTATGGAAAGAACCTAGATGTCCATCAACAGATGAATGGATCAAGAAGAGGTGGTATATATACACAATGGAATACTATGCAGCCACCAAAAGAAACGAAATCTTGCCATTTGCGACAACATGGATGGAACTAGAGCGTATCATGCTTAGCGAAATAAGTCAAGCGGAGAAAGACAACTATCATATGATCTCCCTGATATGAGGAAGTGGTGATGCAACATGGGGGCTTAAGTGGGTAGGACAAGAATCCATGAAACAAGATGGGATAGGGAGGGAGACAAACCATAAGTGACTCTTAATCTCACGAAACAAACTGTGGGTTGCTGGGGGGAGGGAGGTTGGGAGAAGGGGGGGTAGGGTTATGGACATTGGGGAGGGTATGTGCTTTTGGGTAAATTGGAAGGGGAGGTGAACCATGAGAGACTATGGACTCTGAAAAACAATCTGAGAGGTTTGAAGTGGCGGGGGGGTGGGAGGTTGGGGTACCAGGTGGTGGGTATTATAGAGGGCACAGCTTGCATGGAGCACTGGGTGTGGTGAAAAAATAATGAATACTGTTTTTCTGAAAATAAAAAAATTGAAAAAAAATAAAATAAAATAAAATAATCATCTTTGAAAAAATAGATTGAAAAAAAATTAGGTAAAAATAATTTTCACTTTGTATAAATAGAACTTGAATGCTTACCTTGTAATTATAAGGTCAAAAATTTAAAAACTTCTAAGCTTAAAAAGATCATATTATGTTCCATAGCAAGATATTTCTCCTACCATCATCTTTTTTGTAACACAATGCTTTTACAAAGGTAAATGCCTCAAATCTGAATAAATATGCAAAAATTGTAAAGTAAACACATTTAATGAATACAGATTAGTTCTTTTAAGAAAGCCAAACTAATTCCAATTTTTTCATAAATATAATTGAAATATAGGCAGAGAAATTTGGATCTAAAAATATCATCAAAGGAAACAATTATGGCATTTACAGATACCATTAAGTGAACTTACAAATTGAATTACCTGTGTCATAAGTCTAGTTTCAGTCCTTAACTGTACCCGTATTGATGTGTCCCAATTATCAATGAAACTATATATATATATATATATATATATATATATACATATATCTTTTGCTTTATGTTTCTCCTCTTATGTTTTATGAAGGGAATGACCACTGACCCACTCAGTTATAACCTCATTTCCAGCTTAGCAGACATTGTGGTTCATGGTGTGCAAGGTAATAAAACAAGGTAATACAGTCTGATCACCAGAAGTGTCAGAATGGGAGAATATAAAATCTCATTAGGTATACTGGCAAGTAGCCTTGTATTTATGAATCAAATTTCTCAATTCCCACTAGAAGTAAGTAAAGGCATCTGTTACCACATTCTGTTCAAGTGAAGACATGTGTTCTGCACAGAATTCCAACATCAAGTGTAGTGTGTAACCCCGTGCTTTGGAAACTAATTTTTCTCTAAAATTTAAGTGTTAAAGTATGTATGTTACATGTGATATCATCCATTATTTTATTTTACTTTTTTTTTAAGATTTTACTTATTCATTTGACAGACAGAGATCACAAGTAGGCAGAGAAGCAGGCAGAGAGAGGTGGAAGCAGGCTCCCTGCTGAGCAGAGAGCCCAATGTGGGGCTCGATCCCAGGACTCTGGTATCATGACTGAGCTGAAGGCAGAGGCTTTAACCCACTGAGCCACCCAGGCACCTCCATCCATTATTTTAAATAGAGTCTAATTCAGAATACTTATCTAATGACTTTTTATGTTGGCCCTCTGCAACTCAGTGTTCTGGGATTACTCACTTTCACTGTCATGTATTTAATGGGTAAGTATATTAGGTTTTACATCAGTTTTATCATTTGTAAAATGAGAGAAATGACCTACCTCATTGTATTGTTTTGTGTCTAAGTGTCTACTGCTTCCTGTTCAAGTGGGCAACAGGATTGTTCCTTCATTATCTCAGGGAGGTATGTTCTATAGAGGATGGGGGAAGCAGTAGCAAATAGTTCATTAGGATTTTTAAGAAACGGGACTTGGAAAACAGGATGAAAAAGAGAGACCTAAAAAATGCATTTAGTGGGGTGGGGGGATGGGTGAGCTGGTGGTAGATATTGAGGAGAGCATGTATTGTATGAGGAGCACTGGGTGTAGTGCATAAACAATGAATCTTGGAATACTGAAAAAGATAAAATAAAATTTTAAAAAATGCTATATGCAAGAGGAAAATTTTCTTCGAAATAAACAGTAAAACGATTTCCCAGAGCTACATTTGGAAAGAGAGAGACCTGTGAGTCCTGGATGAACTTCAAGAGGCTGCAATATCCTGAGGAAATCTCTACACCTCGTGGGTGTCCAGCATTACAATGGATTTTTTCTGGCCTATAACAGCAGTAGAGAGACCCTAGTTCTGAAAGGCCCATGTGATTAGAGAGAACAGATGCCTCGGCACTAACTTGTGAGACAGACAACTGACAACCAAAAAGCCTGACAGTCTGTAAGCTCCCAGAACTTTGACATAATTCTAGGAGAAGGAGGAAGTATATGAATGACAGGTTTTTTTGTTTTTTTTTTTTAAGATTTTTTTATTTATTCATTTGAGAAAGAGAGCTCATGAGTGAAAGCATGAGCGGTGGGAGGGGCAAAGGGAGAGGGAGATGCAGGGTCCCTGCTGAGCAGGGCTGGATCCCAGGACCCAGGATCATGACCTGAGTGGGAGGCAGAGGCTTCATTGGCTGAGCCACCCAGATGCCCCTGAATGAGAGTTTTAGAAGTCCATGCCAATTCAACTGAATGCAGACTTAGAAGCAACATACCATTGATTTGTAGGAACAGGAGATATACCATATTTATTGCATACTTGATACTATAGGCAGTGCATAATAAATGTTGGTTATTATTATTATTGATGAAAATTTTAAAAAATAAAATAAAAGGAGTTATGGTACTCAAACAGGAAAACCCAAAATTCTCAAGTTTCATATACAGGAGAATATGGAAGGATCACACCCCAAATGTAAATGAAAATTGCTTTACTGTTCTATAGGGAAGCTATCTAGAGAAACTAAGAAGACTAATTATAACAGAGTCCCAACCCATCCTACACAGCTACATACTTCCCAGCCTTGAAGCCATAATATTCCTGATACACTTGCCATGTTGCTCCTGTTTAAGTGGAGATTTAAAATTCTAAATTTTTCTGGATCTAACTCTGGAACAGAACAAGGATATTAATGGAAGAATTGGTAAAAATCCATATAAAGGCTGAAGCTTTGTTCTTAGTAATATACCAAAGTTGGATACTGAATTTTGACTAATAAACCCCAGTAATGTGAACTGAAATTGGGTTCAGATATACAGAAAACCTCTTTAGAATCTTGTGATGTTTCTGTAGATTAAAAATTCTATAAAATTTTGGGTGCCTGGGTGGCTCAGTGGGTTAAGCCGCTGCCTTCGGCTCAGGTCATGATCTCAGGGTCCTGGGATCGGGTCCCGCATCGGGCTCTCTGCTCAGGAGGGAGCCTGCTTCCTCCTCTCTCTGCCTGCCTCTCTGCCTACTTGTGATCTCTCTCTGTCAAATAAATAAATAAAATCTTTAAAAAAAAATTCTATAAAATTTCAAGTTTATCTTTTTAATAAAAATTATTTAATGCCAACACCTCTTTTAAGGACAAGATACAAAGTAAAGCCTGACATGGATTCTTTCAGGCTACTGTTGAAAGCATTCTAATTTTCTCACTTCTCTTTTTAAACTCAGTCTGAAAATTAATTGAGAAAATCTATACAGTCAGCACATATCTATTGAGTATACTCTGTACAGTGAGCTAGAGGATATATTAATGAATAGACATAGATCATTTACTATCAAGAGCTACAAATATACATAAATAATGATTCAGAGTTATGTTTGCCATTCTTACTAGAATTTATAGGTGAGAAATTATCTTCTTCATTATAGGATCAAGGGAAGTTTTAAGAATGAAGTATCATTTGAGTTGGACCTTAAGTGATCACTTGTTTTTAGACGTGTATTGATTAGAGAAAGGAGGTAAAGAAAGAATATACTTTATAAAGTCACTATGGTATATGGAGTTTAGGGGCCATAAAAATATAATACTGGCTATTTTTCCAGTTCTGCATATAAGGAGCTTGGAAATAGCTACTCTGTCCTAACAAGTGAAGAACTCAACAGATTCAGACTGAAAGACCAGCAATGCTTCTTGGATTCATAAGATAGGGAGGATGCATTGGGAAATGCTGACCCCCAAATTAGAAAGATTTGAGAGTTGAATGAAAAAGAATCACACTTTTTTTTTAAAGATTTTATTCATTTATTTGACAGAGAGCACAAGTAGGCAGAGTATCAGGCAGAAGAAGAGGGAGAAACAGACTCTCTGCTGAGCAGGGTGCCCAACATGGGGCTTGATCCCAAGACCCTGGATCATGACCTGAGCCCAAGGCAGCTGATTAACAAACTGAGCCACCCAGGTACACTGAAGAATCACATTTTACCATAGCATAAATTCATAAGCAGAAATGGCCTTGGGAGGGAAAACCTGAACTTGATTTAACAAATCACCCAAGATTCAGTGCAGACAACTCTGAGAGTTAAGAAAACAAACAAAAAAAAGCAAAATAAACAACAACACACAAAAACCCACAGAGAAAGCCAGTCATAAAGAGGTCCCACAATTTTGAAAGATTTACCTCTAAGAGCACAACCAGGTTCCCGCAGCAAATATAAAGAAAAATCCCCTCCTGCCATATGCAGACGGAGGGGAAAAGGAGCCATTTTGAAAAGCACTAGAGAGCCCTCAGTTCTACTTAACAAAGACTGTGCTGAGGGGAAATGAGTCAACCAGAGCCTAACCTGTTGGGGCATGTCAGAGCCTAACTTAGGGGCAGGGAAATAACTGAATTCTAGCCAGCTCTAACCATCCACATAGGGGAAAAAATAAAACCCAACTCCAGCCCACTCTAGCCATCCTGTCCCACCTAAGGGTGGAGGAAAAAAGACTGAAAAAACTCTTGTGAAGTACACACTCCAGAGGCATACCTCACTAAAATACAGAGACCTAATCATGGGACTATAGAACACACACAGATATATACATAATTGCCAATATTTAGAAGAAACCAGTATGTCCTTCAGTAGGCAAATGGATAAACTCTAGTATGTCCAAACAATGGAATACGATTCAGTCCTAATAATAAACAAGCTACCAAGCTAGGAAAAGATATTGAGTAGCCGTAAATGCATACTACTAAGTGAAAGAAGGTGAAAAAGGCCACATACTGTACGATTCCAACTGTGTGGTGTTATTCGGAAAAGGCTTATCTGTGAAGACAGTAAGAAGATCCGTGATGATCAGAGGGTGGTGAAGGCGGCATGAATACCAGCAGAGAGGATTTTTAGGGCTATGAAAATACTCTGTAGGATACCATAAACGATGGACGCGTGTCATTTTACATTTGCAGTTACATTTGCAGTTGTGCAGTTTCATAAACTGTACAACACCAAGAGTGGAAACTAATGTAAATTATGAACTTCGGGTGATAATGATGTATCTATGAAGGTTCATCAGCTTTAACAAATGAACCACTCTGGTGTTGAATGCTGATGATAGGGAGGCCATGCATATGTGTGGGTAGCCGACATCCAGGAAATCTCTGTACTTTCCCCTCAGTCATGTTGAACATTAAACTGCTCTTATTTATTTATTTATTTATTTATTTTTAAGATTGAACAGAAAAGAAGTTTTTATTAATGGAAACTAAACGTAGGTTAGGTTGTGGTGTTTTTCAGAGCACATTAAAGATTTTGAATTTGTTGTATTTTATTCAGTTTTACAGGATTTATCTTAGGAAGTAATTTGTCAAGGGTCTAATTACAAAATGCTGCATTCTTCTAGAAACAGCGTCTTATTTTAATACAAAATCAGAGAAGGTTCCAAGAACTTTCTCACTGAGTAATATGAATTAGAACTCTCCTTCACCCCAGGAGACAGATCACTGGGGTATAGAGCAAGCTAGCAGCTGAGATATTTCAGGGTGAAAGCAGAGTAGTTCATCAAAAGTAAATACTGACATATACCAGATAGTAACGTGGGAAAGTAGTTATTCCAAAGGACAGAAGGTAACAAATTTCCCCACAGGAAAACAGTGTGGGGATATGGAAATTAGGACAGGCATTGTGTGGAAAAGCATACAGTCTGCATAATATTGTACGCATATTTAGAATAGAACTCCAAATTTGTGAAGAAAAAGGATTAATGGGACAGTATTTAGCCTTTGTCTAGAGAGGATGAAGTAGAAACAAATATCAGAATCAGATACTCATCCCTTCCAAATCATAGACCACTCTATTCCCTCTGCCCATTTAAAGGTGCCACCCGGAGACTGTTCCAGAAATTTACAGGATGTCAGGAAACACATATTATTTTTTTTTAAAGATTTTTTTAAAATTTATTTGTCAGAGAGAGGGAGAGAGAGCGAGCACAGGCAGACAGAACGGCAGGCAGAGGCAGAGGGAGAAGCAGGCTCCCTGCCGAGCAAGGAGCCTGATGTGGGACTCGATCCCAGGACGCTGGGATCATGACCTGAGCCGAAGGCAGCTGCTTAACCAACTGAGCCACCCAGGCGTCCCAGGAAACACATATTATTGAGAAGGACTATTGAAGAATGAGAAATCCTCTACTGAAGACACAGGATCAATAGGAATTATGTACTGAGAACCAAGGAAAATAGTCAGAGTCTTGGACTGAGAGACTGTGGCTGATACCAAAAAGTTAAAATAAGACCTCAAGGATGGGCAAATATAGACATGGTCAGTCTGTTTAGAGTAGACCACACAATCATGCCTGTGTACATCTGTCGGTCTACTAGATGAAGGGAAATTAAGTGTTCAGATTCCATTTTTTCTGCTTCTTTTCCCACACTGGATGAGCCAAACTTTTCCCAAAGTATGTACAACCTGGATTAAATGTCGCTTTTTCTTCCATAACTGATGGTTCAAATGGAAAGGCCATCGTCAATCATTGAACTCTAACCGTTCTGGTTCTGAGACATATTAAGTCCTTTGACCCCTGGGGGTGACCACGCATGCAGGAATCACTGCCTCTGGAAGAGTTAGCAATGCAGAGATGGGGTGTTAAGAATTTCCCTAATTGCACTGACCAAAACCAGGTTATCAGAGGGACACTGGCAACTTAGAGTTCTCCAAATTGGAGAACATGTTTCTGTTTTTCAGACTTTTTCTAATATGACAAAATCATAATGCCTAGAAAGCCTAACATAGAAAATAAAATATGCTATAGTTTATTTAGCATGACTGACCATATCAATGATATTTCCATGCCTTGTAATCTGACAGAATCATTCATATGTGAAAGTCTTTATAGGTAATGCCTATGCCTGTACAATTGCACTTTCTGTGTAAAGTTAATGGAGCTCAGATCTATTGAACCCATAAGGAAAATAATAAATGTTAACTGGCAACCATGTACCAAATAACATGCTTGCTGTTTTACATAAAATTAACATATGCTCTAAAGTAACAGCAAAATTACATATACCTTAGGATACTAGGATATTTTAATTACATTATCTGTTAAAAAGATTGAGACGAGTACACTTATTGGCAAGTTGTATTTATATTCTAATAATGTTTTCTAAAACTAAAGTTGTATAAATAAGAAAAAGGAAATTTAATGAGAGAAACTATATATTTAGTGCATGTACTTTAAGAATATAAAATATACATTAGTTTTCCAAGCAGGATGTGATTTAATCACCTTTTTAAAAATCACCTTTTGTCTTCCTATAAATTGAATGTCCTCTCCTGACATTTTAATACACTTATATCTCCAGCCTCTTTGAATGTTCTGCATTCATTTCTCGGTCAGGCGTTCCCATCTTCAAAGCATTTATTCTGTCATGATTAAATATGGAATTAAAAAAGGTTTTGGTTACTTCAATAATATTCAATCTGATCATTTACAGTGAAATACAGCTTAAAACTTATAAGCAAGTCAGTAAATTAAAAGAAATGACAAGACAAAGTTAAGGTGATTAACATTTGTGCTTTAATTTTCCAGAAATCAACAAAATAAATAAATAATTTTGGCAAGGACATAAATAGCTTGAACCATTTAGGTGTGATCTAAAATTATAGAAATAATGTGAATATTATTTTTTCTTAAAAAAAATTAACTGGTATTTTCCTGAATGAGCTATAGTAAGGAAAAGTTGGTATTTCTCATTTGATAGAGCAAAGAACACTTTAGAAGGAGTGTGCACGTTTTTCAGTTTGATTTTTGTGGCAACCTCTTAAAATGGTCTGGAAATTTATGAGAGCCTTTTAATGTTATCTCATTAGAAAAGGCCTTTCTGAGAAGTAACCAAAGAAAAAGTTCTCTATTTAAAGGAAACAGATTCTGTCATGCTTTACTTCATGTATGTTTTCCATGCTAAAAGATATATGCACTTTAAATGCTGGTATTTCAAATGAAAGTTACATCAGATATAAAAGAAATACCCCAAGAAGCATAAGAAATGTGGGGCAGTAACTGTCAAGCATTGTGAAGTAGGAGACTTCCATAAACTAAGCATAGGATCCAAGAGATTTAGTTCAGAAAGTGTCCATTCTGCTCTCCTTTTTCTCCCTCATTTTACAGTCAGACTTCTTCCCTCCCAAAGGAAAAATATAATGATTGAATTTTAATTTTTAATTTCTTAGAGATGATTCTCATTAGTTACTGGACTTGATGCTGTGATTTCAAATGTGAGGATCAGGGTACATGTCCTGAAAAGATTACAGACTAATAAAAGAACCTGAGACTCAGGATTAATTACAAGTCACTGTCACTGATGGCAAGTCAAATAAAATTTCCAATATACAGTTTTACCTACAGATATTGTAAATTTGTCTGATTCAATCTAGGATTATACCAAAAAGAATGATTAAAATACCACAGAATAAGAGAAGGAGAAGTAAAACAAAACTAAACCATTGTAGGTCCCCAAACTGATGTGAATATGTAGTGTAGTAGAATGACAGATAAAACTATGAATCTTAGAATTTGGAAGGATAGAAATTTAAATATGTTTTATAAGTTTATTAGAATATTTAAATAATAAGATTCTGGTAGTTTAAAAGATTAATCTAGAAATTCTAGGGTCTTCCTTCAATACATACACATATAAATAAGTGTGTGTGCACTCATTTGAACTTTTTTTTTTCCTTTTAAATCCTTGTGCTATATCCATGTAGAGATGCCAGTTCAGTGTTGCCTAAGCAGAATAAAGATAGTAATAAACCAGTACCCCTAGAACTTGCTAATGACTATTAAATATAAATTTAATGATTTTTTTAAAAATGGATTTTGATACTCTAGTTTCTCTTCAGATTGCATAAATCTTTTGCTTTTAAAAATGGATTTCAGGGGTGCCTGGGTGGGTACAGTGGGTTGAGCCTCTGCCTTAGGCTCAGGTCATGATCTCGGGGTCCTGGGATCGAGCCCCGCATCGGCCTCTCTCTTAGAAGGGAGACTGCTTCCCCACCGCCCCCCTCTCTGCCTGCCTCTCTGCCTTCTTGTGATCTCGCTCTCTCCCTGTCAAATAAATAAATAAAATCTTTAAAAATGGATTCCTGCTTATTAAGCAAAATCCTCCTGAAAATGTATCTCCACCACTGAAATGAGAATGATTATACAATTAATTTAACCAAATTCTAAGGTGCAATCTTCACTGGAATATTTTTTTAATACTCGAAACATTTTTCATCAGCGATCAACTCAAAAAATAGAAGTAAAAGTAGCTACTATCCAGGTCAAATTATATTTTTAATATACAAAATTTAGTACTTAATACTCAAACATAGAGGAATCTTCTAGTTTTCTTTTTCTTATTGATTTCCGGCATAGAACATATTCTGTATGAATTTAATCTTTTGAAATGTGTTAAAATTTGCTTGAAGGCCTTTCATATGGTCACTTAAAAAAATTGTTCCATGTGTGCTGTAATGGATTATGCATTGCACAGATGTTGGGTGGGTGCTCTATAAATATTCACTAGATCAAGTGCGGCAATTATGTTGTTCAAATTTTCTATATCCTTGTTTTTTACTTTGTTGTTCAACCAACTTCTAAAAGAGATGTTTGGAAAAAATCTCATACTATGACTGTGGATTTTTCTACTTCTCCATTTGAATTTGTGAGTTTTTGTCTATATATTTGGAAATTTAGAATAATTATATCTTCTTGGTGAATTGAACCTATTATCATTATGATCTAATCTCACTTCTATTAAATGATGCCTTTTGCTTTAAAGCCTGATTTATCTAATATAATAACCACCTTTCTCTTAGTTTTTACATGGTGTGTAGTTCTTGATTTTCTTCTTTCAACATCACAGAATGCTTATATTTTTATGTGTCTCTGTAAAAAAAATTGCTTGTGTTTCCTAAAGTCTCACAATCTTTATTTCAACTGAAATAGTTTGCCTGCCTACATGAAATATAACAATGGTCTATTTGAGTTTAAATAAACATCTGGCCATGTATTTACTCTTTATTCCATCTGTTTGTGCTCCTTTTTCTTTCTTGACTTCCAAATATATTAAAGATTGTTTCTATAATTGTTTTCTTTTCCTCTACTAGGTCTTTCTGTGATTATTATGGAAATTAAAACATGCATCTTTACTTATAAAAACTTAGGGTCAATTGGTAATACTTTTCTCCTCCTCACTGACTATGCAAGGAACATATACCACTTTAACTCTAGTTATTTCCTTTTCAATCTATGTATTTTCATTGTTACACCTTTTATTTCCCTACATGCATTAAACCCTTCAAGACACTGTAGCTATTGTTATGCACAGTCAATATTCATTCAGTGTAACACACATATTTATCACTTTTACTGTTTTCTTTTTTTTCTTCCTTTCTTGTTTCTTAAACTACCCACTGGGGTCAATTTCATTCTGAGAGAAAACACTTTTTAGAGTTTTCGATATTGGGAGTTTGCTGTGATAACTCTCAGTTTTGTTATTTTAAAACTGTGTTTATTTTACCTTCATTCTTGGTGGGCATCTCTGTTGGTTGACAACTTTTAAGTTCATATTTATTTATGTTCAGTGTGTAAAGGATAATTTTCCACTAGCTCCTGGTTTCATTATTGATGTTGAGTTTGATGTTGATATTGAAGAGTTTGCTGCTCTTCTTCTTCTAACTGCATTTTATATTTTTGATATTCTGACCTTTGATACTCTGAACTTTCACTATTATATGGATGGATGTGGATTTCATTGTACTTTCTCTGGTAAGAATTTCTTGGGCTTCCTAATCCTATAATCAGTTCTAGGGATTTCTTATTCATACCTTTGATTATTGCTTCCTCTTCATTTTTCCTTTCTTAGCTGAAATCAGAGTTATACTAGATCTGGTTTGTTGTGAGATCTTCTTTTCTAACTATTCCATCTATCATCTGTGTCTGTTATTCATGGTGGACAGTATTTTTTCTGATACTAAGGCCTTAGGCTCATCTTGTTTCATTTGCTTTTTCTACCCCAGATCTATAATCAGCTTTTTCCTTAAAGATCTCCAGTTCCTTTTAGTAGAGAATTGTACTTAGGGGCAAGTATGAACAATTGTATCTAATTCTGATGAACATAATTTTTATTTGAAATGACCACATGTCCTGAGTATCTACTGCATTAGATAATGTAGTGCTAGATAATTCATTCTTCTAACAGTTTTCCTTAGTTAGAAATGATTATTATTCCAAATCTTATCATACTAATACTATAGTCCTCCATATATCAATGTTATACATCATAATCTGACCATCATCTCTTTTTCCCCAGGTCATTCCTTCTAGTACCATGAATCCAACTAGCCTTTATCTCCTTTAATCTATTAATCCTAGCAATTTCTTACCGTATCTATCTTACATTTTAAGGTCAGTGAGTGATCAAAATTACTCCCTTCAGTCCTTTGGTCCTCTCTCCATTATACTAGGAGCACCGTATACACCTTTCTGAAGTTAAATGTAGAAGGGAAAAAGGTATTACCACAATGACTAGTTTCACTTCAAATACATGATACAAGAAACCACAGGGCTGCCAGGAAATCATTCTACATATTGCTACTCTATTTACTCTACCATTCTTTTAAATGATAATTTGTAACGTTTTTTCTTTTCTAATATGCTTTCTTCCATTTTCACTCACAGATAAGGACCTTGCCTATAATTTCACCAAAAAATTTAGGTAGTAAGAAGTTCTTCATATGAATACTACTACATCAGCCACCTACTAGCATCTTCACACATTTACTCAGCCTCCTCAGCTGAGGCCAAGGACCAGACTCCTTTGAAAAGCCAATCCTAAGGTGCCTGGGTGGCTCAGTTGGTTAAGTGTCTGCCTTTTGCTCAGATCATTATCTCAGAATCCTGGAATGAAGCCCTGCCTCAGGCTCCCTGCTCAGCAGGAAGCCCGCTTCTAACCCCTGCTAGTGCTTTGTCTACCTCTCTCTCGCAAATAAATAAATAAAATCTTAAAAAAAAAAAAAAAGATAATCCTTCCATTTTTGTACCATATCCTATTATGTGTCACTTCTCTTAATTTCTCTCCTACCTGAATGAGAGGGAAATACTTAGTAAGACAGAGGTAGAGGCTGCTTATCCTTGGGGAAGAAAAGATTTCCCAATACTAAAAAGAAAATATGTTTTTTGAGGGTTAGAATTCCTTCATAATGCTTACCACAGTTACTACTCAGAGAACTTTGAAGTGTCACATAACTTCAGAGAGAAATTTCTGTATAGTGGCAATACCAAGGCTCTAATTACTCAAGAATATCTGTATCTAAGAGAAGTGTGAACATCTTGAAATTTTCTATTTCAAATGTATTGTATGGTTTTAGAAAAAAGAAAGAGAACAATTCCTCAGAAACTGTTTTTTCTCCCATTTTCTGGTCATCTTCTAAGTATTTTAGAGCCTTGCATAAGCTTCAGTAGAAGGAAGGACTACTCCAGATTTAAATTTGACATTCTCACCTCGCCGACAGGTGGACTTTCATAGTCAGATTTAATTTAATTTAAAAAAAAACTTAAACCAATGTGACATTTGTTGAACTCAGGTGTAGTGATTTAAAATTTATATATACATGGTCCATGGGACAATTTCCAGGATTTTTAAAAAATTTCATATACCACATAATGACATCTCAGACAGAATAAAAACCCAAGAATCAGAGCTAACTGATTTAAAGCAACATCCATGACCTGACAGATATCTGCTATGTAAAAAGTGAGTTGAACTCACAAAAATCACTGGTGATTTGATGAATATAAGTAGACTGTAATGAGTGCAAGTTTGCAAAAATATGTCAAAATGCTTTAAAATCCTTGAGAAGACATAGAATAATGGTAGAAAAAATTCAAAAAAGGAAAATACCATAAATGCTTCCTTGTTAGATTTTTTTTGACAATATTAATTTCTGTGTATTTCTCTACAAAGCAAAGAACTTAAAAATGATTTCCCTTCATTTTTCAGACAATGGATTTAAACAAATTGTATCTTTTCCTGGCTTTACTAGAGGGGCTAGTCTTGACTCATTCTAATGAAAAGATCACTACCATTTTCCTAATTCTGGACTTAACACCAAGTTTTAAATAAGTGGTAGGGAGAATTTTCTGTATATTTACTAATTTACTAATTTTTGGTAATTTACTAATTACCAAAAAATAGGCATGCATTTTAGTAATTAAATATCTGCCACAGTGGAAGACTATACTAAATATTAATACACAGTATTGCTGCAATAATAGTGACTCTCTGTGACTAGGAAATGGTAAAAACTGATGGAATAATCTAATCTTCTCAGACTGTGTGGTCATTCATACTCACAGAGCTAACAGTAAGTACTTCATTGACTCTAGTTGAGCTGCTGAGTATACTGAAATAGGTTCCTAAAATTTCTAAGAGGTAGTTCAGTTATACTTCAAGTTAAATATTTCATTCATGATATTGCCCTGAGGAACTTCAAACTCAGAAAATGTGTCCCCCTGGTGCACTAAGACCAATATGGGAACAGGGCAAGTTCAATGAGATGCTCTGCTTCTAACTCAGACTATACTTCTTGCTCCCAACTTCTCTCATCTGCTAAAACTGTTTAAAAAAAAAAAAAAAAAAAAAAAAGGTGAGAGGAGAGAGAAGAAGAGGAAGAAGTGATCACAATGAGGCTAATCATATCAATTTCATTGAAACCAGCCTAAGTCTTTCCACCTGAAGTCTTATAATAGTTCAAAGTCTTATCTATCTGCCAGGCTTTTGAGAAACCATGTGTGACCACCTTTCCACATATCTCCTAAAACTATGCTGCTCAAAGTGTTACCCAACGGTCAGCAACATTAGCATTGTTGGGAGATTGCTAGAAATTCAGAATCTCTAAGAGTGCTCCATAGGTACTGAATCACAGTGTGAAAATTAACAAGATCCTTAGTTAATTCACATGTACTTTAAAGTTTGAGAGGCAATTCCATAAAATCTACCTTCCGGAGTCAAGAGAACTTTCATACCATCCTAAATATTAATGTCCTTCAGTTATCTATGGATTTGATTGTTTGGTTCTCAAATGACTTAAATAAGAGAAGAAGCTACATAGCAGCACCACGCAGTGCAAAAAGGGAATGTCAGCATTTGCCAGGGCAGCTCTAGGCTCTGTCATATAATCGACAAACTCAGAAATCTCAATGGCTTAATATAATTGAAGTTTCAGCTTTGGATTTTTGTTCTTTCTCCCACAAGCTGCAACTTAATAATATCTGATGGTCTTCCTCTACTTTATAGGGTTGTCATGTGGAATAGGGGGTCTCCAAGGTCACTGTAGCAAGGAACGAGCAAGATGAAAGTAGTTTATCAGCTCTTCATTGCCTTAGTCTAGGAATGACTGTTTATAATTCATTGGCCAGAATTGATTATATAGTATATATAACATAGGAATATTTAGTGAGTTTTGCCTCAGTCTCCCTATGTGCCCTCACAATTATAATTTTTAAGTTTTGGTTTGCATTTTTATGTTTTTTCTATTGTAGCTCAGATACATTAGATACAACCTGTTTGGGGTGTTCTGTTAATTCTTCCTCTCAATAGCTACTGGATCCCTGTTAGAATATATCTTATTATCACCTATCTGCTTATTGGATCTCAAGTCCACCTTTTGGGTACCTTAAGTAAGGGATCTCCAGTGAAATATAAAAGTGCAAATGTCTCAACTCTTGTGAGCTGGCTGATATAAGGAAGGCCTCAAGGTGTCTGTCCCCAGTTGTCACCAAGCAGAAGACTCCCAGTTCCTCTTAGGCTTTCTGCCTCAAAGGAAAAATAAACTCATTTCATATTTCAGCCTCTTCTTAATTCTTCATGTACCATAAGGTTTAGGAACACAAATAGATCAATGTGAACCCCTCAGTACCACTCCAGATTCGAGATCTCTTTAGACCAAGCTATCTGTTGAATCTTGCAATGCTGATCTGGAGGGTCTTAGATGCTATCCTCTCAGGCTCTTCTCTCATGGGGAAAAATCTATGCCTACTCTTTCTACCAGCAATGAGACAGAGACTGGTCTCATCTGAGTTACCTGCCCTATTATGTGCTGCCAGCTGCTCAGCAATGTAAAGGTTCTCAGGAATGCCTTCTTAGGAGGTTCTCAGGAGATCCAGGAGTCATCTAAACTACCATTTACCCAAAGTTTCTATCCCACCCCCCACTTCACAAAAGATAAAACTCAGCTTAAGATATTTTATATTATTTCCCTAAGTCAGTCAGCCAGTAAAATGCAGAGCACGGATTAGAACCAAGGTTAACGGCTTCATACTCCAAGCAACTTGTGTTTAACAGGTTCTGTTGAATCACATTAGCCTCAGTATCAAGGAAAGGAGGTAGAAGAGGCTAGATGTTCATATCACAAAAGCAGGAGTATCACATCTGTATACATCATCACCATAGGCTCAGAGATGGGGGAAGGAGGTATGAGAAGGGTGAAAAGAGGTCCTACCACACAGAAAACTCGAGACATAGCTGCAATTTCATTTTAGGCTACGTCTATTTCTGTCCCAATCTTAGGTGGAGGAGTTAGATAAGTGGGGGTCATCTTGACCAAATATGGAGCCCTTTTGTGTCTCTGTTCATATATAAACAACTCTATCTCTAACCTAATGTTTCATTCTAAGCAGAAGAGCAAAATTTCAGCTAGGTGTCAAGAAGAATGTAATAGAAACTTTGGTATGGCCAATACTCTCATCAGTTCAGAATGACTGGCCAGGATAACGACCTTTACTGATAAACTCAGCAAACCCAATCATACTCTGGCTCTAGCTTGGCAAGAACACACTAACAATCTGATTTACTTAAGTCTCAAGAGACCAACCATTTTGGTTATGATGGTCTATATACTTAGGATGTTTCAGGATACCACCTGTCTCAATAAATCTGAATGCACACACATAGGGCAGTTTAGAGTTACTCATCACCCCAGATATACTGACCATCTAAGATCAGTGACCCAAGAACAGACTGATTATTTGATGAAATCACCATATCAGACCTGTTGACCCTTATTCCCTTTCCCACTCCTTCCCCTAACACCCAGGAAACCATCTGTCCATGCTATCTTGGCTACTTTGTGGGTAAACAGAACCCAGAAAAGGCTGGTATAACTCATAGATTATATCTACTTCAGGACCAAACTTACCCTAAATTTTAGTTCAGTGTGATTTTTCAATAAACCCAAATTCTCCAAACAAAACAAGTTAGTCTTGTGACAACCATTCTAAACCTAGACAAGAACATGTAGTACGAAAGTTGTAACTATTTTTGAGGTTCTATACATGATTTAAGGTTGTATATACCTCTTAGTCTGCCAGGGGGACAAATGTTCAACCAAATCTTAGACATTCTCTATTCCATTTTTATCCATCTCAGGTATATAGTGCTCTGTCAAGAATGTCATTATATTCAATCAGTGTTATATCTGAATTTTTAAAAATACATAGATAATCAACAAAATTTGCTTATATTTCAATGACAACTATTAAATATGTTCAATCTGCATATATTATGCTGTGTAAAGATTATTCAAGCTACAGCCTGAAGGATGAGAGAGTAAAAAAGAATAGGAAAGAAATCTTAGAAGCAGCTCAAACAAACAAAAATACCTTTGCAGAATGTAGTGAGGCCAATAGTTGAGTACTTCATTCATTAATTTTTTCATTCATAGATTTTTTTCATTCTATACTAAATAACTACTTAAAAATTTCCTGATTTTCTCCCCATGCTATCTTAAGCTCTAAGAAAGTAATGGTGAATACTACCATCATCTTACTTTACTATACTATACTGTATATATAGTAAGATGACTTATTCTGAAAAGAAATATGAAATTGTGTAAGTCAGCACTGCAGAGCTTGGCAAATACCAGGTTGAAAGGTTTAACCATCACTTTGAGCTCTTAATTGGTGTCTAATAGATAATTTTCATTTGATCATCATCTAAATGACAGTAGAGAATTAAGAGAAGATGTTGGTAAAGAAGGATGTGAGAAGAATAAAACAAAAAAGGAAAAAGTAAGACCATTTTGTCAGTGTTTAATTGAAGAGGATAGTACAAAAATGAGAGAATAAAATCCTAAACATGAAAGAACATAATGATCTCTTAATAGTGATTTCAGATAAAAATATATTCTTAAAGTTACATCTTTCTAGAACTGTTATAAACAGGCCTAAATAAATCATCTCATGTTTAACAAATAAGTATCTTTCAAAATACAGATTTTATTTTTAACTTGGCAAAGCAGTTTTGCAGCTGTCAATGAATAACTCAGGAAAGTTTCACCAACAAAAGGGCCATTCTTTGGAAAAGAGAAATTCCAGAAGAATAATAGAAGTCTTACTTAGGGAAAAAAATTATAATTTCACTGCATTTAAATACATATTTAGATTTCTCAGCTGCATCTTTTGTCTGCCTAAATGAAATGACTGGTTTGAAAATTCCCATAAAGAGTTTATATAGGCTCCTAATATTAAATAAGTAAGTAAAATATGAAAGCCTTTACTGCTGTTCTCAATGAGCAAAGGAAGTCAAGAAGGTCAACTGACCATCTTTTCTAACCATCTAAAATCTATGGGAAGTGACATTTTCTAAGATTGTGCTCATATCTGATCATTATAATTTTTTAAACTGCAAAACCTTTGGGAAGTAACAATAACCTTTTTCTTTATTCTATGAAAAACTCCATTGCATAGTTGTTAATATCATAACTCTGCAGCTAGGTTGCCTGGGTTCAATTCTGGTGCCCCTACTACTAGCTTTATCGTCTAGTTCTCCATGTCTGCCTGTCATCTATAAAATGGGGGTTAATACCCATGTCCTATGTTGTAAGAGAAAATGTAAATATACTGAGCATAGTGCCTGGCAGTATTAGACATGACTACATCTGACCAACTCATACATAGTCCCACTCTAAGAGAATATTGACAATCATTAAAATAATAACAGTAACTGAAGACAAATCTAATATGAAAGAGACAAAGAGAAAGGGAGCAAATGATGGAAAGAGTGAAAATGCAGGAAAGAGAAGGGAATGTGAAAGTGGACTTTATGTTGAAGTGAGTAGAATAAGGAAAAGAGAAAAAGGAGATAATGTCCTTTCTAGGAAAGACATCAGTGACATATGATACTCATCCCATTTTTCAGTCCATTCCATTAAAAATTATATAGGCAGACCATGGCTATCTAGAACTTTAAAAACAAAGCTCTCATTAAATTCAATACAGTTATTAAACTAAATGCATAGTATGATTAATTGTGTGACTGACAACTAATACTCCAAGTATAAGACAAATCATTCCTTTCACTAGCAGTCAGGAGGACTATTTAATTGTGATTACTAGACATAAGATTCGCCAACAATAAATATAAAGAAAAGTTATTGTTTCTGATCTGTGTCACAGATTCTGAAGGATTGTTCATTTTTTTCTTCTTTCATCCTACCCAAGTAGTGGTTAGAAATCAATACATGCCATAAAAGTCCACAGGGAAAAAAGTGGATCATGAGGTTCTATAGCTTAAGGTAATCACTAATAGCCAAGGCACCCAAAGAAAAATCATAAAGTTAAGATACTACTGAAGGCTAGAAGCAAAAATTCAGATAAACTTGGCTATTTCATTTTTAAATTATTTAGTATGATAAGTCTACTTTAGATATTTGTGATTTTACTAATACTGAGATTTATCAAAAATGGCAAAGAATGATGGAAATTTCATTCAGTTCATGATCTCTTAATTCCTTTGGCTAATTTCAAGCATTACTCAATAATTCAGGGTAATTCTAAATTAAGTCTTGAGTGACTTTTCAATGTTTTAAATGGAGTATTGTATATTTATTACCTCAATCTCTATAATTTCTAGTTCTCAAAGGAAGGAAAAGCATTCAAGCGTCCATCCTTCTTAATATTAGCATAAATATTGTGCTTGAGGTTAACATTAGGTCTTATTTCATTGTAAAAAGTTAAATACACCTAAATACAAAACACAGATATATGCAAAATTTCAAAACTGCAAAAGAACACAATTTAATAAAAATGTACATAACAAAGTGCGTGTGATCTTGGAGCAACTGCTGCAATCACAGGCAGAACCACTGACAGAAACATCAGGCTGATTTAAGCCGGTAAACAACTGAAGACAAATGAAGAAGAGAATATCAAGGAGGTGCTTCAAGAGATAATGCTTTGAATCTTAAACATAGAAAGTGGCTCTTGGAAAAAATGATGACACTCTGAGATGTTTTGTAAAATTGATCCTTTTTATGATGTTGCTGCAAAAGTCAAAGTTGAATTTAAGATATCATACTATTTTGTCTAAATGTTAAAAAATATATCTTGCTTAATAGGCACGTAGGTGGCTCAGTCAGTTAAGCATCTGATTCTTGGTTTTGGTTTAGGTCATGATCTCAGGGACATGAGATTGAGCCCTGAGTTGGGCTCCCAACTCAGTGGGAAATCTGCTTGAGGTTCTCTTTCCTTCTTCCTCGCCTACTTCCCTTACCCGTACTCTATGTGCTCTCTCTTGCTCTTAAATAAATAAATCTTTAAAAAATATACATATATATTGTTGAAGCAAGTCTGTATTTATGAATTAATAAATGTTAATTATAGCCCAGATTTTGCTAAATGTAGAATAAAATTATCTGTATTTTCAGTATTATTTTTTCTGGATAAAGCCTCAAACACAGGGCTCCTGGGTGGCTCAGTGGCTTAAGCCACTGCCTTCGGCTCAGGTCATGATCTCAGGGTCCTGGGATCGAGTCCCGCATCGGGCTCTCTGCTCAGCAGGGATCCTGCTTCCCTCTCTCACTCTCTGCCTGCCTCTCCATCTACTTGTGATTTCTCTCTGTCAAATAAATAAATTTAAAAAAAAAGCCTCAAACACATCCTAACACAGAATCCCTATGAAATTTTGTCCTTATTTTAGGAAGTTCACTTTTGTCTGTTATTTTAATAAACTGTTAGCTTGTTAGTGTATGTGTGTGTGTGTGTGTTTTATATATATACACAATGTGTGTGTGTGTGTGTGTGTTATAGTCCTGACTTTAGTTCCCCAATAACTTGTTACATTTAATGCTAAACACAAGAGGATTTTTCTGCAAGATGCGAGAGGGATTGAAAAATTCAGTCAATTATAGATTATCTACTCTTTGCTTTTCCAGACAATACAGTAATAATTTAAAGTAAGAAAACATAAAGAAAGCCCATACACAAAATTAGAACAAAGAACTGTCCTGTATTAAAGAAATGTGTTTCTAAAACATGATTTTCTTCCCTAATCCTCCAAATGTATCATGAGGGCCAAGAATGAATAAAAGTACCTTTTTATTACCTGATATATAAATGATAAGGTAAATTTTGAAGTTACCAGAGAAGATAGGGAAATTCCCGAATTTTCGAGTATTAACATTAGACTATTTGAACAATAACTATTCCAGCACACACCTGTGAAAATTATTGCACACATATGGGTGCATAAATCCATGTTATTCATGTTCAAGTGTGAGTCTAAGACTATTGAGTCTTTCTGGGTGAGCAACTATGGCTAAAAGGAAAGTGTTTTAATAATAGTCCACTTTCCACTTATGTTCTATCATTCTGTTTGCATTCAGAATCTCTTTTGATTTCCAATATAGATACACTATGACATTTTTTTAAAAAGATCTGTTAGTTTCATATTACTTAGTTTCTCTTCAGTGCATCAATCTCTCTCTCTCTCTTTCTCTCTCTCTCTTTTTTTAAGAGTCTCCTCATGTCAGTGTCCCATGTTTGGGCAGTCTGTGCAGAGCACTGCTATAGTTGTAAGCCAGTCTTCCCATCTAATACTATTTGTCCAGCAGCAACAAGGATAAAATGCACTCAAATGTGCTCAAAACATCTAACAGCTTAAAGTGGCACTGTCAACTCTGCCAGCTCTTTAGAGAACTTCCCTTGTCATCTTCAGGCTTGGCTTAAATACCTTAATAATTTATCACAACCCTTAAAGTGATTGAGAGTTACCAAACATTTAAGATGGCTCAGCCAGACTGTGCCAAGCACTTTGCAACCTACACAGCTCCAGGAGAGAGACAAATAGACAACCTGCCTGGATGAGGTATAAGGCAAGATGATTCACAAAAAATAAATGATAGCTATGCTTTCTGTTCAGTGTAAGAATTAGTTTCAGTACAGACCTAAAAATTTAATATAGTCTTCTTCCCAAAAATAGCAGCAGGGACAGAACAAAACCAGAACACAGAAACAGGGAGAAATAGATAGACAAATGTAAAGAGAACTCTCTTAGGTAACCTTGTGGCATATATAATTGTAGGTAGATGTGGATGAACAAGTATTTTTATATCAGTTCTGGAAGGCAACAGAATCAGTGCTGGCTAAAGGCATTAGAGGATGGATACGGGGTAGAACATAGAATTAAAGAAACTGATTTTTAAAAACCAGCTCAAATAGTTCAGGAAAAGCAGTACAGGAATCTGAAAATGAGAACAAATGAAAAAAAATATATCTTTAGGGCACCACCAACAGGATCAGTCAACTCTGACCATGTTTATTCTTTTTGGTTCTCAGATTAAAGAGTCAAATTTTAAAGAGAGAGACTCTAGCATCTTGGATCATGGGCCTTTTGGCTGAAGAAGTGAAAGCCTCTTGATTAATGGTCCCATTGCCCCATATCTAAAGGGATAAGTCCTTCTAAGCAAAATCACTGTCTTTTATCAGTTGGAAGAAGGATAGATGTTGAAAATGCAAATCAGCAAATGTCCACAATATACTTCTGTACAAATTGAAACAGAATACAAAATAAAATGAAACAAACAAACAAATAAAAAAACACACCTGGATAATTTCAGAAATCTTGTCTGAACTGGAACAGAATATTTATCTTGGTTGAGAGGGAGAGAAGAGGTGAGAGAAATAATTTCACTAATTCCTTAGAGTGAACAAAATCACTTTCAAACAATTCTTATTAGCATTCTAAAGTCAGATGGTAAAGGATCTTCTCCGGGCATATTTATATTTTAGGCATGGTATATATCACTGATTACTGCAAGAATGATTCTGATACCCAACACTGAAAACCAGATAAACAAACTCCCTTAGAGCATCTTTCTATGCCTGGGACTCTCTTCTGCCTGTCTGGTCTATCTGTGGTTTGTTCAACTGTGATCACAGAAGCACTGTGACCTAAAGAAAGATGAATGCATTCTCCCATTACTCAACTACTATAGGCAGAACGAGGGCATGAACCTTTCTGTCTTCTGTTTCTAAGTCTAATTGTTCCACTGAAAGAAAAAAGTCTATTCTGTTACTCAGGTAGAAGAAGGTTTCATGGCCATAGCATAAAACTAATGAAGGAATTCTGCTGGCAATTTCTGGTGGTCAAAGGAATAAACAATTAGAGGACGTGCTTGACAACCAGAATAGAAAACCTACAGTAGATTCCCGGTATAGCCTCTCTGGTTTCTGCTACTTGAATACCAGCAACAACAGTCTGTTAACTGCATGTCAAATGTACAGTTTGTGAGACCATCAGGGGAGCACATTATAGCTTAGAGAGTATTGTTGCAAAGGTAAATTGATCACATTAAATTGCTTTTCAAGTATAAGGTTAACTTTAGTTTTCTAGAAAACACATCATTTCCTCCCTTGTATTTAAAATTTTAAGATTCTTTTTTAATACACTAAACAACACTATAGCTATTACCATTCCCAGAGATCAACAATTGACTCCTAGCAGAGTACACTTACTGCTGAATCATATTTCCATCTTCATACTAACAAAAGAACACTGGCACGGAGCAAAGGCCATAGGAAATAACATATTGTTCCCAATTGAACACATAGCTCTAGATCTCTAAATGTTAGAACTCAAAAAAAAAAAAATTTGTATCACTATTAAAAGAAATATTAAGTTACTGTTCACCAAAGGATTAGTTAAGTTTTTGTTTGTTTGTTCATTTGTTTTTAAATAAAAACCATACTTTAATATAGGGCACCAATTCACAAAAGGCATTGGTTTCAGTCACGAGGGCCTAAGTTACCGATCATCAGGAAGCACAGTGTTCAGGAGAGTTTGGTCTCTGAATGCTGATGAGGATGCCTGAAGCCTAGCTCTGTCCTTTCATACTCACTGTGACTCTAAGCCACTTAATATTCCTAAGTCTTGGTTTCCTCATCTATAAAATGGGAACATATGTAGAAATATCTGTGATAAAATATTTTATGTCTATAAAATGCTTAGCACATGTCTGAAACATATTAAGCATTCACAAAATATTAGTTATTATTTTATACATTGCTTAACCTGTCTTGGGGTGATTGTTTTATATATAAATCACAAATAATCTGTTTTTGTTCCTAGAATACTATAGGAGTTGAATAAAATAACACATGTAGACTCTCTTATAAAATATGAAATAGCATTAAAAGATAGTATTTTGTGAGAGAGAGATGCAAGGTGGTAGAGGAGTAGGGGATTCTATTTCAACTGGTCCCATGAATTGAGCAGGATATCTACCAGACCACTCTGAACATCCATGAAATCAGCCTGAGATATAAGAAGATATGTCTAGATTTCTACAAACAGAATATTTCCAGTGGTTGGTTTTGAGGTATGACGCGGTGAGCCATGATTCTGTGGACAGATACCAGAAAATAAACAAGAGGGGGAGGGAGCCTCTGGGATCCTGTGCCCTGGGAGCACAAAAGCCTCCCACACTGGGAATGGGGCAAAGACTCACAGACCAGTAGCCTTGGGGAAAAAACTTTAGGGCAATCCCCCAGACTGAAACCTGAAGCTGCAGGGTTGCACATGTGAACTGGGTACAGCTGGCAGTTTTAGAAACACAAAGGGCAGAAATGTGCCTGGATCTGGAAGTAAGGGCTAGGAGTGCTGTTATGCAGCACACAACCCAGGACAATGTGGTTTTTAGCAGCACAGACAAAAAAAGACATTGTAGCCTGGAGTGCATACTAAAGAACAGGCTGTAACCTCTCTGTTATGAGATAGAGGTCTGGATATAGTCATTTCTGCTTTGACTCTCAGAAGAGATACAGAAAGCCACCAGGGAAACCTGCCTGGGAACAAAAGCCCCCCAAATCAGTTATCACCTAGCTCACTGTCCCCTGCAGTGGGCAGAGCAACCATGCTCAAACTTGGTTGAGTTACAGCACGGGAGTCCCCTCTGCCAGAAGACAGGCTGAAAAAAAAAAAAAAAAAAAGAAGCCAACATCTCTAAGGTGCCTATAAAACAGAAGCATCTTGCTTGAGTTATGGTCAATAATTTGGACTCTATATAACCCTCAACCACCCTTCAATGGAATGACTAAGAGGAGGAACCCCCAACAAAGGAAAAACTCAAAGACTGCGAACTTTGCCACAGAACTAATAGATATGGATATAAGCAAGATTTTGGAAATAGACTTCAGGGTAACACTTACATAGACAGTAACTAGGATGGAGAAAAACATTAATGGCAACATAGATTCTCTAGGGAAGAAATGAAAGCTGATCTGGCAGAACTTAAAAGTGTTATCAATGAGATCCAATCTAACCTAGATTCTCTAACACCTGAGGCAAATGAGGCAGAAGAACAAATTAGTGATCTGGAAGACAAACTGATAGAAAAGAAGGAACAGGAGGAGGCCCGGAACAAACAGCTCAGAATCCCTGAAAACAGAATTAGAGAAATAAATGATGCCATGAAATGTCCCAATGTCAGAATTATTGGAATCCCTTAAGCAGGGGAGAGAAAGAAAGGACTAGAAGATATATATGAACAAATCATAGCTGAGAACTCCCCTAATTTGGGGAATTAAATAAGTATTCATGTCCTAGAGGCAGAGAGGATCCCTCCTAAGATCAAGGAGAATAAACCAATGACCTGGCATGAAATAGTACAACACGCGAATCTTAAAACCAAGGAAACTATCTTAAGGCAGTTAGGAGGAAGAGATTCCTTATGTACAGAGGGAGGAACATCATAATAACATCAGACCTGTCCACAGAGACCTGGAAAGACAGAAAGGGCTGGAAAGTCATATTCAGGGTAATAAATGAGAAAACATGCAGCCAAGAATACTTTATTTGTCAAGGGGATCATTAGAATGGATGAAGAGATAAAGAGCTTCAAAGACCAGAAAAAAACGATAGAATATGTGCCCACTAAGCTGGCCCTTTAAGAAATATTAACAGGAGGTTCTAGAAAAGGAGAAATACCCTAAAAGTAATATAGAACAGAAATTTACAGAGACATTGTATAGAAAAAAGGACCTCACAGGCAACACAATGATAATAAAATCATAGCTTGCAATAATCACTTTCAATGTGAATGGCCTAAATGCTCCCATAAAATGACACAGAGTTGCAGATTGGATAAAAAGACAGGATCCATCCATATGCTGTGTACAAGAGACTCATTTTGAACCTAAAGATATATTCAGACTGAAAGCAAAGGGACGGAGAACCATCTTTCATGACAATGTACTGCAAAAGAAACCTGGGGTAACAGTTCTCATATCAGACAAATTAGATTTTAAGCTAAAGACCATGGTCAGAGATATAGAAGGACACTATATCATACCCAAAGTTTCTATCCAACAAGAAGATCTAACAATTGTAAATATCTATGCCCCCAACATGGGAACAGCCAACTACATAAGCCAACTATTAACCAAAATAGAGAAAAATATTGATAATAATATGTTACTTGTAGGAGACCTTAATACTCCACTGTTAGCAATAGACAGACCATCTAAGCAGAAAATGAACAGAGAAACAAGAGCTTTGAATGACACGCTGAACCAGATGGACTTCATAGAATATATGCAGAATATTTGACCCTAAAACAACAGAATACTCATTCTTCTCAAGCACACATGGAACTTTCTCCAGAATAGATCACCTACTGGGTCACAAATCATTTCTCAACTGTTACCAAACCATTGAGATTATTCCCTGCATATTCTCAGAGCACAGTGCTTTGAAACTGGAACTCACTCACAAGAAGTTGGGAAGAATGAAGTGAAACACCACATTGTTCAAGAATGTTTGGGTCAAGGTAAATCAAAGAAGAACTTAAACAATTCTTGGAAACCAATAAGAATGAAAAACACATCAGTCCAAAATCTATGGAATATGACAAAGGAGGTCCTAAGGGGGAAATACATAGCCATCCAAACCCCACTCAAAGAAATAGAAAAATTCTGAATACACAAACTATCTTTATACCTTAAAGAACTGGAGAATCAATAACAAATTAAGCCTAAACCATGAACAAGAAGGGAAATTATTAAGATTAGAGCAGAAATCAATGAATTAGAAACCAGAAGTACAATAAAACACATCAAAGAAACTATAAGTGGATCCTTGAAAGAATTAATAAGTTTGATAAACCACTGACCAGACTTAACCAAAAGAAGAGAAAGGACTTAATTAATAAAATAATGAATGAAAGGGGAGAAATCATGACTAACCCAACACCAAGGAAATAGAAACAATAATCAGAAATTATTATCAAAATCATATGCCAATAAGTTAAGCAACCTAGAAAATGTGGATGAATTCCTGGAAACCTATAAACTTTCAAGACTGAAAAAGGAAGAAATTAACAACTTGAATAGATCAATAACCAGTAATGAGATGAAAACAGTGATCAAAAACCTCTCAAAAAACAAGAGTCCAGGACCTGATAGACTCCCTGGGGAACTCTACCAAACATTCAAAGAAGAAATAATACCTACTCTCCTGAAGATGTTTCAAAAAATAGAAAAAGAAAGAAAACTTCCAGACTCTTTTTATGAGGTCACCATTACCTTGATCCCAAAACCGGCAATGACCCTATCAAAAAGGAGAATTTCAGACCAAAACCCTGATGAATATGGATGCCAAGATTCTCAACAAAATCTCAGCTAATAGAATCCAATAGTATGTTAAAAGGATTATCTACCAGGACCAGGTGGGATTTATCCCTGGGTTGCAGTTGTGGTTCAACATTTTAAAATCAATCAATGTGATAGAACACATTAATAAGAGGAGAGAGAAGAGCCAAATCATCCTCTCAGTTGAGGCAGAGAAAGCATTTGACAAAATACAGCATCTTTCCTGATTAAACCTCTTCAGAGTATAGGGATAGAGGGAACATTCCTCAATTTCATAAAATCCATCCATGAAAAACTCACAGGAAATATAATTCTCAATAGGGAAAAGCTGAGAGGCTTTCCTTTAAGATCAGGAATAGGACAAGGATGCCCACTCTGACCACTATTGTTCAACATAGTACTAGAAGTCCTAGCAACAGCAATCAGACAGCAAAAGGAAATAAAATGCATTCAAATTGGCAAAGAAGTCAAACTCTCACTTTTCACAGATGACATGGTATTTTATGAGGAAAACCCAAAGACTCTACCTCCAAACTACTAGAACTCATACAGCAATTCAGTAATGTGGCAGGATACAAAATCAATGTACAGAAACAGTTTGCTTTCTTATACCTTGGAATAAACCTAACCAAAGAGGTAAAAGATCTATACTCTGGGAACTACAGAACACTCATGAAAGAAATCGAAGACAAAAAATGATGGAAAAACTTTCCAGGCTCATGGATTGGAAGAATAAACATTGTTAAAATGTCTATCCTGCCCAGAGCAATCTATACTTTCAACATCATCCTAATCAAAATTCCACTGGCATTTTTCAAAATGCTGGAACAAATAATCCTTAAATTTGTATGGAACCAGAAAAGACTCCAAATTGCCAAGGAAAGGTTAAAAAAAAAAAAAAAAGCTGGGGGCATTATGGTTCCTGATTTCAAGCTATATTGCAAAGCTGTGATCATCAAGACAGCACGGTACTGCATAAAAACACATAGATCAGTGGAACAGAATAGAAAGCCCAGATATGGACCCTCAACTCTATGATCAAATAGTCTTTGACAAAGCAGGAAAAAATATATGATGGAAAAAAGACAGTCTCTTCAATAAATGGTGCTGGGAAAATTGGACAGCTATATGTAGAAGAATGAAACTCGACCTTTCTCTTACACCATACACAAAGATAAACTCAAAATGGGTGAGATCTGAATTTGAGACAGGAAACCATCACAGTCCTAGAGGACAACATAGCCAGCAACCCCTTCAACATCAGTCAGCAACTTCTTTAAGACACCTACCCAAAGGCAAGGGAAACAAAAGCAAAAATGAACTTTTGGAACTTCTCAAGATAAAAAGCTTCTGCACAACAAAGGAAACAGTCAGCAAAACAAAGAGGCAACCCACGGAATGGGAGAACATATTCACAAATGACACTACAGACAAAGGGCAGATACCCAAGATCTATAAAGAACTACACAAACTCAACAAGTAAAAACAAATAATCAAGTCAAAAAATGGGCAGAAGACATGAACAAACACTCTGAAAAGAAGACATACAAATGGCTAACAGACACATGAAAAAATGTTCATCATCATTAGCCACCAGGGAAATTCAAATCAAAACCACACTGAGGTACCACCTTCCACCAGTTAGACTGGCAAAAATTGACAAAGCAAGAAACAACAAATGTTGGAGAGGCTGTGTAGAAAGCAGAACCCTCTTACATTGTTTTTGGGAATGCAAGCTGTTACGGTCACTTTGGAAAACAATATGGAGGTTCCTCAAAAAGTTAAAAATAGAGCTACTCTATGACCCAGCAATTGTACTACTAGGTATTTACCTCAAAGATATGAATGTAGTAAAGAGAAGGGCCCTATGCACCCCAGTGTTCATAGCAGCAATGTCCACAATAGCCAAACTGTGGAATTAGCCAAGATGCCCCTCGACAGACAAATGAATATGAAGATATGGTCCATATATTGAAGAGACTATTACTCAGCCATCAGAAAGGATGAATACCCAGCTTCTGCATTAATATGGATGGGACTGGAGGAGATTATGCTGAGTGAAATAAATCAAGCAGAAAGTAAACTATCATATAGTTTCACTTATTTGTGGAACATTAGGAATAGCATGGAGGACATTAGGAGAAGGAAGGGAAAAATGAAGGAAGGGAAATTGGAGGGGGAGATGAACCATGAGAAACTGAGGACACTGAGAAACAAACCAAGGGTTTTAGAGGGGAGACGGTGGGGGGGATGGGTATCAAGGGGCATGTATTGGATGGAGCACTGGGTATTATATGCAAATAATGAATCATGGAACACTACATCAAAAACTAATGATATACTGTATGGTGACTAAAATAACATAATAAAAAAAAGATAGTGTTTTGTGATTGTAATAGTGAAGTCTTAAAAGCAAACAAAGAAAGTGACTCCTGATCCTACCTAAACTACCTCCACTATAATGAAGACAGAAAATGTTAGAGTAACAGAAAAAAAAAAAAAAAAGAAAGAATACATATCAAAAAAGGATAGAGTAAGATTCACTATACTAGTTGCCTGCCAAACCTAACTCTCATCAATCAGAGTAGTGTGATCCATAAAATGAATCATACCCCTTCAAAAAGAGGAACCAAGGACAAATATAGGGAGTACAGGTTTATCTTTAGAATTTGGGAGCACATTCTGGTAAAAACCTCCTTCTCCACAACAACTGAAATGACCCAAAATCAAATTAGACCTCTCTTTAAAAAGCCCAAGGTTTTAAGATCATATATGTGCAATATATATCACATTATAATGAAACATATCATAATGATGGAAACAGTGCCTTAAAAAAATTTTTTTTATTTAACTTCTAGATAGCTAACATACAGAGCAATATTGGTTTCTGGAGTAGAATTCAGTGATTCATCACTTACATACAACACCCTGTGCTCCTCGAAAATACCTTCCTTAACCTCCCTTACCCATCTTTTGATTCCAAGTTAGAATGGGATTTTTCTCTAACCAAACAAGTTTGTAGGCTATAATGAGTTACATGCAATAAATATAGCATCCTAACAGAATGGCTTCTATCTATACAGAAGATAGAAAGTAGATGCCAAAAGAGAAGGATCATTTGGTGTCAATCTAACCCTAATGCATAGTGACTATGTCCCTGGTCTGTGGGTAATTGCTGCATCCAGTTTCCCTAGGCTGATGGGTAGAGTCCTTCATATCATGTCATTCTTCTTTAACTCTGGCTCTTTCAAACTAACTGAATACATTTACCCACCCCAAATGACCGATAGAGTTTTGATTTGTCAAATATTGCCTCAGTGGCAAGTAAATCTATTGGTGTTTTTATTTACGTATGTCATTTCTATATGTAAGTAGCTTTAGTCAGTGTGTGAGTGATAGATCAACTCTAAAACTTCCATCCAATACATTTCACTATGACTGACAAAATGTGCCCACCTGCAAGATGCTACCAGAGGCAGCTGGCTTGCCTCTCTGTGCTTCCCAGAAACAGTGTCTGAGTTCTACTAATCTCCTCATTTTATAGATGAAGAAAATAAAACCAACATATCTAAGACAGTTAGTAGTTTAGAGTTAGAAATAAAGCAGAAGTCTCCCAAAAGTTTATTTTCGCTTTTGTTTCCTTTGCCTTTGGAGGCATATCTTGAAAGAAGTTGCTGTGGCCAATGTTGAAGAAATTACTGCCTATGCTCTCCTCTAGGATTTTGATAGATTGCTGACTCATGTTGAAATCTTTTATTCATTTAAAGCTTATCTTTGTGTATGGTGTAAGAGAATGGTTGAGTTTCATTCAAACTCAACACATAGTTGTCCAATTTTCCCAGCACCGTTTATTGAAAAGACTGTCTTTTTTTCCACTGTACATTGTTTCCTGCCTTGTCAAAGATTATTTGACCATAGAGCTGAGGGTCCATATCTGGGCTCTCTACTCTATTCCACTGGTCTATGTGTCTGTTTTTGTGCCATACCATACTGTTTTGGTGATCACAGCTTTGTAGTAAAACTTGAAATCAGGCAATATTATGCCCCCAGCTTTGTTTTTCTTTTTCAAACTTTCCTTAGAAATTCAGGGTCTTTTATGGTTCCATACAAATTTTAGGATTATTTGTTCCAGCTCTTTAAAAAATGCCAGTAGAATTTTGATTGGGATGGCATTGAAATTATAGCTTGCTCTAGGCAGTATAGACATTTCAACAATGTTTATTTTTCCAATCCATGAACATGGAATGGTCTTCCATCTTTTTGTATCTTCTTCAATTTCTTTCATGAGTGTTCTGTAGTTCTTTGAGTACAGATCCTTTACCTCTTTGGTTACGTTTATTGCTGGGTATCTTACGGTTCTTGGTGCTATAGTAAATGGAATCGATTCTCTCATCTCCCTTTCTATTTGACCATAGACCATTGTTAGTGTATAAGAAAGCAATTGATTTCTGTACATTGGTTTTGTTTTCTGCCACATTACTGAACTGCTGTATGAGTTCTAGCTTGGGGGTGGAATCTTTATGGTTTTCCAAATAAAGTATCATGTCATCCTTGAAGAGAGAGAGTTTGGCTTCTTCTTTACCAATTTGAATACCTTTTACTTCATTTTGCTGTTTGATTGATGTTGCTAGGACTTCTAATACTATGTTGAACAACAGTGTGGAAAGTAGACATCTTTGTCATGTTCCTGATCTCAAAGGGAAGGCTGTCAACTTTTCCCCATTGAGGATGATAGTCACTGTGGGTTTTTCATAGATAGATTTTATGAAGTTGAGGAATGTTCCCTCTATCCCTATAATCTGAATTGTTTTAATCAGGAACAAATGCTGTATCTTGTCAAATACTTTTCTTGCATCAATTGAGAGGACCATGTGGTTCTTCTCTCTTCTCTTATCGATTTGTTTTATCACACTGATTGATTTATGAATTTTGAACCATGCTTGCATCCCAAAGATATTGATGTAGTGAAAAGAAGGGCCATCTATACTGTAACATTCATAGCAGCAATGGCCACAGTCACCAAACTATGGAAAGAGCCAAGATGCCCTTCAGCAGATGAATGGATAAAGAAGATGTGGTCCAAATATGCAATGGAATATTACATAGCCATCAGGATGATGTTCATCATCACTGGCCATCAGAAAGATTCAAATCAAAACCACATTGAGATATGACCTTACACCAGTTGGAATGGTCAACATTAAAAGGACAGTAAACAACAAGTGTTGGAGAGGATGTGGAGAAAGGGGAACCGTCTTACACTGTTGGTGGAAAGGCAAGTTGGTGCAGCCACTTTGGAAAACAGTGTGGAGATTCCTTAAGAAATTAAAATTAGGGCTTTCCCATGACCCTGCAATTGCACTACTGGGTATTTACCCCAAAGATACAGATGTAGGGGAAAGAAGGGTCATCTGTACCCCAGTGTTCATAGCATTAATTGCCACAGTCGCCACTGTGGAAAGAACCAAGATGCCCTTCAACGGGTGAATGGATAAAGAAGATATGGTCCATATATACAATGGAGTATTATGCCTCCATCAGAAAGGGAATTTGGGTAAATTGGAAGGGGAGGTGAACCATGAGAGACTATGGACTCTGAAAAACAGTCTGAGGGGTTTGAAGTGGCGGGGGGGTGGGAGGTTGGGGTACCAGGTGATGGGTATTATAGAGGGCACGGCTTGCATAGAGCACTGGGTGTGGTGAAAAAATAATGAATACTGTTTTTCTGAAAATAAATAAATTGAAAAAAAAAAAAGAAAGATGAATACCTAACTTTTGTATCAATATGGACAGGACTGGAAGAGTTTATACTGAATGAAATAAGTCAAGCAGAAAGATCCAATTTTCATATGGTTTCACTTACTTGTAGAGCATAAGGAATAACACAGAGAACATTGGGAGATGGAAAAGAGAAGTGAGTTGTGGGAAATTGGAGGGGGAGACAAGCCATGAGAGACTGTGGACTCTGAGAAACAAACTGAGAGTTTTGGAGGGGAGGGGGTGGGGGTTTGGATGAGCTTGGTGTGGATATTACAGAGGGCACATATTGTGTGGAGCACTCGGTGTGGTGCATAAACGCAAACAATGAATGCTGGAACACTGAAAAGAAGTAAAATAAAATGGAAAAAAGTGATAAAGCAGAAGTCTCTCATGCTCATTCTTTTCAGATACATAATAATATAAATAGAAGAAAAAGAAAGAAAGGAGGAGAGGGGAGAGTAGGAGAGGACAGGAGAAAAAGGAAAAAAACATTATGAGCCTAAACATTTGCAATAAAACTTTTTCCCATGTCTTACAAAGATAAAGAGTAAACTGCTAAAATTCCCAAGGTCACCATAATCATAATCTTTGATCCCTCTTCTGCTTTTATTTTAATGCTCTTGTAAGACTGTTTGCTGGAATACATTACTTTTTCAATATTTTCCACAAATAACCATATACAAATGGACTTGAATATCTATTTTTTGGAAATAAGTTATTCTGAAAATTGAGAAAGAGGCAAGAACACTGACATTTCTCTTTACTTTTCATAAATGTCTTATACAAGCAGCAGGTTTATAGGAATAATAAACTGGGAAAAAAAAAAAAAAAAACCAACAATCCTGAAAAAGGGCACCTGGGTCTTCAAGTGTCTACCTTCAGCTCAGGTCATGATCCCAGGGTCCTGGGATTGAGGCTCACATTGGGCTCCCTACTCTGCAGGAAGCCTACTTCTCTCTCTCCCACTCCCTTTGCTTTAGCTCCCTCTCTCTCTGTGTCTCTCTCTGAAAATAAATAAATAAAATCTTAAAAAACCCCAACCCAAACCAAACCAAACAAAACAAAACAAAAAACTGAAAAAGAGAAAAGGATAAAGTATGGGAAAGTGTCCTAACAGCTATAGTTTACTCTTACAGGCAATGTAATAGACTGGACAGCCCTAGGGTGATGCAATAAATCCCCTGTCTTCATATAATCCACTCCCTGCAAGTATAGATGGGACTCTGATGCATTTCTAATCAATAAAATATGGCAAAGGTAATGAGAGGTCACTCCCAATATTATATTGTTTGTGTATATGTGTATGACATACACACATATATTTAAGTATGCATTTATTTATAACATGTAAATACAAAGTATAATTATAAAATATATTATATAAAAATTATGTTATAAATTAAAAGTATTTACGTGGATGGTTCAGTTGGTTGAGCATCTGCCTTTGGCTCAGGTCATGATCCCAGGGTCCTGGGATCAAGTCCCATATCAGGGTCCCTGCTCAGTGGGGAGTCTGCTTCTCCCTCTCCTTCTATCCTGCTCATGCTCTCTTTCTCTCCAATTCTCTTTCAAATAACTTTTTAAAAAATTAAAAATTAATAAATAAATTATAAGTATTTATTAGCTGTGCCACATAAATTGTAAAAAAAATCATCTTATTTGAGGCTACATATTCTGTGGTAACATTTTATACAGCAATAGAAAATTAATACAGCTTTACTCTTTGATGGTTTAGCATAGTAATTCCAATAAATTTTACCTGGAATGACAGGATAGAGCCAGATACTTCCAAAACAAAATCCTACAGCCATCAGTATTAACTATTCAGTTTTAAGCAAGTTACTTAACCTTTCTGAGGTTCAGTATTCTTATGTACAAAAATGGCAATGGTATTAACTACCTTGAAGATTTTATGTGAAGATTAGAAATAGCAAAGATAGCCTGTATCATACTGTCCTGATGATTACAGCTTTATAATAGATCTTGAAGTCTGGAATTGTGGTGCCACTAGCTTTGCTTTTCTTTATCAACATTCTTCTGGCAATTCGGGGTCTCTTTTGACTCCATACAAATTTTAGGATTTTTTGTTCCATTTCTGTGAAAAAAGTTGATGGGGTTTTGATAGGGATTGCATTTTATGTGTAGATTGCTCTAGGTAGCATAGATATTTTCACAATTTCTTTTCTTCCAATCCATGAGCATAGAATGCTTTTCCATTTCTTTGTGTCTTCCTCAACTTATTTCATGAGTATTCTATAGTTTTTTGAGTACAGATTCTTTGCCTCTTTTATTTTTTTAAAGATTTTATTTACTCATTTGACAGAGAGAGATCACAAGTAGGCAGAGAGGCAGGCAGAGAGAGAGAGAGAGGAGGAAGCAGGCTCCCTGCTGAGCAGAGAGCCGGACGCGGGCCTCGATCCCAGGACCCTGAGATCATGACCTGAGCCGAAGGCAGTGGCTTAACCCACTGAGCCACCCAGGCACCCCGATTCTTTGCCTCTTTAGTTAGATTTATTCCTAAGTATCTTAGGGTTTGGGGTGCAATTGTTAATTTGATCAACTCCTTAATTTCTCTTTGTTCTGTCTTGTTGGTGTATATAAATACAACTGATTTCTGTGCATTGGGTTTTTTTTTTTCTAAGTTTTTTTAAATTAAATTTATTTATTTTCAGCATAACAGTATTCATTAATTTTTTCATCACACCCAGTGCTCCATGCAATCTGTGCCACCTATAATATCTACTACCTGGTACCCCAACCTCCCACCCCCCTGCCACTTCAAACCCCTCAGATTGTTTTTCGGAGTCTCTCATGATTCACCTCCCCTTCCAATTTACCCCAACTCCCTTCTCCTCTCTAACGCCCCTTGTCCTCCATGCTATTTGTTATGCTCCACAAATAAGTAAAACCATAGGATAATTGACTCTCTCTGCTTGACTTATTTCACTCAGCATAATCTCTTCCAGTCCCGTCCATGTTGCTACAAAAGTTGGGTATTCGTCCTTTCTGATGGAGGCATAATACTCCATAGTGTATATGGACCACATTTTCCTTATCCATTCATCTGTTGAAGGGCATCTTGGTTCTTTCCATAGTTTGGCGACCGTGGCCATTGCTGCTATAAACATTGGGGTACAGATGGCCCTTCTTTTCACGACATCTGTGTCTTTGGGGTAAATACCCAGGAGTGCAATGGCAGGGTCATAGGGAAGTTCTATTTTTAATTTCTTGAGGAATCTCCACACTGTTCTTCAAAGAGGCTGCACCAACCTGCATTCCCACCAACAGTGGAAGAGGGTTCCCCTTTCTCCACATCCCCTCCAACACATGTTGTTTCCTGTCTTGTTAATTTTGGCCATTCTAACTGGTGTAAGGTGATATCTCAATGTGGTTTTAATTTGAATCTCCCTGAGGGCTAGTGATGATGAACATTTTTTCATGTGTCTGATAGCCATTTGTATGTCTTCATTGGAGAAGTCTCTGTTCATATCTTCTGCCCATGTTTTATATGATTGCCTGTTTTGTGGGGGCATCACGTTACCTGATTTCAAGCTTTATTACAAAGCTGTGGTCACCAAGACAGCATGGTACTGGCATAAAAACAGACACATAGACCAGTGGAACAGAGTAGAGAGCCCATATATGGACCCTCAACTCTATGCTCAACTAATCTTCGACAAAACAAGAAAAAATATACAGTGGAAAAAAGACAGTCCCTTTAATAAATGGTGCTGGGAAAACTGGACAGCTATATGTAGAAGAATGAAACTCGACCATTCTCTTACACCATACACAAAGATAAATTCAAAATAGATAAAAGACCTCAACATGAGACAGGAATCCATCAGAATCCTAGAGGAGAATATAGGCAGTAATCTCTTCGATATCAGCCACAGCAACTTCTTTCAATATATGTCTCCAAAGGCAAAGGAAACAAAAGCCAAAATAAATTTTGAGACTTCATCAAAATCAAAAGCTTCTGCGCAGCAAAGGAAAGAGTCAAGAAAACAAAGAGGCAATCCATGGAATGGGAGAAGATATTTGCAAATGACAGTACAGACAAAAGGTTGATATCCAGGATCTATAATGAACTCCTCAAACTCAACACCCACAGAACAGGCAATCAAAAGCACATACCCTCCCCAATGTCCATAACCCTACCCCCCTTCTCCCAACCCCACTCCCCCCAGCAACTGGAGGTGAACCATGAGAGACTATGGACTCTGAAAAACAATCTGAGGGGTTTGAAGTGGCGGGGGGGTGGGAGGTTGGGGTACCAGGTAGTGGGTATTATAGAGGGCACAGCTTGCATGGAGCACTGGGTGTGGTGAAAAAATAATGAATACTGTTTTTCTGAAAATAAATAAATTGGAAAAAAAATGAATGTTAATAAAATACCTGATACTTCAGAAAAAAAAAAAACAGACAATCATATAAAAAAATGGGCAGAAGATATGAACAGAGACTTCTCCAATGAAGACATACAAATGTGCATTGGTTTTATATCTTGGCACTTGATTGAATTCCTATATGAGTTTTAGCAGTCTTGGGGTAGAGGCTTTTGGGTTTTCCACATAAAGTATCATATCATCTGCAAGGGGTGAGAATTTGACTTCTTCTTTGCTGATTTGGATGCCTTTTATCCATTTTTATTGTCTGATTGCTGAGGCTAGGACTTCTAGAACTATGTTGAATATCAGTGTTGATAGTGGACATCCCTACCATGTTCCTGACCTTAGGGGAAAAGCTCTCAGTTTTTCCGCATTCTAAATGATATTTGCTGTGGGTTTTTCATAGATGGATTTTATATTGAGGTATGTGTGCTCTATCCCTACACTATGAAGAGTTTTAATCAAGAAAGGATGCTATACTTTGTCAAATGCTTTTTTCTTCATCTATTGACAGTATCATATGGTTCTTGTTCTTTCTTTTATTAATGTAGTGTATCGCATTGATTTGTCAATGGTAAACCAACCTTGCAGCCCAGGAATAAATCCCACTTGGTCATGGTGAATAATTCTTTTAATGTACTGTTGGATCCTACTGGCTAGTATTTTGGTGAGAATTTTGCATCCATGTTCATCAGGGATATTGGTCTATAACTCTCCTTTTTGATGGGCTCATTGTCTAGTTTCAGGATCAAGGTAATCCTGGCCTCATAACATGAGTTGGGAAGTTTCCTTCCTTTTTTTTTTTTTTTTTTTGGACAGTTTCAGAATAATAGAATAGAGGGCTGAGAAATGGACCCTCAACTCCATGGTCAACTAATTTTTTGACAGAGCAGGAAAGAATGTCCAATGGAAAAAAAGACAATCTTTTCACAAATAGTGTGAAAATTGGATAGCTACATGCAGAAAAATGAAACTGGACCATTTCCTTACAGCTCACACAAAAATAGACTCAAAATGGATGAAAGACCTCAATGTGAGACAGGAATCCATCAAAATACTTGAAGAAAACATAGGCAGCAAACTCTTTGACCTCAGCCATAGCAACTTCTTCCTAGAAACATTGCCAAAAGCAAGGGAAGGAAGGGCAAAAATGAACTATTGGGCCTTCATCAATAAAAAAAGCTTTTGCACAGCAAAGGAAACAGTCAACAAAACCAAAAGATGACTGACAAAATCAACATCCAAAGAATAAATAATCCAATCAAGAAATGGGCAGAAGACATTAACAGAAATTTTGGCAAAAAAAAACATGAATAAAACAAGTGAAAAAGTGCTCAACATCACTCAGCATCAGGGAAATACAAGGCTAACCCACAATGAGATACACATCACACCAGTCAGAATGGCTAAAATTAACAAGTCAGGAAATGACAGATGTTGGCAAAGATGCAGAGGGAATGGTGCAACCACTCTGGAAAACAGTATGGACGTTGCTCAAAAAGTTGAAAATAGAACTACCGCACAACCCAGCAACTGTACTACTGGGTATTTACCTCAAAGATACAAATGTAGAGACCCGAAGGAACACATGCACCCCAATGCTTATAACAACAATGTTCACAATAATCAAACTATGGAAAGAGCCTACATGTCCATCGACAGGTGAATAGATAAAGAAAATGTGGCATAAATACACACACATACACATATACACATACATGATGGAATATTATGCAGTCATCTAAAAACCAGACCCAAAATCTTGCCTTTGTAATCACATGGCTGGAACTAGAGAGTACCATGCTAAGCAATATAAGTTAATCAAAGAAAGAAAATTATCATATGATCTCACTCATAAGTGGAATTTGAGAAACAAGGCAGAGGATCATAGGGGAAAAGAGGAAAAAAAATGAAACAAGATGAAACCAGAAAGGGAGATAAACCATAAAGAGACTCAATCTCAGGAAACAAACTGTTGCTAGAGTTGAGAGGGGTGGGAGGCAAAGCATGCCTGGGTGATCGACATTGGAGAGGGTATGTTCTGTGGTGAACACTGTGAATTGTGTAAGATTGGTGCATCACAGACCTGTACCCTTGATACAAATAATACATAATATGATAGTATAAATTAAAAAAAAAGAAAGGAAAGATAAAGTGCATGCCGCATGATAGGTATTCCAGGAATAGTGGAAACCTGACCTGTTGTTTTGAGCCATGAAAGCCAGAACATATCTTGTTCTACAGATTTACTTTTTTTTTTTTCCAATTTATTTATTTTCAGAAAAACAGTATTCATTATTTTTTCACCACACCCAGTGCTCAATGCAAGCTGTGCCCTCTATAATACCCACCACCTGGTACCCCAACCTCCCACCCCCCCGCCACTTCAAACCCCTCAGACTGTTTTTCAGAGTCCATAGTCTCTCATGCTTCACCTCCCCTTCCAATTTACCCAAATTCCCTACTCCTCTCTAACGCCCCTTGTCCTCCATGCTATTTGTTATGCTCCACAAATAAGTTGATAATTGACTCTCTCTGCTTGACTTATTTCACTCAGCATAATCTCTTCCAGTCCTGTCCATGTTGCTACAAAAGTTGGGTATTCATAATACTCCATAGTGTATATGGACCACATCTTCCTTATCCATTCATCCGTTGAAGGGCATCTTGGTTCTTTCCATAGTTTGGCGACTGTGGCCATTGCTGCTATAAACATTGGGGTACAGATGGCCCTTCTTTTCACGACATTACAGATTTACTTTTAAAGAGGATACAGGGGCGCCTGCGTGGCACAGTGGGTTAAGTCTCTGCCTTCAGCTCAGGTGAAGATCTTAGGGTTCTGGGATCAAGCCCCGCATTGGGCTCTCTGCTCAGCAGGGAGCCTGCTTCCCCTCTCTCTCTGCCTGCCTCTCTGCCAACTTGAGATCTCTCTCTCTCTCTCAATAAATAAATAAATAAATAATCTTTAAAGAAGATACCATTGTCATTCTTGATCTGGTGGTGAACACAGATCCACCATCTGCATTCTCTCACTCAGGTCAGTGATTTTACTAATTTTATGGACAAGATTCAGCTTAGGGTGAGATGTAAGATTTGGGCAAAGAAACAGAACAAGTCCTTGTAGGCTAAAAAGATTCAAACATATATGAGTTTAATCATTTCCTGCTCTAACCCACAAAATAACTGGTCATGTATAAAAAAAGAAAATTGTGTAGCCTGTAAATATCTTTTTCCACAAGTAAGAAAAAAAAATTATAATCACTTAAAGACTTAAAGATCTTAGTTTTGTTAGGTAAAATCACTTAGCATATTTCAGTACTAATTATAACTTAGTGTCTTCTATATAAGTATGTTCTGGGAAATTTTAATCAAAGGAGACTAAGACTGTAAAAGTCCTTTGATTTTACTGTCTGTATCTTTTTTCAATTCCTCTTATCTGTTTCTATTTGGTTTAGTTCAAGAGTAGCTGGGTTTTAACCACTACAGTGGGCACTCATTATTGGTAGAGGTCAAAAGAGGATTATTCTAGAATAATAAATGTCATAAAGAATAGGCTATTCCCTGGAGAAAATTTCTCCATGTGGAACTGATAAAACCACAATTCTTTATCAGCTGGAAACGTACAGTTACAAAAGGCGGGTGGATAAATATTAAAGTTTTGATTCAGGAGGAAAAATAATTTGTAACAGCTGCATAAAAAATCAGAAGAAAAAGCTTAATATACTATAATTTAAGCCATACACACACACACACACACGCACATGTACATGCATACACGCATATAAAACACAGCATAGCATATTACTGGAGGTCAGAATCTTATATTTCTATCTCACTATTCTTCTGGTCCAAATACACGCCAAACGCTTTCACCAAGGGAAAAAGTCTCTGGGGACAAAAAACTTTATGAGCTCTATGCACTATTCCCTTATTCCCTTTGTGCACTCTTGGTAACTCTGAAAGCTACATAGCAGCTGGCATAACCAGAAAGAACTGATACCCATATATTTAGTTTTATATCAGAAAACAAAAATATTACTGCAAAGAACTATTCGTGAACTAACACCAGTCTAAATATCATCACTCCAAACCTTTAAGGCTCTGTCCCACTATGAGAATAAGGAAAATACTCTCTTCTTGTTGAGCTTTACTGAGGATCAAATGTTTTGTATATCATCAATAAAAAAGCTATTTTGCAACTATTCTGAAAGTCAATGAAGTTAGTGAGTATGAGGAATTCCAAACATGTATCGATAGAATCAATAGTATATTTACTTTATTGGATAAACTTGAAGTTTACATTTCTACCTGTACTGTCATCATTTATGTGACAGAGCCACACATTTCAATGCATCTCATAATTAAAACTGGACAACCCCACAAAACAAAAAGATGTAATTATGGATTTTATTAGCACATTAAATATTGCAACACACATGAAGAACTTTAGAATAACGTCAGGAATTTCAGCTATCATAGCCTAGAAAAATATTAAAGACACTAAAATATTAGCTACTTTTGACAGGTGTTAAACATTTCTGAAATTAATGTATGGACAAATGTAATTAATTTATATTTTTCATATTTATAACAAAATCAAACCCTACTTTGTTTCATCATAGCAAATTCATAAGTACTTCATTGAATTTTGGAAAACAATTGATAATGGTTCCTTAAAACTATCTGTGTTTTTCGTAGGCATCTTGGATTTCTCTCAGATGTAAGTCTCACAAGATTCCCCAAAAATATCAATCAAGAGTAGGATAAAGTGAGAAGTTTAACTAAAAAAATGCATTCTGCTACTGAATTATACCCATGTTTATGTCAAAACAAGGATTTCTAATGTCAGAGACTCAAAATGCCCACAGTACATGTTCATTAAGAAAAGAACATTATCACATTACTTCAGTGGCGCAAAATGCTTATCCTTTATGCTAGTCATATCTGTCCTCTTTCAGAAACTTTTATATTAAGCAATAATCTATGTCCTGGGCACTACTTTACAATCTCACTTCTCTTTCCAAAGATAACCGTGATTCAACCACGGGATCCTATTTGCGAGTCCCTGAACGTAACCTGTACTTGTTTGCCTCTGGCTTTCATCTCTGCCTTTCCTCAGCCTAGAATGATTTCCAAATACCCTCTTTTCTTGCATTTCTATCTAGCCTTTATAAATGCTGCTCTTTCTTCAAAACATAGCAAAAATGGTGTTTCCCATCTGAAGTTCTCAGTCACCACAAGCAGGAATTAATCACACCTTCCTTGGGGCTTCCTAGCACTGTGTTTATATGTAACTTCTGTCACCTGTCATTTCATGCATTTTGTTATGGTAATTTTCAAACACATTTTTCTTCCCCACTAGATTGTAAAATCATCTAGGTCAGGGATAACACCTTTGTAAACATTGGCTGAATTTAATTTAATTCTTAATGTTCTGCATGAAATGCACACAAAAAAATTAAAATACTTGGTTGGCTCTTATTATTAAAATATATTCCTCCTCAACTTCATAGTTATTCCTAGCAGTAAATGAACCCTGAGGTACTGTTCATAAAATTGGGTGCTTAATAAATATTTTCTGATGTGCTTTCATTTAATTTGAGATTGCCTGCAAGGGACACAGAAGTTCTAAAACAAATTTGTTGTCTTGCTGGGTGTTGTTGTTGTTGTTGTTGTTTTTTGTTTTTTTCTGGAGTCCAGCTATAAAGTCACAGTAAATTATTTCCTTTATTACTACTCCATTAAATTGTTAAGTAAATTAAAGATTTTATAACCACTTTTAGACCAGTGGTTATAAGCTTTATGGCAAACATAGATTTTCCTTCAATACCAAAACTATCAAGAATCTCCACGTCATTGTTTTGTCTGCTGCCATATCCTCAGAATAATGCCCAGCTCATTGGTGTTCTAGCTTACTTCTGCTAGTCCCCTACTCTGACATTTCTCAGAGCCCAGGGAGATCTTCATGATACATATTTTCACTGTCCTTGCCCTCCACATTCTTTACAGTTTCACTCCCTTCTCACTCAGCTTAGATCTTTGTTTTATCATTATATTTGTCTTTTCCATATATCCTCAACTCACTTCATCTTGCAAACCAGGCTAAATCCCAATTGTGATTAAATCCAACTCTCTTCATAGTCTATCTAAGCACGTGAAAGTAGCTACGGAAAAATCACTCCTCTGTGCTGAACTCCTTCATTTTAAATTAGTTGTATGAAACACTAGCGGAGCCATACAACCACACTGAGGCATCTTTCTGCATTATTCACAATGAATCAGCTGGTTTCATATTTCACTGTGATTTTGTAACTGTTTCCCCCACATTAACCAAATAGCCTCATCTTTTTCTTTTTTTTAAGATTGTATTTATTTATTTGAGAGAGAGAGAGGGAAAGAAAGAGTATAAGTGGGGGGAGGGGTAGAGGGACAAGCAGATTCACCATTGAGCAAGGAGCCCAATTTAAGGCTCAATCCCAGGACCCTGAGATCATGACCTAAGCTGATGTCAGACACTTAACACAGTGAGCCACCCAGGTGACCCCTGCATATAGCCTCATCTTGAATCTTCCTCTCTGCATGCCCCTCTGTTACACTGAATGGACTGTCTGTACTAACAATGGCCTATAATATCTGAAAAATGATATGCAGAAAGGCTTAGGAACTTGTCCATGTGAAGAGGCAAGCATTTAGGCTTAGGTGTTCTGATACTCATAAATTCTCAAGAGACTGATTTGCTTGGATGGCAGAATGACCCATGGCATTATAATAAAAATTAGTTAGCAAATCTTGGGTTCAAATTATGAAAATACCATTTACTGTTGCCTGACTTTTGTCATAGTATGTAAGCTGTCAAGGCCTACATTTTCTCAGGTGTAAAATGGGGATAATAATACCTGGTTACAAATAATTATTAGGACATTATCAAACATTTAATAGGTACACCAGAAGTTTTGATGCTTTCCTTTTCCATTTATATCGAGGCTGAATCTTAGTTGCATACTCCTTCATATATCCCACAAAGTAAAACACATGGCAGAAATTCCTCAACTACATGCTGTGCATCAGAAACACAAAAATATAGAAACATTGACTAAAACATGAATGTCTGTGTTTGTTTCATTGCACCTTGAAGTTTGGAAATTTACTGGGAAATACTACCTTAACCCCAATGTGAAATATGAATATAAACTGTAAAACAGTTAATTTTATAAGGTAAGATGGGTCAGAAATAGTGCACTAAGTCCCCCATTGTGGGAATCCTGGAATGTCTTCCAATTATTGTCTCTCATTGCTCCAAATGCCAGCAACAGCTTATGATAGTGTATAAGCCTAGTGTTTATTTGACTGTTGTTACTTAACTACATAGTCATATAGTTTGCAAAGCAGGCTATTCCTACCTTCCCAGTTAGTAATTACTACGAATGGCTCCTTCAAATCATGGCAAGGATAAAAGACACAAAGGCCCCCCACAGTGACACTTGAAATGTTGGCCACTTAGAAATGTTGTCAATGAGGAGATTTTAAAACCATCTTTCAAATCCTGATGCCTAGTGTTACCATATTGTGACAGGCAACTTCAAAAGGGAATAAATCTTCCAAGCTACTATTCTTTCTGCAAGTTGCAGATTTATTTCCTTCTCAAATTACAGACTTCACTCTTGCTTAATTTTCATTGTCCTAATAATTCATCACAGTAGGTTTCATCTCAATGTGACAGCAAAAAATAGAACCTTTGCTGGTACTCAACAAATTCATATTTGAGGAAAGAATTTATTCAGAATAAATGTTAATAAAATGCAAGCCCAGATTGCCAGATAATGTTAAGATACAGCTATATATGGATAATCAAAGAAGGCTGCTACAGATAAAATCTTATATTATCTATGATTAGCATTTAATTTTTCAATTAGTATTTAATTAGTATTTAATTTTTCAATTAGTATTTAATTTTTCATTACTCTAATGGCTGATTGAAGCTGACCTCGGTGCTTCTTACTTCACTAAGAGCACAAATAAATATACAATTAAAAATACCAAATATTCATTATCCTATTGATGTAAGTTGAGTATTAATGGTTAAATAACTATCTTTTTTTTTTTTAATTTAGCACATCTAGTCTATACTCTAGTACATACTGGTAAATGAGGAGGTGAAGGCTAAAAATTAAAAAAAAAATTGGAATGCTAACTAGAATTCAGATTTCATACATATTCCTCCAGCCCAAATAAATAAACTTCATGTCCACAGAAAAATGATGATAAAACAAAGTCAAAGAAGCCAAGGGGGGAAAACATAAGCCAGAGAACCCACATTTTACTTCCTTTGGCATCTGTCAGACCTTCTAAGGGCACATCTTTATATATAACTCCTAACTGCAGACATATCCCCAAAATAATCTGCTATGACAGGGTAAAAAGACCCTAAAAGCTGCAGATTTATTGTTCTAATTGATGATCATTATAAACATCATATATAAGCTGTGATTTCCCTTTGTGTAACGAAGGAATAGCAAACTCAAATAACTTCAGATGCCAGACAGAAAATGGAAATATAGGATTCAGAACAGTGGACACTGTTAGGAATAGAAGACAGCATGACCTTTGAAAAAGTATTCAAAATAAAAAATATATTAAACACTCCACCAGATAAATCTTTAATCACCAGTTTTTTTTTTTTTTTTATTCTTGGTCCCCGTTTTTCTAATTTTATTCTCTACCATGAATTTATAAACTGAACATCATTACATTAAGGAGCAATTATAACTGGCAAAGAGTATAAATGTCAACTATAGCTACAGGGTTTCCTACTGGTCATTTCTTAAGATTGAATAAGCCTGAAGATGCATAAACAAAGGCACAGTTGCCAAATGGCAATGAAGACACAGATTGGTAGGGACCCAAGGTAGCCCTACACTTAAATAGAATAATGGCATTCTCATTCCAGCCCCTGAGAAGTAGGTGTGTCACTGAGTTCCTGGAGTTCATAGCCTCAGGAGTTCCTGGAGTTCATAGCCTCATTAAGACAGCAGCTCCAGGAAAACCTATAAGTCGTCCAGAACTACCCAACAAATCGTAACCTAGCTCATGTTGGATAAACACAGTACATCACACATGGGCGTTCAGATATTGAAACCTGCTTACACAAGACACAGTAGTTCAGACGGGCCTGCTTTAACATTTCTAGCACCAAGTAAAATTCATGATTCTCATCATTTTAAAGTGATCTCTTGGCATAAGGTCAGCTCATGTACTTCCAAGTGCTTTTCCAGGATGTGGAAATCTGTCTAATTTGATTTGTGCAAGTTTCCTTACTGTGCCTGTTCATAAATTTTCAAACATCTGGGAAGAGGCTGTAGATCTTGGCACATCGAATTATGTCCTCATAACTGGTTAGATAAGGTTAAAGAAGTAATTTCTTCTCAAGGACTCCACTGTGATAAAATGAATTCCAAAAGAATAATCCTTGTTTAGGATTTATTTAAACGTTCCATGTTTTCTCAGCATGTAAACAGGAGCCTACTTGACCCATGAGAGCTTGTCATGCTCAGTCAAGACATAAAGAGTTTTTACTAATTTAGGATTGCTTCCTATCTCTATAGAAGGGCAAATCTCATCCCAAACACTCCTTTCTTAAAGCATAAAATTTATAAATAAAAACAAAAACAAATCTCCATTTACTATGAACATAATTAGGAATAAACACCCATGAATCTACTGGATTATTTCTTCATTTTGGCCAGCTCAACTCAACAGCAATGAAGACGAATTGAATCAATTTGTTGAAAAAATATATCCTCTAAGAGCTTAGATAAGAATTAATGATGCAAACCTTTCTTCTCCTAAAAGGAGAACATCAAGAAAACATAAGATTCTAAATATGAAAAGACAGAGAGATAGACTGTTGCTATTATCCTATATGATTTAATTAAAGTATCTAATGCCATTCGTGTATCATAAGATATTTGGTCTTTATCTTTGGTTCCTGGCACATAGTTCTAAATGTTCTTGGAATTTTACAGTGAGAAATACAATAGGAGTGTCTTTCACTCTTTTGTGTCTGGATGAGGTGACTCTTTGAAGGGCCCCTAGATAGCTTCAGGATGGAACCTGGTCACCAGAACGACCAAGCCTTGATTAGAAGTTTGGAACTTTCATTCCTGTCCCTTAACCTCCACGTTGGTAAGGATAGGCTAAAAGTTGCACCCATTAAGGTGCTGAGAGGGTGGTTCTCCCATAAGGGGCATGAGAGCTCTGTGTACTGGTATGTTCACACACACACACACACACACACACGCACACAGTGAGTAGGTATCTCTTTTATTTGGCTTTCCCTGAGTTGTATCTTTTAAAATAGACCAGAAAATGTAAATAACATGTTTTTCTGAGTTCTCTAAGTCACTCTGGTGAATTATAGAACCGGAGTGGGCACTGTAGGAGCCCCCAGTCTCTAACCCATCATTTAGAAGCAGTGAGGGCCAAGACTTGTAATGACACCTGAAGTAGGGCAATCTTCTAGCACTGAGCTCTCTAAGAATTAGGACCTAATGCTGGCTGCAGGTAGATATTATCAGAACTGAATGGAATTATATGGCACCCAGTTAGTATCAGAGAGTTGGCGAAGTGGTATTGGAAAAGACACATGTATTTGATGTCAAGAGGAAAAAGGAAACCTCTCATCTGGCATCAGAACTAGTGTGAGTGAAAACAGAGGAGGTCAGTGAAATGTTTCAATTTTTAGTGCTCTGTCCCTTTTCACCAAAGGTGATAAAAGAAGACTACAAGTTCCAGGGACCTTACTGTTTCCCTTTGACTTGCTTCATACAATAAACCTCTTTCTTCTCACTGAAAGCAAAGCCCATCTCCACCATCCCAGATCTTTCTGCCATGTTGCTCTACCACCAAGATAGTTGGCATGGTTTATTAAGCTACTTTTCCAGTAAAAACATACTTGCGGTAATATATATTCTAGCAGTTTTGTAATAAACTTGGGAAAAATAAACCATAATGACCTTCCTTATACTATTGTATGGAAGGCTTTCTTGTTTCTTAACCCTAATCTCTTAAGAGACTATTTCTTTGTTATTTTTACTTTTGTTATTATTCTTCTTGTTATTGTTATTCATGTTCTTATTATTTTTAATGATTAAGATATCTAATTGTTTAGAGAGTGGTTGTCAGGAGTAAATGAAAAGGTTTTTAAAGAAAGTAATCAAATTGAAAGGGAAAGCCATCTGAAATTTGTCTAAAGTTGAAGTGAATGGGATGCCTGGGTGGCTCAGTTTGTTAAGTGTCTACCTTTGGCTCAGGTCATGATCCCAGGGTCCTGAGATCAAATTTGCATCAGGCTCCCTGTGGGGAGGCTGCTTCTCCCTCACCTACCATTCCTCATGCTACCACTCCTCTCTCTCTCTCAAATAAATGAATAAAATCTTTAAAAAAATCATTTAAATTTGAACTGAATAGGTATAAAGTGCCTCACATGCATGGTAGAATGGCATCAACATTCTAGATATAGACATACAGTTTGGGCACTGAAAACCTGAAGATGATCTTTTTAAACTCTTTTACCCACTCTTCACTCCAAATCTTCCACTAGACTCTATACAGTGCCCTCTCTGCTTTATCTCTAAAGTCTCTCAAGAGTAACAATTGGCTCATTCCAATTTTGAGGATGCTTTCCTTCCACACTGGCCCTCAACAGTCTAGGTCTCAGTGACCTAAGAATATAAATTGGAAAATAATCCACTTCCATTTATTCATACACATGCTTCTCAAGGCTGTCAAAGCCATCAAAAATGAGTAAAACTGTTACACCTGTGACAGCTTTAGTTAATAATCTTTTACCAAGATTTGTACTTCAGTTGTTACAAGTGAACCATACTAATGTTAAATTTTAATAATAAGTAAACTATTGGGGTTATATGGAAACTCTGTGCTATCTTCATACTTTTCCTGTAAATCTAAATTTATTCCAAAGTGAAAAAAATATTAAAAATATATATGATCTTAAAAAGAAACAAAACATGATCTTTGCTTTCAACTAGCTAATAGTAAGGAATGGAGACATTGGAAAGAAATATTTTTGGGTTGCCCAGAGAAACTAGTTCCACCTTGGTTATTATGGAGGACATAATATTATAGTGCAGCCAATAAGATATTTAAAAACTTGACAAACCTGTTCATCTCATTTGGTTTCCATCGAGCCTATGCTTATTCCTAGCAGTAGACATTGATTTAAATTCGGAATTGTTCTTATGTCATTTGCTCAGGAATTGAGGTTTAGAAGATGAATTGTAATGCTTCCTCTTTCTAAGCTATGATCTCAATTAAGAAAATAGAAACTTCATATGCCATAATTAATTTTGGGTGTTTACATCATATCTTAAATATGCTCTTGGGATTTTTCAGGTCATAAATGCTGGAAAAAAAATGACTCTTCATCTATATCCACTCACTTGAGTTGTTATAAACAAAGAAAGTCCTCAAGTACAAAATGGGAAGAGAAAAATAATGCATTTGGGAGCCCATCATTCTCCCTTCCATTCATTTTCCTAAATTGGATTTGTTATTAACAAATGCAGTGACATGATGTTTCTTATAAAAAGAATATGAGATTTCTACAATTAAAAAAGGTTTTTACTGCAGTTTGAGTAACTTATAAATTATGCTACAACTTTAGTCTCTAAATTTATGTTACCGTTGCTTCTTTCTCTTTAATAGTTTACATGTTTCCTACTTCATTTTTAGTTCCAAGCCACACTAGAATTTATTCTTGGTCTCTGTAATGGTAAATTGGGTGTTAGCTGTACGGAATGCATTGATTGATGTCATCTATTGCTATATAACAAATTACCCTAAAATTTAGCAGCTTAAATCAAAGAACATTTATTATCATGCAGTTGTTGTGGGTCAGCAATTCAGTTACAGAGCAGCTGGATGGCTCTGACTCAGAGTGTCTCATGAAGCTGTAATCAAATACTCATCCAGGGCTGTGTTCTGTGTCAAGGCTTGACTGGGGAAGGATCTCTTCCCAAGCTCCTTCACAATGCTATTGGAAGGGCTCAGAAGATGCACTTCCACTCATATGTGACTCTTCGTAGTGTACTTCACAAGAAGGGAGCTGGCTTCCCAAAAGCAAGAGATCATAGAAAGAGAGAAAGAAAAAGAGAGACGGAGACAGAGAAAGCTCACGACAGAACCATAATATTTTATAACATAATCTTGGAAGTGAAACCCATCACTTCTGCAGTATTCTCTTTATAGAAGAAAGAAAGTCTAGCTCACACTCAAGAGGAAGGCATTACAGGACATGAAAATTAGGAGACAGGGATGATTAGGGACCATCTCAGAAGTTGTCTATCACAATCGACAATTGCATCTTTCCCTTTCTTCTGAAAATGTTATAAAAGTAATAAGGAGATCACAAATGAAATAGAACCTAACAAGGGACACTTTGGTGGTTCATTCGGTTAAACACCTGCTTCTGGCTCAGGTCATGCATGCATCTGGGGTCCTGGAATCACCCCCCGCCCCACCCCACCAGGCTCCCTGCTCAGTGGGGAGCCTACCTCTCCCCATCCCTCTGCCACTGCCCTTGCTTGTGCTCTCTCTCTGTCAAATAAATAAATAAAATTATTTTTAAAAAGGAAATAGAACCTAACAAAACATTGCAAATTATATTTTCCATGAAACTGGAAGACCTTTAATCCATATGTTATGAAGTAACCATAAGGACTACCAAAGGAATGATCTAAAAACTACAAGAAAAAAAGAGGACAAGTGAAGAAAATGGTAGGGAATGTAGAGGTTGTAGCAACAGTTAGGATGAGTATATAATTTATTTCCCAAACCAGAAAAAAAACAAAAAACTGGTGTAATTTCATTCATTGTGAGAAATTCATATTTGAAGTATATGAGAATTTACTATTTATTTTCTTTATTGACAAAATTATCTAAATTTGATAATTAGCATTTTTATACATAACTGGTAATAGTTCAAATTGGCAGAACCTCTATGGAGTATAATATTTGAATATGTATCAAAATTACAAATAGATGTACTTTCTGTCTCAGTAATTCTACCACTGGAAATTTACTTCATAGATATCTTAGACATATATTGAGTTCTTTACTGCAGGATTATCTGTAAGGCAAAGGTTTGGAAAGCAGATGAATATTCATCAATACATGGCTAGTTAAATAAATTAAGATACTTAATGAAAATGAAATCCTATAAGGCTGTTAAATAAGAAGAAAACAATATAGAAGGTTGATGCTTCTGTACACTGACATGGGAAGACCCCCAAGATATATTTTTAAGTGAAAAAAGCCAGGTCCAGATCAATATCTAAAGTATGTTATATTTGTGCAAGAAACAGGGATGCATTAGTTTTCTATTTTTACTACAAAATATTGACACAAATTTAGCAGTTAACACCAAGAAAATTTATTACTTTGCCCATCTCAAATCTGAAGGGGTCTCACTAGGATAAAATTAAGGTTGATGGGCTCTTTCCTCTGTGGAGGCTCATAAGAGGAGTTTGTTTTCTTGCTCATTCAGATTGTTGATAGGATTCAATTGCTCACATTTATAGGACTATTTCTTCACTGACTGTCATCTGAGGGCCATTCTCAGATCTTAGAAGCTGTTGGCTTCCTAGGCTCATGGTCCACTTTCTCCATAATCAGGCAGCTATGGCAGGTCAAGTTCTTCCTGTCATGCTTTGAATCTATGCCACCTCTTCTTCCCTGGTTGCATCTCTTTGATAGCTCTTCTGCCTTCCTCCTCTGTTTCTGAGGGCCCATGTGATTACATTGTGCTAAGCAGAATAATCCAAGATACTCTCCCTATTTTAAAGTTTGTGGCCCTAATTCTATCTTCACGTCTCCTTGGCCTAGCTATATAAGGTAATATACTAATAAGCATAAGCATAAGAAATATTCATTCAAATCTCTTTGTTGCATACACAACAAAACTAGTTTTAGGAAACTAAGAACAATGGTAATGTGGAAGGAGCAGTTGGAAACTGGGCAGATGGGAAAAAAGAGAATTATGATGGGTCAATTATACCACATACCTTTTCATGTGCTTAGTACCATGTGACTATATTTAGCCATTTAAAATTAAATAAAAGAAAATGGATGCCTAATAGAATGGTGAAAACTGTGTAACCGTACATTTATTAAAGAGTTTTCATCTACTCTTCCTGTCTGTGTAATTAAATTCTCATTCTAGGCCCACAGTGCTGAGCAGTCTGATTCATAGTTTGGTTTAGAAATACTGTCAAGAACATCAGTGTGATCTGCTCTGTTCCTTCCTATGATGTCACAAAGGGGCAGTCCCTTCTTTTTACACAGTGCATCTTATTTTCCTTTGAAATTGAATTTCTTTTCTTAGTTTATTCAAGCTGGTTTTCTTTCTAGAGAATTCCACGGTCTGTTTTCTTTGGTTAACCCCACCCCCCCCCAAATATTCTTCCCCTAAACTCCGTTAGTGGATTTAATTTACCAACCTCTTAAATTCAGGTAACATGTGAATAGTCTTAGAGACTAATGCTTATTTTATAATTTGCCTTTGATCTGAACCTCTTTAAATTGGCTTCCTTTTCAATGTTACGTTGTCATTTAGATTCCTCTTGATTGCTATATCCATAACCACCTGGGCTCAAACATTTTCGTTGTTATAAAACAGATATGGAAACAGTCTTTTCATGCTATTGTACAGGGTAGTATTTTAAAATGCACTATCTTCTTCAAAAAGCCCCAATATGTCCTAATTTGATTCTTACAATCTTTCTACTAACCAATTCCATCATTCTTCAGTTTGATCAATTCCAGTAATCTCTTACATAGAAATGTGAAAATGCCTTGTGTCTACCCTCCACTTTATCAAGTGACTTTTCCAGATAGACTGGAGGCTGGGATGATCTCAAGAGTCACAAAACTGAAGCATCTACATACATGAATCACTTTACAATTGCACCATGCCAGATGAATGGATCATATTCACCATGAATTTGGTAGTTAGTTTATTACACCATTAGACTGAGTGAAAATGGAATAGTCCCTGCTCACTTTTATACTGCCATTCTCAGTATACTCTGACAAATGCTTTGCTATGTCTTAAGGATCTGAACACCTAACACTATATACAATAAGTAAGTAACAACCAACCAAACACACGCGCGCACAGACACGCGCGCGCGCGCGCACACACACACACACACACAGCTTCAAGTAGAAACTGCGCCTAATGGGGCCATTAACAAAGTTATCAGTTTTGTATTTAAGCCACTAAAGACGAAACACAGACAACAGTATGCATAAATTGAAAGGCTCTTATACAACACACTTGAAAATGTTATATTTGCATGGCAAGCAGCTTATTATATTTACATGAACATCTGGTGCAGGTTCACTAAAATCTTAAAAACAGATGGACATGAAGAAAGAACTAGTAATTAACAAAGCTATATGTTGATTAAAGCAGCATGTGGTTAATTCTAATGATTGCTGATCTTTAATAAGGATGGTGAGACTTTTCAAAAATCAAATCTCCTTAACTGACGTGTCAATTGACCAAGGAAGCAGTGATAACTACTCTGGTTGTTAATGTGCTATTTCAGTATTATTACCACAAAACTCTGACTGTATGAGGCATAGTCATACAAGTAAAACCCAAAAATGAAGATTCTCCTGCATCTACAGTCCTCTGGTTCTTATCATGTCTACAGAGGGGAGCAGAGCAGCAATATGATTATCATTTGGGAATAATCACCGACTGGGATGTATGTTATTTGAATATGTTTCCATGTTCTGAATCATTTCAGTCAACTCAATGCCTCCTGCTGCCCTTCATCCATCCTGAAGTCACATTGTGTACTTCTCTGCGCTCTCCAAATAGACACCCTCCAGTTGCCAAGCAACCACAGATTTCTACAAGTGCCTATGCCATGTGTACTTAAACTGCAGTTGGCCTTTTTTTCTTTAACTTTTCAAAGTTTAGGAAAATAAATATCTGACAGACAGGTAGAGCTGTGTATGTTTTGAAGGAGGGTACTGAGAAGTTAGAAACCACTAAAAAGAACAAAGCCCATTTTGAGAGGTTTTATCCACATTTCTTTCTTTTTTAAAATGCCTTTAAATATATATTATGTTAACAAATTAACCAATTCATCATGTAAGTGAAAATAAAGCTGTCTCTTTTTCCTAAGATAGCAGGTATTTTATATCTGACACCAAGTGAGTGGATAGTTCTTCTTGTGGTTTTCTATCAAACATTACAGGGCTTCGGTGTGGACATATAGGGTATAGTTCTGACAGCCAATTTATAATCTGTGAGCTCTAGCTATGGCCCTTTTCTCCAGATGGAGTTATTTTAGGTTGAACAGTCTTGATTTCCAGGGGCAGTTATTGAAAACTTGTTCACTAGTTGCTTTTAACACCAATTTGCTAAGAAAAGATACATTTTAGAGAACAGATCAGTCAGTGCTGTCACAGAATGGGTCTTGTAGAAAACTTTAAAGAAAAGACTGAGGACTTAGACAACATTAAAAAAAATACATTCAAAAAATACTAAAAATTAAATTTATCTCTTTTAAAATCAAATTTATATATATTATTTTACCCTTTGTAAATTATTACCTTTTCAGGTCAAAATAGACAATATTATTTTCATCTTCTTATATATTCCTGATGGGGTTCAGGATGTGCTATCTCAAAAGATAGCCCTTGGTATATTGAAAATGTTAGACTGAAAGGTTTTGAGAAAACAGCAGAAGCAATGAGTCAATCAGCATGATTCATCCCAAACCCTCCTCCCAGAAACAGGTTATAAAAACCTCATGTAAGAGGTGTTCCTCCCTACACCAGGAGTAAAGGAGCATTCTTACCTCCAAAAACAAAGGGATATGGAGAAGAAGCCAAACAGGATTTCGTAAGTTTTCCCCAATTTACAACACTTACCTCATATTCCTTGACTTAACAATATTTCTTCACTATTGTCGGCTCTTCATCAAACATAGCATAAGGACACTCAAGTTTCGCCATTTCTTTGGGTTTTCCTTTTGAACTCCCATGTCAAGTAAAACTAATATTAAGTAAATGTGTATGCTTTTTTTCTGTTAATCTGTCTTTGTCAGCTTAATTTGCAGAATCACCCAGGGATCCTACGAGAGTTAAGAAAACTTTTCCCACCCCTATATTAGAGTTAACTATTTTCCCAAATTGTGAGCAAAGACTAGTGTGACTGATAGTTATCACCTAGAAAACTAGAGTCTCAAATAAAATTTGTTGGCTCTTTTTTTTTTTTAAGAAGCTAAACCTAACTGGGTAACCTGTGAATTTCAGAAGAGAAATGTATCTTTATCAGATATGTTATAAATTGTTCTTATTGTATAACCCAAGACAAGGATGACTGTGAAGTTATATTGTCCAGGTCATAGTCTTGGCTCTATTACATATAAATTGAGTGACCTTGAAAAACCCTTTTCTTTGTTATGACTTGGTTTTCTCATCTGTAAAATGGAGAAGAAAATAGTACCTACCTCGTGGATGTTGTAAAGATTAAATGACAATACATGTAAAGTACTTACTACCTGATGTATTACAAGTAACATACAAACTGACAGTAACTATTCAACAAGACTCCTTTGACTCTGTCTCTGAATTCATTGGAGACTTAAGTATCCATTATTAAGAATTTATGAGTGGAGTTCTCTTTCTGGTCTGTCTTCTATTGGGAGTCTTACAAGACATTGCCTCTGATGCAAGCCCAAAGTGCTGTAAACGTGGAATAACTAGGAATGAGTCAGGGTACAACTTGCTGGGAAAAGGCCCAGGCTATTTAATTAACATTGAGCTGTTGGGCCACCTGAATGGTTCAGTCAGTTGAGTGTCCAACTCTTAGTTTCAGCTCAGGTCATTATCTTAGGTTCATGAGCTTGATCTCTACTCCAGGCTCCATGCCCAGCAGGTAGTCTACTGGAGATTTTCTCCCTCTTTCCCTCACCCCATTCATCTCTCTCCCTCTCTCTCTCAAATAAATAAACTTTTTTTTTTTAAAGATTCTATTTATTTATTTGACAGACGGAGATCACAAGTATGCAGAGAAGCAGGCAGAGAGAGAGGAGGAAGCAGGCTCCCTGCTGAACAGAGAGCCTGATGCGTGGCTGGATTCCAGGACCCTGGGATCATGACCTGAGCCGAAGGCAGAGGCTTTAACCCACTGTGCCACCCAGGTGCCCCAATAAATAAACTTTTTTAAAAAATCAATTAAAAATAAAACCACACACATTGAGCTGTTAGTACAACTGAAAATGGAGGCAATGTCACCATTTCAATTATAAGGTGGGTCTCTGTTACTTTCAATCCACAACTTGCCTCATTGACATGGATGAACCCTGTGTAAACCACTGCATGAAAAAATACTCCATGAAAAACAAAAGAATCATTCATTTCATCTATAAAACTGCATTCTGTGAGTTAATTTGTGAAGATGAGAAGGGGAAAAAAAGAAGAGATACAAACTGAAGAGTACATCTACCTTTTAAATGATTTTCAGCATGCTTTTCACAATTTTCTATTTCTTTTAGGTTGGTTTGCATATGTTGTGAAAATATTACTACAATTGGTTTAGCTAACATTCATATCCTCATATAGATACAACAAAAAGAGAAGAAAAAAGAAATAAACAAATGTTTCCTTGTGATGAGGAAAAACTCTCAGGATTTACTTTCTTAAGAGTTTTCCTACATATGGTATAGCAGTGGTAGCTATAGTCATCATGCTGTACATTACATTCCTAGTACTTATTTATTTTATAACTGGAAGCTTGCACTTTTTTACCCCTTTCCTCAAATCTCCCTTTCCCTCCTCCACTCCTGGTAATCACAAGTCTGATCTTTTTTTTCTATAAGATTTCTTTAAAAAAAAAAGTTTAGAGGACACCTGGGTGGCTCAGTGGGTTAAGCCACTGCCTTCAGCTCAGGTCATGATCTCAGGGTCCTGGGATTGAGTCCCGCATCAGGCTCTCTGCTCAGCAGGGACCCTGCTTCACCTTCTCTCTCTGCCTGCCTCTCTGACTACTTGTGATCTCTCTCTGTCAAAAAAAAAAGTTTAGATTCCACATATAAGTGAAATCATACAGTATCTTTGATTTATTTCACATAGCATAATGCCTTCAAGATCCATCCATGTTGCAATGTAGGGTTTCAGTGTTTATTGTTTGCTTTGTTTTGTTTTGTTTGTGGTTGAATAATATTCCATGATACAGTTGTAACTTGGCGATATCACAAATTCAACTCCAGATCACTGCAGTAATGTGAATCAAATGAAGTTTTTTGTTTCCCAGTGGGGGGAAAAATATGTTTACACTATACTTTAGTTTATTAAGTATATAATAGCATTAGCTCTAAAAAGTGTACATAACTTAAAACTTTTGTTAAGAAATGCTAACCAGGATCTGAGCTTTTAGAAAGTTGTAATCACTGATCACAGGTAATAATTACAAATAATAACAGAGAAAAGTTTGAAATATGAAAGAATTACCAGAATGTGACACAGAGAAGTGAAATGAGCAAATACTATTGGACAAATAGTGTCAATAGGATTATTTGGTGCAGGGTTGTCACAAAACTTTAATTTGTATTTATTTTTAAATGCAATATCTAGAAAATAAAAAAGCAAAACACAATAAAATAAGGGATATATATATATAGATAGATAGATATGCAAACCAGAACCTCTTAATCTATTCATCTATGAGGTATACTTAATCTGTTTCCATGTCTTAAATATTATAAATAATGCCACTATGAATATAGGGGTACAGATATTTTTTCGAGTTTTCACAGTCTTTGGCCATATTCCTAGAAGATGAATTGCCGGATCATATGGTAATTCTATTGTTAATTTCTGAGGAAACTTCATACTGTTTTCTACAGTAATTGTGCTAATGTACAATCCAACAGTACAAAGGGGTTTCCTTTTACCTACATCTACATCAGCATTTGTTATCTCTTGCTTTTTCAGTGATGACCTAATAGGCATCAGGTGATAACTCACTATGGTTTTATTTTGTATTTTCATATTGATTAGTGATGTTGAAGATTTTTTCATGTACCTATTGATCTTTCATATGTTTTCTTTGGTTAAATGTCTATTCAGGTCCTTTGCCCATTTTTAAAAAAATTATTAGTTTTGCTATTGAGTTGTATGAGTTCTTTATATATTTCAGATATTAACGCCTTATCAGATATATTATTTGCAAATACTTTTTCTCATTTCATAGGTTTTCTTTTCACTTTGTTGATGGCTTCTTTTTCCATGCAGAAGTTTTTCTTTAGTTTGATATAATCATACTTGTTCATTTTTGTTAAGATTTGCTTTAGACATTGTATCTAAAAAATCATTACCAAGACCAAAGTCAGTGAGTTTTGTTCCTATGTTTCTTCTAGGAATTTCATGCAGTAAGGTCTTACAATTAAGCTTTTAATCCATTTTAAGTTAATGTTTGTAAATAGTGTAAAATATGGGTCTAGTTTCATTCTATTATATGTGAATACCCAATTATCCCAGTATCATTAATGAAAAAATTCTTTTTTTTCTCTACCAGGTATTCTCAGCCACTTTGTCAAATATTAGTTAACCACATATGCTTTTGTTTATTTCTGGGCTCTTAATTCTGTTCCATTAGTCTATTTGTCCGCTTTTATGCCATACTCTTTTAATAAGTATAGCTTTATAGCATAGCTTAAAACCAGGAAATATGATGCCAACTGTCCTCTTACTTTGTTCTGCTTTCATAGGACTTTTTTTGTCTATTTATGGTCTTTTATGGTTTCATATAAATTTAGCAGTGTCTTTTTCTACTTTTATAAAAATGCCATCGAAATCTTGATAGAGATTACACTGAATATATAGATAGCTTTGGTAGCATTGACATTTCAACAATATTACTTCATCCAATCCATGAACACGGGATACTTTTTCATTTATTTCTGTCTTCTTCAATTTCTTTCATCAATGTCTTATAGTTTTCAGAGTAGAGATCTTTTACCATCTTAGTTAAATTTTTTCCTAAGTATATTAGTTTCAATATTTATATTGAATATAAATAAGAAAGGATCAAGATTAGCCACAGCACTGCTAAAGAAGGACAGTGCAAGGATTTTTATGTGTAAGGTACAAAGATTTATCATAAAACTATTATAAATTGTGGTGTAGGCACAGTGATAACAACTAGCAGATTGAAAGGGCTAACTCAGAAACAGACCCATGCACATATGGAAACTTGATAAATGTCGTGGAAAAGTACAAGAAAGACTGAAAGATGTTTTGTAACTAGAATTCCCAAATTTCATGTAAACGGTAAAGGAATGAATGCACAAAGAAATAAACAAGCAAATAAATATATGATAGTTAAGATAAAGTGAAGCTAATCAAAATAAGCAAAATTAGACTATGAATTATCATTTTTGCCAATCTGAATATCAACTCAATAAACCAGGTAAACTAAATCTCCACTTGACTTTTTGCTATATAAACATAGTCTGAAAGACATTTTAAAGAAAGGAGGATGTTGTGAGTAATTGACCTTTTCTCTGGAAAGGAAGTAGTGGTATTTTCAAGCACTACAGTAACATCAAGCAGGTCACACAAAATGAAGGTCACTTTTTTATTGAAAAGAGGAAAAAACACCACAGAGAAATTCATTTTCTTGTCTAGATAATGAAAAGTCTTGTATAGAAAACAAAAGGCATAAAGCTTTTAAGAGTACCATTATGCTTGTTTCTTGAGCTTCAGTACTATATCACATCGTATTAGCATAGTATTATGTAGAAAAAATGCATGTGTCATCATTGACATTTTAGGCTGTGAGCCTCTCTATCTTAACTTCAAGGTCACCTAAACTTCCAGGGGCAATTCCCTATGATCAAGTTCAGCCACACTCCTTCAGTTTCAAGTATTATGAACCTCATCAAATATTTTAAAAGGCAAAGCTGTATTCTGTAGCAATCCATAATAACAAAACATGATATTTTTAATCTCTTAAACATAGTCTTTTCAAGGAATGAATGTGCAAAACTGACCTTATCAGAGAGGCAAAGTATAGCTCCAATTAAAACTGAACTGGGGAGGGGATATTAGAAGATGATCTCAAACTTAAAATGTAAGCCATATAGATAAAAAATGCTACCCTATGGAACAGCATCTTTATTCTCATTCAGCAGTTACAGGGATCAACAAAACATTATTAGAAATAATTTCAGTTAGCATGGATGCTACTGTTGAGGTCAGATTAATTAAACTGATAAACGCCAAGCATGGGTCAAAAACACCTAGTGACATGAAAGAAGTCAAAATATGGGACAGGCAGTACTGCCATGAAGTTTTTCAAAGCTTCCACTGGCCTAGTACGATAGGAAAATCTATACCTTTGAAGAAAATAAAATAGATCAAATGCCAGGTAAATACAAGTCTGTAGGTCTAGCATTTGCTAGAAATGAGGCATTAGAACCAAGAAGAGCTAACCATGGCCAAAGCACAAAGAAAAGTATATCTAGGTAAATGCAGCAGCTTCACTTCAATACCCAAACCCACAACAAATCACTCTATGTCTTATTGACAAGTGTTTTGTGCCTTCTTAATTGAAAGTTCTATATTGGTAACTGACCATGTTATAGGTAGAGTGACCTAAGGATCTGAAGAAGGAAAGATTTAAATTACATCTGCACTTAAAGAATTAATGTGAAGTGAGTGAAGTGAAGTGAAGTGAAGAATTAACTTTGAAAGTATACCATGAAATCACAAGGCATATTCTAAACATATTAATAAAAAAAGAAAAAGAAACAATTATAGCTGTTGACTGGAATTAAAGAGAAAAGGGATAGAAGGAAGAATGGAGGGAAGGCGGGAAGAGCAAGAAAGAAAGAAGGAAAGGAATCATTGATTATTCTACAACTATTCTAGCTGGTAGAATATGCTTCATGTCCCTTGAAGTAGATACACAACTACAGAGGGAGCTTTCTATTTCATAAAAGTCATCATGGGCCCAAGAAGTTGTTTCCCTGGTTTTAAAATCTCAGACTCTTGGAGGATTTTACAGGAGAGCCCTTACTCTCAGAATTTCCCTCTGAGAGATGCCTTGGGGTTTACTTGTGCTCTTTGAGAATTAGCCATAGAATCAGAGTTTTACAGAGCCAGAAAGAAACCTCAAAACCATACATCTTTTACTCAACGTCATGGATCATGGAAAGGCTGTTCATCTCTAGTGAATATGTTGTATATATATTTTTTTATTTACAGAATTACTTTTAAAGACTACAGAACTATCACAAGAAGAACAAAATGGCCCTCAGACATGATATAGCCCCTCTCCAGAAATCAGTTTTCTTTTTATATCTATTATTGATTCTAACCTTGGGAAAGCCTTCCTATTATCCTTCGAGCCCTGCTAAAAATGAGGTACTTGGGGTCAAGGAAAAAAAATCCAATAGTAACACTCAGACTTTGGGAATAAATGACCTCCTGGACACAATTAGCACAATCCTTCACCTGGGAGATGGCAAGAATCAAGAGAGACGGAGAGGAAAAAAAAAATGCCTAGGTTCATGATGACTTTTAGAATAATTTTCTCTTCCGGCCACATTTTACTCTAATGACCATGCTAATCTAGTCTTGATTAGCATGACCATGAAAATAATTATCATTTATATGCAATTTTAAATCTTAAAAGTCTTGGTTAAAATGTTCTTTCCTGCTACAGGACATGTAATATTGACTAGAATAATGAATTCATTATGGTGTTTCTAGCTTTTTTCCCCTCGAAGTCTATAAATGTGTATCTTATAACATACCCAAGTGCTAATACTAGCACATGGACTGTGTATTACATCTTTAATGTGTCTTTCTGATAATTAATATTTTTAAATTTTAATTTATATGTAATTTTACTGTGATACATGGAGAGACATTTCTGTAATGTATTTATATTATAAACTTTTTACATAGAAAATTATATTTTTCCTAGTCTTTTGTTGTATCTTCACATATATCAATCTTTTGTGTCAAGAAAGCAAAATTTATTTAGACTTATGTACTCACTATTTTGTTTAGAATATAGAAAAAATGTATTTCTCCTCATCAAATAATAACACTGAATAGACCCACTTCTATTTTTAAACAAATAGACCTATTTATGTCTTTTAATGCCTTAGAATTATACTACCAATACACGCATTTGAAGAATTGAAACTATGAGCAGATTTTAATGTTACAAAATATGTGCAACAACAACAAAAAAGACTGATTCAAAGAGAACCACTTGATGTCATTTTAAATGTGTTATATTACAACAGTTCTTCTTTATGATAATGTAAAAATAAAACTACATAGATTTGGGGTGGAGAAGTCAACTGGGAGATACCTTCAAATCTTAATAAGGAAGATTTAGGTATCTTCTACATCTGCAAATGTGAAATTTCTTCTCAACTATTACTATCAGAAATTTGTAAGAGGCAAAGTATTACCATGATAAGAATGTGTTTAAAGAAAGTAGTTTGGGATACCTGGGTGGCTTAGTTGGCTAAGTGTCTGCCTTTAGCTCAGGTTACCATCTCAGGGTCCTGGAATGGAGCCCTGCATCAGGCTCCCCACTCAATGTGGAGCCTGTCTCTCTCTGTTCTCCTCCCCCTGCATGTGCCTGCTCTCTTGCTTTCCCTCTCTCAAATAAATAAAATCTTAAAAAAAAGTAGTCCCATTTTTTGGTCTAAATATGACTTTATAAAATTGTATGAAAATTGAGATAAAAAATAACTAAGCTTCTAGATGTTCTAAAATTTTTTGTCTGTTATTTTTATTTTGTCAATTTATTCTTTTAAATGAGAAACAAAGTATTACTCATATAGGATACTAGTCTAAGGTACACAATGCTTTGAGATGTTAAGAATATCTGTTGTCTATTCTATTGTGCTTTTATTATTCTTTGGGCCTATAGGTTAAGCTGTTATAACCAAGTTGGAGAAGACTCACTTGGGGACTATTAGAAGAAATACAGTTTCTAGTATTCCATTCAGGAAATTGGTGTGGAACCTGGAAACTATTTTAATGAGCACTCTAGGTACTATATAAATACCAAAGTATTTATATACTAAGGCATTTATATACCTAGAGTATATAAATACTTTGGTATAAGAGATCTACTAACCTATATGTAGAACTCATAGGGTAGTTAAAGATGATGAAACTTAAAATAAGTTGACATGGGAAGTGAATCTTTACTCTGCTACCCCTACCTACTTTTTGTATGGGGATGTCACTGTGACCCTATAAACCTCAACTTCCTCATCCTAATATGAGTATACTTTGAGAATCAAATGATACAAAAATAATACAAAGGCTAAGTAGCTAAGAAATTATGATATAAATACTATTTCTGCTTGACTATCTTCCTAGCATACAGTAGGCTAAAATTAGTGAATATGTTGATAGGGGAGATATTAAGTTATACATGGCAACAAAAGTATTGAGACCTTCATTTACTTACTGATCTCTTATGTAGGGGAATCGTGTGATAAATAAGAGCTCAAAGTCTGGTGTCAAATACATATATCATACCCTAACTCTGCCACTTTACATTTTGCAGTATTGGAAGTATCACTTAATCTCTCTATGCCTTAATTTTGTCATTTATAAAGTTAAGATGCTAATAATATCCTACTTTATTAGATCATTTGAAGAAAAATTAAAAGACATGTAAAATACTTATTATATTTTCTGAAATACAAGAGAAGTAAAATATTGTTACTATTGTTATTTTATTATGTATCAAGTACTATGATAGATGCTGATAAACAAAAATGTATTTTCCTGGATCTACAATCAAATGCATTTATAAAGTTACAATTTTAATTGTGTTATTACAGAAAGTTACAGAGAACTGTAAGATTTCAAACAAGGGATACCTAATTTAGTCTGAGGTCTGTGTGAGGCAGGAGTGAGGCTTTTCTTAGGTTCTGATACTTTAAAAGGATAAGGAAGGAGTTGCCCACAGGAAAAAGACAGGTGGATCCAAAGAGTACTGCAAGTAAGAGAAACAGTATATACAGCGCCATGAGCAGCAGTAGAAACTGGTGATTATGCAGTACAAAGGGAAAGTCACCTTAAACAACTGCAGAAGCAAAATTAAGGTTGACCTACCATGAAACTGTAGAAGTCAGCAGAGGAAAAAGCATGCAAGCTCTTGAGGCCCTGTAGGTAGTGTGCAATAATGTCTTACTAATGAAAAGTAGATACAGAAAGAGTTAACTTGATCAAATGAGAATTATAATGAATTAAATATGGAAAATAGATGTGGGGTGTAGAAATAAAAGACAAAGAGATAAGTCTAAATCAGTATACATCCAAAACCATACCTATAAAGCAAATGAAATTATTGGAATGGAAAGAAGCCATATAATGGGAGACTCTAATGTACCTCTTTCACAAGCACATGAAAGAATTAGGAACATAGAAAAGATCTGGGAAAAAGGGCAACTAAAAAATTTGATCTAATTGATACATACAGAAAGATACACTGAAAAAGAAAAAAATATATATATTATTTCAAATATACAAAAAAATTAACAAAATTTGGCATATGCAGGGGAATTAAGAAACCTTTAATAAAATCAAAAAGATTCTCTGATTCTGTGGTAATAAGGCAGAAATCTGTAAGAAAAAGCTAGATAGTCCCTATTTTCAAATTAACAATATAATACCAAATAACATGACTCAAAGAAGTGATAAGGAAATTTAACAATATTTTGATTAAAAAATAATAAAATATGACATATAAAAATTTGACAGATATGATAAAAGCTTTGTGTATCAGAATATTTATAGCCTAAACTACATATATTTGAAAAGAAGAAAGACTTAAAATCAGTTCTCTAAGTAGCCTTAATTTCTAAGTAGCTCTAATTTCTTAAAAAATTAGAAAAGGGGCACCTGAGTGGCTCAGTTGGTTAAGTATCTGACTCTTGATTTCAGCTCAGGTCATGACCTTCAGATGTTGAGATGGAGCTTTGCACTGGGTATGAAGCCTGTTTGATTCTCTCTCTGCCTCTCTCCCCCAATTCTCTCCTTTCCTCAAAAAACAAAACAAAACAAAACAAAAACCAAAAAAATTAAACCCAAATAAAATAGAATACAGGAAATTTAAAAAATTAGAAATTAATAAAATAAAAATACATTATAAAGTAGAGATCAGTCAAAAGTTGGTTGACTGCAGGACAAAAGTTCCATCAGGAGAAAAAGGAGAAAAAATAATTTACCGATTTCAAAAGTAAGAAGTCTATCACTATAGATCCTAGAGATACTAAAATTTAATAGAATATTATGCTTAATTTTTTAAAGATTTATTTATTAGAAAGATAGAAAGATTGGGGGAAGAACAGAGAGAGACAATTTTCAAGCAAATTCCCAACTGAGCACAGAGCTCAATGCAGGGCTTGATTCCAGGACCCTGAGTTCATGAACCCAGCCAAAATCAAGAGTCGGACTTAAATGACTGAGCCACCCAGGTGTCCCTATGTATAAGTTTTATAAACTTGAAAATATGAATAAAATAAATATATTCCTTGAAAAATACAACTTACCAAAACTAAAAAAAGAATTTAAAATGTGAATAATCATATATTTATTCATTATATATATCCAGATACATGGATAGGCATGTTTCTGTATGTAAATTGAAGAGAAAGAGAGAAAGAAAAAGGAAGAAAGTAAAGTGCTAAGATCTCTGTGAATAAACAAATTAGTTATAGATATATTAAGCTAAAGTTGTCACTTTTTAAAAATATATGCCCAAGTATGTGTGTGTGTGTGTGTGTGTGTGTGTATATATATATATATATATATATATATATTATATACCAAGTAAATCCAGTAATAAGAGGAGCTGCTGTCTTTTAAAGAAAGTCCTTAGTAAATATATTAAGTAACTTAAAGTTTGTTTCATTGAAATAACTCTAGACCTTTGAAACAGAGAATCTAGAAAGTAGATTCTAGAAAACAGAGAAGCTGAGAAATGAATCAAGCACAAAGATTAGAAATATCAGGAAAGAGTTACTTTTAGGGTGGAAAGGACAGGAAGGAGCTAATATTATTAGAGACCAGAGTCAGGCTGCCCAACCATGCTAGAGGTATGGAGGAAACAAACTGCTGCCTGAAAAAGGAGAGGGAGAAGGGAAGAAATATCTGGTTTCTCCCTTCATCATGCCCTCCCAGTCTTCTGCCACAGCTTCCCTGGAAATCAAAGGGAAATTAGAATGGTAAATTTTGACTCTTATAATCTCCAAGAAAGCAGCAGAAGTGTAAAACGTGGATCAGAGAGCAAACAGGGAGTTGACCAGCATAGGAATCCAATTAGACTTTAATGATTAAAAACCTAAAGCAACATGCACAGTAAAGTCTAGAAAGTAGGCTTCTCTGCGTAAGCATACTATAGGTAGGCTTTCAGGTAGCAGGGAGCAAGGAATACTTCCTTAAAATCATTAATGAAAGCTGCCTGGGTGGCTTAGTCAGTTAAGTGTCTGCCTTCAGCTCAGCGTCATGATCCTGGGGTCCTGGTATCCAATCCCACATGGAGCTCCCTGCTCAGCGGGGAGTCTGCTTCTTCCTCTGCCCCACTCCCCTGCTCATAATTTCTCCCTCTCTCTAATAAATAAATCTTTTTAAAACATCATTAATGAACTGATTGAGAGAAATATAACAAAAGCACAGGTTTTGGTCTCTACTCAGGCTCTGCCACTTTCAAGCTATAGGCCTTCTCCAAGACATAGATTTTTAATCTATAAAATGTGGATAGTAATAGATTTTGACATAGATAGCCTTTGAACAGATACAAATAATAAAAGAAATAATGAGTAAAAGTGATTCGCACATGGCTTAGCTGATAGTACACAATAATGGTGGATTATAATATTATTGGAAATTAGAAAAAATAAAAATGTTATCTTAAAAATAGCTTTATAAAAATCTTGCTTTAATTTCTTTTTTTCTATTTATCAGTATAATTACTCTAATTCATTAAATCTAGATGCCCTCTAATGTAAGATATCATTATGTTATGTACCTCTAAGAAAGAAAAACTCAACTCTGACATAATATTTCATTATTTTTTCTCACTGAATTGCATGCCACTAGAAGTAAAGCAGTTTTTGTTTAAAGTCAGCAGGAAGTTCCTGGCAAAGTGGAATAGGAGGCCCATATTAACATAACCCTGCACAATGTATGAATTGATCATACCAGCTTCATGCTGCTTTGAAATTTTTCATCTGCTCCATGGAATTATTGATTTCTCCTGCCCTCAAATTTTGCTTAATACGTGGTAGATGATCTTTTTGCATGGATCCCATCAACAAAATGTAACAAAGGCTCATCTATTTACAAATGAAGTAAAGCTGAGAAGCTAACTAAAAACTTCTGCACAGCATAGGAAACTATTGATGGAAGGCAACCTACAGAATGAGAAAAAAAATTTATAAACCATATATTTCATAAAGGGTTAATATCTAAGATATATAAAGAACTCATACAACTCAATTTTAAAAATCCAATTAAAAAATGGGCAGAAGATCTGAACATTTTTCCAAGAAGACATACATATGGCCAAAAGGTACATAAAAAGGTATCCAATACCATTAATCATCAGAGAAATGCAAATCACAGCTACGATGAGATATCACCTTATTTATACCTATTATTGAAAACAAACAAACAAACAAAACAAAGCAAAAAAAATTCCACAAGGAATAACAAGTGTTGGCGAGTATGTAGAGAAAAGAGAACTTTGGGCAGTGTTGGTGGGAATGTAAACTGCTGTGATTACTATGGAAAACAATAAGGAGACTCCTCAAAAATTAAAAATAGAACTCCTATATGACCAACCATTCCATTTCTGGGTATTTATCTGAAGGAAATGAAATCACTCTCAAAAAGATATCCACACCCTCATGTTCACTGTAGTATTATTTACAATAGTGAAGATGTGAAAACACCTAAGTTTGCATTCATGGGAAACTGGATAAAAAACCTGTAGTATATATACAATGGAATATTATTCAGCCATTAGTTTATAAAAAAAAAAAGGAAATCCTATCATTTTTGACAACATAGATGGAACTTAAGGACATTATGCTAGGTGAGATAAGTCAGACATCAAAAGACAAATACTGTATGATCTCACTTACATGTGGTCCAACAAACTTATGTAAGTCCAACAAAAACACAAGCATAGGTACAGAAAAGAGATTGGTAGTTGCCAGAGTCACGAACTGGGGAGTGGGCAACATGAGTGAAAGCACTCAAAAGTTATATGCTTCCAGTTATAAGTCTTGGGGAGGTAATATACAACATGATGACTATAGTTAACAGTACTGTATTGCATATTTGAAAATGGTTAAGAGAGTAGATCTTAAAGTTCTCATCATAAGCAAAAGTAAATTATAACTAATACAGTAATGGATATTAACTAAAGTTGTGGTAATCTTATTGCAATATAAACACATACTAAAACATTATGTTGTACACCTGAAATTTATACATTATTTCAATGAAAAATTAAATTAAAAATAAAAGGAAGTGCATTGGGACACACAATTTCTTTTTCCCCTTGAGTATCCTAAAGCATTTGTGTGTCACTTTGCAAGGAGATATAGACTTGTGGTCATTTCTCTAAAGACAAATATTGCTTTCAATCATATGAAATTAATGTTACATAACATTCTTCCTGGAACTTTCAATATATAACATAACTTTTCAATATAACATAACCTTTGTTAAAATACTGAGTCATAGTAAACTTCTTAAAGCTATTTGAAATGTCAACTAAAGTCCAAACAAGTTATTGTGAGAAATACACAAAGTCTACTGCTGTGAGGGTGGTATGATAAACACACCACACCAAGCTGTCATCTGATCAGCAACAGCTGTAAAATAACAGTGATTGTAAGATTCATCCTAACTTCGGATGTGATGCTCAGAATCTATAAAACATGATTATATTTACTCAGGTCCCAAGTCAAATCAAGAGGAACTGAAAAGGACAGAGATTAGAGAAAAGGAGAGTCAAGCACAGACTTTGCTATGAAAGAAGTCAACTTTTAATACACAGAAAATAATAGTACCTACTTAAGGATTTATCAAAATCCAGAATACACTTTGAACATTTAACTAATGATTGGACATATAATTTATACATTACCAGAGAAATGTCTTTTTATTTTAAAAGAATTTATAAGCATGAGTTTTATAGATTTTTTTCTAAAATCGGCAATACACTTTTTTCAAAAGTTTGGAGGAAAACCTGCATTTTACAGCATAGCTGGGATGAATAACAGTTAAAATATTTTATTTTAGGAGAATCATTTAAGTCATTATAAACTAAAAAAAAGGAAACATGACACATGATCACTCTTTCCTCAAGAGTAGTAAACAGGCATGGAGATTTCAAAACTTAAGGTAACATGGGCATGAAAAAATATCATTATCAAAGCAAAGAATAACTAAGATGTGTGGTAGAATGTGATGACTCACGAAATTAGTAATATGTTGCTAACGGCACCTAATATCACCAGCATCGAATTACATTTTTTATATCCTTTATAGTCCTAGTTAAGCCATTCAACACCCCTGAGAGATGAATCAATGAATTTATCTCTAGCTCACAGAGGAAGAAAAGTTTCAGTAATTAGCTATTTTCAGGGGACCACAGAGTGGTAGAGATAAATTAACAAAGAAGGTTGTGGCTTCTATCTGATCTCGGTTCATCCTGACTCCAGGGTGACAGTAACAAGAAGTAGTTACAGCTCCACTGTAGCCAGCTGTAGCCACAGTCTGATAGACAGTAATGGAGGACGATCTATTAAATCAACCTGAAGCAAAGAATGATGTTTGGGTTATGATTCACAAGACAAAGTAAAATCACAGTGAGGTTCCAGTGGGAAGGGATATTAACAGAGGCCTTGGCCTTTGATGTGGATTGCTGTATCTAATGCCAGAACCAAAACTATAAGGAAACACCATAGCATCTGGGAGCATAAGAATCTAACAAGGTTTAAGATTTAATTCCTTCTGAATTTCCAGATGTGTCTAAGAAGCTATTAATTTTCTAGTCACTAAGAAGTCAGAATTGAATAGGCCTAATAGGAAAACTTTTATAGAATATTGCTCTCACTCATATTGGGACTGATTGGACCAGATGGAAAATATGCATTTCCTCTCCTTAGAATAAATTAAAATATCAAAACCTAAATTCCCTCCATTTTCCAAAGTCCTCCTCTGTTTGCATCACTCTGTCCACTTCTAACTTTCTCCAACCATATAAGAAATCACACATAAATAAGAGGTAGGCTTACTAATGGATTAACATAAAAAATATGTTTATTTAACATAGAACCATTTGTATCACAATTTATTATGATGAGTAATAAAGCAATCTGTGGTAATCAAAGCCTTGTGAGAAAACAAAAGTGAACACAGAGAAGATGTGTCTCTGGAGGACCATACAGACTAATGGAGAAATTGTGTCTACAAATATAAAAATGTAATAAAAATAGCATAGAGGAAGTGGTAAATAGAAGTTGAAATACTATCCTGTGGCAATCAGAGAGGGAATGACTAATTGCTGTTGGAGAGATCAGTGTCAGTGACAGCTTTTCTGAGGAGATAGTATTTAAGTCTCTTTGCTCTTTTGAAGTGCTTTCAACCAGTCTCCAAGTTAATGCTGGTCCCCAAACACAGGGCACCCTCCCTCGTATTAGGGGTATTACTTTCCAACTGGTCGCCTCTGGTGGCTCCCTCCCCCTTTTGTTTATCTACCAATATCAGTCCACCGTTCCCCCACCACTTTAACTGCCCACTGGCATCTTCTGCCCCTGTAGAAATCCAGATGTGTATAATTCTTATCTCAGGCTGATTTCATGGGTGATCAGAGTTCTTTGGTTGGTAATCAGCTCACTTTAGGATACAGGTTTAAAAGGCGCCTCCTCCTACTTCCCCACCATCTTGTCCCCCTTTTAAGTCTCTTTGGAAAGATTTCCATGAATAATGTAGGGAAGATAACTTCAAATTGAGAGACTGCATGAGTAAAGGAAAAAAAAAAAAAAAAAAACCTTGCAAAGTGCATATTGTTTTTGGAAAACTAAAAGGAGTGAGTTTTTCAAAGGGAATATAGGTTACAAGGAAGAATAATATGCTTCAACTTTTTTGAGCTTCTCTGATGTGTTTGCTGTTTACTTCAATCAGCTTTCTGTTGTATATTCTGCTTACTTGTGTTTAAACGTAGATTGTGGCTGAGTTTACTTGTCATTTGCACAAATCTAGTGTTTTGTGTGCAATTTTTTTTTCTAATGATGTTCACAATATGTTCCATTGCATATTCTTTCCTACAGTGTGACATTGCCACACCTGAAACAAATGGTGGAGTCTTATTTCACTCCCACTGACTCTGGGCTATCCTTCTGACTTGCTTGTAACCAAAAGAGTAGAGGAAGTGATGCCACATGACTTCTAACACTAGGTCAGAAAAGGCCATGTAGCTTCTCCCTGGTTCTCCTATAACAATTACTCTCACAATACTCCCTCTTGGAACCTAGCTGATATGCTGTGAGAGGCTCAAGTGATATGGAAAGGTCACATGCAGACGTTCCAGTAGTCAGTATCACGTGATCCCAGCCAGAGTCCCCCTAGCTCAGGTGTCAGACACAGGACCCAAAAGCTATGCTAGAAATAGATTTTCTACCGCAGCTGCTTCAGCCTCCCTCTCATGTCACCCACAAACATTTGAGTTTACCTTGCTGAAGTCTCAGACATTGTGTGCCATAGGGTAGCTTTTCACTTAACTTATCTTTGTAGCTTTTCCTTTAACTTATCTTTTTCTGCTTTAATGATTGACAGAATTTGTGAGCATAATAAAATACCGTTTTGTGCCACAGAGTTGACAGTGCTTTATTACAAGGCATAATAACTGGAATACTTTTCCTTCCTGAGTAAGGAAGTATTGCTAGGACATTGCTAGTCTCTACATCACAGCCTTCCCTGCAACTTAATGGGGGCACGTGATTATGTCCTGTGGTAATAAAAAGCCTTGTGAAAAAACAAAAGTGAATGAAATATGAAATATGACAATGAAATATGAACAGAAATGATGTGTGAATTTCTAGGCCTGTCCCATAACATCCTGCAGTCAATTGCTATATATACTCATAGACAGTCCTGTGACTCAACTTAAACCATGAAATAAAAACAATGCCCTTCAAGACAGCAAAGAAATAAGACAGTAAGAAACTACAACATTGAATGTCACTCTACTTGGATGATTACAAGAATGAAATAAATATGTATTATTTGTTAGACCGACTAATCTTACACTGTGACATAATGCAATATGTCATCTTCTTTTCTAAAAAAAAAAAAGAGACTGAAAGGCACCACAAGCTATCACATAGAATTGTAAGATAATTTGTTTCAGCCAGCTTATTTTGGATACTGTTTCTCAGCATTATATACAAAGATGGCAATATGAGAAAAAGGATTGGAGTTTAAATTTAAACTCTCAAGAAAAGCCTTGATTTGACCTCAGACAATTTTGAAAATAGGTGTAGTAAAAAGATGGAGTAAAGACTTACTATTTCCAGTCATATTGAGAACTTGCTGCCAACTTTCAATTTCAAGATAATAAAGATGATTCTCTTTGCTTTCTCAACCTAAGAGAAAGAAGCAGAAGCAAAATCTCTATTTTAATGAAACAAAGAGGCTATTATAAATAAGAAAACTATATATAAAAATGGGAAAAAAGAGGACCATTAAATAGCTTGCAAGGAAAAGTCAAGCAAGCCTGTTTAACTGGGTTGATAGTTCAGATGGAGTGAAAAAGATTGGTTTTGAAAAGAAGCAATGCAGCTCAAAATCATAAGAAGAATGGCAAGAAGCAGTATAGATGGGTTCTATAGTATATTGCATACTGGTTTCCACTTTTTGAAGCCCATCTTATCAAGAATTGGTTGGCATCTATTCCCCAGCCCTTAAATCTGGGATAACCTTACAACTTGCTCTGATCAATCAAATGTAGTGGAAACAATGTTGTGTGAGGTCCAGGATTCAACAGATTTAAGCACTTCCCCTATTGGGAATCTGCCTTCCAGACTAGCCTGTGGAATGATGAAAGAGGACATAGGAGATGGTCTTAACTGAGATGTCTTAGTCCAGCCCCCCCCAACTGTTGAAGCAGCTGACCCAGACACATGAATAAGCCCACGCAACATCAACCAAGCCTACTATAGATACCTACTACTATACCCTGTTGACTCTAATCTTGAAATAAATAATAAATGGTTGTTTTGAGCCACTGAGTTTTAGGGATATTTGTCATACATAGAGCAGTGAGAAATCCCAAAAGTAGCAAACCCTTAGTATAACTGTCATTGCACCAAAAATTGAGTTCCCTTAGAAGACACTGAAATAACCCCAAATTGCAGATAAATGGAACTGAAAAAAAGAATGGGATGAAGTTGGCTCACTGAAAAACAAAATAACTGAAGGACAGTGGAATATGCCATAGTCAGTTCAGCCTATGATAACAAAACACCATAGACTGTGTGGCTTAAACAACAAACATGGATGTCTCATAGTTCTCAAAGCTAGAAAGTCTAAGATCAAGATGTTGTCAGGTTCCATGTCTGGCAAGAGCCCTCCTTCAAGAGGTGGCTGATGGCCACCTCTTGATCACCACATAGAGCAAAATATGTCTCTGGTATCCTCCTCTTCTTGTAGGGGCACTGATACCATCATGGGAGTTCTACCCTCCTGATATCATCCAAACCTAATTATTTTCCAAGGTCCTCATCCCCAAATACCATCTCACCAAGGGTTACGGCTTAAAATTATGAATTTGGAAAGACACAAAAATTCAGTTCAGAGCTAAGTGGTTGTATTAGTCCCAAAATCTTAGAGTTACTAACATCTATATCTGCCTTCTAAGTAGAGTTTAATGTACAGCCCATGAAATGCCTACAGAGTAGTCATCAGACCATATAAGGCAGTGGAGTATAAGATTGCACAATGGTTTTGGAGGTCAATTTTATCAATTCTACCTTTAATTTATCAATTTCACCATTAATTTATCAATTTAACCTTTAAAATATAACTAGCATATGTATACACACACATTCATAAAAATATATTTCTAAGAATTCCCGGAAACATTATTAGTAATAACAAAAAGAAGGAGGAAGAGGGGGAAGAGAGAGGAAGAAGAGGAAGAGGGAGGAAGGAGAGAAGGGAAGTGAAGGGAAAGTAAATATCAATTAAAAATGTGTTAAGAGGGGCATTTGGGTGGCTCAGTTGGTTAAGTGTCTGACTCTTGATTTCTGCTCAAGTCATGATTTCAGGATCCTGAGATCACTTCTCCCCCCTCACCCCACACCACATGTGTACTCTTTCTCTATTTCAAAATAAATTAATAAGTCTTAATAAAATGTGTTAAGAAAGATACATAGAACATAAAAGGAGATCTGTGATATGTTTCTGAGTTCTAAAAATTTCACAAAATTGATAATACACAGAATATAACATATTCTGTAATAATGTAATTCAATAAAAAGTAGCTTTGAAATTTATGTGGATATAATTTCTGAATTTCCTCAAGTAAAGAAGTTTAAGTACTGTTGAATTAATAATAATTGAGAAGAAGAGGGAGAAAAAAGAAAAAATGAAAAAAATATCACATTACAAGTATAAAAATATTTTACTATTTAAAAGAGTATCAATTTAGCCATTCAATTGGGCATTGTATTCATTTTCAATATCATGACAAAGATGAACCTATGGGGAGGAGTCAAGATGGCAGAGAAGTAGCAGGCTGAGACTACATCAGGTAGCAGGAGATCAGCTAGATAGCTTATTAAACCATTGCAAACACCTACAAATCCAATGGGAGATTGAAGAGAAGAAGAATAGCAATTCTAGAAACAGAAAATTGACCACTTTATGAAAGGTAGGACCGGCGGAAAAGTGAATCCAAAGCGACAGGAAGATAGACTGCGGCAGGAGGGGCTGGCTCCTGGCAAGTGGCGGAGCAACGAAGCACTAAATCAGGACATTTAAAAGTCTGCTCCACTGAGGGACATCGCTCCAAAGGCTAAACCAGGGTGAAGCCCATGTGGAGCCAGCATGACCCTAGGTCCTGCAGGGTCACAGAAGGATCGGGGGTGTCTGAGTGTCGCAGATCTTGCAGGTATTGGGGGAAGCTGGCTACAGAGACAGAGCCAAAGAGTGAGCTCTTAGCTTGGGGTTACCTTGAACTGGTCGCAAGCTGGGTGAGCTCGGAGTGCAGCCAGAGGCCAGGGAGACGGGAGTCACTGGGCTCTTTTCTCTGAAAGTGCAATGAGAAGTGGGGCCCCGAACTCTCGGCTCCTCTGGGCCAGAGACTGGGAGGCCGCCATTTTCATTCCTGTCCTCCAGAACTCTACGGAAAGCATTCAGGGGACCAAAGCTCCTGAAAGCGAAGCCGAGCAGATTACTTACCCCAGACCCTGATAAGGGCAGTGCAATTCTGCCTGGGGCAAAGACACTTGAGAATCACTTCAACAGGTCCCTCCCTCAGAAGATCAACAAGAAATCCAGCCAAACCAAGTTCACCTACCAAGGAGAGCAGCAGAATTCCAGAGGAGGAGAAAGCATAGAACTCATGGCTTTCTCCCCGTGATTCTTTAGTCTTGCAGTTAATTTAATTTTTTTTAATTTTTTTTTCTTCTGCTAATTTTTTTAACTTTTACCCTTTTCTTTTTTAACATTTTTAACTAGTTTATCTAGTATATATAAATTGTTTCCTTTTTTATATTTTTTCTTTGTTTTCTTTTTCTAATTTATTTTCCTTTTTTTTTTTTTTTTTCTTTTTCTGAACTTCTTTTTATCCTCTTTCTTCCCCCACCACGATTTGGGGTCTCTTCTGATTTGGTTAAAGTAATTTTCCTGGGGTCTTTGCCACCCTTTCTGTGTTTTACTTGCTCCTTCATATACTCTTATCTGGACAAAATGACAAGGCAGAAAAACTCAAAAAAAAAAAAAAAAAAAGAACAAGAGGCAGTACTGAAGGCTAGTGGCCTAATCAATACAAATATTGGTTATATGTCAGATCTAAAGTTCAGAATGAAAATTCTCAAGGTTCTATCCAGGCTCAAAAAAGGCATGGAAGATATTAGAGAAACCCTCTCTGGAGAGATAAAAGCCCTTTCTGGAGAAATAAAAGAACTAAAATCTAACTAAGTTGAAATTAAAAAAGCTATTAATGAGGTACAATAAAAAATGGAGGACCTTACTGCTAGGATAAATGAGGAGAAGAAAGAATTAGTGATATAGAAGACCAAATGACAGAGAATGAAGAAGCTGAGCAAAAGAGGGACAAGCAGCTACTGGACCACGAGGGGAGAATTTGAGAGATAAGTGATACCATAAGACGAAACAACATTAGAATAATTTGGATTCCAGAAGAAGAAGAAAGAGAAAGGGGAGCAGAAGGTATATTGGAGAGAATTATTGTAGAGAATTTCCCTAATACGGCAAAGGGAACAAGTATCAAAATCCAGGAGGTGCAGAGAACCCCCCTCAAAATCAACAAATATAGGTCCACACAATGTCATTTAATGGTGAAACTGATGAGTCTTAGTGACAAGAGAAAATCCTGAAAGCATCCCGGGAAAAAAAGTCTGTAACATAAAATGGTAAAAATATTAGATTGCAGCAGACATCCACAGAGACGTGGCAGGACAGAAAGAACTGGCATGATACATTCAGAGCACTAAACAAAAAAAATATGCAGCCAAGAATACTATATCCAGCTAGTCTATCATTGAAAGGAGAAGGAGAGATAAAAATCTTCCAGAACGAACAAAAACTGAAAGAATTTGCAAACACCAAACCAGCTCTACAGGAAATATTGAAAAGGGTCCTCTAAGCAAAGAGAGAGCCTAAAAGTAGATCAGAAAGTAACACAGACAATATACAGAACAGTCACCTTACAGGCAATACAATGGCACTAAATTCATGTCTCTCAATAGTCACCCTGAATGTTAATAGGCTAAATGCCCCAATAAAAAGACACAGGGTATCAGAATGGATAAAAAAACAAAACCCATCAAAATGTTGCCTACAAGGAACTCATTTTAAACCTGAAGACAACTCCAGATTTAAAGTGAGGGGGTGGAAAACAATTTACCATGCCAATGGACATCAGAAGAAAGCTGGGCTGGCAAATTTTATATCAGATCAATTAGGTTTTAAGCCAAAGACTATAATAAGAGATGAGGAAGGACACTATATCATACTTAAAGGGTCTGTCCAACAAGAAGATCTAACAATTTTAAATATTTATTCCCTTAATGTGGGAGCAGCCAACTATATAAACCAATTAATAACAAAATCAAAGTAACACATCAACAATAATACAATAATAGTAAGGGACTTTAACACTCCCCTCACTGAAAGGGACAGATCATCCAAGCAAAAGATCAACAAGGAAATAAAGGCCTTAAATGACACACTGGACCAGATGGACATTACAGATATATTCAGAACATTCCATCCCAAAGCAGCAGAATACACATTCTTCTCTAGTGCACATGAAACATTCTCCAGAATAGATTACATCCTGGGTCCTAAATCAGATATCAACTGGTATCAAAAGACTGGGATCATTCCCTGCATATTTTCAGACCACAATTCTCTAAAGCTAGAACTCAATCACAAGAGGAAATTTGGAAAGAACACAAATACATGGAGACTAAACAGCATCCTTCCAAATAATGAAGGGTCAACCAGGAAATTAAAGAAGAATTGAAAAAATTCATGGAAACAAATGATAATGAAAACACAACATTTCAAAATCTGTGGTACACAGCAATGGCAGTCCTGAGAGGAAAATATATAGCCATACAAGCCTTTCTCAAGAAACAAGAAAGGTCTCAAATACACAACCTAACTCTACACTTTAAGGAGCTGGAGAAAGAACAGCAAAGAAAGCCTAAACCCAGCAGAAGAGAAATAATAAAGATCAGAGAAGAAATTAATGAAATAGAAGCCACAATAACAATAGAACAAATCAATGAAACTAGGAGCTGGTTCTTTGAAAGAATTAATAAGATTGATAATCCCCAGGGCAGAATTGTCAAAAAGAAAAGAGAAAGGATCCAAATAAATAAAATCATGAATGAAAGAGGAGAGTTCACAACTAACATCAAAGAAATACAAACAATTAGGACATACTATGAGCAACACTACACCAACAAATGTGACAATCTGGAAGAAATGGATGCATTCCTAGAGACATATAAACCACCACAACTGAACAAGGAAGAAGTAGAAAACCTGAACAGACCCATAACCAGTAAGGATATTGAAAGAGTCATCAAATATCTCTAAAAAAACAAAAGCCCAGAACCAGATGGCTTCCCAGGGGTATTCTACCAAACATTTAAAGAAGGAGTAATTCCTATTCTCCTGAAACTATTCCAAAATAGAAATGGAAGGAAAACTTCCAAACTAATTTGATGAGGCCAGCATCACCTTGATCCCAAAACCAGACAAGGATCCCATCAAAAAAAAGAGAATTACAGACCAATATTCTTGATGAACACAGATGTGAAAATTCTCACCAAAATACTAGCCAACAGGATTCAACAGTACATTGAAAGGATTATTCACCACAACCAAGTGGGATTTATTCCAGAGCTGCAAGGTTGGTTCAACATCCGCAAATCAATCAATGTGATACAACACATTAATAAAAGAAAGAACAAGAACCATATGATACTCTCAATAGATGCTGAAAAAGCATTTGACAAAGTACAGCATCCCTTTCTGCACAAAACTCTTCAAAGTGCAGGGATAGAGGGCACATACCTCAATATCATCAAAGCCATCTATGAAAAACCCACCGCAAATGCCATTCTCAATGGAGAAAAACTGAGAGATTTTCTGCTAAGATCAGGAACACAGCAGGGATGTCCATTATCACCCACTGCTATTCAACACAGTACTAGAAGTCCTAGCCTCAGCAATCAGACAACAAAAAGAAATTGAAGGCATCCAAATCGGCAAAGAAGAAGTCAAACTATCACTCTGTGCAGATGATATGATACTATATGTGGAAAACCCAAAAGACTCCACTCCAAAACTGCTAGAACTTGTACAGGAATTTAGTAGTGTCAGGATATAAAATCAATGCACAGAAATCAGTTGCATTTCTCTACACCAACAACAAGACAGAAGAAAGGGAAATTAAGGAGTCAGTCCCATTTACAATTGCACCCAAAACTATAAGATACCTATAATAAACCTAACCAAAGAGGCTAAGAATCTATACTCAGAAAACTATAATGTACTCATGAAAGAAATTGAGGAAGACACAAAGAAATGGAAGAATGTTTTATGCTCCTGGATTGGAAGAACAAATATTGTGAAAAGGTCTATGCTATCTAAAGCAATCTACACATTTAATGCAATAACTATCAAAATCCCACCTATTTTTTTCAAAGAAATGGAAAAAATAACCCTGAAATGTATATGGAACCAGAAAAGACCTCGAAAAGCCAAAGGAATATTGAAAAAGAAAGTCAAAGTTGGTGGCATCACAATTTTGGACTTCAAGCTCTATTACAAAGCTGTCATCATCAAGACATGTGGCATGGTACTGGCACAAAAGCAGACACATAGATCAATGGAACAGAAGAGAGAGCTCAGAAATAGACCCAAGACATGTGGCATGGTACGGGCACAAAAGCAGACACATAGATCAATGGAACAGAATAGAGAGCTCAGAAATAGACCCTCAGCTCTATGGTCAAATAATCTTTGACAAAGCAGGAAAGAATGTCCAATGGAAAAAAGACAGCCTCTTTAATAAATGGTGTTGGGAAAATTCAATGGCCACATGCAGAAGAAAGAAACTGGACCATTTCCTTATGCCACACACGAAAATAGACTCAAAATGGATGAAGGACCTCAATGTGAGAAAGGAATCCATCAAAATCCTTGAGGAGAACACAGGCAGCACCCTCTTCAACCTCAGCTGCAGCAGCATCTTCCTAGGAACATCACCAAACACAACAGAAGCAATGGCAAAAATGAACTATTGGGATTTCATCAAGATCAAAAGCTTTTGCACAGCAAAGGAAACAGTTAACAAAACCAAAACACAACTGACTGAATGGGAGAAGATATTTGCAAATGACATATCAGATAAAGGGCTAGTGTTCTAAATCTATAAAGAACTTAGCAAACTCAACACCCAAGAACAAATAATGCAATCAAGAAATGGGCAGAAGACATGAACAGACATCTGCAAAGAAGACATCCAGATGGCCAACAGACACATGAAAAAGTGCTCCCCATCACTTGGCATAAGGGAAATACAAATCAAAACCACGATGAGATACCACCTCACACCAGTCAGAATGGCTAAAATTAACAAGTCAGGAAATGACAGATGCTGGTGAGGATGCGGAGAAAGGGGAACCTTCCTACACTGTTGTTGGGAATGCAAGCTGCTGCAACCACTCTGAAAAACAGCATGGAGGTTCCTCAGAAATTTGAAAGGAGAACTACCCTATGACCAGCAATTGCACTACTGGGTATTTACCCTAAAGATACAAACGTAGTGATCCGAAGGAGCATGTACATTCGAAAGTTTATAGCAGCAATGTCCACAAGAGCCAAACTATGGAAAGAACCTAGATGTCCATCAACAGATGAATGGATCAAGAAGAGGTGGTATATATACACAATGGAATACTATGCAGCCATCAAAAGAAATGAAATCTTGCCATTTGTGATGATGCGGATGGAACTAGAGGGTATCATGCTTAGAGAAACAAGTCAATCGGAGAAAGACAACTATCATATGTTCTCCCTGATATGAGGAAGTGGAGATGCAACATGAGGAGTTAGGGGGGTAGGATAAGAATAAATGAAACAAGATGGGATTGGGAGGGAGACAAACCATAAGTGACTCTTAATCTCACAAAACAAACTGAGGGGTGCTGGGGAGAGGGGGTCGGGAGAGGGTGGTGGGGTTATGGACATTGGGAAGGGTATGTGCTATGGTGAGTGCTGTGAAGTGTTAAACCTGGAGATTCACAAACCTGTAACCCTGGGGATAAAAATACATTATATGGGGGGGGGCAAGATGGCGGGGAGTAGGAGGAGGTGCCTTTTCAGCCAGTACCCCAAAGTGAGCTGATTACCTACCAAAGAACTCCATTTGCCCTTGAAATCAGCCTGAGATCAGAATTATACACATCTGTATCTCTACAGGGGCAGAAGACGCCAGTGGGCAGGTAAAGCAGAGTGGGAAGGCGGGACTGATATCAGAAGATAAACAAAAGGGGGAGGGAGCCACCAGAGGCGACCAGTTGGAAAGTAATACCGTAATATGAGCGAGAGTGCCCTGCATCTGGGGACCAGCATTAACTTGGAGACTGGTTGAAAGCACTCCAAAAGAGCAAAGGATCTTGGGGGGAAATTGTGGGAATTGGGGTGGCTACGGACAGGACCTTAAGTCCCCGGTCCCAGGACAGCCTCCCTGGTGATGAGGCAGAGAGAATGCGGTGGAGAAACCAGGTCTTGGTCCCTAAGCTGCCAGCGCGTCGGAGAATGCGTGGGTTCTAGCTCCCGTGAGGGGATGGGAGCCACGCTGGTAGGCAGAACGCGCAAGCCCTACCTACTACAAAGCCTGAGATACACGCGTACGCCCCTCATGCTCCCCTGAGTTACAAAGGCCTGGCCGGCACTCTTTGACCCAAGCCATTGTTTCAAAGCCTAAGCCGCAGGCCCCAGACTCTCCCCTGACAGAGGTGCGCAAAAGCCCAGCCTGCTGCTCTCGGACCTGCGCCCCATTCTCAGTGCCTGAGACACGCGCGTGACCAATAGTCGCCCATGAAAGAGGTGCGCACAAGCCGGGCACTCTTAGACCCAGCAAGACCAGGCACTCCCAGCCCGGGCCAGCGGCAAAATCTCAGTGTGCAATTGCTGCTTGGAACCTCTCTGGCGGTCAGGAGCTCCCAGACAGCTGCCACTGCCTTGACTTTGGGTACAAGCAAAAGATCCTGCACCCCCAGGGTCCGCAACTTGGAACCTGCTCTGCCAGCAGCCAAGGGGGAACTTATTTAGGCTCTGCACCCAGACTGAGGCTTCTCTCTGAGAGGGAGATCAGAGTGCGGTTTGTTTTCCTCTAAAACTACAAAAACCATCAAAGGCGGTCAAAGTGAGAGAAAAAAAAAGTGAACAAACATAAAAACCGCCAGAGAACAAAAGCCTGAAAAGACCCAGTTTCCTCAGAGCCCACCCCCTTGAGGGGGGTGGGAGGACTTAACTCAGGAAATAGCATTGACTGACAATCCACGTGGCAGGCCCCTCCCCCAGAAAACAAAGAAAGAAAAAAAAAAGAGAGAGAAAAAAAAAAAAAGGACTACAGGAGAACAACCACCACTTCATAGGAAAACTTGTATTGTTGACTCGTTCCCACTATTCCGGAACATATATATATATATATTTTTTTTTTACACAGAGGTAATTTTTTTAACCTATTTACCATCAAAGCGAGCTGTACAGTACATCAAATTCCATAATACCCTTCTAACCTGAACTTTTTGATACATACACCTATGTTTTACTTTTGCATTTTTTTGAGTTCCTTTTTTTAAATTTTAGTTTAGTTTAGTCTAGTTTATTCCTTTTTATTTTTATCCTCTAATATTCATATAGAGTTAAACTTCAAAGTAATCCCCTTTCCTCAATCAATACTACCCCTATAGGTAAACCAATTTTTAATCCCCCTTATCTTAGAAAAGTTGAGTCCTTTAACAAAGATATCAAGATACATCCAGGAAGAATCAAAACAAACTTCCTCGCACACACTGAGAATTTATAAGAACTCTCCCATCTTCTTCTTCCACCAGTGTTTCTGTGTTTTTGTGTTTGTCCTGATAGCATATAAATCTTACACTTGCAGTTCTTTTTGATGAGGTTCTTCCTTTATTTGCATATTTTTTTTTTCTCTTGTCATATACTTGTATCAGTCTTTTTGTCTCTTTTTGTTTGTGTACTTCATAAATCTTACCTTGGGGCCCATCTGGGCTGAACCTTCTCTTTCATCTTCCCTTTCTTTCCTGTCTCTCTCTCTCTCTTTTTTTTTTTTTCTTTTTCTTTTCTTTTGTCTCTCATTTAGGTGGGGAATCGTGATTGCTCAGAAGTGTTCCAGGGTGCACCTTGACTGAATCACAGTTGATACACCCAGCTACATCTGTTCAGTCATCTCCCATCAAAATTACTAGGAGGAGGAATGCCCAACAGAAAAAAAATACAGAGGATGGACCTTCTGCAACAGAGCTAACGGCTATCATCATACACAATATGTCGGAAAGAGAATCCAGGCAATAGCTAGGTTGGAGAAAGCCATGGATGACTAAACGGAATTGATTAGGGCCGAACTGAAAGCGACCAGACAGGATGTTCACAATGTTAGGGCAGAGATTAAAGCTACCAGGGAGGAGGTTCACAATGCTCTCAATGAGTTCCAATCTAATCTAAACTCTCTCAAAGCTAGGGTAACTGAGACAGAAGATAGAATTAGTGATCTGGAAGACAAACAGATAGAGAGAAAGGATCAGGAGGAAGCCTGGAACAAACAGCTTAGAAACCACAAAAACAGAATCAGGGAAATAAATCATGCCATGAAGCATTCCAACATCAGAATTATTGGAATCCAAGAAGAGGAGGAGAAAGAAAAAAGTCTAGAAGATATCATGGAACAAGTCCTTCATGAAAATTTTCCCAATCTTGCGAATGGAACCAGCATTCATGTACTAGAGGCTGAAAGGTCTCCACCCAAGATTATACATTCCAAAAAAAAATCACGACACCTGATAGTCAAATTGAGGAATTATAATTGTAGTTATAATTTCTTGAAAGCCGCCAGGGCAAAGGGGCTCCTTACTTACAGAGGGAAGCCCATCAGAATAATGTCAGACCTGTCGACAGAGACCTGGCAAGCCAGAAAAGACTGGCAAGATATACTCAGGGCACTAAATGAGAAGAACATGCAGCCAAGAATACTTTATCCAGCAAGACTGACATTCAAAATGGATGGAGAGATAAAGAGTTTCCAAGACCAGCAAGGCTTAAAAGACTATGCAACCACCAAGCCGACACTGCAGGAAATATTTATGGGGGTTCTATAAAAGAGGAAAAATCCCAAGAATAGCATTGAACAAAAATGTAGAGACAGTCTACAGAAAGAAAGACTTCAAAGGTAACTCGATGTCAATAAAAATGTATCTATCAATAATCACTCTCAATGTGAATGGCCTAAATTTGCCCATAAAATGGCACAGGGTTGCAGATTGGATAGAACGACAGGACCCATCCATATGTTGTCTACAAGAGACCCATTTTGAACCTAAAGATACACGCAGACTGAAAGTGAAGGGATGGAGAAGCATCTTTCATGCCAATGGGCCTCAAAAGAAGGCTGGGGTAGCGATTCTCATATCAGATAAATTAAACTTTAAACTGAAGACTGTAGTCAGAGATACAGAAGGACACTACATAATTCTTAAAGGGACTATCCACCAAGATGATCTAACAATTGTAAATATCTATGCTCCCAATATGGGAGCAGCCAATTACATAAGAAAAATGTTAATCAAGATAAAGAGTCATATTGATATGAATACACTAATCATAGGAGATCTTAACACGCCTCTCTCAGAAATAGATCATCAAAGCAGGAAATCAATAAAGAAACAAGAGCATTGAATAACACATTGGACCAGATGGACCTCATAGATATATACAGAACATTCCACCCTAAAACAATAGAATACTCATTCTTCTCAAGTGCACACAGAACCTTCTCCAGAATAGACCATATACTGGGTCACAAATCAGGACTCAACCGATACCAAAAGACTGAGATTATTCCCTGCATATTCTCAGATCACAATGCTTTGAAACTGGAGCTCAATCACAAGGAAAAGTTCAGAAGGAACTCAAACACCTGGAAGCTAAAGACCACCTTGCTTAAGAATGCTTGGATCAACCAGGAGATCAAAGAAGAACTGAAACAATTCATGGAAACCAATGAGAATGAAGACACTTCGGTCCAAAACCTATGGGATACAGCAAAGGCGGTCCTAAGGGGAAAATATATAGCCATCCAAGCCTCGCTCAAAAAAATTGAAAAATCCAGAACACACCAGCTGTCTCTACACCTTAAAGAACTGGAGGATCAACAACAAATCAAACCAACTCCACACATAAGAAGGGAAATCATCAAGATTAGAGCTGAGATCAATGAGGGAGAAACCAGAGATACAGTAGAACGTATCAATGAAACTAGAAGCTGGTTTTTTGAAAGAATCAATAAGATCAATAAGCCACTGGCTACACTAATCCAAAAGAAAAGAGAGAAAGCCCAAATTCATAAAATTATGAATGAAAAGGGAGATATCACAACAAACACCAAGGAAGTAGAAACAATCATCAGAAGTTATTATGAACAGTTATATGCCAATAAGCTTAGCAACCTAGATGAAATGGATGCATTCCTGAAAAACTATAAACTCCCAAAATTGAACCAGGAAGAAATGGACAAACTGAATAGACTGATATCTAATAACGAGATTGAATCAGTGATCAAAAACCTCCCAAAAAACAAGAGCCCAGGACCTGATGGATTCCCTGGGGAATTCTACCAAACCTTCAAAGAAGAAAAAACACCTATTCTCCTGATGCTGTTTCAAAAAATTGAAGCAGAAGGAAACTTCCAGACTCTATCTACGAAGCCAGCATTACCCTGATCCCCAAACCAGGAAAAGATCCTACCAAAAAGGAGAATTTCAGACCAATATCACTGATGAATATGGATGCTAAGATTCTCAACAAGATTCTAGCCAAAAGGATCCAATAGCACATTAAAAAGATTATCCACCATGATCAGGTGGGATTCCTCCCTGGGCTACAAGGATGGTTCAACATTCGCAAATCAATCAATGTGATACAACAAATTAATATGAGAAGAGAGAAGAACCACATGGTCCTCTCAATTGATGCAGAAAGAGCATTTGACAAAATCCAGCATCCGTTCCTGATTAAAACGCGTCAAAGTATAGGGATAGAGGGAACATTCCGAGCCTCATCAAATCTATCTATGAAAGACCCACAGCAAATATCATCCTCAATAGGAAAAAGCTTGCAGCCTTCCCATTGAGATCAGGAACAAGACAAGGATGCCCACTTTCACCACTCTTGTTCAACATAGTATTAGAAGTCCTAGCAACAGCAATCAGAGAACAAAGAGAAATAAAAGGTATCCAACGTGCAGAAATCAGTGGCGAAAATAAACTTTTGGGACTTCATCAAAATCAAAAGCTTCTGCACAGCAAAGGAAACAGTCAAAAAAACAAAGAGGCAACCTATGGAATGGGAGAAGATATTTGCAAATGACAGTACAGACAAAAGGTTGATATACAGGATCTATAATGAACTCCTTAAACTCAACACACACGAAACAGGCAAACATATCAAAAAATGGGAAGAAAATATGAACAGACACTTCTCCAATCAAGACATACAAATGGCTATCAGACACATGAAAAAATGTTCATCATCACTAGCCCTCAGGGAGATTCAAATTAAAACCACATTGAGATATCACCTTACACCAGTTAGAATGGCCAAAATTAACAAAACAGGAAACAACATGTGTTGGAGAGGATGTGGAGAAAGGGGAACCCTCTTACACTGTTGGTGGGAATGCAAGTTGGTGCAGCCTCTTTGGAGAAGAGTGTGGAGATTCCTCAAGAAATTAAAAATAGAACTTCCCTATGACCCTGCCATTGCACTTCTGGGTATTTAGCCAAAGATACAGATGTCATGAAAAGAAGGGCCATCTGTACCCCAATGTTTATAGCAGCAATGGCCACGGTTGCCAAACTATGGAAAGAACCAAGATGCCCTTCAACGGATGAATGGATAAGGAAGATGTGGTCCATATACACTATGGAGTATTATGCCTCCATCAGAAAGGACGAATACCCAACTTCTGTAGCAACATGGACAGGACTGGAAGAGATTATGCTGAGTGAAATGAGTCAAGCAGAGAGAGTCAATTATCATATGGTCTCACTTATTTGTGGAGCATAACAAATAGCATGGAGGACAAGGGCTGTTAGATAGGAGAATGGAGTTGGGAGAAATTGGAAGAGGAGGTGAACCATGAGAGGCTATGGACTCCGAAAAACAATCTGAGGGGTTTGAAGTGGCAGGGGGGTGGGAAGTTGGGGTACCGGGTGGTGGGTATTATGGAGGGCATGGATTGCATGGAGCACTTGGTATGGTGAAAAAATAATGAATACTGTTTTTCTGAAAATAAATAAATTAATTTATATGAAAAAATACATTATATGTTTATTAAAAAAAAAAAATTGAACCTATGACCCTAATCCAGGTTCCACTGATTGCTCTGTATCACCTTGGGCCATCAGAAATTACACATGGAGGCATGTAAATTTTTTATAACCTCTGCTAAAAAAATTAAATTTTTTGCAAATTTTGAATTAATATTTTAATTTCAAGGTCTATCAGGAAAAAAGTAGGGCTCAGGTAAAACAGCATTTAGCTAATACTATAGTTAAAGGTTTGTAAAATTATATTTAGTGTGGTGGGAATTTAAACCTCTTCTTTTAAAACTTAACACTTATCTGTATATGAATAGAAAATGGAGGAATATATGCCCAACTATTAACAGTAACTAGTAAGAGTGGGGGAAAAGAACTGACATTCATTAGATTCAAATTTTAAATATACTTTAAAAATTTTTACTATACTACACGTTTAAAATAGAGTATGTTATCTATTGTTTAAATATACTTTTATAGTAGAGTAAGAATATTTTATGTATTGTTTTTATGTGAGCTTAATCAATAGAAGAAAATTACTCTTCATATATGGAAGGGAGAAAGCATAGTGGCATTTGGAACACGTAATGAGGTAAGAGAAAATGGCAAATGTAAACATTCTTAAGAACCTTAAAATGGAAATAAAATAATGACTAAAATGATTGTGATGTGGAGACTTTTAAGACCTTTACCAAATCAAATGATTCTTCTTTTGTGACTTAAAAACTTTAAAAAGGAAACATAATCAGTACCTAGAGATGCATCAGAAGAAACTTGAGGAAGAACATAGATGAAAAAAAAAAAAAAGGAAGAAAAACCAGTAACATCTCTCTGCCTTCATAGAATTGTATAACAGTAGAGACAATATGCCAAAAATTTTTTAAACCCCCTATCCTTTCACAATTATTTTACCCTCCCCCAATTCTTCTGGCTAGGAAAATTGAAGCAAATGGATATGCCTCCTATTGTATCCTTCCACTCTATGGTTTTGCCTTCCACTTACTCCCAGAGTCCTTAGAATCCTCTCCATTCCATCAGGATGGGGAAAAAAAAAAAAAGTTGGAGAGATGCACTAGTAACCATGTGTGGAAATGACCATGCCTCAGTTACATGGCCCCACCTGCTATAAAAGGGTGGGGAAATGCAGTCCAGATACAAGTCTAAGAAGCTGCCAATGAGCAATGAGAGGCTCCACCACAATGGCCAAGGAAAATATGACCCAGAGGTTCTGATATAGGGCAAAGAGCCAGAATTTCCCCTCTTAGATTTCTAAATCCTATGTGATGACTAGGATGGAAATTAGAGAAAATATTAAATTATATATGATGCCTTCTCTACTCATTTTACCTTCAAGAAAATCATCTGCCTTAAAGTTGGGTTTTTATTTTTAATGTTTGGGACTTATAAACTATAAGCAACATAAAAATATAATATGACATTTTAGTAAAGAGTTTCTTTTTTTTTAAGATGTATGTATTTATTTGAAAGAGAGTGTGGGTGGGGGGAGGGGTAGAGGGAAACGGAGAGAGAGAAAATCTCAAGCCAACTTCTCACTGAGTGAAGAGCCTGATGCTGGCTCCATGGATCCCAGGACCCTGAGATCATGACCTGAGCCGAAATCAAGAGTCACCCCTCAACAAACTGAAACACCTAAGCACCTTTATAAAGAGTTTCTTAAAGGACAAATATGCTATAGCTCACAGACTATCTGCACATAGTGATTTGTAAAGTATTATTCTCATTATAAAGAATGACAGAGCTTAGATATTCTCATCCTTAGGTACTAGCATTATAAAAGTCTTTTACAGTGAATAGACATAGACACTATACCAGTTATACCATTGTTAGCACAATATTCAGGTTCTATACTAGTAATAAAGGACTAGAAAGAAAACTTCTAGAATTTACCATATAATATATTGATCAAAAACATTTTGGTTTACAATGAGGTTGTAAAATAAAAATAAAAGGAGAGTAATAATTATAGGAAGGGGTATTCTTAATTGAGGCTAGGATAGGTAGATATTTCTCTCCTACAAGCTTTTAAAATATTGCTTTTCCCAAACACTGTGGCAAAAGAAAAATAATAGCTGAGGATTAGTGTGTCTTCTCTTACCTATGGTGTGGAAGTGGGAGCTCTATCACCCAACCCAACAAAATACTTTAAAACACATGGAATAGCAGCTGGCCAAGAAGGAAGAAAGAGATGAATATTTCCCTGACAAGAAAACAAGAATTAGCAATAGGCTTCAAAAGCAGACTCTGCTGATAAAGAAAGGGTTTTCTAAATTACTTTGTGCTAAACTCTGTTTGGGCTACAATAACAAAATACCATAGACTAGGTGGCTTATAAACAATAGAAATTTATTTCTTACAGTTCTTGAGACTGGGAAGTCCAAGACCAAGTTACCAGCAGATTTCACGTCTGGTGAGAGCCTGTTTCCTGGTATATAAATGGCTTTTTTTTTTTTTTTTTCACTGTGTCTTCACATGGTGAAAAAGGGAAAAGAGCTCTCTTGGCTCTCTTTTATAAGGGATTTGCCCCCATGACCAAATTACCTTCCAAAGGCTGCATCTCCAAATATCACCACATTAGGAGAACAGGTTTCAACGTAAGAATTTTGGGGGACATATTCAGTGTATAGTATTTTGCCACCCCCCTTAGTCTGTCAAGATGAACACCACATTGATGGTAGAATTTTACATAAGGGCAATTGCATTATCCAGATGGAATTAAAGGATTAGAGATAAAGGCAGAGAAAGGAAAGCTGATGATAAAGCTATTGCCCCAACCTATGTGTTTGAGAGGTTTCAGAGGGAACTGCTGACAGAGATTATGGTTGTGTTTCCTATTGGAACTCTAGGAGGACAGATACTCCACCCAAGCCTGGAAAAGGCTATATCTAAGTAAACAGAGCAGTACATCACAGTTAGGCAGACTGAGGGTATGAGCTCAGTTTTGACCCCTGTGTGGAATAAGAACACTTACTTGCATGCACAGCCCCAAAATTAGGCATGATAATTTATAGACTATCCAGTTGGAGAGCTGACAGAAGTAGCTATCATTCCAGTGGCAGAGGAAAAGGTCATAGAAGACATGTCTGTCACTGCATATATAAGTTACAACCAGAATTTTGGAAGCATCTAAACACCAAACACCAGTTAAAGCCATAGGAGAGTACTGGGTTTTTAAATCTCCCAAGGAGATTCTAATATGTAGTCAAAGTTGAGAACAACTGCCTTTGAGAAAATTTACTAACAGACATGAAATTTTTCAACTTCAAGAAAGCATTGTGTGATGCATTTTCATATATGCTATGTTTGATTTCATGCTAATCCCAAGATTAGAAAAACTGATCTTACTTTTCTGATGATAATCTTAAACCTTAAAATAGGTGACTTGCTCAGATGAGTTGGACAGTAGGGATGGGATTCAAATGGACTCTTTATTTAAAACTGAACTTTGTTCTCATTTAACTTAGCCTTTAACACACATTGTTTTCTGTGCTTTCTATCCTTGTATAGGCTGCATACTTTATGAAACACTTTTTTGGATATTCTCTCTGGAAAAATAATTATTATTCTGGCTATCCCTCTTCCTTCATGATTATAATAGGATATGCAGTTAAGGACAATGACATGGGTTTTTAAGACCACAGTTGCCCTGAACTTGGATTATTATACCTCCTACTTTGATAATACTCTTTAAAGATCCAAGGGATGCCTGGGTGGATCAGTCAGTTAGAATCTGCCTTGGCTCAGGTCATGATCCCTGGGTCCTGGGATGGAGCCCCATATTGGGTTCCTTGCACAGCTGGGAGCTTGCTTCTCCCTCTTCCTCTGCCACTCCCCCTGCTTGTGCTCACTTTCTCTCTCTCTCTCTCCCTCTTTCTCTAACAAATAAATAAGATCCTTTTTTTTTTAAGAGAGATTCTTTATGATATATTAGTTTAAGCAATAAAACATTGTACCACCATTTTACCTAAAAGATACTGAGATCTATAAGAACTGTGACATAATTAAGCCAAGATTTATAGAGATACTACTGTATGCAAGGTGCCATTCCTGCCATCAAGAAGTGCAAAGCCTTGTAGAAGAGCCAAACACAATAATAATCATAAATCACCATGTGCAGATACTATGCCAGAGACTCTACATGCAAAGGTTATTTAAGCCTTAGAGCAGAGTTACGAGTTAGGGGTCATTATATCTGTTTTACAAATAAGGAAACTGGGGAAAGGGAAATGAAATTACTTGTCCATAATCACACACCTAATGAGATATAAAGTCTGAATGTAATGTGATATATGTCAAGATAGTAGACCTTAATTCTTTAAATTCTTTAAAAAAGTACATTTTATTTTGGGTGAGCAGGGAAAGATAGGATAATCTCTGGATTAGGCACTATCTTATCCTTTGATAAACTTTTCCCTGTAAGAGATGCTGGATGCCCATGATGAGTTTGAGAAGCATTGCAAACCAAGAGATAGGCCGAAATTCTGGTTAGCAGTCCAGATCCCCAGGCCACATTCCCTGTACAGAAGTAGCACACAGTCTAACCTCGGTGCTACTCTGATTTTCAGACGCACGATAGATCCAGTAAGATCCAGTTCACAGCTGTATTTCATAAGATAGCATTGACCACATGATATCACACTTACTCGTTTATATGACTGTTTTGCCCATTATACTACAAACTTCTACAGGGCAACAATTGCATTCCATAGCACCTATATACAGTTCCTGGCAACCACTATTTTATGTTGAATTTAATGGAAACAATATCACTTTGTGCTAGTAAACATCATCCAAAACTGGGACGCCTGGCTGGCTCAGTTGGTTAAGCAACTGCCTTTGGCTCAGGTCATAATACTGGAATCCCAGGATCAAGTCTCACCTCTGGGCTCCCTGTTCAGCAGGAAGTCTACTTCTTTATCTGACCCTCCCCCACAACCCCATACTGTCTCATTCTCTCTCAAATAAACAAAAAAAATCTTTAAAACAAAAACAGAAAACATCATCCAAAACTAAAATGACAGACTGTTAACCTAGCTTGAAACACCAAATCACTCCCTCACTCCAGAAGATCTATTAACATTTCTAGAGTGACTTGAAACAGAACATGATGGTAGATGCCAAAAGAGCCAGATGTATTTCAGGATCCATTTTCCTTAGGCTTTTTAGGCCATATGGCTCTTACCATTCCATAATGAGTCTTCAGGTTTAAGATTCAGAAGTCCATCATTTCCAGAACGCACATCCCAGACACAGAGCCTGGGCTATTTTGTTCCCAAGTTGACTTGGCTCTGGATCATGGTGTGATGAATTTATTATCTATAGCAGCAGGCATGGTGCTTTTTAAAAGCAAAATGCTAGAAACAGAAGCCCATTGATTTAAAAAAAAAAAAAGTCAAAACTTTGCCAATTTTCTCCAAATACCATCAGAGTAAACTATCATCAAACAAAAATTATTCTCCCCATGAATGATAGCATGGAACAAATTTATTGAATTCTCAACTCCTTTGGAAGACTAAAGACAACCTAAGAAAACTTATCTAATTATCCTGCATATATACAGCAACATGTGAACATTAGTGTATGTTATTGACTAACAGAACAGCTAAGACTACTGAGAACTTTACACAGAATTATCCAAGAGTATGAGCTAATAATGATGACATTAAAAGGATGTACTGATCTTTGCAGTATGGTTTGAAGCCGTAAAGAATTGCAAATGACAACAACTACATTTTGATGTGCAGATAAAGGTCTAACATAAGGTAACTTTGCCTTTGAGCCTTTTATAATAATGTACCATAAACTCAAGGGATCCTCTTCCATTTTTTCTATAGAAACACAGATTGGCTTTATTTCCCAACACTGCACCTTTGATTACTACAAAGATGTCTCTACTCTTATGATGCTTGACTAAACATAATTATACTACCATTTTCCAATTTATATTGGAAGCACTACCATGAAAAGTCTGGTTTTAGTTATAGTTCTTCTCTGCATAAAAATAAAGGTAGTAAATATGTCTAATACCATCATATGTCAATATTAGCAAAAGAAAATAGGTCAACTGACCAGGGATTTCCTTTAAAAGTTGCTATTAAATTTAGAAGATTAAAGTAATAAATATCAACACTGATGAAGCTGGGACACCAGTCAATACTGTGTAGGAAATTAAACATCAAAACCACAGCATTGACTTGAATGCAGACCATTGAGAATAAACACAGAGTCTTTAGTATGTTATGAAATCCAAACCTCTGACATTCATTGTATTTTTGCTGTTAGATTACCCACTTCATTAGCTAGCCAAAAACTATTATTTTTCCTTAGTGGAAGGTATTATTTATTCTTTGGTATTGAAAGGAAGCAAAACCTCAAATGCCAAAAACACTTCACTATTCTTCACCTGTACTTATCTCTGTTTAACTTCTCAAAAACATTATAATAATAATAAAAACAAAAATCACTTTCTCTACCAATGCCTCAAATATTGCAATTAAGAGCTGATATTTAATTCTACTAGCAAAGAGGTATATTGAAAGTTCATGAACAACATAGGATTGATGTGAAAAAGAAAGCTAGTCTGGGAGTAAAGCAAGGTATCTATGGAATGGAAAAATTTTGAAGAGGTAAGATTGAATAAAAACATAGTACAAAAAATAATACTAATAAATTATACTGTCTAGTAATTGCAATAGGTAAGGATTTGAAAACTGAAATTGAATCGCCTAAAACAGAGTTATAGGACAAAAAAATGTTTCAAACTGTATGACTTGTTTTGAACACAAGTATATAAATATATTGGAAAAAAGAAGTATTTTTAGGTCTTGACCAGACTCAGTAGGAAAAAAGAGATCATGATAAATTCATAATATAACTTAATATAGGTCCTGTGTACCTGATATTCTTGGTTTACTTCAGATCTTGTGATTGCATAATTGTTTCTAACAATGTCATAGGAAGTTATAATAAAAAGGCAAATAAATATAGATAAATAAAAATTATTACATTACTATTCATTGCAGAGATAAACAGAAACAATCTAAATGGCTAAAAAACTGAGAACAAATCAAATATCTTTAAGATTATATTACAAATCTGTAGTGATCAAGACAGTATGGTACTGGCACAAAACTAGACACGTAGATCAATGAAACAGTTGAAAACCCAGAAATGGACCCATAACTATATGGTCAACTAATTTTTGACAAAGCAGGAAAGAATACCCAATGGAAGAAAAGACCATTTGTTGAAGACCATTTCTTCAACAAATGGTGTTGGAAAAACTGGACAACAGCATAAGAGAATGAAACTGGACCACTTTCTTACATCATACAAAAAACTAAATTCAAAATGGATGGAAAACCTAAATACGAGACAGGAAACCATCAAAATCCTGGAGAAGAAAATAAGCAGTAACCTCTTTTACACTGGCCATAGCAAATTCTTACTAGATACATCTCCTGAGGCAAGGGAAACAAAAGTAAAAATAAATTATTGGGACTTCATCAAGATAAAATCTTATGAACAAGGGAAACCATAAAACTAAAAGGCAACATTTATAATGGGAGAATACATTTGCAAATGACATATCTGATAATGGGTTAGTATCAAATCTGTAAAGAACTTATAAAACTCAATACCCTAAAAACAAATAATCCAGTTAAGAAATGGGCAGAAGACATGAATAGACAGATGGAAAATAGGCACATGAAAAGATAAATGTTCAACAGCACTCATCATCAGGGAAATACAAATCAAAACTACACTGGTCAGAATGACTAAAATTAACAACACAGGAAACAACAAATGTTGGTAAGAATGCAAACTGGTGCAGCCACTCTGGGAAACAGTATGGTTGTTCCTCAAAAAGTTAAAAATAGAACTAGCCTATGACCCCAGCAATTACACCACTAGGTATTTACCCAAAGGACACAAAAATACAGATTTAAATGGATACATGCATCCTGATGTTTATAGCAGCATTATCAACAGTAGCAAATTATGGAAAAAGCCCAAAGGTCCAATGACTAGTGAATGGATAAAGAAGATGTTGCCTGTGAAAAAACAAAACAAAAACAAAAAACAAAAACAGGGGAGGAGTCAAGATGGCGAAGAAGTAGCAGACTGAGACAACATCAGTTAGCAGGGGATCAGCTAGATAGCTTATCAAACTATTCTGAACACCTACAAATCCAACAGGAGATTAAGAGAAAAAGAGCAACAATTCTAGAAACAGAAAATCGACGACTTTCTGAAAGGTAGGAAGAGCGGAGAAGTGAATCCAAAGCAACAGGAAGATAGACTGTGGAGGGAGGGGCCGGCTCCCGGCAAGCAGTGGAGCAACGGAGCACAAAATCAGGACTTTTAAAAGTCTGCTCCACTGAGGGACATCACTCCAGAGGCTAAACGGGGGTGAAGCCCACGTGGGGACAACGTGGCCCCACGTCCCATGGGGTCACAGAAGGATTGGGGGTGTCTGAATGTCACAGAGCTCACAGGTATTAGAGTGGAGAAGCAGGCTACAGAGACAGAGCTGAGGAGTGAGCTCTGAACTCAGGGTTACCTTGAATTGTAATACGTGACACAGACCACTGCTCTGTGAGTGGGGTCCTCACAAGATCTGGGGAGACCCCCCTGGAAGAGTTCAGGGCTTTGCGGGGTTCAAAGACTCTAGGCAGAGCTGTGTGGCAGAGACAGAGAAGCTTGGTCACAGGCTGGTTGAGCTCAGAGAGCAGCCAGAGGCCAGGGAGATGGGAGTGATTGAGTGCTTTTCTCTGATGGTTCACTGAGGAGTGGGGCCCTGAGCTCTCGGCTCCTCTGGGCCAGAGATTGGGAGGCCACCATTTTCATCCCTGTCCTCCGGAACTGTACAGAAAGCATTCAGTGGACAAAAGCTCCTGAAAGTGAACCCGAGTGGATTACTTAGCCTGGCCACTGGTAAGAGCGGTGCAAGTCTACCTGGGGCAAAAATGCTTGAGAATCACTACAGCAGGCCCCTCCCTCAGCAAATCAACAAGAAACCCAGCCAAGACCAAGTTCACTTACCAAGAAGAACAGCGGAATTCCAGAGGAGGAAAAAGCAAAGCATGGAATTCATGGCTTTCTCCCCATGAATCTTTAGTCTTGCAAAGTTAATTAATTTTTTTAATTTAATTTTTTTTCTTCTGCTAATTTTTTTTAACTTTTACCCTTTCCTCTTTTAATGTTTTTTTAATTAGTTTATCTTAACAATGCCTTTCATAAAAAAATATTTTTTGAACCTTCATTATTATAGTCATATTTTATCCTTCATTGTATCTAACTTTATTTTTTTGTATACACATAGGGTTTTTTCTTCTATAAATTTTGGGGTACAACTTCTTCTAACAGATCAAAATACACCTTAAATCTAGCACCAGGCTTGTTCTAATATCCAGTCCGAGCAAATTCTCTCCACTTTCTTTTTCTTTATTCTCCCAACCAACTTACATTATCAACTCATTTTTTAGAAATTAAAAAAAAAATACTTTTTTTTCATCTTTATAATCATATCCCCTCCCTTCATTGTGTTTACCCTTATATATGTTTTCCATTCTTTAAAATTTTAGGAGGTAGTTTCTTCTGAGAGACCAAAATACTACCAAAATTAAGTGGGTGACCCTGTTCTAGTCACCAGTCTAATATATATATATATTTTTTTCTTTTTTAACACTTTTTCTTTATTTTTTTTCTTTTTAAAATTTTTTTTTATTTTTTTTTTCTGAACTACTTTTTACCCCCTTTCTCCCCCCAACAATTTGGGATCTCTTCTAATTTGGTTAAGCACACTTTGCTGGGGTCTTTGCCACCCTTTTAGCATTTTATTTGCTCCTTCATATATTCTTATCTGGACAAAATGACAAAGCAGAAAAACTCACCACAAAAAAAAAAAGAACAAGAGACAGTACCAAAGGCTAGGGACTTAATCAATATGGACATTGGTAATATGTCAGAACTAGAGTTCAGAATGATGATTCTCAAGGTTCGAGTCAGGCTTGAAAAAGGTATGGAAGATATTAGAGAAATCCTGTCCAGAGAAATAGAAGCCCTTTCAGGAGAAATTAATGAACTAAAATCTAACCAAGTTGAAATAAAAAAAGCTATTAATGAGGTGCAATAAAAAATGGAGACTTTTACTGCTACGATAAATGAGGCAGAGAAAGAATTAGTGATATAAAATACCAAATGACGAGAAAAAAGAAGCTGAACAAAAGAGAGACAAACTACTGGACCATGAGGGGAGAATTCGAGAGTTAAATGATACCATAAGACGAAACAACATTAGTATAATTGGGATTCCAAAAGGAGAAGAAAGAGAAAGGGGAGCAGAAGGTATATTAGAGAGAATTATTGTAGAGAATTTCCCTAATACGTCAAAGGGGACAAGCATCAAAATCCAGGAAGTGCAGAGAACCCCCCTCAAAAATCAATAAGAATAGGTCCACACCCATCATCCAATAGTAAAATTTACAAATCTTAGTGACAAAGAGAAAATCCTGAAAGCAGCCCAGGAAAAGAAGTCTATAACATAAAATGGTAAAAATATTAGATTGGCAGTGGACTTATCCACAGAAACCTGGCAGGCCAGAAAGAACTAACATGAGAAAAACATGCAGAGCACTAAATGAGAAAAACATGCAGCCAAGAATACTGTATCCAGCTAGGCTATCATTGAAAAGAGAAGGAGAGATAAAAATCTTCCAGGACAAACAAAAACTGAAAGAATTTGCAAACACCAAACCAGCTCTACAGAAAATATTGAAAGGGGTGCTCTAAGCAAAGAGAGACCCTAAAAGTAGTAGATCAGAAAGGAACAGAGACTATATACAGTAACAGTCACCTTACAGGCAATACAATGGCACTAAATTCATATCTCTCAATAGTTACCCTGAACGTAAATGGGTCAAATGCACCAATCCAAAGACACAGGGTATCAAAATGGATTAAAAAAAAATAAAAAAAATAAAAAAACAAAAAAACACCAAACCATCAATATGCTGCCTACAAGGAACTCATTTTAGACACGAAGACACCTCCAGATTTAAAGTGAGGGGGTGGAAAACAATTTACCATGCTAATGGACATCAGAAGAAAGCTGGGCTGGCAATCCTTATATCAGATTAACTAGATTTTAAGCCAAAGACTATAATAAGAGATGAGGAAGGACACTATATCATACTCTAAGGGTCTGTTCATCAAGAAGATCTAACAATTTTAAATATCTATGCCCCTAACATGGGAGAAGCCAACTATATAAACCAATTAATAACAAAGTCAAAGGAACACATTGACAATAATTCAATAATAGTAGAAGACTTTAACACCCCCCGCCCCGCTGAAATGGACAGATCATCCAAGCAAAAGATCAACAAGGAAATAAAGGCCTTAAATGACACACTGGACCAGATGGACATTACAGATATATTCAGAACATTCCATCCCAAAGCAGCAGAATACACATTCTTCTCTAGTGCACATGAAACATTCTCCAGAATTAATCACATCCTGGGTCCTAAATCAGGTCTCAACTGGTATCAAAAGATTGGGATCATTTTCTGCATATTTTCAGACCACAATTCTCTAAAGCTAGAACTCAATCACAAGAGGAAATTTGGAAAGAACTGTAATAAATGGAAACTAAATGGCATCCTTCTAAACAATGAGTGGGTCAACCAGGAAATTAAAGAAGAATTGAAAAAATTCATGGAAACAAATGATAATGAAAACACAATGGTTCAAAATCGGTGGGACACAGCAATGGCAGTCCTGAGAGGAAAATATATAGCCATACAAGCCTTTCTCAAGAAACAAGAAAGGTCTCAAATACACAACCTAACCCTACACCTTAAGGAGCTGGAGAAAGAACAGCAAAGAAAGCCTAAACCCGGCAGGAGAAAAGAAATGATAAAGATCAGAGCAGAAATCAATGAAAAAGAAACCAAAAGAACAGTAGAACAAATCAATGAAACTAGGAGCTGATTCCTTGAAAGAATTAATAAGATTGATAAACTCCTGGCCAGACTAATCAAAAAGAAAAGATAAAGGACCCAAATAAATAAAATCATGAATGAAAGAGGAGAGATCACAACTAACACTAAAGAAATACAAACAATTATAAGAACATACTATGAGCAAAACTACGCCAAAAAAATTGACAATCTGGAAGAAATGGATGCATTCCTAGAGACATATAAACTACCACAACTGAATCAGGAAGAAATACAAAACCTGAACAGACCCATAACCAGTAAGGAGATTGAAAGAATCATCAAAAATCCCCAAACAAACAAAAGCCCAGGACCAGACAACTTCCCGGGAGAATTCTTCCAAACATTTAAAGAAGAACTAATCCCTATTCTCCTGAAACTGTTCCAAAAAATAGAAATGGAAGGAAAACTTCCAAACTCATTTCATGAGGCCAGCATCACCTTGATCCCAAAACCAGACAAGAATCCCATCAAAAAAAGAGAATTACAGAGCAATATTCTTGATGAAATTCTCACCAAAATACTAGCCAATAGGATCCAACAGTACATTAAAAGGATTATTCACCACGACCAAGTGGGATTTATTCCAGGGCTGCAAGGTTGGTTCAACATCTGCAAATCAATTAATGTGATATAACACATTAATAAAAGAAAGAACAAGAACCATATGATACTCTCAATAGATGCTGAAAAAGCATTTGACAAAGTACAGCATCCCTTCCTGATCAAAACTCTTCAAAGTGTAGGGATAGAGGGCACATACCTCAATATCATCAAAGCCATCTATGAAAAACCCACCGCAAATATCATTCTCAGTGGAGAAAAACTGAGAGCTTTTCTGCTAAGGTCAGGAACACGGCAAGGATGTCCATTATCACCACTGCTATTCAACTTAGTACTAAAAGTTCTAGCCTCAGCAATCAGACAACAAAAGGAAATTAAAGGCATCCAATCGGCAAAGAAGAAGTCAAACTATCACTCTGTGCAGATGATATGATACTATATGTGGAAAACCCAAAAGACTCCACTCCAAAACTGATAAAACTTGTACAGGAATTGAGTAAAGTGTCAGGATATAAAATCAATGCACAGAAATCAGTTGCATTTCTCTACACTAACAACAAGACAGAAGAAAGAGAAATTAAGGGTCAATCCCATTTACAATTGCACCCAAAACAATAAGATACCTAAAGTAAACCTAACCAAAGAGGCTAAGAATCTATACTCAGAAAATGATTATGTACTCATGAAAGAAATTGAGGAAGACACAAAGAAATGGAAGAATGTTCCATGCTCCTGGTCTGGAAGAACAAATACTGTGAAAATGTCTATGCTATCTAAAGAAATCTACACATTTAATGCAATCCCTATCAAAATCCCACCCATTTTTTTCAAAGAAATAGAACATATAATCTTGAAATTTATATGGAACCAGAAAAGACTTCGAATAACCAAAGGAATATTGAAAAAGAAAATCAAAGTTGGTGGCATCACAATTCCGGACTTCAAGCTCTATTACAAAGCTGTCATCATCAAGACAGCATGGTACTGACACAAAAGCAGACACATAGATCAATGGAACAGAATAGAGAGCTCAGAAATAGACCCTCAGCTCTATGGTCAACTAATCTTCGACAAAGCAGGAAAGAATGTCCAATGGAAAAAAGACAGACTCTTCAATAAATGGTGCTGGGAAAATTCAACAGCCACATGCAGAAAAAACAAAAAAAAACAAAAAAAAAACAAAAAAACAAAAACGGGACCATTTCCTTATGCCACACACGAAAATAGACTCAAAATGGATGAAGGACCTCAATGTGAGAAAGGAATCCATCAAAATCCTTGAGGAGAACACAGGCAGCACCCTCCTTGACATCAGCCACAGCAACTTCTTCTTAGGAACATCACCAAAGGCAAGGGAAGCAAGGACAAAAATGAGCTATTGGGACTTCATCAAGATCAAAAGCTTTTGCACAGCAAAGGAAACAGTCAAAACCAAAAGACAACTGACAGAATGGGAGAAGATATTTGCAAACGACATATCAGATAAAGGGCTAGTATCCAAAATCTATAAAGAACTTAGCAAACTCAACACATGAAGAACAAATAATCAATCAAGAAATGGGCAGAGGACATGATCAGATATTTCTGCAAAGAAGACATCCAGATGGCCAACAGACACATGAAAAAGTACTCTGCATCAGTCAGCATCAGGGAAATACAAATCAAAACCACAATGAGATACCACATCACACCAGTCAGAATGGCTAAAATTAAGAAGTCAGGAAATGACAGATGCTGGCGAGGATGCAGGAAAGGGGAACCCTCCCTGCCATTGGTGGGAATGCAAGCTGGTGCAACCACTCTGGAAAACAGCATGAAGTTTCCTCAAAAAGTTGAAAATAGAGCTACCCTGTGACCCAGAAATTGCACTACTGGGTATTTACCCTAAAGATACAAACATAGTGATCCGAAGGAGCATGTGCACCCGAATGTTTATAGCAGCTATGTCCACAATAACCAGACTATGGAAAGATACTAGATGTCCATCAACAGATGAATGGATACGGTAGAAGTAGTATATATATACACAATGAAATACTATGTGGACATCAAAAGAAATGAAATCTTGCCATTTGCGATGACGTGAATGGAACTAGAGGGTATTATGCTGAGCAAAATAAGTCAATTGGAGAAAGACAACTATCATATGATCTCCCTGATATGAGGAAGTGGTGATACAATGTGTGGGGTTTGAGAGGTAGGAAAAGAATAAATGAAACAATATGGGATTGGGAGGGAGACAAACCATAAAAGACTCTTACTGTCACAAAACAAACTGAGGGGGGCAGGTAGGGTAGATGTGTAGGGAGAGGGTGGTGGTGTTATGGACATTGGGAAGGGAATGTGCTATGTTGAGTGCTGTGAAGTGTGTAAACCTGGCGATTCACAGACCTGTACTCCTGGGACTAATAATACATTATATGTTTATAAATAAATTTTTAAAAAATTAAAAATTAAATTAATGTTCATAAAAAACACAAAACTATATATATATATATATGCCTTAAAAAGAATGAAATCTTGCCATTTATAGGGATATGGATGGAACTAGAGTGTATTATGCTAAGTGAAATAAGTCAGTCAGAGAAAGACAAATACTATATGATCTCACTCATTTGTGGAACTTAAGACATAAAACAGATGAACATAAGAGAAAAAAAAAGCACAGTAAAACCATAAAATAGACACTTAACTATAGAGAACAAACTGAAGGTTGCTGGAGGGAAGATGGTCAGGAGAGTGGGTGAAATGTGTGATGGGATTTAAGGAGTGCACTTGTGATGAGCACTGAGTGTCCTACATAAGTGATGAATCATTAAATTCTACACCTGAAACTAATATTAGACTGTATGTTAAATGGAATTAAATTAAAGCCTTGAAACTATAAAAAATATTTTAATATTATTTAATAATATGAAATGCAAAAATAATGTTGAAAAAAAGATACAATCTCACTTAAAAAATATAGAATAAAGATTGTTAAGAAGTATCTCAAGAAGTATCTCAAGAAGTAACTCTCCAAGTTAAAGAAGACTGAAAAATGAGACTATATATAAATTTAATTTTGTGTTTAATTTAACTTTCTAAACACTCTAAAATTATTTTTAAAACAAAAGTACAGTTTAAAAGCTTTAAAATCTTTTGAAGCCTTAAAGAACTCCTATAGAAATTGTTTTTTATTTTCCTATACAGAGGCACCATTTTATCTAATCTTCTAAAATTTGGGTATATTCATTCTATTTCATATTATAGAAGGGAATTTCAGATCTTCTATGTTTCACAATTGTTTCTAAAAGAATCATTTCACCTTCTTGTTTATTAAGAAACATAAATTTATCTTGGGCAGTGTGAGATTAAGGATATCACCCTTGTTTCTAGAGGTGAATTACCAACGCTAAGAAGATGAGGGGAAGAAAAAATGACTAGGTAATTGTGTATTAGGAGTTTACTCTTTTGAAGAACATGTCAGCTATAGAATGGGAGCCAAAAATCAAAGGGTTCCAATAAGATTAAAAAATAATCACTGCTGGGTCTTTTCATGTGACAGAACATGTCCCAGGCTCTATTTAAAGGAAGGACCATGAGAAGGATTTTGATTCACTCACATCCTTCAGTTCCAAACAAGTCAAGATATATCTACTGAGCCCCAATTATGTGCTTGACATGGCACTGAGGAAAAACATTTTTCACTTGCTTAAAATTATTAGAAATAACTATGTTGTAATTGTAATTATGTAAATGCAACTGTGAGAGTTAAGGGCCAAGGGAACAATTCCCCAAATTAAACATGAATAAACAATTTTCTGAATCCCCTTTAGTCTGTCAATAAACAGCCCAGTGGAATACAAACTGTGGAGATCATCTTGTCCCCAGGGTGGTTTTCTGTCATACTCAAAAGACCCAAAGCCTTATGAATCTGCTTTGGTTCTATCCAGTTTTAACTCAGCTAGCTTAGAGCTGTTACTAATCCAATTGTGTGTGTGACCTGGCTAGAGTGGACAGCGTAATAGAGCTGTAGCGGTTTTGACAATGTCATTTCTTTGATAGGTTCCAATTATGCAGATTCATCTATAATTTAGATGCCAGCTTCTCCCTGCAATAGTAATAATTCACCAGTTTTTATGATGCCAGGGGAATAAAGGACACACTGGGATCCATTCATGCCCCCCAGCTCTGTTGCAGATACTTTTTAAAACTCTCAGAAATACCATGTTGCACTTCATACAAGTTCTGACCAAGAATGTTTCTTGAGGAAGAGCAGAAGCTCAATTCAAATAAAAGGGAAGGGTGATCCAAGCAGATTTTTTTTTTTTTTTTACTTACAACTATTTTACTCACTTATTCTTTTTTTTTTCAATTTATTTATTTTCAGAAAAACAGTATTCATTATTTTTTCACCACACCCAGTGCTCCATGCAAGCCGTGCCCTCTAGAATACCCACCACCTGGTACCCCAACCTCCCACCCCCCCGCCACTTCAAACCCCTCAGATTGTTTTTCAGAGTCCATAGTCTCTCATGGTTCACCTCCCCTTCCAATTTACCCAAATTCCCTACTCCTCTCTAATGCCCCTTGTCCTCCATGCTATTTGTTATGCTCCACAAATAAGTGAAACCATATGATAATTGACTCTCTCTGCTTGACTTATTTCACTCAGCATAATCTCTTCCAGTCCCGTCCATGTTGCTACAAAAGTTGGGTATTCATCCTTTCTGATGGAGGCATAATACTCCATAGTGTATATGGACCACATCTTCCTTATCCATTCATCCGTTGAAGGGCATCTTGGTTCTTTCCATAGTTTGGCGACCGTGGCCATTGCTGCTATAAACATTGGGGTACAGATGGCCCTTCTTTTCACGACATCTGTGTCTTTGGGGTAAATAACCAGGAGTGCAATTGCAGGGTCATAGGGAAGCTCTATTTTTAATTTCTTGAGGAATCTCCACACTGTTCTCCAAAGAGGCTGCACCAACTTGCATTCCCACCAACAGTGGAAGAGGGTTCCCCTTTCTCCACATCCTCTTCAACACATGTTGTTTCCTGTTTTGTTAATTTTGGCCATTCTAACTGGTGTAAGGTGATATCTCAATGTGGTTTTAATTTGAATCTCCCTGAGGGCTAATGATGATGAGCATTTTTTCATGTGTCTGATAGCCATTTGTATGTCTTGATTGGAGAAGTGTCTGTTCATATCTTCTGCCCATTTTTTGATGTGTTTGTCTGCTTCATGTGGGTTGAGTTTGAGGAGTTCATTATAGATCCTGGATATCAACCTTTTGTCTGTACTGTCATTTGCAAATATCTTCTCCCATTCCGTGGGTTGCCTCTTTGTTTTTTTGACTGTTTCCTTTGCTGTGCAGAAGCTTTTGATTTTGATGAAGTCCCAGAAGTTTATTTTCGCTTTTGTTTCCTTTGCCTTTGGAGACATATCTTGAAAGAAGTTGCTGTGGCTGATATCAAAGAGATTACTGCCTATGTTCTCCTCTAAGATTCTGATGGATTCCTGTCTCACGTTGAGGTCTTTTATCCATTTTGAGTTGATCTTTGTGTACGGTGTAAGAGAATGGTCGAGTTTCATTCTTCTACATAGAGCTGTCCAGTCTTCCCAGCACCATTTATTGAAGAGACTGTCTTTTTTCCACTGTATATTTTTTCCTGTTTTGTCAAAGATTAATTGACCATAGAGTTGAGGGTCCATATCTGGGCTCTCTACTCTGTTCCACTGGTCTATGTGTCTGTTTTTATGCCAGTACCATGCTGTCTTGGTGATCACAGCTTTGTAATAAAGCTTGAAATCAGGTAAGGTGATGCCGCCAGCTTTATTTTTGTTTCTCAACATTTCCTTAGCAATTCGGGGTCTCTTCTGATTCCATACAATTTTAGGATTATTTGCTCCAGCTCTTTGAAAGAATGCGGGTGGAATTTTGATCGGAATGGCATTAAAAGTATAGATTGCTCTAGGCAGTATAGACATTTTAACAATGTTTATTCTTCCGATCCAAGAGCATGGAATGGTCTTCCATCTATTTGTGTCTTCTTCAATTTCTTTCATGAGTGTTCTGTAGTTCCTCAAGTACAGATTCTTTACCTCTTTAGTTAGGTTTATTCCCAGGTATCTTATGGTTCTTGGTGCTATAGTAAATGGAATCGATTCTTTAATTTCCCTTTCTGTATTTTCATTGTTAGTGTATAAGAAAGCCACTGATTTCTGCACATTGACTTTGTATCCTGCCACGTTGCTGAATTGCTGTATGAGTTCTAGTAGTTTGGGGGTGGAGTCTTTTGGGTTTTCCATATAAAGAATCATGTCATCTGCGAAGAGAGAGAGTTTGACTTCTTCATTACCAATTTGGATACCTTTTATTTCTCTCTGTTGTCTGATTGCTGTTGCTAGGACTTCTAATACTATGTTGAACAAGAGTGGTGAAAGTGGGCATCCTTGTCTTGTTCCTGATCTCAATGGGAAGGCTGCAAGCTTTTTCCCATTGAGGATGATATTTGCTGTGGGTCTTTCATAGATAGATTTGATGAGGTTCAGGAATGTTCCCTCTATCCCTATACTTTGAAGCGTTTTAATCAGGAACGGATGCTGGATTTTGTCAAATGCTTTTTCTGCATCAATTGAGAGGACCATGTGGTTCTTTTCTCTTCTCATATTAATTTGTTGTATCACATTGATTGATTTGCGAATGTTGAACCATCCTTGTAGCTCAGGGATGAATCCCACCTGATCATGGTGGATAATCTTTTTAATGTGCTGTTGGATCCTGTTTGCTAGGATCTTGTTGAGAATCTTAGCATCCATATTCATCAGTGATATTGGTCTGAAATTCTCCTTTTTGGTAGTGTCCTTGCCTGGTTTGGGGATCAGGGTAATGCTGGCTTCATAGAAAGAGTCTGGAAGTTTCCTTCTGCTTCAATTTTTTGAAACAGCTTCAGGAGAATAGGTGTTATTTCTTCTTTGAAGGTTTGGTAGAATTCCCCAGGGAATCCATCAGGTCCTGGGCTCTTGTTTTTTGGGAGGTTTTTGATCACTGATTCAATCTCGTTATTAGATATCAGTCTATTCAGGTTGTCGATTTCTTCCTGGTTCAATTTTGGGAGTTTATATTTTTCCAGGAATGCATCCATTTCATCTAGGTTGCTAAGCTTATTGGCATATAACTACTCATAATAACTTCTGATGATTGTTTCTACTTCCTTGGTGTTTGTTGTGATATCTCCCTTTTCATTCATAATTTTATGAATTTGGGCTTTCTCTCTTTTCTTTTGGATTAGTGTAGCCAGTGGCTTATTGATCTTATTGATTCTTTCAAAAAACCAGCTTCTAGTTTCATTGATACGTTCTACTGTATCTCTGGTTTCTCCCTCATTGATCTCAGCTCTAATCTTGATGATTTCCCTTCTTATGTGTGGAGTTGGTTTGATTTGTTGTTGATCCTCCAGTTCTTTAAGGTGTAGAGACAGCTGGTGTGTTCTGGATTTTTCAATTTTTTTGAGCGAGGCTTGGATGGCTATATATTTTCCCCTTAGGACCGCCTTTGCTGTATCCCATAGGTTTTGGACCGAAGTGTCTTCATTCTCATTGGTTTCCATGAATTGTTTCAGTTCTTCTTTGATCTCCTGGTTGATCCAAGCATTCTTAAGCAAGGTGGTCTTTAGCTTCCAGGTGTTTGAGTTCCTTCTGAACTTTTCCTTGTGATTGAGCTCCAGTTTCAAAGCATTGTGATCTGAGAATATGCAGGGAATAATCTCAGTCTTTTGGTATCGGTTGAGTCCTGATTTGTGACCCAGTATATGGTCTATTCTGGAGAAGGTTCTGTGTGCACTTGAGAAGAATGAGTATTCTATTGTTTTAGGGTGGAATGTTCTGTATATATCTATGAGGTCCATCTGGTCCAATGTGTCATTCAATGCTCTTGTTTCTCTATTGATTTTCTGCTTTGATGATCTGTCTAATTCTGAAAGATGTGTGTTATGATCTCCTAGATTAGTGTATTCATATCAATATGACTCTTTATCTTGATTAACAATTTTTTTAAGTAATCAGCTGCTCCAATATTGGGAGCATAGATATTTACAATTGTTAGATCATCTTGGTGGATAGTCCCTTTAAGGATTATGTAGTGTCCTTCTGTATCTCTGACTACAGTCTTTAGTTTGAAGTCTAATTTATCTGATATGAGAATCGCTACCCCAGCCTTCTTTTGAGGCCCATTGGCATGAAAGATGCTTCTCCACCCCTGCACTTTCAGTCTGCGTATATCTTTAGGTTTAAAATGGGTCTCTTGTAGACAACATATGGATGGGTCCTGCCGTTCTATCCAATCTGCACCCCTGTGCTGTTTTATGGGTGCATTTAGGCCATTCACATTGAGAGTGATTATTGATAGATACGTTTTTATTGACATCGAGTTACCTTTGAAGTCTTTCTTTCTGTAGATTGTCTCTATATTTCTGTTCAATGCTATTCTTGGGATTTTTCCTCTTTTATAGAATCCCCCTTAATATTTCCTGCAGTGTCAGCTTGGTGGTTGCATAGTCTTTTAAGCCTTGCTGGTCTTGGAAACTCTTTATCTCTCCATCCATTTTGAATGTCAGTCTTGCTGGATAAAGTATTCTTGGCTGCATGTTCTTCTCATTTAGTGCCCTGAATATATCTTGCCAGCCTCTTCTGGCTTGCCAGGTCTCTGTGGACAGGTCTGAGGTTATTTTGATGGGCTTCCCTCTGTAAGTAAGGAGCCTCTTTGCCCTGGCGGCTTTCAAGAGATTATACCTACAATTATAATTCCTCAATTTGACTATCAGGTGTCGTGATGTTTTTTTGGAATGTATAATCTTGGGTGGAGACCGTTCAGCCTCTAGTACATGAACGCTGGTTTCATTCGCGAGATTCGGAAAATTTTCATGAAGGACTTGTTCCACTATATCTTCTAGACTTCTTTCTTTCTCCTCCCCTTCAGGGATTCCAATAATTCTGATGTTGGAACACTTCATGGCATCATTTATTTCCCTGATTCTGCTTTCGTGGGATCTAAGCTGTTTGTTCCAGGCTTCCTCCTGATCCTTTCTCTCTATCTGTTTGTCTTCCAGATCACTAATTCTATCTTCTGTCTCAGTTACCCTAGCTTTGAGAGAGTTTAGGTTAGATTGGAACTCATTGAGAGCCGTTTGGACCTCCTCCCTGGTAGCTTTAAGCTCTGCCCTAACATTGTGAACATCCTGTCTGGTCGCTTTCAGTTCGGCCCTAATCAATTCTGTTTGGTCATCCATGGCTTTCTCCAACCTAGCTATTGCCGGGATAATTGTTAGCCTGAATTCTCTTTCCGACATATTGTCTATGTTGATAGCCGTTAGCTCTGTTGCAGAAGGTCCATCCTCTGTATTTTTCTTCTGTTGGGCATTCTTCCTCCTAGTCATTTTGGTGGGAGAAGACTGAACAGATGTAGCTGGATGTATCAACTGTGGTGCAGTCAAGGTGCACCCTGGAACACTTCTGAGCAATCAGGATTCCCCACCCAAACGAGAGACAAAAGAAAAGAAAAGAAAAAGAAAAAGAAAAAAAGGAAAAGAAGAAAAAGAAAAAGAAAAAAAAAAGAGAGAGAGAGACAGGAAAGAAAGGGAAGATGAAAGAGAAGGTTCAGCCCAGATGGGCCCCAAGGTAAGATTTATGAAGTAGACAAACAAAAAGAGATAAAAAGACTGATACAATTATATGGCAAGAGAAAGAAAATATATATATATATATATGCAAATAAAGAAAGAACCTCGTCAAAAAGAACCACAAGTGTAAAATTTATATGCTATCAGGACAAACACAAAAAACACAGAAACATTGGTGGTAGAAGTAGAAGATGGGAGAGTTCTTATAAATTCTCAGTGTGTGCGAGGGAGGTTGTTTTGATTCTTCCTGGATGTATCTTGATATCTTTGTTAAAGGACTCAACTTTCCTAAGATAAAGGGGATTAAAAATTGGTTTACCTATGGGGTAGTATTGATTGGGGAAAGAGGATTACTTTGAAGTTAACTCTATATGAATATTAGAGGATAAAAATAAAAAGGAATATACTAGACTAAACTAAACTAAAATTTAAAAAAAAGGAATTCAAAAAATAAAAATGCAAAAGAAAAACATAGGTGTATGTATCAAAAAGTTCAGGTTAGAAAGGTATTATGGAGATTTTTTTTTTTTTAATGGACTTCAATCTAAGTTCTCATAGCTGTGGCACAATACCACTTTTCTGCCTAATTGAAACTGCTGAGCCTGACATAAGTTCCTCTCCTGCTCTATCTATTCTTAAATCTATAGTCAAATATCTTGTTATATTTCGCCTCAGCTTATGATCCAACCATAGGAAGCTTCTTGTAATTCCTTAAATCCATATGGTCTCTTAGCCACTGTTATTCCCCCTGCTTTCTCTCTGGAGAGTCATGATTTTTGTTCTTCTTCACTATACACCCCCCCAAACCCCAAGCTTTCTCTGAATAATTCTTACTCACCCACCAACACTCAACTTAGGTTATAGAATGAATAAATGGATAAATGCCCCTATTCAAAAGGAAAATTTGGATATGATCCAAGATCCAGCAGTCTTTTTTTAATTTAATTTATTTTTTTATTGTTCCAAGATTCATTGTTTATTCATCACACCCAGTGCTTCATGCAATACATGCCCTCCTTAATATCCATCACCAGGCTCACCCAACCCCCCACTCCCCCCAAACCCTCAACTTGTATCTCAGATAGTCTGACAATTAAGTTGATTAAATGATCTTTACTTGTAACTCTTATTAATATGGTACAGTTGTTATCAGTGTTGACTAAGGACAAACCATCCTGGCATGGTCAGTGATACAGCCAGAATAGACATGCAATTTGGTACAGGCTAAAATTACAAAAGTATATGTATTATAGACAAAACTTTTTGATGTTTTGTTTTCCTACTGCTGTCTGGTTGAGTGTAAATTTTAGGGGGAATTTAAAATAATTGTTGTTGGTCATTTCCAGATTGGTTGCATGAAGTTTTCCATGGACCAGCTCTCTAGAGAAAGAGTCATAATTGATGAAAATGGTATGTAATAAGTATTAGGTTCTCTAAAAGTTATCTCAAGGTCACAGAGAAAAATAAGAAACCTATAATCAAGAAAAATATACAACATCTGAGTAAGAACATTAAGAATCTATTACACTTGAGCCTTTACCTTCTACCTTCTTCCCTTGTACCAGTCAGCATGACAAAATCTCCAAGCTTGGCAGGTCTAACCAAGTAGATGTCCCCCCACACACACACACCCTGCCCCCACCAAACTCACAGTGGATGGGCAGGTCACTAACATTTCTCATAATCCCAAGCTCCATGTTACTGAGCCTAAATTCCAAACAAGCATAGCCATGGGTTTGGGGGCTCCAATTTCTGCCAGTTACTAATCACTAGGCAGAGGTTATACTTCATGTGTAACAAAAAAGAAAGAGGACACAATCACCCTCTAGTAGCCTAGAGGTTCAATGCCAGCAAGCTACCACCTCTTCCCAGTGTGCTGATCATAAAGGAATAATGTCACTTTGGGAAAAGGCAGATACTGTCCCACTCCCAGGTATAGAATAGAGACTCAGAGAATGGCCAGGGGGAGAGAGGTGGGCCAAATGAACAAAGTGTGAAACAGTTAAAGCCCTAGAGTACTCTCAAAACAATGAAGATTTTGGTGGTGAGCAATTAAGAGGAAACTAGTAGCTCTTGTTAAATCATAGGCCAACTAGGTTACTGAAAGAACCAGAAAAAAGGACAGCTAAGAAGAGTCCTCTTGGAGTTATAATCAATCTCAAAATACTGGCCTTAAAATTATATCTGCAAAGGAGTTTGAATTTAATGAGATCAGACTGTAGAGCAATTTATGCTTCAGGGTTTTGTTCAAACAATACTCAATCAGATAAAAATTAGTAGAGCTTAATAGCCAAGTATGATACCAATAGAGGTAGCTGACTTAACAGAGTGATCAGGGCAAGAAATAGTCAAAGAGCACCCTGCTAAAGAACCATCATCCAAGTGTGACTGTGCATGGGCAAGATTTCCCCCACTGAGTAGTAACGGTAGTGGCTTCCTACTGTGGGAAAACAGGCATTGTGCAAATCATTAAGCAAAGTCTCAACACCAGTAAGCAAACAACATCAACAAGCTCTGCAGTGGAGGAGAGAATTCATATAATCTATTATCCAGTATTCAGTTAAAATTTATGAACCATTTAAAGAAACAAGAACAGGTGACCCATATCCAAGGGGGAAAAAACAGAAATTGCCTGTGAAAAAGCCCAAATCTTGGACATAAAGATATCAAATCAGACATTAAAAATGTATTCAAAGAACTAAAGGAAGCCATGCTTAATAAAGGAAGCAAAAACATCACAATAATATCTCATTAAAAAAGAGAATGATCAATAAAGAAATATTATAAAATTAATAAAAATTAGAGTATAAAATTATAAAAAGAACCCAATGGAAAATGTCAAGTTAAAAAGTATAATAACTGCAATAAAAATTACACTAGAGGGCTTCAACAGCAAATTTAAGATGACAGAAGAAAAAAAAATGAGCAAATTTAAAGACAGATCAAGAGAGATTTTGCAACTTGAAGAGTAGAAAGAAAATAAATGAAAAAAGTGAACAAACCCATAAAAAAATGTGGGACACTGCTAAATGTACCAACATATGCATAATGAGAGTACATGAAGGAAAGAAAAGAGCAGAAAATATTCAGAGAAGTAATGAGTGAAAGCTTCAAGGAAAATCTTCAATCTGTACATTTAAGAAGCTAAGTGAATCCCAAAGAGAACAAATACAAAGTGATTCACAATCAGACACATCATATTAAAAATATAGAAAACAAAAACTTAGGAGAAAAATCTTCTAAGCAACAAGAGATAAAGGACTTGTCATTGTGAGGGAACTCCAGTAAGGCTAATACCTAATTTTTCATCAGAAATAATGGAGGCCAGAATGCAGTGGGATGGCATATTCAAAGTGCTGGGGGGGAAATAAAATAAAATCTCATATTCAGCAAAAATACAATATAGACTTCAGAAATAAACAAAAACTGAGAGAATTCACTTCTAGCAGATATGTCTTACAGTAAGTACTAAAGGAAGTTTTTAAGGCTGAAAACAAGAGGTCCAGATAGTAATTAGAATATACATACACAGAGACATAGGTAAAGATAATTATGTAATTAGAATATACATACACAGAGACATAGGTAAAGATAATTATGTAATTACTAAACACAATATAAGTACATATATCTTCACCTGTTTTTTCTTCAGTAATTTGAAAGGAATTTTATAAAACAATATGAATATAATTATATTGTTAGGATTACAGAATATAGACATACTATGGTAATAATGCAAAGAAGGTAGAAAAGAGAACAATTGTACTGAAGTATGAACATGAAACTAAATAATAACCTGAATCCAAAAGAGCAAAAGAGAACCAGAAATGGTAAATAGATTAATAGCAAATGCATAAATACATAAATATATGCTTGTTCTCCAAAAACATAAAGTAATTATTTTAATAATAGATCATTGGTTTGCCACATGTATAGAAGTGAAATGTACAATGAGAATAACACAATGATGAGAATAACACAAAATGAGGAAGAAGGAGTAGAGCTACAAAGAGGTCATTTCTGTCTCACCAGAATTAGAATGAATCAAAAGTATGCTCCGGTAAGGAAACTATATATGGTAGGTTCTAGAGCAGTTACTAAGAAAATAACTAAAAAAGCATAGACAAAAACACATCCAAGAAATTAAAATGTTATACACTAGAAAATATTCACTTAATACAAGGAAAGTATAAAGGAATTTAAAAAATGGAGGAATAAAATAGACATGAGATTTATCAAAAACAAGAATAAAAGGGCAGACATAAATTCAACTGTATTAATATTAGTATTAAATTTGAGTTGTTTATTCTGTTCCATTGGTCTATGTGTCTGTTTTTGTGCCAGTACCATGCTGTCTTGATGATGACAGCTTTGTAATAAAGCTTGAAGTCCGGAATTGTGATGCCAGCAACTTTGGCTTTGTTTTTCAATATCCCTTTGGTTATTCGAGGTCTTTTCTGGTTCCATATAAATTTTAAAATTATTTGTTCCATTTCTTTGAAAAAGATGGATGGTACTTTGATAGGAATTGCATTAAATGTGTAGATTGCTTTAGGTAGCATAGACATTTTCACAATATTTATTCTTCCAATCCAGGAGCATGGAACATTTTTCCATTTCTTTGTGTCTTCCTCAATTTCTTTCATGAGTACTTTATAGTTTTCTGAGTATAGATTCTTAGCCTCTTTGGTTAGGTTTATTCCTAGGTATCTTATGGTTTGGGACAGAATAGAGAGCCCAGAAATAGACCCTCAACTCTATGGTCAACTAATCTTCGACAAAGCAGGAAAGAATGTCCAATGGAAAAAAGACAGCCTCTTCAATAAATGGTGTTGGGAAAATTGGACAGCCACGTGCAGAAAAATGAAATTGGACCATTTCCTTACACCACACACAAAAATAGATTCAAAATGGATTAAGGACCTCAATGTGAGAAAGGAATCCATCAAAATCCTTGAGGAGAACACAGGCAGCAACCTCTTCGACCTCAGCCACAGCAACATCTTCCTAGGAACATCGCCAAAGGCAAGGGAAGCAAGGGCAAAAATGAACTTTTGGGATTTCATCAAAATCAAAAGCTTTTGCACAGCAAAGGACAGTTAACAAAACCAAAAGACAACTGACAGAATGGGAGAAGATATTTGCAAACGACATATCAGATAAAGGACTAGTGTCCAAAATCTATAAAGAACTTAACAAACTCAACACCCAAAGAACAAATAATCCAATCAAGAAATGGGCAGAGGACATGAACAGACGTTTCTGCAAAGAAGACATCCAGATGGCCAACAGACACATGAAAAAGTGCTCCATATCACTCGGCATCAGGGAAATACAAATCAAAACCACAATGAGATATCACCTCACACCAGTCAGAATGGCTAAAATCAACAAGTCAGGAAATGACAGATGCTGGTGAGGATGCGGAGAAAGGGGAACCCTCCTACACTGTTGGTGGGAATGCAAGCTGGTGCAACCACTCTGGAAAACAGCATGGAGGTTCCTCAAAATGTTGAAAATAGAACTGCCCTATGACCCAGCAATTGCACTACTGGGAATTTACCCTAAAGATACAAACGTAGTGATTCAAAGGGGCACGTGCACCCGAATGTTTATAGCAGCAATGTCCACAATAGCCAAACTATGGAAAGAACCTAGATGTTCATCAACAGATGAATGGATAAAGAAGAGGTGGTATATATACACAATGGAATACTATGCAGCCATCAAAAAAAACGAAATCTTGCCATTTGCGACAACATGGATGGAACTAGAGCGTATCATGCTTAGCGAAATAAGTCAAGCAGAGAAAGACAACTATCATATGATCTCCCTGATATGAGCAAGTGGTGATGCAATATGGGGGCTTAAGTGGGTAGGAGAAGAATCCATGAAACAAGATGGGATAGGGAGGGAGACAAACCATAAGTGACTCTTAATCTCACAAAACAAACTGTGGGTTGCTGGGGGGAGGGGGGTTGGGAGAAGGGGGTAGGGTTATGGACATTGGGGAGGGTATGTGCTATGGGGCAAATTGGAAGGGGAGGTGAACCATGAGAGACTATGGACTCTGAAAAACAATCTGAGGGGTTTGAAGTGGCGGGGGGGTGGGAGATTGGGGTACCAGGAGGTGGGTATTATAGAGGGCATGGCTTGCATGGAGCACTGGTGTGGTGAAAAAATAATGAATATTGTTTTTCTGAAAATAAATAAATTGGGAACAATAAAAAAAGGAAACTCTTACAAAAAGCAAGAGGCAGACGAACTTCCCAACTCATTCCATAAGACCAGTATTACCCTGATATCAAAACCAGACACAGACATCACAAAAATATGAAAACCAAGAGCAATATCTATCATGAATCAAGGCACAGAAGTCCTCAATAAAACACAAGCAAATAGAACCCATTAATATATAAAAATGATTATACACCATTGTCAAGTATGATCTATCCCAAAAATTTGACATCTAAATTCAATTAATATAATATGCACATCAATATGAAAAGGAAAAAATATAATCTCAATAGTCACAGAAACAGCTTTTGACAAATTCTGATATCCCATCATGAAAAAAAAAACCACTCAGCGACCTAATAATAATAAAAATAACCCTTCCTAATTCTGAAAAAAAGGCATTTGTAAAGATTCCACAGCTAATAACATGTTTAATAGAAAAGACTGAATGTGTTTCCTCTAATATTAGGAACAAGACAAGAATATCCATTCCCACCACTTCTACTCAACTCACACTTTCTGATTTCAAAATTTACTACAAAGCACAGCAATTGAGACAGTATGGAACTGGAATAAGAATAAATATAAATTTATTTATATATAAATATATTATATCTAAAATATAAATATGTAAATATATTTATATATAAATATCAAAATAATAGAAAGAAGAGTTCAGATCAGGCCTAAATATAAGAGCTAACACTGTAAAACTCTAAGAAGAAAACACAGGTGTGTAACTTGGTGACCTTGGACTAGGCACAGTTCTTAGTTATGACACCAAAAGAACAAGTCAGCAAATTGAACTTCATCAAAATTAATTTTTTTGCATTGAAGGATCCTATCCTGAAGGTTAAAAGACAATCCACATAATGCAGAAAATATCTGCAAGATATATATATGATAAGGAACTAAATATGTAATAGATAAAGAACTATTATAAGTCAATAACAAAAAAATTAAAATTGACAAATCTGAATCTGAACAGCCACTTCTCCAAAGAAGATAAACAAAAGTCCAAGAAATACACAAAAAGCATAAACCTAATTAGATCAAAAACATAATCAGAGAAATGCAAATTAAACCACAATAAAACGCCACTTTACATACACTAATAATAAAAAGAAAGACCGACAATAACAAGTGTAAATGAGGATGTGGAGAAATTAGAACCCTTATTCTTTGCTGTGAGAATGTAAAATGATGCAACTTTTTGGAAAATAGTCTGGCAACTCCTGAAAGATTTAAACACGGAGTTCATACATGACCCAACTCGACTCCAAAGTCTATCCAAGAGAAATGAAACTTTTGTTTACCCAAAACTGTTACACTAATGCTCATACCAGCATTATTCATAATATCCAAAAAGCAAAAATGATTCAAATTTTCAACAACTGATGAACAGATAAATAAAATGTTTTATATCCCTACAGTGAAATGCTCAGCATAAAAAAGGTATGACATACTGATGCATACTACAAAACTGATGATCCTTGAAAACATTATGCAAAGTAAAAGAACTGAGTCACAAAGGTCCACATATTTTTGGTTTGTAAATTGGCCCCATACAAAGAGTGAAAGAAGAGACCCTAGAATGAAGCAAACCAATCTCCAAATTGATAGATTTCAGGTTTAATGAGCAAGGAACTTACAAGGCTAGTCTTGGGCAGCTGCAAGAGGAGTAGATGTACACACCTGCCCACCAGAATCTTAAAAGTTTATATGGAGGACTTAACTGGGTTCAGTCACACCTCCTATCCAAATGGTCTCAACACTTTACTCTCAAGGCTATGTCCTTGGAACAGCTCCCACAATGGAAATGGTATGCAAAGCATACATTCCAAGAATAGGGGTGGGGGTGAGAAGCCAAATTGCCTGGGTCCAGCTCATGGGTCAACTGGTGGTCATATCATCTAATTACTCTACCAAAGATATTATATAATTACATTTATATGAACTGTCCAGAATAGGCAAATCATTCCAGACAAAGAGTCGATTAGTATTTACTTGGGATGGAAGCAGGGAATTGGGAGAAATGGTGAGCAACTGTAAAGGATACTGGGTTTCTTTTGCAGGGTGATGAAAAATATTCTAAATTAGATTGTGGTGATGGTTACACAACATGTACTTACTAACAAACACTAAATTGTATACGTTAAAAGGGTGCATTGGGGTTATGTGAATTATATGTCAATAAAGCTTTTTTTTTAATTACTGTTATTTCTTCATGGACATATATGCAATATTAAGATTACCTTCCATCACCTTAACAATCTAAACTACAGAACTAACAGATTGCTGAGGAAGAGCCTTATAACCTGGGATGTGACATTGTTTAATATGTGTGCAGAGTAGTATCACCACAGGAGACTTTTCCAACAAGCAAGCTGGTCTGTTCAAAATTTACAACGGAAATTTGACTGGAAATATCTAAGAATCAGTGTTTGAATTACAGAACACCTGATGGAGTGAGTGCTTTTGCTTTTGAGCATATCTTCATTACTAGTTAAAAAATATAAGCCCGGGGGGATTACCTCCAAGAGCTTCCACAGATGTCCTTCCATAATACAATCTCTGGTAGTTACTGAATTACATTTGCTCACTTACGGATTGTCCTAGCAGAAAATCTACGCAATAAAATTAGTTGAAGAGTATTTGGAGAGAAAAAGAGAGGCATAAAAATTTCAAAGAGAAACAGAACCTCAATAGATTTCACAAACTATTGAGAAACTGTTTACTTAGAAGTATATTATCTGAGTATAAACTCAAGTTTGGAAAGAGTTTATTTTTTATGACTATAACAAAAACATGTTCAGAATTTAAAAAGTTTAAAAAGTAACCTATCTGAAAGTTGGGATTACTTTTTAAAAGTATGTAAAAAAAAAGCTCTTTATTAAAATATATATGTTTACTTTTAATTATGTAACAAATATTCAGATTAAATAATATCCCTTTCAAACAACTAAAACAATTGGAAAGAACTGTTCTTTTGCTTCATACCTTCTTATATAACTTAACAGACTTTTAAAGAAAAACGTATCAAAATACAGAGATTTTTGGTGTCTTTGAGTGTAGTTTTTATATAAAGAAAATATTCAGTATTTATATAATATTTAATTCTACATTTTAAAATCCTAATCCTTCCCTATACTTTAAATATGTGAATCTTATTCTGTTTATAAATCTAGCAAATTTAAGCAATTACTTTTAAGACAGATTTTATTTATTTAAATGTCCTTAACTTTAATCCTTAATTTATAAATATAGCATGCTGTCTCTTACCTTTAAGTACATTCATTGTTTAATAAACAAACCTTCCCAAGTACTTACATAGTTCCTATAAATATAAAAACTTAAACTAATAGTCAATCTTAATTTCTCATTAAAATATCAATACTTTTTACAAATTTAGGAAAATCCTGTTATCCTGTTATAAAAATTTCACAATTACTAGGCAACCAATTTTTAATTGAAATCACAAGTCTAATCTGTTAGGAACTTTAAATTGCCAAATTTTACTCTCAAAATGCCAAATTCTTTTAAATGTTACAAGTACTCAAAATACCAAACATGTACAGATTATTTCCAAATATAACACAAAACTATGAATACTATGGATTTATTTCATCATCTTCTTAAAATTTAATGTTAAGCTATCTCAAGATTAAATATGATCACTCAGAGAAGACACAATTATATAATTTCAAGCAATCTAGGTTTATCATGCAATGCAGTTTGGGGTTTCCTTAGCTAAAAAGTTTAGAGTTTGTTTCTCTGTTAGCCAAGGTTGCATGTCAACCATATATCTGGATTTGATGTAATCATATGGACATGCAGGGCTATTTTTCTTGCCTCAAAAGGAGACAAGCAGGTCTGTCTTTTTGCCTCACTGAACCATTATGTCGTTTAAATGGAGTAGCTCAATCCACATTCCTGGAACATAATACAGACATTACCTAATTCTCAGACATGATTATGTTCTTGACTACTGTCTGTATTCTTAGATTGAATCCAACTAATCTAGTTCCTGCTGGATGCATGTCTGAATTATTTCCATAAACTTTTTTTTTCCGGAAAAGCCCCAAATCCTTGTAGATATTTATATCTACGTATAAATGGCATACACTACAATTCTGAATGTCTCTCATGTACTTCTCTATGTCTAACAGTTACAGCATTAAAATCACGTGAATAACGATGAGGGCTTTCCCTGCTTCTTTAACCTACAGCATTATAAACTAATCCATTCATTTAATAAATCCTTAAAAAGTACCTATGAGCCCTAGGCAATTACCATAATATGCTGTAAGTATGTATTTACATATTACTTTCCAGCATGGCCACCATGCTTTGGGCAGCTTACAAGCAGCGCAGTGTCTGGTAGGCAATAGGCACTACAAGCATGGAGGGTGTAAGAGTTGTGGGGTATACATGACAGACACTTGGCTTCCCTTACTCCTTCACTCTCTTCTATGAACATCACGCAGAAACAACCACCTCAATAACAACAGAAATCTGTATTCATTTTAATATGTTCCAGTCATTTTGATGCACCAAATTTTGAGCATTAGAAGTCTGAGAAGTAACAGTTCTTATACAATCGGGTTCTACCTGTAAAGTGCTTAGCACTCTGGTCAGTACATAAGAGGTCCTTAAAAAGTAGTAGCTATTTTGATAACACAAAGAACAATCAGATCAAAGAAGTATCAGATCATTCAGGGATTATTCCAAAAAATAAAAATTAGTAAACAGTATGGATGATTTTCCACTTCCAACCTAGGTTTTATTTTAATTAAAGTGGAGCCATCATTTTCAAGTCTGCTGCTTTTGACACACTATGTTAAAAAATGGCAACTATATGGCTGTGCAAAGCAAATATTTTTGCTGGGGTCACTGTTGATTTATCTAACATTGGCTCATGAGTATCTCTTCTTTTGTTATCCCAATCAAAATAAATTTTACCAAAGAACAAAGAGGAAGTACTAAAACATTGAACATAGTCTAATTTGCCAGCATAGTAGAAAGTATAGTCAGAGCTGTGTCATACTCTGAAATATAAAATGCAGATGTCCTGTTTCACAAAACACCTGACTGGTACAGTACATGAATGGCAATAACATCAGGAAAAGGAAAACACTTGGTCTACTTTCTTTTCTTCAGTGGTGTGGTTTCTATCAACTCCTCTCTGTTGTTCCTTCAGAAATATTTGCTGCACAGAAGAGCATTATACGCTCATTTGATGATTACAGACTACTGATAAAAGACAACCTTGAGTTGAAGGAAGGGCTAAGAATACGTAGAGAGAAAAAGTCATGCTAAATGTTAACACCCAGGGGAAATGCATTATGGTAGAGCAAGGAATGCAGTTAAGGCTCAAACAAATCTCTGAAACCAGCCATCTTCCTCAGTACCCCAGGCACCAGGATTCAGGAATATAGTCCTAAGCCTCCATCAGCACTGCCTGGCACACCAAGGATAAAATTATTTTCTGAGTTTTCACCTGGGATTATTGTACACTTCCTGATGCCAAAAAGCAGAATGCTAACTAAAATGTGAAGAGGAAAGTGTTCCAATTTTGATGGATGTGGTGTCTCTCTTTCTTCAAACTTCAAGTTTACTCAAGACATTCCTTAGAACTCAAATGTGTTTTCAGTGCACCAGAGTCTAAACAAAACAGCTGTTATATATTACTCAATCTAGGACTCAGACTGTGCCTCTCAGTAAGACAGCTACTGTGCTCTAATTCCTTCCCAAGTTCTAAGCTATATTAATGAAAAAGGACAGCCTAGATGGTCATCATGTGGAATGAACATGTGAAGCAATAAGGCTCTTAAAGGACGAAGTACAGAGAAGAGAGAATATATCCTCAAGATGTTGGGGATAAAAGTGGGAGAAGCAACATCTAATACAATAACAATATAGAATAAACATGTGGTTTTGTTATGTGTGTGTTTATTAGGGCAAGTCCACCTTGTTCAGTGTTTATGCCCAGTTTTTAATTTGATGTCTGGCATATATTGGGTACTCAGTGAAGTTTTTGTTGCTGTTAATGAATTAGTGAATGCTCCACAATTCAGAATTCTGGGCATTTTTTTTGGGCTGTTCTCAAGTGTTTATAACTTGGGTTATATAAATATGATGAAAGCCAACACATTTGTACATCTTTCAAGTGAACATTTTTTAGCATAACTTATGTGACAAGAGAATTACTGTTTGAAAGATTTTCTTACTATATAGACTGATCCAAAATGGAGTGTTCTTTCAAATGCCTGTTTATAAGTGGAGGACAACATAAAGATGACTTATTCTGTGCCATGTATTACTTCATTATACCAAACTCCCTCAGTGAGGTCCTTTCACTCAGAGGAAACTGAGGCTTAGAGAAGTTAAATAACTTACCTGAGGTTAAAAGCTAGTAAATGTGATTATTTGAGCTTTAAAATTCAAGATGTATGGCTCTAAGCCTTGACTCTTTAAACAAAAAGCCTTGTGCTCTTTTTGTAGGACAAAACATAGCTATTTCAAATAAAGAGAAACTGCCCTAAAGTGGACAAATCTTAACAACAGTTTTGTTTCCTTGATGTCTTCTCTATTTTAAGGCAGCAACACTTTCAGAGTATTTATGAAGTGTTATTAAAATTGGTGGGTATATTAAGAAATTTACATTGTACTCTCCAGAAAGTCTAAATGAATCTTATCCAGCTTTCCAATTGTTTTTCATTTGAGGATATGAGGCAAAATGTATTTTTCCAAAGGCAGACATGCAAAGGTAGTAGATCATCAGACAGATAGATGATAGACAGATACAAGCATACAGACATACATACTTAGACATAAGTAGATATCCCATCCCTTCCTACCACGGAATGTTGACACATTTTCATTAACAGATGATGTCTATTTTCTTCCTCTTAAAACTTAAATGGGGGTGGATTTTTATAACTCAATGAGTTATAATGAGTCAAATAATGTTATGCAACTTTGGAAAGCAGGTAAAAAAATGGCAATATGGCTTCCATCTCACTTTCAGGATGTTCGTCCTGGAAGCTAACCACCTACTTATTGTGAGGAAACCCAGGTCTCATATAAAAGCCCCACAGGAGTGCACTGAACAACAGCCAACAGAAAACATCAACAATTAGACTTGTAAGAGTTGCATCTCTTCAGATGATCCCAGCCCCCAGTCTTGGATTCGTCCAGTTGATAATCTTAAGTATCATAGATGATAGAGAAGCTCGCCCTGAATTTCTGGCTCACTGAAACCATAAGAGGTAATAAATAATTACTATTGTTTTAAGCCACTATGTTTTGGGGGTAATTTGTTCTATACAGAAGAAAAGCTAGGTTTCTTTTTAAGTATAATTTTCCACTATTAAAATCTTATCGTTGAAATGGTAAGTGTTCAGATGTTTCTCATAAATGCTACTAGATACATTAACCGAAACTACCTTTTGGGGAGCCTGGGTGGCTCAGTGGGTTAAGCCACTGCCTTCGGCTCAGGTCATGATCTCAGGGTCCTGGGATCGAGTCCCGCATCGGGCGCTCTGCTCAGTGGGGAGCCTGCTTCCTCCTTTCTCTCTGCCTGCCTCTCTGCCTACTTGTGATCTCTGTCTGTCAAATAAATAAATAAAATCTTAAAAAAAAAAAAACTACCTTTTAACTTGGACAAATCTTATTATATAACAAAACTGCACTGTGAGAATGGGATAACATAGTACAGTGGGAAATATATGGGCTATATGGTTAGACTATCTAGATTCAAATCCTAGCTTTACCATTAACTGGCTGTGACCTTGAGAAATTTTATCACTTCTGTGCACTTCATTTCCTCATCAACATAGTGGCAATAACAGTATAACTACAGTAATTACAATCGGTTACTCCCTCTATCACAGCCATAAATTACTTCCATGTGATAAATACTAATTTTTAAAGTGCCACACAGCTTTGGAAATAAAACAAATAATCTGAAAAAACTTCTCATAATCTGGGAATGCTTGTATATATATAAAGCAAATATTTATGTATATATTCTTGTGAATTAGCATACATATGCCTATATACACATATACACATATCTTGTGCATATATGTGTACATATATTACATATATATATATACAGCATCCCATGATAATATATGTATTATCATATCCTAATACATATGTGTATGTGTGGGTATTTACACAAGGGTAGAGTAATTGGGAGAGTAGCAATATAGTAGAAATGAAAATGTATCTCTCAAATTTTCTGTGATGCAAAGCATAAGTGACCAACAACTCAGCTGCTTCACTCTAAAATACATCCCTGCATTCACCCTGGGGCCACATTTCCCATAAACCGCTCTTGGCCAAGGAGTGAGCTTTGCAGAAATGTTAATACAGCTTAAGTCCTGAGAGATGTAGGACTTCTCTGATGGGCGACTTTGGCTTGATCAACTGAACTGTGTAAGGACTGCATTGCTGTTTAAGACTCTTCTACTCCGGGTGCCAGGGTAATGCACCCAGTGGCACAGTCAGTTAAGCAACTGACTCTTGGTTCCTGCTCAGGTCATGATCTGGATATCATGAGATCTGGTCTCGGGTGGGGTTCCACATTTGGTGGAGTCTGCTTAAGACTCTCTCTGCCCCTCCCCTCCACATGTGCCCACGCATGCTCTCTCTCACACATAAATAAATCTTAAAAAAATGAAAAACAAACAAACAAAAACCTCTTCCACTCAAATTTTCTTCCTCTCTCTTTCAAAAGTATCCAACCTGCAAAATGATCTTATAGTCTCCTCAACCTTCCTCAGGCCTCTTCCCCATTTTTCCTCACAGGCATGTCCTATCAGAAGCAATAGACTTCTGATGCATCTAAGGCCAATGTAGTGTCTGCTGCTTCAACTCAGCCTCAAACTAACAGAAGCAATAGGAAAGTTCAGAAAACTTAAGGAAAAGGAAATAATACAGTCTTAACTCCCTTAGCAAAGTTAAGAAGACTGCACAAGAATGACGAAAAGATACAAGCCAGTTTAAATCACACAACCATTGACAGGTACATTAATTAGAGCCATGAAGCCTCAGGAAAGATGATGTTTGGGATGGGACTAAAGCCAGACCAGTAGTTGAAAATGAAGATCTAAATAAGGGACTTTGTAAAAACCAGGTCCCATCCTCACTACTTGCAACCAGAAGAACATCCTTTCCTCTCCCCAGAGGAGAGCTTATGGGTGAGGTGCTGAACAGAGAATGAGGGGAGAAGATATTTTACAAATGATCTTTATTTAATCTCCCTAAAATGAATAACAGGGTTTTCTACAAAGTTGAGAGAGAGATTGAAGAGGGACAGAGTGGGGAGAGGGAGGGAGGAAGGAAAGAAAGGAAAGAATGCATTATTCTGAGGTACTAGGTTTGGCAGATTCAGCAACTAAAAACATAGGGTGTCTATTAAAATTTAAATTTCAAATAAACAATCTTTTAATGTAATATGTTACATGCAATATTTAGGATAGTTTCTATGAAAAAAAGTATTTTTTATTTATCTGAAATTCAAATTTAACTGGGTATTCTGTATATTTGCAACCTTATGAGCTATACCACTGAAAAATTTCAGCACACCAAAAAAAAAATAAATAAATAAAAATAAAAAAATAAAGAGAAGACATTAAAATCTTCCAGAACGAAATGGATAAGAATTGGAAATAGGAAAGAAATCTGACTTTCCAAAAACAACCACAAAAGATAAACAAAAATTGAGTCATATCTTTAAAATTCTGTGAGAAAAATTATTTTCATCTTAGAATTCTACGCCCAGACAAATTGAGTTAGGATGGATATTCTCAGACATGTGAAATCTCAGAATTTTACTTCCCATAACCATAATGATATATATAAATTGAGCAATGCTCTAAATAAAACTGTAATATAACCATATTGGACAGACTGAGGTAAAGAGAAATTGTGAGTGGCTGGAGGAACAGAGAGAAGAGTGTTGCAAACTGTGATAGTCAGCCTCTGAGAGCGGCTGCAATGGCCCAGCCTCCTGCTGTTCATTCCCTTATGTAACTCCCTCCTGCGTTACACTCAAGTTTGTCTGTTTGACAGATAGCATGTGGCAGAAATGTTAGTGCACCATGCCCAAGATTAGGTTATAAAAATGTACAGTACCTTTTATAACCCCAAAACACCAGCGCCCCTGTGTGGTAGTCGGCTGCTAACCATTAAGAACTCAGTATCCTGTGGTGTAGCCCATGCAGGGGAGAAGTGAAGCTTCTTTCCAATAGCCCCAGGAGGGAGCCTTTTGGAAGCAGACTGTCCAGCCCCGGTCAAAGCTTCAGGGCATGTAGCCCTAGTGAATATATCAAGGGAAACTTCATGGGATACCCTGGGCCAAAACCACCCAGCTATGTGGCTCCCAGATGCCTGACCCTCAGAAACTGAGAGAAAATAAATGATTGCAGTTTTAAGCTGTTAGATTCAGGGAGTAGTTTGTTATCAAGTAATAGGTAACTAATATGAAAGGTAATTGCAAATCCTAGTCTTCCACAATAGAAAGTCAAGTAGAGCAGTGTAAGTTTTTTTGTTTTTTCTTGTTTTTTTGTGGTTTTATTTTGTTTTTGTTTTTTTTGTTTTTTTTTTTTAATTTCGTGGCATAAATACCCGAAGAGATACCTAAAAGATTACAAAATCATGTTATCTGTGGTACAGGACTCTAGCTTTGTGGAAGGAAGGAGACAAATGACTATGATTTTTTTCTTATCATTATTTTTATAACCCATTATTATATTTTAATATTAGTTGAAATTTTATAAATTATTAGTTGATTTTTAATATTAGTTGATTTAATATTAGTTGATTTTTATACTGTGTATGTAGTACAGTGCTAAATGGTATGTTCACTTACTACAGGAAATGTAGTTGTCCAATGAACTGACTTGTGCTTAACCTTTTAATATAGACAATTTTGCTAGCTTTTACTCTAGTAAGAAATCCACATACACAGATATTGAAGAAATTAAGTAGGAATAATCAGATCTTCTTTCTAGCAATATAACTGACACAAAATAGGTATTTAAATATTATTATTAAATAATAATAATAAATATATTAATATTATTATTAGTGCTAAATATTATTAGTGTTTTCCCCACCGATATTATTTTACATTATACAAAGTAATTTTTTTAAAAGATTTTTATTTATTTATTTGACAGACAGAGGTCACAAGTAGGCAGAGAGAGAGAGAGAAAATGGGCTTCCCGCTTGAGCGGAGACCCTGATGCGGGGCTCAATCCCAGGACCCTGAGATCATGACCTGAGCTGAAGGCAGAGGCTTTAACCCACTCAGCCACCCAGGCACCCCTATACAAAGTAATATTTAACTCCCCATCCAACCGGCATAAAGGAAGTGGAAACCAGTTGAACCCTGAAAGAACTGAGCAAGGTAATTTTAAAATTCTCTTTTAAAAAATAAATTGTATTTTCATAGCAACCTCTGAATATTCCCTCCCCACCTTCCCCCACCCCCACCCCAGTCTCCAGTTTTTTATCAGTTAGGTCACTTTTCCCCTCCAACAGCATAGATAATTGAACTGACTTCATGTTTGGTTGAACCAGCAGTAGGGATCTAACAGAATGAATTATTATCTTTCTCTCTGGATCCTTGCCAGAACAACGTGCTGATTCCCTGCCTTCCTATTGAACAGCATAGCTCTGAGGCTGGTTTGGATAATAAAATAGAAATCCCACACTTCATTTTAGAAGTAACACCCTTAATACTATTTTAGTACAAATAGCAACAATATGACTTTTAAGCACCCCAGCTGGAACGTTGTATTCCAAGCTACCTTATAGTCTGACTCCAGATACAAAAATATATATATATGTATATATATATTCACATTCAGTATGAGTAAAAGACCCTGAGTAGGCAAATCTATTCCAACTATCTCCTCTCATACCACCAATATCTGACATTTCATTATTGAAAGGTATCTAGAACAGGGTCATCGTTCAAGGTTTCTTAGTAAAGTGTACATATCCTTGGGAAGCATAATATTTTAAACAGAAATCCCCATGCCTCAAAATTATATAAGCCCTACTGAAGAAAGAAGGTATTCACGATAAAGGCATTGACCCATCAGTGGAAGAAGAACTGTTTTAGGCTGTAATAAGAAATATGCAGGGAGCAGAGAGTTTTCCAAAACTGCAAAGAAGCAACCACTACCCAACCTTGTATTCTAATTGGGCAAATTTTCCATATGGTTATATATCTCCCCCCCCCAACAACAAACCTCCTGAATTGATACTGTGAAAAAAAGGGATTCAGTATCAGTTGGAGTATCAAGATCAACTGTTTGAACAACTGGGATAGAATCAAATATGCGTAAGTTAAAATCATGCCATTGTTAAGGCCTCTCCCAACACCGTGCCATTCTGGTTCACTCCCTCTATCACAGCCATACATTGGTTTCACTCAATAAATTCTACTTTTTAAAGTGCCACACAACTTGCAACAGTAAGTGAATAATCTGAGAAAACTTCATAATTTAGAATGACGATGCATTCTTTATTGCCACAGTGGCTTTTCTCAACTGGGAGTTAACAGGTAGCCAGAGACCCTACAAGCTCCTTCCAAAATATATGTTGTCCTTGCAGTTCAATAGGATAGACAGACCATGATTGTTTCTTTTCTCTCCCTGCAAAGGCACAATTAAAATGACCAGTCAGGGTCAGGGGTGTCACTCTGTCATCTCTCCAGGATCTTCTGGATCTTTTGTCCTTTGCATAAAGACGCTTATACAATCAATCTACGATAGTTATTTGACTATTTTTTTTAAATGAAATAAATACCTGGAAATCCACCACCCAAAAGAAAAACCAGTACTTTGGCCAACAATCTATGTCTAACAATATCATTTCCCAATCATCCTACTGCCCTTCTCCCCAACCCAAAGAAACCATGATTCTGAATCCCATGTTCATCTTTCTCTGGTATGTATTTTTATTGTATATATAAAGTTACCTTTGACAGGTTTTAATATTTAAAAATTTTATTTTTAGGGGTGCCTGGGTGGCTCAGTGGGTTAAAGCCTCTGCCTTCGGCTCAGGTCATGATCCCAGGGTCCTGGGATCGAGCCCCATGTCGGTCTCTCTGCTCAGTGGAGAGCCTGCTTCCTCCTCTCTCTCTCTGCCTGCCTCTCTGCCTACTTGTAATCTCTGCCTGTCAAATAAATAAATAAAATCTTAAAAAAAAAATTATTTTTAAGTAATCTCTCCACCCAATGAGGGGCTCGAACTCACAATCCAGAGATCAAGAGTTACACATTCTACCAACTAAGTCAGCCACGTGCCCCAATTATTGAAATTTTTAAGCTTTATCATGCAGTATTTAATCTTTCAGAACATTTTTATTTACTATTATGTTGCTAATATTCAGACAAATAGTTGCATTCACTGGAACTCATTCCTTTCGACTGCTATATAATACTCCATTATATGACTTAATTTCACTTTCATATTGGTTTTTTATGTTACCACTAACATTATCACTAAGTTCTGTAACTTCAATATTTCAGTGTGAAAAACAGATCATGGGATAAGGTCTTTCAACTAAATATTACCTAACTCTCAACAATTACATGGGCAAGACGGACTTACTCACTTTCCCTAAAAGCGGAGGTGAAAAGAAAGCTGTTCCTTGTGCCTCCCTTTCATTAACAACAATAACAACAACAGGCAGAGACAAAACAAATCAGTTTTTAAGCAATTCAGTGATTTTAATATCAGGCTGTCTTTTGTTAGGAAAAACAAAAAAAAAGGTAACTTTTCCCATCTTCACTTCCAGAAATGTGGCTTCAGGCTTAAATAGCTGGATCTTTTTTTTTTTTTTTTTAATGGATCCTACTTTACAGAGGCCTTATAGTTTGTAGACACTGTATTTATGAGCATACAACTATGAGCTGCTGTTTCTGAAATGAAAGGCATTAAAAAGCTGGACGAACCTCCTGCCAGAGCAGGACCAGCTCCAGATGATTTTATGTGCCAGTGGGCAATGGGATTTAGTGGCTTGAATACACAGGATCCCAGCTCTCTACTATTGGAGAGCTAATCTTGCTAATCTTGGATACAAAACAAGGTCCCACCAGGCTCTTTGATAAAATTGATTAGCATTTCTCTCTGCCTCATCTTGTTAATTGAGATTTTACAAGCTATGATATTGGCCATCGTTATAAAAAGCAGGAGAGAGCCCTTGCTCTCAGTCCCTTTATCTTCCCCTCCCTCCCAAATTACTGTATTTACTTACAGAAACATGACATGCTGCAGTAAGTAGCACACTTCTGTCTTCATGTACTTCATACGGATCCCGGTGTGCCTCACATTCCTTGGGGCAGGTACTCTGTCTCTAATTATAATTTGACACTAACCAATGATGTTCTATGCATAGAGAGAGGAGAGGGAAGGAAAGAGATGTGGGGAAATACAAGCAGCAGTTCTGGGTAGATTATGCAAAATATAGCGAGTAACCCACCCTGAGAGTTGAAAAATCCTGGGCTCTGGCCTTATCAGGAATTGTTGCCTAACTGTGTGAATTCCAGGGGAGCACATACCATTAGATCTCACTTTTTTGAACAGAAAAGTCTGCAATGAATAGTACTGGATTCCATGAGATGACTTCTTTCTTTCCTTTTTCTTAGACACTGTACCTATAGCCTAACTGGCCTTCCTTCAGACCCTTGGGCATGAAATGCTCCTTCTCAGAGCTGTCAGAGATCCTGCTTCATCTAGTCTAACATCCCCCACCCCCCACACCAATTCTTCTCTCCCCCTATTCCCTCACACAGCCCTTCCCATGGTTAACCCCAACTCATTCATCATAACTCACACCAAAAGGCACTTCCTAAGGAAAGATTTCCCTGCTTGCCCTCAACTACATGCTCCCACAGCACTCATCCCTCACCTTCATTATAATTATGCTTAAATCATCCCCCGTAGTTAAATAATCATGTGTTTCATATTAACATCTTTAGCTAGAAATTAAGCTGAGGGTAGTGGCCACATCTGTCTATATTTACTTTTGTACTTTGCCTGTAATAGTCAGGCAATAACTGTTTACAGAGTGAAATAGTACACGTACATACACTAAATGTTTTATATAAAATTTCAGAAGATTTATAGGATTTCTAGTATCTAAATCTTTTCCACAAGAATCTCCGGTGATCATTAAATTCCTTTTCAGATGACAAAAAAAAAATCCCATGTTTTGCACTAGAAATAAACAAGCAAACACTAAGATTTAAGAAAAGATCAGTGAACAGGAAAATATAAAAGAGAAAGGGAAATATTTTTAAAAATAATTGAAAGGAAGCCCTTGGAGAATTGTTGAAAGTTGCATGCTTATGCCAACATAGATTTCAATTGCTTTCAGCAAAGAAAAGATACTAATTAGTAGAATAATCTTTGTTTCCCAGTTTGAAAGATTACTGTGATTGCTTTCCTCCAGTGCCATGCCAGGCCTTAATGGTTTTAAAGATTAATTGACAGCATGTGAAAACCAACTAGCCAATTAATGGTGGCATGTCACCTAAGTGCACTGAAGAATGTACGTTCACACTACCTAGGTAGTTAGGTCTTGTTTCTTGTTTCTGTCATCACCATGTGGATATTCTGCATATCTTTTCCCCTTATATAAACTGCTTACTGTGTATCAGTTGTTCCTTATAGCAAATTTATAGATTAAACTTATTTGTGTTTAGTAATGAAAGGTCCACCTGCACCAATTAAAATTCCTAGCACTTCAAAAACTCTTGTATCATTTTCTTAGATATAACATTCACTCAGTACATGATTTTCATGTCTTAATTTTATTTTATAGTGAATTTTAAAATGAAGATTAGTTAATTTTTTTTAATTTTATTTATTTATTCGACAGAGAGAGAGAGATCACAAGTAGGCAGAGAGGCAGGCAGAGAGAGAGAGGGAGGAGCAGGCTCCCCGGTGAGCAGAGAGCACAAGGCCCGGGCTGGATCCCAGGAACCCGGGATCATGACCTGAGCTGAAGGCAGAGGCCCAACCCACTGAGCCACCCAGGCACCCAGAAGGTTAGTTACTTTAAACCTGCTTATTCAGAGAGTTGTATGACAAAGGATAAGACACGTTCTCAAAGTGATTCTCTTATAGGAAAAAAAAAAAAATAGAGTATTTTAACCACAGGATCAAGAAAAGCTGTTTTCAGGTTAGAGTATCTTCTTTGCTACAGATACCATAAATCCTCTTATTTTTTTTTTTTCATGGTTACATGGAGCTGGAAAACACCTTGATAGCTCAATCTTATTAAGCATACAATATTTTATAATTAACATTTTGGGGATTGCCTCATCCCTGCTTTATTTTATTCTGCCATCCTCATTTTTCTTTATGACCCTAATTCCTTAATTATTTCATTATCTTCTTATGAATTTATCCTTGGAAATTGCCTAAAATCCTGTGGATAAAAACAAATAAAAATAAATGAGTGAATGACTGAATGAATGAGGGACAAGTAAAGGCAAAACCACTTTCTGTAAGTCAATTCTCTCATTCTACAGTAAGAAGCACTAAAGCACAGAGGTAAACTCATCAGTTTCCCAAATTCCATTTCCTCAGGTTCCTAATTTTCCTCAGAAAATATTTTGAGCTTTTAAAAAGGTCCCAGGACATGAAACAGTCATATGCAAATAACCAGTGAATAACCATTGTAGCTGTTAATTTCAACATGTCAAAATATTAGATTTACATCTCTCTATGGATATCAGCATTTTAAAAAGAGGGATGACATCCCTGATTTCATTCTATTAAGGCATTTAAAGCAAGCAGTCCCACACTACTCACTAATCATTCAGGAGGAAGAAGGTTGAGCTACGCAGTCTCATACTAAAACCCCTCATTTCTGTGGCACCTGGCTAGTTCAGTGGGTTAAAGCCTCTGCCTTCCGCTCAGGTCATGATCCCAAGGTCCTGGGATCAAGCCCAGCATTGGACTCTTTGCTCGGCAGGGAGCCTGCTTCTTTCTCTTTCTTTCTCTCTCTGCCTGCCTCTCTGCCTGCTTGTGATCTCTGTCTGTGAAATAAAATTGTAAAAAAAAAAAAAAATCCCTCATTTCTCTCACTGAAATACTGGGCAGGCCAAGCATTGCCAGCCACTGCAGATGTCTTTGAGAGATTTGCTATTTCTTCACCCAATGAAGGGAGCTCTGTATCGAACTCCACATCCATGGAGGTTTTACCTGGCTACAATCCGTGCTTGCCTTAAATCTCTCTGTCACCTATTGTTTGCGCTTGCTACTCATTTCCTCTGGAGCAATGAGCCCTAGCTGATTGGAACAGCAAAATCCTTTCTCATGTTCCAAAGGATTAAGTCATCTTCATGAGAAGTTCTCTATGAGAGTTCCTTGACTTCATCAGACTATCTAATTTATCTAATTTAAAGATGACTTATCACATAAATAAGAGAACTTTTTCCACTACTACTATTAAAATTCACCTTTTCATCTATTGTGTTTCTATTATATTTAATTGAACTTAATTTTAAACTGTTCCTCCTTCTCTCTAAAACTCCTTTGCCCCCAAGGAATAAAATTGATGTGTATTGAACATGATGTACACACATTCCAACATATTCTATGAATTATGAAACTGCAATCAGACCAGTCACAATAACAAAGCTGGATTCAAACCCAGGTCTTCTAACAGTGATATCCCTTAAGATCTCCACCTTCCCCTTCTCCAAAAAAAGGAACCAAGGGATTCCTAACAGAGCTGCTTTTATCCAAATTTCTAGTTGTGTCATTACTGTGTTCTGAAAAACTAGAACAGTCATCTTATTCAGAAACAAAGAGTTTAAAAACACATCTAGAGGAAAACACTGGGAAGAAAAATGCTTTGGTGGTCTATGGACATTTCGGATGTAGAACAAATGCCCTCCTTGGGAGTCGTGCTGTTAATTAAAGATGCAGGCCCATTCAGAGCACATTTGGACTCTGGGGAGGATCAGAAGAGTATTCTGGAAGGGAATCCAGGAGCAGATTCAGGGCCAAGTCTCTACTGAACCTACACATTTAGTGATGTTGTGACTCATTTTAAGTGACCACACAACCACTTCTTCTATGTGCTAATAACTTACATCTATGAGCATTATTTAGGGGAAAAAATGAGACTCTTCATAGTTCTCTTCATGGATTAACAGACCCCAATTTAAAATTCGACATATGTGTAAGTATTCTTTAATTCCTTTGAGTGAAACATGTGGGACAACTATAAAAGTATGTAACAGGTTATTTATAAAAATGCTTCTGTAGGACTGCTATTTTACCCATAACTCCAGGACTATCCCTGCACTATTCCTGAAGTAATTCCTGCCTGCTCCTCAAATTCTCCATCTCTCCCTATCTCTGCAATCCTTACTCCGTAAATTGACATCCCACAAACCTTCTGAGGCCACAGTGATCTGTCTATATTTATGTAAAGCACAAGGAGGAAATACTCCCTTTCTTCTGTCTTTTCTTTTATTCATTTATTTAACAGTTAACAAGCACGGATTTTACCCCAGGCAATGTGCTAGCTGCTAGAAAAAGGAATGTATCTTGCTTTTTATTGTTCACCAAGGCTATGGTATGTCTCATTTAATCCAGATATGTCCTCATGAAATGATGCTAATACACTCATTTGCAGGTTGATCAAGGAAAGTGACTTTGTCAAGATCAATTTCTCCACAGTGGCAAAATGCGAACTCTTACCTATAACTTCTAAATCAGAACTTTGTTCTTAAACCTTATATACTACCTATTTCATACTCTCCATTCCTTGAGTTGGGAGAACTGCGGCATTGATGCCAACTTTTGAAAAAAACTTTTTTCACTGTTACTTCTAGAGGTACACTGAAACCTGTACCCCAAAGTGAGAACCCCAAGCAGCGTGTGCTCCTAGAAGTTTACTAGGAGCTGTGTAGCCAAAGACAATTCCAGCCACTTAACATTCTCTCCATCTTTCAAGAAGTATATAGGAATACTTTTCAGATAAGACAGCATCTACTCTTTGGAAAATTTCAGTACTTTTGCCAGTGAATCCTACTTAAACCCGGGATTGATTCCCTCTCCTCTCTCCCTTGAATGTTCTGTATTAACAGTGCTGTGTAGACCAAATCAATACATGTTGCCTAGTCCATTTATAAGAGTTTTCTGGAAATATTATGTAGATTTCTAGTGAAATAATTTTTAAAAACTGGTGCTAGCTTTATCTATCAAGTTCTCTTCCTTTTGCTCACCACAGAACAGCTGATTACAGAAAGACTTGCATTCACCTGAGCCCACTGGCCTCAGTCATTTGCAATATCCTGACAGCTGCAAAAAGCAGACAATATACTGTCTTTCAGTGAATATGCCCTTCCCATTGAGTATAAAGCATCAATTAAGTCAATTTACTATCATAGAGTGTAAATACAGTCCACATTTAACTGAATTACCTATCCTTCCAAACATTACCTTGGCATAATACCTGTTTTAATTCTTCATAATTAAAAACTCTAATAAATATTTGCTGAATGCCTACTATGTGATAGGAAATTTGGTACACTCAATAAGAACAAAAGGAGACAAACCATAAAAGAAGACATAAAAATGATTAAACAAGATAGAGTATTGAAGACATTTTGAAAGCAACATGTGGAAATATAGAAAGTTATTTCTGCGAAACATTGATTTTCTTGAGTTTGAGAGGAAATATAGTTTTAAGCATATTAGCATATACCTTATTCAAGGGGGGGAAAAAGGTTTTCATTCTTATGAACCAAAGGTCTGTTTCCTACATTTGTGACCTACTTGGTGTCTGAATTAATTATTGTCTTGGAGAAAACTCATCCGGTGTGTGCTACAATATTTTGTAGAATCTAATCTCTTGCCTACAGAGAGAAATCTTCTTTGAATGCAAGGTAGTCTTTGGCAGCAGCTCTGAATATGACAAAGCAAATGCAAACTGGGTCTAATAGCTAAAGACTTTTTGACTTTTTAAGATGTTCAATTGAACATTTAAAAGGTTTAGTCTCATATCAGTTCTAGAAAGCCCTCCTGGGGCAGGCTTAAGTAACTATGCCATTAGGCACTCAGCTGCAAATTGCCTATTAAGTCTGACTGAAACTGTAAAATTGCTTTTCACAATGCAAATTAATGTAAATAAGAACAATTGGTTACACATATCACAGGCTATCAAATTGTCGACAGATGATGCATACTTCCCCCCCCTCTCTGAATTAACATTACTTTAAAGTTATATTTAGTAGGTCTTAACAGGCTTGGGTGTCCCTGTGATAAATTCCACAAATTCATTATAAGCAGTACATGTGTCCTATGTATGTTATCTATTATATGAAATATAAACCTCTTTTTATCAATGTCTGAGGGCACTTATGCTCAGGTTCAGTGGATATATCACAAAATAATCCATTTAGCCTTAGCTCTCAGGTTACAGTAGCATCATTCAGTTACTAAACATTATTAAAAGCATTTATCTTGTTTTAACAAATGCATTGTAAGAAAAAAGTACAAGATTATAAAGAAGACATAAGTCTTCTTTGAATAGTAATGTGCACAGAAGAACCTTATGGCTATCATACTTATAATTATTATTTTGGAAATTTGCAAGTTATTTAACCTTTTAAACCCTTAGTTTCCAAATCTGTCAAATGAAAGTAGTAACATGCAACTAATGGGAAAAAAAGATTTCATATTGTAATTGCAAGGCCAACTGAGGGAGACTTCTAAGATGTCAGCAGAAAAGGCATAGTTATGCTAAGCAAAATAAGTCTGTCAGAGGAAGACAAATAAGTGATTTCACTCATCTCTGGAATTTAAGAAACAAAACAGATGAAAGGGGAAGAGAAGGAAAAATAAAATAAGACAAAATCAGGGAGACAAACCATAAGAGACTCTTTACTACAGGAAACAAACTGAAGGTTGTTGGAGGGGAGGTGGGTGGGGGAATGGGGTAATTGGGTGATGGGCATTAAGGAAGGCACTTGATAGAATGAGCAGTGGGTGTTGTATGCAACTGATGAATCATTAAATTCTACCTCTGAAACTAGTAATACACTACATTTAAATAAATTTAATTTAAATAAAAACATTTTTAAAAAGCCATATTTTTAACCTTACTTCCATTCAAACACAATCTGTGGCACCTTATAGGTTCCAACCATCTTCTGATGCACATTCTGAAAAAATAGTCTTGCACCTCACAAAAAAAAATATGAAAATACTCACTACCAATGTTTTGTTTCCAACCTTTAAGGTTTTAGCCAAAAAATGAAAAAAAAATAATTTTAATAACTATTACAATATCTATAATTTGTCAATCAACAGTTATTTTAAGTACCTCCTATTATATCTACTCCATTTTCAGAGCTTCTCCTGTTTGTAGTTTCTTAAAATTAAGCAACTTAAAATTATTAATATTGAAAACAGACATATCTTGGGGTGGCAAAATTTGTTCCCCTACATCCGTTATCTGTCCTTCCATGTATATTTTAAGAGGATTCTGGTTAAGTTGACTTGCACTAAAAGAAAAAGAGTAAAATTGGGGTTGGTAATGTTTAATAACATGAAGAAATTATTTGAGAGCATGGAACTGGGTTAAAGGTAAAATTGTATCTATTGGTAAAACAAAAGAAAAGCTATATTTTAAGGTTTCATGTTTGGGCATCATTATTCCATCTTCCATGGTTTGGGGAAGATGATGTTCTGAGGACCAGAGATTCTTGTTAAGAATCTATAGTAGGGTCAGTTCTTTCATCTTAATAGTCTCTTAAAACATAAATCTTTAACATTTTTGCCCTTATTGCGACCTTTCTTCTAGTCAGGAATCCAGTCACGTTACTTAGAGAGGGATTAAGATTTTTATAAAAGGTATGAAAAAAAAAAAAAGTCCATTAGTTTTAAGCTTCCCAAGTGAAGTTATGAGAAACCAATAGGGATGGCCTAGTGCGAAGTCAAGAATGGAGATCATGTCATAACAAAAGAATAGATTAGATTGGGAATGAAAGTAAATTTCACATAAAAATTTTACTGATTTCAAGCTTTTATACCACTCCTGTGTTTAGTGAAAGGGCAGGCCTTGCCCTTATCCGGGAGTGCAACCATCCACGTCTGTCTGGTGTTGTCTACAAATAATCCAGGAGAAACGACAGACGGTGCCCAAGACGGTGCCCAAGAAACGACAGACGGTGCCCAGACGGTACTATGTACTAACTGATGAACTGAGCCTGAAGGAAATACTGCCCAGAATTGTCCAAAACACCCCCTGGTCCCTGAACACTGAAAATGGGAAAAATTGAAAACCACAGGCAAGGCAGGGTTAGACAGAGAAAACCCCTAGGTCCTTGGAGGGACCACTCAGTGGTACTCCACTTGCCACCATTCTCACCCCCGAATCATATTACATTTACGCTATTGTAATTTCAAGGTAACATAGTAGTCCAAATACTGAGTTGGATTTACCTTCTGGACCCTATTCCAAAGATAGAACTTTATTGTTCGAATCCTCACTCAAAAACCCTCTTTAATGCCAAATAACTGTTTGAATATACTTTCCATTTTAAGCCAAATATTTTGTCATATGCCATACTGACAGTACCTTTAAATGTTTCTGATTATTTTTTAAGGTAATTCTCTTTAGATATAATCTATTCTTGCTTTACCCTAACACTTCAATATTAAAGATATAGTCTATTAGTATGTTGTTATCTGGGACTGGTTTATTTTCAATTCTAGAGAATTTCCATTAGTCTCCCTTTATTAAAAAAAAAAAGTTTTACTTTTGTCTGATAAATTTGGTTTTATTTATTCATACACAAAATTTGCTAATATACTAAAGGCAATTTCAAATAGTTTCATTCTCACATGTCTACCCTTGAAAGAATATAGAGACCTGAATCTAACCCAAAGAGTTAAAAAATGACTAATTTCAGCAAATACGAAGCCACTATCAAAGTCTGGGGCAATATGACAATTGATTACACACGCATCATTTTAAAAATAAAAAGTGAGCTCTGAAACATAATTTGTATCCATTTTTAATATAAAAATTGAAAATGATACTTTATCCTTTAATACTTAGATTTTAGGAAATGTAGGAAATTCTCTATAACTGTTTCTTACTCTGAAAATCAACTAAATTCAATTTCTACCCATTATTAACTAAATAACAGTTCAAAGGATTTTACATACAGTTGTATCTTATTTGTTTTTTTAATTTTATCTATTTTGCTGTGTTATGGTATTCTATGATATCTCAGGTTTAGCTTATTGTCATTATTAATGAGATATTTTTCTCTGGGTATTTAATTATTCTTCTGATGTAAACTTTATTTTCATATAATACATTTTTTGTATAAAATATGGCAATACAAAGATTAAAAAATACAAACCATTGATAATACTAATGCCCAGAGGAAAACTACTGTTAATCAATATTCTATATTCCATATATTTATATAATATAAATGTATTCCATTTATATCATATAAATGCATATGTACCCATATCTTAATATACATCAATACATATATATGTATACAGGGCAAATTGAAATTAAATTCAACATGATGTTATTTTCTCTCCTCTTAAAAACTTCATTTCTGTTATCTCCAATGAGACAATTAAGCAAATGTATGACTAATGATATGTATGAAACCCCTAAAAATTTAATTCATTCATCTAACTACTATTATAAAATAATACAACATTAGGCTACATTTTCATCCAATATAAGTTATATAAAAATAATAAAGTTTTCTGGGAGGAGCAAGATGTCAGAGGAGAAGGAGGGCCTAAATGTTGTCAGGTTGCAGGAATTCAGCTGGATAGTTACCAGACCATTCTGAACACCTACAAACTTAACAGAAGATCAAAGAGAAGAAGAGCAGCAATTCTAGGAAAAGAAAAGTGACCACTTTCTGGAAGTTAGGACATGCAGAGTAGTGAATCTGAGGCAATGTAGGGGAAGATAGACCTTGGGGGGATGGACTAGCTCCCAGCAAGTGGAAGAGCAGTGGAACACAAAATCAGAACATTTAGGAGTCTGTTCCACTGAGGGATGTTTTTCCAGAGTCTAAGTGGTGGGGGATGGTGGGGGAGACCCCTTGCAGGAACAGTGGAGTCAAAGGATCTGTGGGGTCACAGATCAGGGGTGTCTGAGTGTGGCAGAGCTCTGGAAGAAATGGCACAGTAGTGTGTTGTAGGAATCAGCTGGGTTTGGAGACTTTAAACATGGTTGTGTGCCAGGATAGAAATGCTTGGTCACAGGCCAGGTAAGCACAGAGTGCTGCCAGAGACCAGGGAGACAGGGGTGACTGATTGCTTTTCTCTGAGGTCACACTGAGGAGTGGGACCTGGACATGTCAGTTCCTACAGAGCTGGAGAGTGGAGGCTGCATTTTCATTCTCATCCTCCAAAACTGTATGGAAAACATTCAAGGAACAAAAGCTCCCAAGAGCAAAACTGAGCAGATTACTTAGCCTGGCCCCTGGCAAGGGGGCTACAATTCCACTTTGGGCAAAGACATTTAAGAATCACTGCAACAGGCCCCTCCCCCAGAAGATTAGGAAGAACATCCAGCCAAGACCAAGTTCACTGAGAACTGTGAAACTCCAGAGCTCTTTTTCCATGATTCTTTAGTCTTTCAAAGTTAAATTTTTTTAATTTTATTTTTTTCTTATTCTATTTTGTTACTTTTTCCTCTTTGCTATTTTTAACATTTTTTAACTCTTTTATCACTATCTTTTTAAGTTTTTTTTTTGCATTTTCATTGTTATAGTCATATTCTATTCCTTCATTGTATTTAACCTTATTTTTTGTTTTTTTTTCTTTAAAATTTTGGGATATAGTTTCTTCTAACAGATCAAAATATACACTAAATCTAGCACATAGCTTTGTTCTTATGTCCAGCCTGATCACATTCTTTCTTATTTTTTTCTTTTATCAACTAATTTCTTATCTTATCATTTCTGTTTTTTAGAATCTTTTTTTAATTTTCATCTTTACACTCATATACCAACCTTTTGTCATGTTTACTCTTATTTTTGTATATATGTGTTTTTCTTCCTTTAAGATTTTGGGAGGCAGTTTCTTCTAACAGACCAAAACACAACCAAAATCAAGTGTCTGGCTCTCTTCTATTCATCAGATATAGATAGATATAGATATAGATATAGATTTATTTATTTATTTATTTATTTTAGTTTTTGTTTGTCCTGGAAGCTTTTTATCTCTCCTTCTATTTTCATTGACAGTGTAGCTGGATATAGTATTCTTGGCTGCATAATTTCTTGTTTAGTGCTCTGGATATATCATGCCACTCCTTTCTGGCCTGCCAGGCCTCTGTGGATAGGTCTGCTGCCAATCTAATATTTCTACCATTGTATATGTGTGTATGTGTGTGTGTGAGTGTGTGTGTGTATTTTAAAATTTTTATATATTTTTATAATATATTTTATAATATTTTTATATATTTATATATAAATATATATTTACATATTTATATAAATATAAATGTGTGTATATATATATATATATATATATATATAGTTTCATTTTGTTTGGGTTTTTTTCTCCTTTCTTCTCTCCCCAGTTTTGGGTCTCTTCCAATTTGGTTAGTATATATTTTTATGAGTTTGTTGCCACCCTTCTGGTATTTTGGTCTCTCATTCATCTATTCTTATCTGGATAAAATGACAAGGGGGAAAAACTCATCTTAAAAAAAAAAAAAAAAAAGAGGTAGCACCAACAGCTAGGGACCTAATCAATATGGACATTAGTAAGATCTTAGATCTGGAGTTCAGAATAAAGATAATACAAGGTTCTAGTTGGGCTCAAAAAAATCTTGGAAGATGCTAGAGAATCTCTTTATAGAAAAACAAAATCCCTTTTTGGAGAAATAAAAGAACTAAAATTTAATCAAGTTGAAATTAAAAAAAAACTATTAATGAGGTGCAATAAAAAACGGAGGCGCTTACTGCTAGGATAAATGAGGCAGTAGAGAGAATTAGTGATATAGAAGACCAAATAATGGAGAATAAAGAAGCTGAGAAAAAGAGAGATAAACAACTACTGGGGAGGGGAACATCTGAGAGATAAGTAATACCTTAAGGTGAAACAATATTAGAATAATTGGGATCCCAGAATAAGAAGAAATAGAGAGAGGAGCAGAGGTATATTGCAGCAAATTTTAGGAGAGAATTTCCCTAATTTGGTGAAGGGAATAATCATAAAAATCCAGGTGGCATGGAGAATCCCTCCTCAAAATCAATAAAAATAGGTTAACTCCCTGTCATCTAATAGTAAAACTTACAAGTCTCAGAAACAGAGAGAAAATCCTGAAAACAGCTCTGGACAAAATGTCTGTAACCTACAATGGTAGAAATATTAGATTGGCAGAAGACCTAACCACAGAGACCTGACAGGCCAGAAAAAATGGCACGATATATCCAGAGCACTAAACAAGAAAATTATGCAACCAAGAATATTATATCCACCTAGGCTGTCTTTGAAAATAGAAAGGGAGATAAAAACGTTCCAGGACAAACAAAACTAAAATAATTTGCAAATGCCAAACCAGCCCTACAGGAAATATTGAAAAGGATCCTCTAAGGAAAGAGTAACATAAGAGTCTAAAAGTAACATAGACCAGAAAGGAACAGTCACCTTACAGGCAATATAATGGCATGAAATGCATACTTTCAATAGTTACCCTGAATGCAAATGGGCTAAATGCCCCAACCAAAAGGCACAGTTTTATCAGATTTGATGAAAGAACAAGAACCATTGATATGCTGTTTCCAAGGGACTCATTTTAGACCTAAAGACATCTCCAGATTTAAAGTGAGGGGTTGGAAAACCATTTACCATGCTAATGGACATCAAAAGAAAGCTGGAGTGGCAATCCTTATATCAGATAAATTAGATTTTAAACCAAAGACTATAATAAGAGATGAGGAAGGATAACATAAGATAGGTCTAGCCAATAAGAAGACCTAACAATTTTAAATACTATGGTCCTAACATGGAAGCAACCAATTATATAAGCCAATTAATAACAAAATAATAAAAAAAATCAATAATAATACAATAGCAGTAGGGGATTTTAACAACCTCTTCACTGAAATGGACAGGTCATCCAAGCAAAAGATCAACAGGGAAATAAAGGCTTTAAATGACACATTGGACCAGATAGACATCACAGATATATTCAGGACATTCCATCCCAAAGCAATAGAATACATATATGCTCTAGTGCACATGGAATATTCTCCAGAATGGATCACATCCTGGGTAACAAATCAGGTCTCAATTGGTACCAAAAGATTGGGATCATTCCCCACATACTTTCAGACTACAGTTCTCTAAAGTTAGAACTCAACCACAAGAGAAAAGTTGGAAAGACTCAAACACATGGAGACTAAAGAGCATCCTACTAAAGAATGAATGGGTCAACCAGGAAATTAAGGAAGAATTGAAAAAATTCATGGAAACAAATGAAAATGAAAACACAACTGTTCAAAATCTGTGGATACAGCAAAGGCAGTCCTGAGAGGAAAGTATATAGCCATACAAGCCTTTCTCAAGAAATAAGACTGGTCTCAAATACACAACCTAACCCTACACCTAAAGGAGCTGGAGAAAGTACAGCAAAGAAAGCCTAAACCCAGCAGGAGAAGAGAAATAATAAAGATCAGAGCAGAAATCAATAAAATAGAAACCAAAAAAACAGTAGAACAGATCAATGGAACTAAGAGCTGGTTCTTTGAAAGAATTAATAAGATTGATAAACCCCTGGCCAGACTTAACAAAAAGAAAAGAGAAAGGAGCCAAGTAAATAAAATCATGAATGAAAGAGGAGAGATCACAACCAACACCAAAGAAATGCAAAGAATTATAAGAACACACTATGAGCAACTCTATTCCAGCAAATTTGACAATCTGGAAGAAATGGATGCATTCCTAGAGACATATAAACTAACAAAACTGAACCAGGAAGAAGCACAAAACCTGAACAGACCCATAACCAGTAAGGAGATTGAAACAGTCATCAAAAATTTCCCAACAAAAAAGAGCCTAGGGCCAGACAGCTTCCAGTGTCAGGAAGCTGTCTGGGGGAATTTTACCAAACATTTGAAGAAGAATTAATACCTATTCTCATGAAACTGTTCCAAAAAAATAGAAATGGAAGGAAAACTTCCAAATTCATTTTATGAGGTCAGCTTCACCTTGATCCCAAAACCAGACAAAGACCTCACCAAAAAGGAGAATTCTAGACCTCAAACTCTATTACAAAGCTGCACTCAACAAGACAGTATGGTTCTGGTACAAAAACAGACTTGTAGATAATTGGAACAGAATAGAGAGCCCAGAAATGGACCCTCAACTCTATGGTCAACTCATCTTTGACAAAGCAGGAAAGAATGTCCAATGGGAAAAAGATAGTCTCTTCAACAAATGATGTTGGGAAAACTGGACAACCACATGCAGAAAAACAAAACTGGACCATTTCCTTATACCACACACAAAAAGAGACTCAAAATGGATGAAAGACCTCAATATGAGTCAGGAATCTATCAAAATCCTTGAAGAGAACACAGGCAGCAACCTCTTCGACCTTAGCCGCAGCAATTTATTTCTAGACACATTGCCAAAGGCAAGGGAAGCAAGGGGAAAAAAAAACTACTGGGACTTCATCAAGATCAAAATATTTGTCCAGCAAAGGGAAACAGCCAACAAAACCAAAAGACAACTGACAGAATGGGAAAAGATATTTGCAAATAACATATCAGATAAAGGGCTAGTACCCCAAAAAAATTTTTTAAAGATTTTATTTATTTATCTGACAGACAGAGATCACAAGGAGGCAGAGAGGCAGGCAGAGAGAGAGGAGGAAGCAGGCTCTCCACGGAGCAGAGAGCCAGATGCGGGGCTCAATCCCAGGACCCAGAGGCTTTAACCCACTGAGCCACCCAGGTGCCTCCTAGTATCCAAAATTTATAAGGAAATTATCAAACTCAATACCCAAAGAACAAATAATCCAATCAAGAAATGGGCAAAAGACATGAACAGACGTTTCTGCAAAGAAGACATCGAGAAACCCTCGATGGTTCGAGGGTTCAATGGTTCGATGATCGAGGAACCCTCCTACACTGTTGGTGGGAATGCAAACTGGTACAGCTACTATGGAAAACAGTAGGAAGGTTCCTCAAAAAGTTGAAAATAGAGCTACCCTATGACCCAGCAATCATACTACTGGGTATTTACCCTAAAGATACAAATGCAGTGATCCAAAGAGGCACGTGCATCCAAATGTTTATAGCAACAATTCCCACAATAGCCAAACTATGGAAAGAACCTAGGTGTCCATCAACAGAGGAATGGATGAGGAGGATGTGGGGTATACATATATATGTATACATACATATTATGTATGTATGTATATTGTATATATATTGAACATATATATGTATATATGTATATATATGTATATATAGAGAGGGAGGGATATATACACATATATATGTATATATAGAGAGAGGGAGGGAGGATGTGGGGTATACATGTATACATATATATGTATATATACATGTCCAATGTATGTATACATACATATATATGTATACATGTATACCCCACATCCTCCCTCTCTGTCTCTCTCTCTCTCTCTCTCTCTATATATATATATATATACACATACATACATACAGTGGAATACTATGCAGCCATCCAAAAACCCTCAAACATTGCCATTTGCAATGACATGGATGGAACTAGAGGATATTATGCTAAGTGAAATAAGTCAATCAGAGAAAGACAATTATCATATGATCTCTCTTATATGAGGAATTTGAGAGGCAGGGCAGGGTTTTGTGGGGGTAAGGGAGGGAAAAAAATGAAACAATATGGGACCAGTTTGGGAGACAAACCATGAGACTCTTAATCTCAGGAAACAAACTGAGGGTTGCTGGGGGATGTGGGGAAGGTTGAAGTTGCTGGGTTATGGACATTGGGGAGGGTATGTGCTATGATGAGTACTGTGAACTGTGTAAGACTGATGATTCGCAGAACTGTACTCCTGAAGCAAATAATACATTATATGTTAATAAATAATAATAATAAAGTTTCCAAAAATACAAAGATATTAATTAGATATTTTGAGGTATATAATTTTCTTTTTAAAGAAAGATAATTGAGAAATTTTCTGTTTCACTATATTGGCTTGTCTTACCTGATAGAGATTTCACTGACTTCTTCATCCCACTCCATCCTTGGAAAAGTCAGTTGGGGAAGCACCTCCAAATTGTTATATATACTACACTTTCAATTCTTTCAGTTTTCTTCCATATCTGGTGACAATTCTCCAAACTATTTTTTTCTGATTTTTCTCCCTCCTATTTAATTAGATGTCACAGATAACCAAAACTTGACTATCTAGATCCTAGTGGGACTCTCTGTTGCCTTTAAGCTGGCTTTTTTGTCAGGATCTTAAGAAAGTTTGCAAGTGGAAGCCCAGTGATGTTGAAGGTCACACCACTGTAGCAGACCTGATAGGGACTGGTGTTTTCTTGGACCAGTCACTATCTGAAGCAGTAAGAAAGTTTACTGAAATGCTCAGATATGCACATCCTTTTTTAAGAAATAACAATAACTGTGGATAACTGCAAAAGCAAACAAACAAACAAAAAAAACAAAACAAACCCATTATCATCCTAATTTGAGAGCTTCAAAAAACTCAATAATCCATGTTGCGTAACCAAAAGATTTTCCATTACCAACCAGCATCTCAGAATTCACTGGACTGGTTATCCACACGTTTCAATTACCAGCTCTTTAAAACAATATTTAATGTTTATATTTCTTTTTTCATTTTAGGTATATCTCTTCTAGGATGCCCAAATGCTCTGGAACCTTTGATCTTTGTCACCATCTGTGAAAGAATGCTTCAACTTGTTTTATAGGAACAACTCCAAGAGTCCTCCAGACACTATTTTTAGACCCTATTTTGACCTGCTCAGGAGGTTTCTGATTACCTTTGACTTGATCAGCATTAAATGATATTTGCCTTGAATAACAGAGGAGACTGACAAATTGAACTTTATGGGAGCCTAGTACTCCAAGAAAGCAGAACTATTAATTCTCCCACCCTTCCATATGCACACCTGTTGTGTTCTAGAAAATGCTAGCCGGCTCATCAGTTAACCAGCTAACTGAAAGGATTGCCCTTCCCTAAAATAGTCCCAGGAAGCTACACCTCTGTCCTTTTTTAATAACTCAGGTAACACTTTTCTCCTTTCCTCAAGCTTCCTTTGTTTATTTACCTTCATTAACCCCAGTCCCCTTCTTTTTTAGGCAATGTTCCTCATAAGTGAACATTATCCCTACTGTGACAACCTGAATGAAATGATCTCCTAGTGTCCAGTTCACTGCGTATGATTTATGATCAGAAGGCCAAAGTCAATATATAGTTCTATATGCTGTTAACATAACCCTGAGATTATATCAGGTATTGCTTTGTTCTTCCACTCACTTGTCATGTAATCCTACCATAAATACATCATCTTCTTCTTCATGTATCACATTTGAAAAAAGTGACAAAGGAGTGTCTATTTGCCCAATGTACACAGACAATTATCAGATCCTTTCTGGCAGTCTAGTCCATAATACTAATAGTCACTCTTTATTAAATATGCCCTAAACTCCAAATCTTTTTAGAGCATTTTCTACTCAATTTTCATTAAAAAAAAAGAATTGAATCACTTTATATAAAATTGAAAGAATTAAGGATTTTTTTCTTTCCCCACTCTTTTCAAAACCTGATATAAACACATTCCCTCTTACTAAGATCCTGTTTATAACAAAGCCACGATTAGCAAGAAGGCAACAGGTGCTAAGACTCAAGGTAAAAGAAGAGACTGAGTCACTTTCAGAGCAATAACCAAAGACTGTTTAGTATCATAGTGTAAAGGCAATAGTCTGAAAGAGGATACATCTTGGCAGAAGTAAAAACCAATCTTGCAAATGAGCTAGCCACAAAACTGAAAGCATTCTAAATAGGCTCATTTTATCCTAAATTTAGGGCCCAAATAAAGTAGCCAGAAATAACCTAGAGCTAGAATTGAGGAAAATAAAGCACTCTAGGGCAGAGCAGAAGAATTAAAGAAACCAATGAGAAGAGGTTAAGGGCATTGAGCTGCTTTGCAGGTAAGGAGGATGGTACTGAGTTTGGAGACTGATGGACTACAGAAGAGCTGAGATAACAAAAGTGAATAAAGTAGAAAAGCTATTTAGAAGCCCAAGTTCCCTGAAGACTCCTTATGAATAGGAAATTTCACCCCAAACCAAAGAAAGGCTATTGTGTTTCTTCTGGATTTCTGTTTTGCCCACTAACAATAAGAGCATTTAATAGTAAATAGTATCTTTACTCCCTTCCACTAGTCAAAATATTGGTAGGGGATTTTGAGTCCATTCGGGCCTGCCTCTAAAACATCATTAATTAATTTATTCATTCATTCATTCTTCTTTCCTCTTTTTTTCCTTTCTCTCTCTTCTCTCTCTTTCCTCATGTGCATGCTCTCTTTCTTAGTTCCTCTTTCGTAATTTATACTATGTTTTTTTCTCATCATCACCATTGGTTATTCCATCTTTTGTCTCAAGCAGTCATCAGTTTCTAAGTCACCTGGTTTTAATAAAGAATAAGTGAATTCAGAGTTCACACAAGTAAAACCAGCAGAATAAATTCTATTAGTTCTCTTATGAGAACTGCCCTGCAGTCCTTGAAAGGCACATTTCACAGAGCGGTTTTCTGCGCAAAGCTTGTGATGTGTCAGCATAGGGTTATTTATTTACAATCGTATTTCCTTGCTAAGGTGAAAGGTAAGTAAGGAATGAAAGCAATTACCGCAGTTTTTTTCCACTAGGACTGTCAATGCAAAGTGCCCCTGTGACACAGCCTGACACTTATAATGAATTCCCAGGGTTATGCGACAATGCTACTAACACCCACATCTGTCACTCAGAGGTAGGGATTTTCCTTCCATTCTTGAGCTTGGATACTAACATTCATTGTCCCGGTTAATGAGGATCTGACTTTGTATTCTGGAACGGGGCACTTTAATAATGTGTCTCCACAGATCACACTGACAAACTCTTAAAGTGTGATTCAGGCAAAGCTGATTCCAAATACAAAGTTTAATAATACTTCAGTGGAACACGCTTAGAGGCTTTTTTGTTCATAGATATAGTTGCACATATTGAAAAGTAGAAAGGCCCATAGTTAAATTTACCACTTTCTCTTTGCATAAGTCCATTTCTATTTGTGCACTTGTTTACCTCTTTACTGACAGGGATTTCTGAAAAATTGTTTTGTTGAACTCTGGCAGAAAGGCATGGCTGCCTAGCACTATTTTATAGTGCTGGGAAAGGAAAGGAGATAGCCTCTACAAGTAATAGACCCTTCGTTTCCTACTCAAATCTGGTTTGAAAGAGTTTCCACACAACCTGTTTTGTTATGAGAGACCAAAAAAAGTGATGGGCAGGATATAAGGTCTGAGCAAACACAGGAAAACAGGGTTTTCAGGATTTAAACTCATAGTATGAGCACTGGATGTGGTTGCCAGCATGGGTACAATAGATCTTCAGTATCTCAAGAAGAAGACATATAGTATATGGAAGGCCTACAAGTCTGTTTCTGGAGGGTAGGTAGCAGAAGGTTAAGGAATTGAGGGCGTTCATGAAAGAGGTGGTGGTAAATGCTGCCTTAGTTTAGAAAAGTCTAATTCAGGAGATTCACTGCAGTAGGTGAGCTAGGGCAGGGAAAGTCCAAGTAGTGCATAATATTAACACAGATGTGCAGCCTTGGTCAGATTTTAAGTTCTTAGTCCATTCAGAGCAAATAGCACCCAAGGTCTGTAGGGATCACACCCAGTAGGGTCCAGCTAGAAAAAGCTATGGAGAGTGTCTAACCCTTGAAAGTGAACTGAGGGCAAGAAAGGGACTTAAGTACCAGTGGAAAAATTCAATACCATATTTCAGAACCAAGTTAGAAGCCCTGTGATCATGCCTTGATGAAGAAGAGGCATGAGAGAGGAAAGAACAAAAGAGTTGGCAAGTGGGTTAAATTTAAAATAAAATGCTCATTAAGCAAATTGATCAGTAAGAAAACAGGTGTGAGGTTAAATGACTTTGGCAAAGTGGACTTTTCCCAGGTGCAGAGAGAGAAAAAGGGCAGGCTATAATTTGCTAAGCCCACAGGTGCCTGGAACAAAATCAGATCACAGGCTGCAAAATGAGTTCCATGTCACACGGGCTGAGGAGCCCACGTAGCTTACTATGATCCATGTTGGTAAGAAACTGAGTGAATCTCAATGTACTGGTAGAAGACATTCATAATTAAAAGAAAATGGCAGGGAGGCAGGGACTAATTGACAACTGAAGTCATCATATGATGCTCAGAAACAAACTCTAGTGAATCAATCCAGCCTAATAAAAGCATTGTAAAGATATAGGCTCTACTCCCACTGCCTTCAGTACAACAAAAACACAGTTCTTAACAACCCCCACCATATATACACACTTAATTGTCATATATTCACACCACGTTTATTACCTTTATTTTATACATGAGAAAAATCAATGGACAGAATGTTTTTCCAAAGATCCCATGGCAGAACCATGATTTAACATCAAGTAACCTAACTTCTGGAAGGCACTCTCAAAATAAAGCAATTAACAAATAAGAAAATAGGAAAGATAATGTTTAAGGACACACATTCAACACAGTAAAAGAAGTTACAGTTTTGGGTCTTTTTGACAATTCAAGACAAGTTTCCTATACTCCCCAAGTTGTTGGCCTATGTAAACAGAATATTCTGCAAACCCCACCATTTTATAGATCATAGTTAAAATTCACTTTTCCCCCAAGGGATAAGTAAGAATGTAGTGGTGATGAACAAAGGCAAGAAAAGACATGACTATTAGTCAATGGAAGATTTGGATATCACTAAAAAGATAACAATTTGTTCTTTCTTGGTAAAACATGAACATGTAATACTTGTGTAGAACTATTCCCTCAGCTGTCTTGCACCCACACCATGATAAGAATTTGAGTATGATGGAATTTCATCATTGAAAGTTTCTGGCTTTGGAATAGCCAACTTGGAGCTTATATCCTGCATCTACTATTGACTACTGGGAACATCACTTGTACTCTCAAGCCTTCATTTCCTGATCTTTATAACATGCATAATTTAGTCTAACTCAAAATTTTTGTGGGAGGATTAAATGAGAGATTATAGTCGGTCTAGTGTTATCCCTAGTAGGTAGTAAGTTGGTAGGTATTAAATAAATGTGAGTTCCTTTTCCTTCCCTCATCTCCCTTCCATGAAACTTATTTGAAGTTTTAGCAGTCTGTACAAAGCTGGAAAACTCTAAAAAACCTGAAGCTTGGTACAGACCTGCAAGTTAGGATCCCTTTTTATAAGGTGAGTTATTTGAGAAATTTTCTTCCATTCAAGGGCTACTCTATTTGGTTGCACAGTTTATGCCCTGCAGACAACATCATATCTGAAAGGGAATCAATCACTTATATGATAAACCTCATCCATTTGTTTATTTTCAACAATTTACTGACAGATTTAACAGCAACGTCTTGTTCCAGAAAAATATATCACAACAATTTTCTAACAGATAGAAGTAAAATGTCTTGAGACATGGGTGTTTCAGGTATCCAAATGTGCTTTATGTAGAGCAGAGACTTTGAACCGTGCTTTGTCTGAATGTTTTACATTTCCTTTTCATACAGCCTAAAATTCCACCAAGTAGAGATTCACTTGGTTTAATACACACCCCTTAAAATGCTTATGTAGTGAAAAGTATTAATTCTAAATCATTTCTGCTTGCTGCATTTAGGCTTTGTGTTTACTACCCCGGGATATCTTTGGGGGGATATGTTTCTAAATCTCTGGAAGGATATATTATCTCTAGTTTCCAGGTCTACTTGCTATTCAAATAGATCAGAAGGCCCAGACTATGAAGGGATATGAGAAATCCATGGGGAATTATCTTTCAGAACCATCCACCACAAAGTCATGAGTGTAATAATACTATTATAGGAGAGTAAAGAATTGGGACCAATAAGTTCAATATTGTGCACTCTGCCTAATATTCCTACTGGGTTTAAGTCTGCATGATTGCCATAATGTAAAAATGTATGAGATATTCTAGGCCATGATCATTATTAGAGCCCAAGTACAAAATGTTTTTTAACTTGCAACTTGTCAATGTCATTAAATATAAAGTACCTGTAATGACCCATGAAGAAGTATATTGTTATTTTAAAGTCATTATTATTTTAATGATTCATTGTTAATGTATATGGCAAACTTTAGGGGAACCATTAAAATATTTTTTAAAGAAGTGTAATGAATAGACTAAGTGAAAAGAGAAAAAGGAATTATAAAAAATGCACAATTAAAACCAGAGAAGGCAGAAAAAGAATGGAAGACAGAAAAAAATTGTTACAAATAAGACATATTAAATCATCTATATCAACCATATGTTTTCTATAAAAAACTCACTTTGCAATCATATGTTGGATAAAAGACTTGTATCCAAATGATAGAAAGTACTCTTGAAACTCAATAATGAGAAAATAAACAACCCAATAAAAATGGATGAAAGATACGAATATATCTTACCAAAGAGATACATGATGATAAATAAGGATATAAAAAGATGCCCAAACTTGTATGTCATCAGAAAATTGCAAATAAAACAATGAGATACCACTACAAACTTATTAAAATGACCAAAATCCAGAGCACTGACAGTATCAAATACTGACAAGGCTATGGAGAAACAGGAATTTTAACTTACTGATGGTGGGAATGCAAAATGATTTAGCCATTTTGGAAGATATTTTGGAAGTTTTTTACAAAGCTAAACATAAACTTATCATATGATCTATCAATGCTCATAAGTATATGTCCAAATAAATTAAAATATGTGACCAAATGAAAACCTGCTCATGAATAGTTATATTAACTTTATTTATAATTTCCAAAAATTGGAAGCAACTGTGATGTCCTTTAATAGGTGAATGAATAAACAAACTGCAGTACATCCATGAAATGGAACATTATTGAGATTGAGTGATGAAAAGAAATGAGATATCAAGCTACAAGATGACACGGAGGAACTTTAAATCCATATTACTAAGTGAAAGAAGCTAGTTTGAAAACGTGTTATACTATATGATTCCTGCTACACGACATTCTGAAAAAGGAAAAAAACTGTAGGGAAAATTAAAGATCAGTGATTGCCAGGGGTTTGGGGATGAGTGGGGAGTGATAAACAAGTGAAGCACGGGGTATGTTTAGGACTATTGAATTATTCCATGCAATACTATAATGTTGAAAATATGACCTACATTGTCCAAAACCCATAGAACTGTACAACACAAAGAGAACTCTAAACTATGGATTTTAATTAATAATAATGTGTCTCTATTGACTCATTAATTGTAACAAATACACCATACTAATGCAAGGTGTTAATAATAGGGGAAAATTTGGTAGGGAGAAAGGGGACATATGAGAACTCCATATACTTTCTACAAAATTTTTTTCTTAAATCTGAAACTATTCTAAAAATTAAAAGTTATTTAAGGGATGCCTGGGTGGCTCAGTCCATTAAATGCCTGCTTTTGACTCAGGTCACGACCCAAGGTCCTGGGATCAAGTCTCACATCAGGCTCCTTGCTTAGCGGGGACCCTGCTTCTCCCTCTGCCTGCCACTCCCCCTGCTGTGTGTGCACTCTCACTCTCTCTCTCTACCTGACAAATAAATAAATAAAACCTTTAAAAAAAAAAGCTACTTAAAATTAAATTAAACAGGGTTGACTGGATGGCTCAGTTGGTTAAGTATCTGCCTTTGACTCAGATCATGATCTCAGAGTCCTGGGATCCAGCCCTGCGTCAGTCTCCCTGCTCCATAGGAAATCTGTTTATCTCTCTGCCCTTCCTCCCACTCATTCTCTCTCTCTCTCTCTCTCTCTCTCTGTGTCTCTCAAGTAAATGAATAAAATTTTTTAAAAAATAAAACTATATTAAACACACATTTTAAAATTTATTCTTTAATGTCTCTCCCCTTCTAGACTATAAGCTAAATATGAATTATAGTTCAATAGTTGATAAATAAATATATGCCAAATAAATTAATAAAAGACCAAAATGTAACATAAATATCATTTATTCTTTCCAGGTAATCCCAAGTAAAAGCCCATAAAATGTTACCTTCATTTGGATGCTCACCCTTTACTGCTTTTGAGTCCTCTTGGGAATGTCAAACACACAGATATAATCTTGCCAAGCTACTTGCGAAGTCTTGCCTCAAAGTAATCAGTAAAAATGCTTAACAGGAAATTATATGTAATGACTATTAAGTCAGTATATAGCATATCGAAGGTGAAAATTTCATAAATTATTAAGCTCCATTTTTTTTCGTCTTATGATGACTAAAGATATGGGGAATCTTCTTAATCCAGCTTCTCTGCTGAGCTCTGCTGAAAGCCTTCTAACACGGTTCTTTCAGTGACCGCAGAACTATCATTGAAATTTCCTCTAAATCGTTGTTGCATACCATCTTGATATAATCATCAGCTCTATGATCAGTTATGAATAATATAGAGCCCAGCTCTCCCGTTCACACACACAACCTTGACAAAGAAAAAACCCTGCAGGTTTGTTCTTCCTGTTACTTTCTTTTCACCTCCATGAATATTTTTCTCTATATTTTAGTATTTTTGTTTTGTTTTTAATTATTTGGACTTGTTTTGCTTCTACTTTTTGTTCTCTTGCAGGACATTTTGCTTTATCAATCAAGACTTTGCCCCTCCCCCACCTCCATGAAAACCTGTAGTTCACAAGAACATCCTGCCCTCAACCTGTAACATCAATCAAGCCAAAATAACCTCTAGTTGTTTTATATCTACTTCAATACATATTACATTTACATGTTCCATGTGCATGCATTTGTGTAGCTTCATGAAAACAAGAAAAATCCTGATTTTGTACTAGAGTGAACTTCAGACATTAACTGGTACACCCTTTTCCAAAAATAAAGCCCTGACTGAAGTAAAGTCACATGAACAGATAATGAGAGATCCTGAATTATAATCATGGATTTCTGTTTACCAGTCCAACACTCATTCTACAATTATTCTGAAATTAGACTCTACATTTCTATGTGGTGTAAGCATTACCTACTCTGGATGGAAGTAAAGATTATTTTCATTGCCATTCTGTCTATGGAATTTTCAAGTGGAAGTAAGAGTCCCTTGAATCTTCCAATTTCTTATACTCAAGCTTAGTAACAATTGGAAATTGTGTTCTGGCATGATGCCATTTCCTGGGCAGGGGGATGCTACGTCCCACTCTGGTGCAGTTTGCATTTTAGTGTATTTTGTAAATAAATTCTTAACAGATGGACAGAGCAGCAGGAAGCCAACACCAGGGAGTCAGCAGGTGGACAGGAAAGCCAGAAATGGACTGGCACTGATCAGATTAACAAAACTAAAATATCTTGGGATTCACACATGCTGCCCACAGAATAAGTTGGCACTGACCAGATAGGCAAACGCAAATCAACCCTGAGCATGGAAAATTTCCATTACTCTGTTCCTATGGGGTACCAAAATCCCTCCCAGATGGTGACGACAAAGCTATAAATCCTTCAGAAAATAAGTCTGTCTTCTTTTTTTTCCCCATGAAGCTGACATATAGCAGGAAGGTGAGATGTAAATTACGATTATTAATAGTATCAAATTGCTCTTTATTTAACTGCACTTGCCACAAAAGCAGGCACGGAGAGAGGAAGATACTATCATTGAACCCTATAAATCACTGGTATAACATCCCAAAGGACTTGAAAGATTTCATTGCCGCTATAAGCACATTCTCATCTATTCTCCAACCCATGGCATTTTCCCCTATAATGTTCAACTCTAAATGATCCATTTTAAGGTTTGCTGCTCTGCTCATACAAAGATATGACTCTTTCATTAAAAACCTCCTTCCTTTCACTAAAATATGTGTCCTCAAGGATCCCTGCCCTTTGCCCTGCACCATAGGTGTTATCTGGTGAGATAATGGCTGGCAACACAGACCTAATGCTGGCAGAACATCCAGGACCAGGGTGCTGGGCACTTTTCCTGGTCAGTCCCAGAGTTTCTAAATAAGTGTCAAGGTTTTCCAAATCTCCATGAACTCATAGTCTTCACGTGGAAATTATGAAATGCTTAATCACATCCCTTAAATTTTTATGAGTTTTATAATAGGTGAAGCAAATCCTTAGAGTCAAGAGACCAAGTATTAAGTTCTGAATTTGCCATTAATTAGCTGCTTGATCATGGAAAAGTTGCCTAAGATTACTGAGTCTATTTTTCCTCTCTTCTGAAATCAGGATTGTGAGAATTAATTGTAAACATGTATATAAAGAACTTAGCAAAGCAACTAGTACATAATAATGAATAAATTATAGTATCTTCATCATCATTTTTATTATTATTAGAAATTTAAGTGGGGTTGATATGAAGACTGATTTTAAAATCATTCATAAGGAGCACTGATGTACCTGGCATAGGAGATTTCAAAACCAGTCATAATGTATGGTTAGGATTCAGTAGGATAAGAACATTCAGGGATAAGTTTGGAGAAAATTTAATTTGGAGGCTCAACCTGCTTGGAAAAGAATTATGAAATCCACAAGGTTATAAGAAATGTGGTGAACTCAAGTTTAGTTCAAATTGCTATAATAATAATAATAATAATAAACTAGGCTAAGTTAATATTCCAAGTTTAGTCCAATGTGAGTGGACCTGAAATAGAAAACTCTTCAAGAAACAAGGATAATCGTATTCAGAACCCCATACAGTGACCAGGATAATAGGGATAACACCTAACTGACCCCCAATCACCAGATAAAAAGCTTCCCTACTATAATGTAAGATCACAATTTTCCTGTGCTGCCTTGACATGTTTAAACCTCACAGGGCTCCAAAGACCTAGTTGTGAGACTTAATCCTATCTTCATCAGATATGCCCCTCACAGAGTGAGAAAGACTCTCACCTTCTAGTCCCCCTATTAGCCTGACTATGTCTACTCCTCCTGGCACTCGATCTAACAGGCTTCCCTTTCCTCACAGCCCATGAAATTATTCAAACCAACTAATATCATCTTCCTACAGGAACTAGGGATCACCATACCCTCCTGCTATTACAAAGCCTATCTTCTACAACCTGTTCTCTTTCACTCTCCTCTTGACTACAACACCTGTGCGGCCCTGCATTGCATTCAGTGCCCTCCCCTATGCTCTGAGTACGTGTAACTAATAAACTTCTGTCAATCTCATGTTCCCAGTATTGGGCCTTGTGTATTTGACCTTCCCCATCATCTCGGGATGGTAATCCCTCCCTTTACCACAGGTGAGGAGGAGGTGGATAAACTGTCTATCGAAGTCAGGCAGAGTAAATAATAGATTTCCTTCTCCCTACAGGAGGAGAACATACTCAGAAAACTAAGTTCAGTTGACTTGCAATTCTTAGTGAGGGTTTGAAAGGAAGGCTGGTTTATTCAACAGATTTAAGACAAGGACAAGGGGGAATGCCAGATCCAGTTCCCTAGAGATTATAAGCCTCCTGATGTCCTGCCTAGAAATGGACTAGAGAACGCAACCCTCAAGGGTTTTCTTTGTTCTTACCTCAACCAAAACTGGGCTGTCAGAACTAAAGGCTACCTCTCAAGCCAGTGGTATCACTAAATATATTCTTACCACTAAAAGAGAAGAAAAAAGTAATAAAAAAGAAATATTTAATAAAAATAAAGAAATTTTAAAATGTTTTTAAAATTAAAAAAGAAAATAAAAGAAAAAAGAAAATTGAATTTTATTGCCTATTCACTGTTCTCATAAAATTTTAGAGTTTTATTGTTTTTATATGCTTGCCCCAAAGATTCACTCTCCTGTTCTCAGGAAGTTTGTGACTGAATATTATTTATGGCGATCTACTGGATAGCTTCCATTTAGCTTTTAACCTTTTCTATATAACCCTTGGAATACAGGGTGGAGAGTGGGTGGAGACAGAGTTTGTGTGGCTCCCAACTATGCTATATATTCAACCTATTCTATTTCTAAGTGACATTTTGGGATACCATCCACACTCAGTCTATGTTAACTTTGATCAACTAAGCTAAAATCCTGACTTTTTAGACCTCTGTACACATTACTTAAAATATAGCTCTAACAGATTTAGCTGAGATGATTTTTCCAACCCATATTTATCTACATCTGTGAAAAATATGAATAGTATAAGACTCCTGACAGATCTACTAAAATCTTCCCTTAAAAGCTTTTTAAATATTATGAGGATTGGGTTCTAGCTATTCCTAGATGAAATGCCTGCATTGTATATGATAGTTAAAATGTGTAATTATTGATTTGGATACCTCTATCATCAATACAGGAGTTTAAAAATAAGATCAGGATTTGGAAAGAGTATAATAAGTAATACAAAAAGACTATTTCAGGTGAAGAATGTTTTGGCCCTGGTTTTTAGTAACAATGTACAAATCATGAGATTCTGTGTGAGTTAACATTAATGTAATCTACCTAATGTTTCTATAATTGATGACTTCAGCCCTCATTAAGGGCTATAATCAGCTTGTCTTAATTTTTCCTCTAAGTGGACCCTGAGATGAAGATTTGAGTATAAGTAGTTTACCTGGGAGCTGATGCCAGGACAAAAATAGCAGAGTGGAGAATGAGACAGGGAAGAGAAGATATCCAAAAAAAGGGTGCACAATCAAGTGAGTTACTATAGTGGGTAACTGGACCTTGTAAACTGTGAAGTCTTTGCTTTAAAAATGTCAAAGAAAAGAGAAGAGAATTACTCTTACTGATGACTTCAGTGCAGCCCAAACTGGGATGGGAGGGTGAACCATATGCCCGCTGAAGATCTCTTTCACTCTTATGATTATCTGATTGCTCATTATTGAAAATTGGCTGGTAATTGGTTTGACCCAGAGAGGTCAGGATGTGAAGCGGACAGCAAAACCTTTGATTTTATAGTAAAGAACAATGTAGTTGTCCCAGTCATATTTCAGAAGGGCATTTTTTTTTAATTTTAGAAATGTGCCATGATAATCTTCATGACTGCTAATTACAAGAGATTACCTAGGAATTGGCTACAATTTTGACAGGTGGAGGTGAGACTTTGGCAATGGTGGAAATGAGGAAGACCCATGACAGACCCTAAGTACTATACAGCACACATAGCACTGCTTTTGTTGTCTGTTTGCTTTGAAGCTACCTACACTGCTGATATATAATCAGATACTGGTTTTAGAAATGGTTTAAGTGAGAAGAAAAAACTTATGCTTCACATTGCTTGCCTTTAATTGGAAGAAAAATCATCCTTTTATAAACAAATGGGAATCTGATTATAATTATGTGATTTTTGTACATAATTTTATGTAAAATTAGTCACCCAGAATGCGTATTTTAAATGCACTGGCTCTCGCTAATTGGCCAACAGTGAATTTTCAAAGTGATCAGTCCAATTACTGACTGCCAAGATGCAGAGATCAAATGTAGCTTTCTCTTTTTTCCAGTCCTAAGATTTGTAGAAATGGGGCATTTATACTCAGAAATTTTTTTAATGCAACAAACTTAATGAAGTTAAGATCTCATTTTAACTAGGATGAGAGAAAGAACATAAAAGAATCTGAATAAATAAAATCATCTTTATTTTAATTAATCAATCAATTCATTTTGTTTGTGGGATCCCTTAAATCAAACCCACTGCAACATAAAATTTCAGAGCTGAAAAGGATCCTAGAAACTACACTAGTCCAATGTTTTCATTTTGTAGATAAGATAACAAGGCTAGAGAGAGATTCAATGCCATCAGCAATTTGGTGGAGCTGAGGACTCTGAGTTAGAATCTGAATTCAGGTGCCCCATTTGTCGAGTGAATGTTCTTTCCACTACACTAGTGAGGGAAACACAACTATTTCTTAACTAGTTCAGTAATATGTCTTAAACCTATCTTGATTTTAAAAATGAGATGCTGTAGTAAGATATGGTGAAAATAGCATTTTCTTTTTTTTTTATTTTAATTTAATTTTATTTACTTATTGAAGGAGAGTGAGAGTGTGAGAGAGCGTGAGAGGGGAGAGGGTCAGAGCGAGAAACAGACTCATCCCTGAGCTGGGACCCTGATAGGTACTGGATCCCAGGACTCTGGGATCATGACCTGAGTCACCAGGTGCCTAAATATAACATTTTCATATCCTGTCCAACCCATGTTCTTCACCTATAAACATCATCATGTGGATCTACAGTAGATAAGCTTCAAGGAAGAAAATACCAAAATTAGGATGTTCATTGTTAAATGCAATGGCTGTCTTTTGAGATAGACACAAAAGCAACATTTTCTGGCAATCTAATTCAAGATTACCATAGAAATAGATTGAAATACCCATTTCTACGAAAAGAAGTAAAATGTTCACAACATCAAAAAGGTTAATAGGTTTTGAATGATCTGGAATTTTCTTTCGGCATCCTCTCACCTGTAACTTTTAACATTTTCTTCAAGAAAGAGATAACTGAGGAAAGGAGGGAAAAAGGAGACTTCTAGTATTTCAAAGAAATCTGAAGATCAAACAAGAAAAAGCACTAGCTTGTGCTAGGACAAAAGTTATTTCCTGTCACCACCTCTAGGAAGGAGTAAAGAACTGAAAGCTATGAATTTGTTTATATTTATTTTGCTGTAATTATTTAAGTTACACTCAACTACACTTTTATTAGGCTGTGAGTTTCTTGAAAGCATCAGCTGTATCTTATTAATCTTTACATCTTTAGTGTCTAACTTAATGTCTTCTATGTTATAGACAATAAATGTCTCATAGGTAAGTGAGTGAGAATCTGGTGTAGCTAGCAGTTATAATAAAATCTATAGGCATAGAAATAAGAGTAAAAAGATAGGGCCAGGTGCTAAATGAGAGGGAAGAGAAAAATTATATCAGAAGCAAAGGCTAAGAGAAGGTATTGTAAATGAACAGAAACTGGTTCACAACTTCCTGAAAGCCAAAATAAAAATTGAAGGTTGGTAGACCATATGATCACAATATATAAATAAAGAGAGAAATTATATTTAATAAAATAATATTTTAGGATATTGTTATAAGAAACTTTAAAAAATAAAATTAACAAATATCCATTAAGCACCTACTACTTTAAAGACACTCCTTTAGAAAATGTCGGATGATACAAAAGTTAAAAAAGAGTTATCAGCTTTAAATTGGTTAATTAATGGATGACATAGAACAACACATACGTGAACATAATTTAGACAAGATGTAATACACTGTAGTGGATTATAACATGACTCAGAGGAGGAAGCAATCACATAAGATTGCAAGAATCATGGAAGCATTCTTAAAGTTTTTTTTGAGATGAGTCTTGATATTTGATATTTGGGTAGGTTTTTCAAAGTTGGATGCATGAAAGCTAAGCTAAGGAGGTTTTTTGTTCTGTTTTGTTTTGTTTTTGTGTTTTTTTTTTTTCTTTTTTTAACAGACATAAGGACAGCATGTGCTAAAGCACTGAGTTGAGAAAATATGTTTCATGCTCCTGGGGAAGTGAACAGCCCTTGTAATACCAGTTTAACTCTCGTAAAGGCTTTATGTCAGGAAGTAATAAGAGATAAACCTGAATTAGTACTTGTAATACCAGTAGAAATCCAGTACCTCCTGAAGAGAAGTAATTTTGCACGAATCAAATTCAGCATCCTTATCTTGATTCAAAGCCCATCTTTAATTTCCACTCAGGTTTAAATCCTTTGGCATATCTAATTTTAATAATTAAAGGACTCTTTGGACTATACAGCATCTAGCATTCTTTTATAATTCATGAACTTGGAAAAGTTTTAATATTGTATGGATATGAATGAGCTTACTAAAACAGGCTAACAAGCCATCTGCTTCATGACACACACTTCCATAAATGTCATGAAACTTTATGTTACCATAAAATGTGGCAACAAGGAAGTACCTTTCTGTGGAAGAGAAGTTCTCTAACAGGCATTTGTAGGATACTATGGTCTTTGCTTGATCTGGCACATTGCAGCTATAACAATAAATGCCCCTAATAGAAATGGAAGAAAAATTGGCTGTAAACTTTCAAAGGAGAAAACCTGATGCTTTGACCATGGTTTCTATATTCCTGTTCCAAGAACAACAACAACAAAAAAAGACATTACTACCCAAGTACCTATGCTATTTAGAAGATCCCACAGGTCTTAAATCCTCTTCTTTAGAAGACTAAGATACTAAGCCCCAGAGAAGAGGGTTCATCTATTTTCTTAGTAATATATAAAGAGTGGATATTTATCACTCCCCTGTTCAGGACAAAAGTGATTTTCTAATGTCTTTCCATAAACCATACTGCTATGCTTAAACTGGATTAACTAAAAGAATTAATCCAGTTCCTAAGGATAAATTATTTTATTTCTTGCTTATAGGAATGAGCACCCAATGAACTCTCTGTTACAAATATTCATGTTTTCATCAAAACCATAAAGTGAGGCTACAGTCTGCTTTAGTTCTTGGTATCTGTCATGTCTTTTGAATAAATTACAATTCTACACATAGTCACCAAGGGGTCAACACAGCCACTTCCCCATTATATGTGGCTTACACAGACTCTTGCACAAATTTGCAAATTCTACAAGTCTATGGATATGTTTCCATGTGGTTTCAATGTCTTCCCTGCTTAAACATACACCCAAGAGAGAAGTAACCAGTAAACAACAAATATACCATAGAAAAGCAATTCTGCAATGTCTCAGGTTTTATGTTCTAATAATGCTCAAATCCCAGTTTCCAGGATTCAGTGTACTCTGTCAGCAATAATGAGTAAAACTACTGAAACTCATTAAAGAACTTACTAATCAGTACGTTAATTGAGGCTATCTGCTTCCCATTATACAGAGACAAATTAAGCAGGTTACAATGGTTCCCAGAAAACATCTGTGGAAATATGTCAAAATTAATGATAAATAAAATTGAGCTCCCTTTGTGGTTGATTTTTCACCCAGCTTCATCCAAAAAAGTGCTATCAAAGAAAACTGTTCATTATTTGTCAAATTAGAATAAAATCTCCAAACCACTCACAGTACTCTTTCTTACAACCTTTTAATTAGAGATGAACAAACCTTAAAATAGCCACTTGTACCCCATATTGTGAGTTAAAAAAAAATTGGTTCTATGGGAAGAAATGTACCAAATATATGTGAAATATATAAAGGTAGATAATAATTTAATAATAATGTGTTTTTATAGCATAAATAAAAATTTTCTTTCCAAGAGTCGACTGGGCTTTTAGAAACATTCCTTCACCAAAGGTTGGCTCTTTGGTGAAGCAGCAAGCTATTTAGAGTGACATAGTAGAATATACAGGAAGACTGGAGGAGTGACATAGAAGGAAATTCAAGTTATTAAGTTATTGTGTGTGTGTATACACACAAACACACACACACATATATGTGTATTTATGAAAATCATACCATGAAATAAAACTATGCCTCAGTGTATAGATGTTAAATGAAATTTTACCAAATCACATCACCCTCCTGCTTAGAACTGACCAATAGCTTTCCTTTATTCTTAAAATTTAAAATTGTTGATAGAAGACACAAAGTTCCACATATATTAACGTTGATTTTCTGTAACAACTTCATCTTCCCTCATTCTGTCCTTTATCCAGATACTTTATATACACTTGTTTCTGGGTTCTGTAACTGTGCTTCAACTCCAAGTTCTTTTTCAATGCTGTTCCCTCTTCCTGGAGGGCTCACCATCCCAATTCTACTCTCACTTCCTATACTTGGATAATACCCAGCCATTCTTTAGTTAGGAACTTAAATGTCATTTCTCTCTTTGAACTCTAAAATGTAAATTAGACTTCCTTATAATACACTCTCGTTACACTGTCGCTTCTGTGAACTTTTTACAAACTACATATGACTTTAATAGATTAAAGTTTACTAGTAAAACTGGTAGGTTTAGTAGTTCACTCTGCATAAAGAATAATATAGTGAAGACAAGGTGCTCAAGTTCATAGACTGGGCAACTGGATGAAGAATGGTGCCATTCATAGAGAAGAGAAGACAAAAGGATTAAGGAAAAGGAGGGTAATGAGTTCAGTTCTGGACATGTTTAGATTTAAGTGTCTCAAGGACCTCCAAATGGACTTGTCTAGCTCACAGTGGTATATAAGATATAGAGTGAATGCATAAGATATATACTGAATAAAGATTTGGAAGTTTTTATCCTATCAATGATAAATGAATCATGGAAGTAATTGTGTAGAGAAATAAGAAAAGAGTATAGGGTATAACACTAAAGCAAGAATTTAAGCTATGTAAAGAAAAAGGAATGAAACTGTGAAGAAACAGCTGTAATAGTGAGAGAGTCAGTGTCAGAAAAGCAGAAGAAATATTCTTCAAGAACAAGGAGGTCAAAAAAAAAAAAAAAAAGAAGAAGAAGAACAAGGAGGTCAATGGTGCCAAATGTGTCTAAAAGGTTAAACAGTTTGATATTTATCAACAATGATAACCTTGGCAATGGCTGCAAGAGAAAAGTGCTGGAAAAGGAATGACTGACAAGTAGAAAAAGTACTGTTGTCCACATCAAGAACTTTGTGAATGAAAGAAGAGACTACAGAACCTAGAAAAGCTATGGTATGGTGACACTGTGTTTTGTTTTGGTTTGGTTTTTGGTGTGGGTGTTTTATTTATTAGTATAGCAACCAAAACATGTTCAACTACTTTTGAAAAGGAGAGGCAACCCACGGAATGGGAGAAGATATTTGCAAATGACAGTACAGACAAAAGGTTGATATCCAGAATCTATAAAGAACTTCTCAGACTCACAAAAAACAGATAATCATATCAAAAAATGGGCAGAAGATATGAACAGACACTTCTCTAATGAAGACATACAAATGGCTATCAGACACATGAAAAAATGTTCATCACTAGCCGTCAGGGAGATTCAAATCAAAACCACGTTGAGATACCACCTTACACCAGTCAGAATGGCCAAAATTAGAAGACAGGAAACAACGTGTGTTGGAGAGGATGTGGAGAAAGGGAAACCCTCTTACACTGTTGGTGGGAATGCAAGTTGGTGCAGCCACTTTGGAGAAGTGAGATTCCTCAAGAAATTAAAAATAGAGCTTCCCTATGACCCTGCCATTGCACTCCTGGGTATTTACCCTAAAGACACAGATGTCGTGAAAAGAAGGGCCATCTGTACTCCAATGTTTATAGCGGCAATGGCCACGGTCGCGAAACTGTGAAAAGAACCAAGATGTCCTTCAACGGATGAATGGATAAGGAAGATGTGGTATTATGCCTCCATCAGAAAGGATGAATACCCAATTTTTGTAGCAACATGGACAGGACTGGAGGAGATTATGCTGAGTGAAATAAGTCAAGCAGAGAGAGTCAAGTATCATATGGTTTCACTTATTTGTGGAGCATAACAAATAACATGGAAGACATAGGGAGATGGAGAGGAGATGGGAGTTGAGGGAAATTGGAGGGGGAGGTGAACCATGAGAGACTATGGACTCTGAAAAATAATTTGAGGGTTTTGAAGGGGTGGGGTGGGAGGTTGGGGGATCCAGGTGGTGGTATTAAGGAGGGCACATACTACATGGAGCACTGGATGTGGTGCAAAAACAATGAATTCTGTTATGCTGAAAAGAAATAAAAAAAAAAAAAGTTAAAAAGAAAAGAAAAGGAGTCAGCAGGGAAACAGAGTGAGTCTATGTGGGAGAGGAAAAAAATTGGTAAGCCAGGTCTTCTATGAGGTATAAAATGGGAGAAAGAGAGATGGTTAGAAAAACCTAAAATGACTGAGAAACAATTTTAAATGCACAGTGGAAGCTAAAGTCATGAATTTATGTTAAACTGCACTATTCTGGGAATTCTTCAGCTGTACAAAGCACCCTAGATATAAAGGTAAAATTATTAGATTAATCAAGATGTTTTTCCTGTGCAAGTTCAACAGCACAACAAGTAACAGAGTTGGAAATATCCATAAAAAGAGTCTGGAAGTTAACAGTAACTTGAAATCCAATATGAATAAGAAACAAAATAAATGTAGCGGTGAGGTAAGGAGGCTGAGAGACAAAAAGTAATAAATGAGGAGGAAGATTAACAGTAATTAATTTAGACTGCTTGAAGGTTAGGAAATTTAGTCAGAGGGTGGGATGCTTGAATTCAAAATTTTAAAATGATAGTATTTCCAGGTGAAGCAGGCTCAGAGTTTGATCATGTGAATGAGTGGATAAAAAGGCACAGAAGTAATGATGCCTAAAGATGAGGAAGTCAGGGGCCTCAGAGATGAGAGTGTTCAAAAACTGGCTTCTTAGCCTATCTATTGAAGTCACCTAAAGTTCCTAAGGATTTTGGAGCAGGGAGTAAACAAACAAGAAATGGGTTTGAAAGTCTTCCATGAATGAGGAGGAATAAACCAGTAGCCAGTATACAACAGTGACACAGCCAGATAAAATGTGGAAGGGTCAAATGTCATGGGCCTCAAAGGTATATGGAAGTAATAGTCTAAATTTACTATTAACACAGGAAAGAATAGACAGCCAAACCTCTAGCCCTAAAATAAAAGGACTAAGAAGCCAGAACATCTATCCCCTCCATCTTTCTCTATGCCAAAGTCAAACACAATTTAATGAATTTATGGAAGGGATAAATAAGCCACCAAGGAGTGTTGAGATCAGTGGATAAAACTGGTAGTCAATGCATTTTGTCTGAATAATTTTCACAAAAATATAATTTGGTAATTTTTAGTCAGAGTATACAGTTTTTGTTTTACCATAGAACTGACCACTCCCTGTTTTCTTTCAACTGACATAATTCCCATATGTACATTACATGCTTCCCCCATAGGCATCTGAACATTCAACATCTGCTCTATATTCCTTTTAATTTCTCTTCAAGAAGAATAAAGGGGAAACATTCCTGTTTGTATTCATCTTCAGTGCTCCAAGAAGTCCCAAATATAGTCTTCAGTGGCCAAAAAAGATTGATCATAGTGGTAGATTGGGCAGTGACTTCTAACTATCTTAGTGAGTAATGAAACTGAGGTCAACAGTACCCTGAGTCTAAGAAAACTTAGATATCAATTGATATAGAATCTCTAAGCTGGGAGTCAATAGAAGCTAAATAAAGAATAAGCTAAATAATTGTGTAGTTAAATGTAGGACCTCTCACTTAAAAGGCAAAGGTATAGCTTTCCTGTGTAATACAACCTGCAACTATTAGTCCAAGGGATACGTTATGTAATAAGAAAGATGGGAGAAAGCATCATGAAGCACAGACAGAAAAAAAAAAAAAAAGAGAGGGACACTAAGTTGACATTGCTTAATGACTTACCAAACCAGAAGTGACTATTGATCAATGCCTTGGAAGTAAGTATAGCATACAAGAGACCAGGAATAGAGATAAGGTTAGCACCTGCAAAAATATCAGGGCATATCATAGCTTAATCAAACATATCTACATTACCCATGATTTGTAAGTATAAAAATTAAGCATATTTGTAAATAAAAATATATAAAGTTAAAAAAACAGATTAAAAAGCAAAAGAATAGCAGGTAACAGAGACCATTCTGGTAAAAGATTACAAGAAAGAACAGCTCTTTAGCATTCATTTATTTGTCTATTCAATAAGTATTTATAGAGCATTATGCTAAACTTAGTAGTATCCTAAGCACTGAGGCCTGATGAACAAAACAGAAGCTCTGGTTCTCCTGAAACTTATAGTCTAACCAGGTACTTGATGTAATGTTTCCAGAAATCTAATTCTTTCATCATCCAAGAGTTAGCTAATAGCAATCATTGAATAAGGGAAATCAAAACAGTGTGCGCATACATACCAAAAACATGCAGATGGTAATACGAACATACTGTATAGCTCATGCTCTTGCAAACAGCTGAGCTACAAAGCAAAAACAAAAATGTGCTTTCTGTAAAAAAAAAAAAAAGTGATCTAACTGAAAGAAATGAAGGATCTAGAAAATAGAATTGAACTTTTATCATATAAAACATTTGGGGTGAGGAGCTAAGATGGTGGCATAGTAGAAGGACCCTAGGCTCATCTCATCCCTGAGACACAACTACATAATTATCAAATCATTCTAAATATTCAGGAAATTGATCGAGGACTAATACAACATATTGCACAACTAGAAGGAGAGAGAAGGTCAGTCTGAGGCAGAAAGTACAGCAACATGGTTTAAGGAAGAAATGGATCAGATCGCTGCAGAAGGGAAGGAGCCCTTGTTGCAGGGAAAGGTGAGAGAGAGTGGAGCACACAGAAATAAGCATAAGGAGAATAATTTCCGAAAAATATTGGCTCAGAAAACAAGAGGGGTTGAATTTCATGGGCTTTTGCAGCCAGCAGGCCTCAAAGATTGGAGTTTAGAGATCCCCAGAATTGGCTAAGTTAGACTGAAGGACATCGCCTTAGTCCACCAGGGGAGACAGTCAAAAATCCCAGGGCAGACTGAATGATCTGAGGATTGCCTAAGTGGCACAAGAAGAGACTGTTCATGCTTTTTGGAGCACAACTGGGAGAGGTGACATTGCCTCTCCATGGACAAAGGAGTTGGCAGGTGTCATTTCCCTCCCCCACCAGTCAGCACAGTGCAGAGACACCTGCTGAAGGTGGATAACCAAGACACTGATTGCTCAGCCAGCTTGATCCAAATACCACACCCCTGCACACTGGCATGACTTTCCTTCCAGGTCAAACCTGCATAAGTCCCAGAGTGGGGAGACCCTTTCCCAAAAGACCAGTGCAGGTCTCCATCACATTAAGTCCCTGAAGTCTGGAGTTTTCAAAATCAGCAGCCTGGCTGGAATGGAGCCCAAAGTGCACTGTGCTGCTTCAGGCAGGCAAGTGTCCCAGAGACGGTGTGAAATCAGCAATCTGAAAAATGCCTGTGATCCACAGGGGGAAATTATTCACTCCTCTGAAAGTGCTTCCCTGAGAGCAGCAAGCACAGATTCCCCTCTCCAGGGACAAAGGAACAGGATGGCACCATATCCCTCTCCCACCCCTCAGCATGAACCAACTTCACTAAACAGCATAGAGCCAACACTAGCTGACTAACCTGCTTAAATCAGACCCTACCCCTTGCTCTGCTCTGCTGGTGCTGCTTTTCTCAGGCAAGTATACCTAATGACCAGCACAACCCCCCACATACACCACATTTACAGACCACAGAGTTCTGCAAAGCTTCAATGCTAGTAGAAATAACACCACATCTCTTTTAGCAAGCAGGTCAGAGCACACCTATTTAAAACTTCCCAAACTCTGGTCAACGTCCAAACACTCCCCATTGCAGACAAGGAGAAACTCTGTAGACTGACCTGAGCAACAGAATAGCCAACACACAGCAACAGAGATAATTCCAGCACAGCACATATCAGAGATAATTCCTAAAGCACCAGAACTTGAACATTATATGACCTCTTCATAAACCATTAGTCTCAGGAACAAGAAACATAACAGGTATTTCCTAACATATAGAAGACAGAGATCTAGTCCAAATGGCAATATGAAGAAATTCACCCCAAAAGAAACAACAAGAGAAAGTCATAGCCAAGGATCTAACTGAAACAGATATAAGTAATATGCTTAATCTAGAATTTACAGCAACAATCATAAGGATACTAGCTGAGATTGAGAAAGGCATAGAAGACACCAGGGAGTCTCTATGATAAAGAGCTAAAAATAAACCAGATCAAAATGAAAAATGCAATCATCGAGATTTGAAACCAACTGCATGTAATAACTACAAGGATGGGAGAATCAGAAAAAGAATAAGTGATAAAGAAGATACAATTATGGAAAATAATGAAGCTGAACAAAAGATGGGAGAGAAAGTCGTGGATCACAAAAGTAAACTTACAGAACTCAGTGACTCCATCAAACATAATAACAACTGTATCATAGAAGTCCCAGAAGAAGAGGGGAGAAAAAGGGAATGGAAGGTATACTTGAGGATATTATAGCTGAAAAATTCCCTAATATGGGGAGGAAAAAGATATCCAAACCAAGGAGGCACAGAGAACTCTCGTAAAAATCAACAAAAGCAGGCCAAAACCAATACATATCATATCTAAATTTGCAAAATACAGAGATGGAGAAAAAAATCCTAGAAGCAGCAATACAAAAGAAATCCCTAACATACAAGGGAAAACCTATAATAAGATTACAGCAGACCTCGCCACAGAAACTTGCCCACAAGAAGAGGGAGACATGATATATCCAACATGCTGAATGAGAAAAATGTACACTCTATCCAACAAAGCTATCATTCAGAATAGAAGGAAATATAAAAAGTTTCCCAGAAAAACAAAAACTAAAGGAGTCTGTGACCACTAAACTATCCATGCAAGAAGTTTAAAGGGGAATCTTTGAGTGAGAAAGAAAGACCAAAACTGACAAAGACTAGAAAAGAACAGAGAAAATCTCCAGAAACAACAACAAAACAAGTAATAAAATGGCACCAAGTTCTTATCTATCACTAATCATTCTGACTGGAAATGGACTAAATGCTCTAATCAAAAGGCATAGGATATCAGAGTGGACTTAAAAAAAAAAAACAACAAGAACCATATATATGCTGCCTATAAGAGACTCATTTTTGAACTAAAGACACCTTCAGATTGAAAGAGAAGGGCTGAAGAACCATCTGTCATGCAAATGGACTTCAAAAGAAAACTGTAGTAGCAATACTTACATCAGACAAACAAGAATTTAAACCAAAGATTGTAATAAGTGATGAAGAAGGGCACTATATCATAATAAAGGAGTCTATCAGAAAAAAAGACCTAACAATTATAAATATTTATGCCCCCAACTTGGGAGCAAGCAAATATATAAAAAAATAAAAGACACATTGATAATAATACAATATTGGTAGAGGACTTCAACACTTCACAACAATGGACAGATCATATAAGCAGAAATGACATGGAGGTTTTGAATGGCACATTGGACTAGACAGACTTCCCAAATACACTCAGAACATTTCACATAAAGAAGTAGAATATGCAGTCTTTTCAAGAGCACATGGTTACATTCTCCAGAATAGTTCACATACTAGGTCACACATCAGGCCTCAACAAGTACAAAAAGACTGAGATCATACCACGCACAATTTCTGATCACAATGCTATGAAACTTGATATTAAACACAAGAAAAAATTGGAAAGACCATGAATACATGGAGGCTAAAGAACAGCCTACTAAAGAATGAATGGGTCAACCAGGAAATTAAAGAAGAAATTTTGAAAATACATGGAAACAAATGAATATGAGGACATGATTGTCCCAAACCTTTGGGATGTGGCAAAAGCAGTCATAAAAGGAAAGTATACAGCAATACAGGCATAACTCAAGAAGAAAAAAAAAAAAAATCTCAAACATAATAAAGGATGGAGGAAAAAAAAAACAATAAATGAAGCCTAAAGTCAATAGAAGAAAGGAAATAATAAAAATTAGAGGAGAAGTAAATGATAAGAAAAACCCAGCAGAACAGATCAATGAATCCAGGAGCTTGTTCTGTGAAAGAATTAATAAAATTGAAAAAAACTCTAGCCAGACTTATCAAAAAGGTAAAGAAAGGAGACAAATAAATAAAATCACAAATGAGAGAAGAGAAATCACAGCGAGCACCCCAGGAAAACAAACAATTGTAGGGGAATATCATGTAAAATCGTATGCCAACAACTTGGACAACCTGGAAGAAATGGATACATTCCTAAAAACACGTAAACTACCAAAACTGACATAGGAAGAAACAGAAAATTTGAACAGACCCATAACCAGCAAAGAAACTGAATCAGTAACCAAACAGAAGTCCAGGGCCAGATGGCTTCCCATGGTAATTCTATCAAACATTTTTTTTAAATTTATTTATTTTCAGAAAAACATTATTCATTATTTTTTTTCACCACACCCAGTGCTCCATGCAAGCCATGCCCTCTATAATACCCACCACCTGGTACCCCAACCTCCCACCCCCCCTGCCACTTCAAACCCCTCAGATTGTTTTTCAGAGTCCATAGTCTCTCATGGTTCACCTCCCTTTCCAATTTACCCAAATTCCCTTCTCCTCTCTAACGCCCCTTGTCCTCCATGCTATTTGTTATGCTCCACAAATAAGTGAGACCATATGATAATTGACTCTCTCTGCTTGACTTATTTCACTCATCATAATCTCTTCCAGTCCCGTCCATGTTGCTACAAAAGTTGGGTATTCATCCTTTCTGATGGAGACATAATACTCCATAGTGTATATGGACCACATCTTCCTTATCCATTCATCCGTTGAAGGGCATCTTGGTTCTTTCCATAGTTTGGCGACCATGGCCATTGCTGCTATAAACATTGCGGTACAGATGGCCCTTCTTTTCACTACATCTGTATCTTTGGGATAAATATCCAGGAGTGCAATGGCAGGGTCATAGGCAAGCTCTATTTTTAATTTCTTGAGGAATCTCCACACTGTTCTCCAAAGAGGCTGCACCAATTTGCATTCCCACCAACAGTGTAAGAGGGTTCCCCTTTCTCCACATCCTCTCCAACACATGTTGTTTCCTGTTTTGTTAATTTTGGCCATTCTAACTGGTGTAAGGTGATATCTCAATGTGGTTTTAATTTGAATCTCCCTGAGGGCTAATGATGATGAACATTTTTTCATGTGTCTAATAGCCATTTGTATGTCTTGATTGGAGAAGTGTCTGTTCATATCTTCTGCCCATTTTTTGATTTCTTTGCCTGTTTCGTGTGTGTTGAGTTTGAGGAGTTCATTATAGATCCTGGATATCAACCTTTTGTCTGTACTGTCATTTGCAAATATCTTCTCCCATTCCGTGGGTTGCCTCTTTGTTTTTTTGACTGTTTCCTTTGCTGTGCAGAAGCTTTTGATTTTGATGAAGTCCCAGAAGTTTATTTTCGCTTTTGTTTCCTTTGCCTTTGGAGACATATCTTGAAAGAAGTTGCTGTGGCTGGTATCGAAGAGATTACTGCCTATGTTCTCCTCTAGGATTCTGATGGATTCCTGTCTCACGTTGAGGTCTTTTATCCATTTTGAGTTGATCTTTGTGTACGGTGTAAGAGAATGGTCCAGTTTCATTCTTCTACATATAGCTGTCCAGTTTTCCCAGCACCATTTATTGAAGAGACTGTCTTTTTTCCACTGTATATTTTTTCCTGTTTTGTCGAAGATTAATTGACCATAGAGTTGAGGGTCCATATCTGGGCTCTCTACTCTGTTCCACTGGTCTATGTGTCTGTTTTTATGCCAGTACCATGCTGTCTTGGTGATCACAGCTTTGTAATAAAGCTTGAAATCAGGTAACAGGATGCCGCCAGCTTTATTTTTGTTTCTCAACATTTCCTTAGCAATTCGGGGTCTCTTCGGATTCCATACAAATTTTAGGATTATTTGCTCCAGCTCTTTGAAGAATGCCAGTGGAATTTTGATCGGAATGGCATTAAAAGTATAGATTGCTCTAGGCAGTATAGACATTTTAACAATGTTTATTCTTCTGATCCAAGAGCATGGAATGGTCTTCCATCTATTGGTGTCTTCTTCAATTTCTTTCATGAGTGTTCTGTAGTTCCTCAAGTACAGATCCTTTACCTCTTTGGTTAGGTTTATTCCCAGGTATCTTATGGTTCTTGGTGCTATAGTAAATGGAATCGATTCTCTAATTTCCCTTTCTGTATGTTCATTGTTAGTGTATAAGAAAGCCACTGATTTCTGTACATTGACTTTGTATCCTGCCACATTGCTGAATTGCTGTATGAGTTCTAGTAGTTTGGGGGTGGAGTCTTTTGGGTTTTCCATATAAAGAATCATGTCATCTGCGAAGAGAGAGAGTTTGACTTCTTCATTACCAATTTGGATACCTTTTATTTCTCTCTGTTGTCTGATTGCTGTTGCTAGGACTTCTAATACTATGTTGAACAAGAGTGGTGAAAGTGGGCATCCTTGTCTTGTTCCTGATCTCAATGGGAAGGCTGCAAGCTTTTTCCCATTGAGGATGATATTTGCTGTGGGTCTTTCATAGATAGATTTGATGAGGTTCAGGAATGTTCCCTCTATCCCTATATTTTGAAGTGTTCTAATCAGGAACGGATGCTGGATTTTGTCAAATGCTTTTTCTGCATCAGTTGAGAGGACCATGTGGTTCTTCTCTCTTCTCATATTGCACATTTAAAGAAAAACCAATACCTACTCTTCTCAAACTATTCCAAAAATTAGAAATGAAAGGAAAATTCCCAAACTCATTCTATGCATCCAGCATTACCCTGATTCCAAAACCAGACAAAAACACCACTAAAAAAGAGAACTACATGTCAATATCCCTCATAAACATGGATGTAAAAGTTCTCAGCAAAATACTAGCAAATCAAATCCAACCATACATTAAAAGAATCATTCACCATGACCAAGTGGGATTTATTCCTGTGTTGCAAGTTTGGTTCAATATTTGCAAATGAATCAATGTGATACACCACATTAATAAAAGAAAGCATAAGAACCATATGATATTCTCAATAAATATAAAACAAAACAAAACAAAAAGCACTTAATAAAGTATAACATCCAATCATGATAAAAAAAAAAATCACAAAGGCCATATGTGAAAAACCGACAGCTAATATCATCTGTGGGGGGAAAACTGAGAGCTTTTTCCCTATTATCAAGAAGAATACAAGGATGTCTACTCTCACCACTATTATTTAACAGAGTACTGGAAGTCCTAGCCACAGCAATAAGAAAACAAAAAGGAGTAAAACACATCCAAATCGACAAGGAAGAAAGCAAATGTTCATTCTTTGCAGACAACATGATACTCTATGTAGAACTCAAAAGACTCCACAAAAAATTGCTGGGACTGATATATGAATTCAGTAAATTTGCAATATATAAAATCAGTGTACAGAAATCTGTTGCATTTTTATATACCAATAATGAAGCAGCACAAAGAGAAATCAAGGAATTGATCTCATTCATAACTGTATCAAAAATCATAAGCTACCTAGGAATAAACCTAACCTAAGAGGTGAAAGATCTGTACTATGGAATCTATAGAACACTTATGAAAGAATTTGAAGATGACACAAAGAAATGGAAAAACCGGGGTGCCTGGGTGGCTCAGTCATTAAGCATCTGCCTTCAGCTCAGGTTATGATCCCAGGGTTCTAAGATCAAGGCATGGATTAGGCTCTCTGCAGTGGGAAGCCTGCTTCTCCCTCTCCCACTCTCCCTGCTTGAGTTCCCTCTCTTGCTTTGTCTCTCTCTGTCAAATAAATAAATAAAATCTTAAAAAAAAAAAAAAGAAAAAAGAAATGGGAAAACGTTCCATGTTCATGGATTGGAAGAACAAATATTATTAAAATGTCTCTACTATCCAAAGCAATCTACATATACATTTAATGCAATCCCTATCAGCATTTTTCACAGAACTAGAACAAACATCCCTAAAGTTTGTATGGACCATAAAAGACCCCAAATAGCCTAAAGAATCTTGAAAAAGAAAATCAAAGTCAGAGATGTCACAATTCCAGACTTCAAGTTATATTACAAAGCTGTAGTGATCAAGACAGTATGGTAGTGACACAAAAACAGACATATAGATCAATGGAACAGAATAGAAAATCCAGAAATCAACCCACAACAGCATGGCCAACTAATCTTCAACCAAGCAGGAAAGAATATCCAATAAGAAAAAGACAGTCTCTCTTCAGTAAATGTTTTTGAGAAAACAAGACAGCGTCATACAAAAGAATGAAACTGGACCACTTTCTTATACCGTACACAAAAATAAATTCAAAATGGATGAAAAACCTAAACATGAGACAGGAAAACATCAAAACTCTAGAGGAGAACATAGGTAGCAACTTCTATGACCTCAGTCGTAGCAAATTCTTAACAGACACTTTGTTGAAGGCAAGGAAAACAAAGCAAAAACAAACTATTGGGACTTCATCAGGATAAAAAGCTTCTGCACAGGGAAGGAACCAATCAACAAAATTAAAAGACAATGGAATGGAAGAAGATATTTGCAAATAACATATCTGATAAAGTGATAATATCCAAAAACATAAAAGAACTTTACAAACTAAACATCCCCAAAAAACAATAACAGCTTAAAAATGATAGAAGACATGAATAGACATTTTTCCAAAGAAGACACACAGATGATCAATAAAACAATAAAAAAGATGTTCAAAGTCACTTATCATCAAGGGAAGACAAATCAAAACTACAATGAGATATCACCTCAGACCTCTCAGAATGGCTAAAATTAACAACACAGGAAACAGCAGATATTGGTGAGGATACAGAAAAAAGGAACCCCCTTACACTGTTGGTGAGGATGCAAACTGGTGCAGCCACTCTGAAAAGCAGTATGGAGTTTCCTCAAAAAAGTTAAAAATATAGCTACCTTGTAACCCAGCAATTGCACTATTAGGTGTTTATACAAAGGATGCAAAAATACTGATTCAATGGATACATGCACCCTGATGTTTATAGCAGCATTATCAACAACAGCCAAGTTATGGAAAGAGCCCAAATATACATCAACCAATGAATAGATAAAGAAGATGGGGTTTATATATACAATGGAATATTAGCCATCAAAGAGAATAAAATCTTGCCATTTGCAACATTGTGGTTGGAAATAGAGTATATTATGCTAAGGAAAATAAGTCAGAGAAAAACAAATACCATGAGATTTCACTCATAGGTGGAATTTAAGAAACAAGACTGATGAACATAGGGGGAGAAAAAGAAAGGGAGGAAGGCAAACCATAAACTGAGGGTTACTGGAGGAGAGTTGGGTGGGAGAATGAGTTAAGTGGTTGATAGGTATTAAGGAAGGTACTTGTGATAAGTGGATGTTGAATGTACGATGAATCATTAAATTCTATACCTGAAACTAACATTACACTATGTTAAGTGACTGGAATTTAAATCAAAAACTTGAAAAAACAAAACTATGTTATAACCATTACCCCATTAGGATAGTAAAAGTTGTGACCAATTCTCATTATAAGCAGATAATCTTAATGGTAAAAATGGGGATTAGAATAAGCTTTCAGAATTAAAACAGGATGAGATCACACATCAAATATGAGATAATACATTTCCTTGAGGAGGTTTTGGTATAACCTGCAGTGAACACTACAATAGGGTCCAAGTAAATAATCCCTTCATACTCCCTGTAGAGTCCCTAGCAGGTCTTAGGTCAGGAAAAAATGACTGTCAGATGTGGTGATGAACAGCCTTTTGAGCAAATAAAAGGGTCCCTCTGAATTCAGGGAGTATGCTATTGTTCCCCACCTCTATCTTCTAATCCTGCTGTAGGATCTTTCCACCTAGAAAATGGTACATGGCAAAAGGCCCAGTCTAGTCATGTGCTTGAAGGCCTACTAAATTGTTCACTAACATTTTTAACACTGGCTCTATAAGGCTTTCATGGCAGCCATTTATGTTATGGATTCACTCTTTGCACAGCATCTCCTTTGACAGCAAGTAGCATAAAAAGACATTGAAATCAAGACTCACAAACCCCTTTGGCCAAATAAGGAACTTCCTGCGGGTGCTTCAAGCAGTCTGTTACACAACTGAATGAGATGAAAGGAAGCAAATCTTTTCGATGGTCACTCAGAAGCAGCCAGATTGCTCTGCTCTGTGCCTTCCCCATAGATCACCAATTTAGCCCCATTGTTTAATTTCCACGGAGAACAGACAACACAGAGAGTAGTGTACAGGGCCCTCTGAGCAGTCAAAGCCTTTCTGAAGAGCCAATATGCAAGAGAGGTAAGAGATGGAGGAGCCCTACCCAGGAGGTGTGTTTGTATATTTGCCTAACAATTTGTTTTGTTTGTTGGTTTTTTTTTATTCATAAAAAATTTTAAGGAAAATAATTATTCCCATTGAGGACTACCAGCACCCCAGAAGCCTGAATCACTCATCACTAAGGGAGCGGATTTACAAATACATCTTGATGACTAGAGCCAGTGTTTCTTTCAATCAACTGCTTAAATATTTATAAGGCATAGTAGATTGAGTGGAGCCCAGATGACAGAGGAATAGCACACTGAGATGACATTAGCTTGCAAGAGTTCAGCTAGAAAGTTATCGAAACATTCCAAACACCTACAAACCAACAGGAGATTGAAGAGAAGAAGAGCAGCAATTCTAGAAACAGAAAATTGACTACTTTCTGAAAGTTAGAACATATGGAGAACTGAATCCAAACCAACGGGAAGATAGACCGCGGCAGGAGAGGCGGGCTCACAGCAAGCAATGGAATCATGGAGCACAAAATTTGAATTTTTAAATGTCTGCTCCATGAGGGACATCAATCTAGAGGATAAGCGGGAGTGGAGCCCTCACAGAGACAGTGTGGTCTTAGGTCCTGCAGGGTCAAAGAAGGATCAGGGGTGTCTGCGTGTGGCAGAGCTCATAAGTATCAGAACGGGGAAGCTGGCTACAGAGAAGGAGCCAAGGAGTGAGCTCTCATCTCAGGGTTACCTTAAACTGTGATCAGCAACACAGTTAGACCACTGCTCTTGGAGCAGGGACACCACAAGTGGAGGTCCGGGGATACCCACTTTCATCTGCCAGAAGAGCAGAGTGACAGGAATCTGTTGGGTTTGGAGATTCCAAATGGGGCTCTGTGCCAGAGACAGAAACACTCTGCCACAGGCCGGGTAAGCTCGGAGTGCAGCTGGAGGCCAGGGAGATAGGAGTGATTGAGTGCTTTTCTCTGGGAATGTACTAGGCAGTGGGGCCCCGAGTTCTCAGCTCCACTGGGCTGGAGATTGGAAAACCGCCATTTTCATTCCCGTCCTCCAGAGCACTACAGAAAGCATTCAGGGAACAAAAACTCCCCAGAGCGAACCCGAGCAGATTATTTAGCCTGGTCCCTGGCAAGGCTGGCGCATTCCACCTCGGGCAAAGACATTTGAGAATCACAGAAACAGGCCCCTCCCACAGAATATCAGCAAGAACATCCAGCCAAGACCAAGCTCACTGACCAAGAAGAACAATGGAATTCCAGAGGTGGAGAAAGCAAAGCATGGAATTCATGGCTTTCAACCCATGATTCTTTAGTCTTGTAAAGTTAATTTTTTTATTTGTCTTTTTCTTATTCTAATTTTTTAAACTTTTCTTCTTTCCACTTTTAACATTTTTAACTAGTATATCTTAACAATATCTTTCTAAAAGAAAAAAAATCTTTTTAAACCTTCATTATTATAGACATATTTTACCCTTCATTGTATCTAACTTTATTTTTCATATGTGTAGGGTTTTTTCTTTTAAAAAAATTTTAGGATACAATTTTTTCTAATAGATCAAAGGATAGGCTAAATCTAGCACAGGGCTTTGTTCTAGACTCCAGCCTGAGCAAATTCTCTCCACTTTCTTTTTCCTTCTTTTTCAAACCAACTTATCTTACCTATTCCTTTTTTAGAATTTTTTTTTAAATTTTCATCTTTACAGGCATATTCCATCCCTTCATGTTTACCCTTATTTTTGTATATATATAAGTTTATCTTTCTTTAAAATTTTGGAGATAGTTTCTTCTAACAGACCAAAATGTACCCAAAATCAAATGCTTGGCTCTGTTCTATTCACACACACACACACACACACACACACATACACCTTCATACATACATGTATGTGTATATATATATATATATATATTTTAATTTTTAAACTTCTTTTTACCCCCTGTCTTCTCCCCTGATTAGGGTCTCTTCAGATTTGGCTGGCATACATATTTCGGGGGTCTTGCTCATCCTTCTAGTATTTTATTCTCTCATTCTTATATTCTTACCTGGTTAAAATGACAAGGTGGAAAAACTCACCACAGAAAAAAGAACAAGATGCAGTACTGAAGGCTAGGGACCTAATTAACACAATCATTGGCAATATGTCAGATCTAAAGTTCAGAATGACGATTCTCAAGGTGCTAGCTAGGCTCGTTAAAGGCATGGAAGATCTTAGAGAAACCCTGTCTGGAGAAACAGAAACCCTTTCTGGAAAAATAAAAGAACTAAAATGTAACCAAGCTAAAATTTAAAAAGGCTATTAATTAGGTACAATAAAAGATGGAGGCTCTTACTGCTACAATAAATGAGGCAGAAGAGAGAATTAGTGATATAGAATACCAAATGACAGAGAATAAAGAAGCTAAGCAAAAGAGACACAAACAACTAATGGACCACAAGAGGAGAATTTGAGGGATAAGTGATACCACAAATGAAACAATATTAGAATAACTGGGATTCCGGAAGAAGGAGAAAGAGAGAGGGGGAGAGAAGGTATATTGGAGCAAATTATTATAGAGAAATTCCCTAATATGGCAAAAGAAATAAGCATCAAAATGCAGGAGACAGAGAGAACCCCCTCAAAACCAACAAAAATAGGTCCACACAACGTCATCTAATAGTAAAACTGATGAGTCTTAGTGACAAACAGAAAATCCTGAAAGCAGCCCGGGACAGAAGTCTATAACATATAATGGTAAAAATATTAGATTGGCAGCAGACTTATCCACAGAGACCTGGCAGGCCAGAAAGAACTGGCATGATATATTCAGAGCATTAATGAGAAAATGCAGTCAAGAATACTGTACTCAGCTAGGCTATCACTGAAAATAGAAAGAGAGATAAAAAGCTTCCTGGAAAACAAAACCTAAAGGAATTTGTAAAACTAAACCAGTCCTAGAGGAAATATTGAAAAGGGTCCTCTAAGCAAAGAGAGAGCCTAAAAGTAGTAGATCAGAAAGGAACAGAAATAATATATAGTAACAGTCACCTTACAGGCAATATAATGGCACTAAATTCATATCTTTTAATAGTTACCCTGAATGCAAATAGGTTAAATGCCCCAACTAAAAGACACAGGGTATCAGAATGGATAAAAAACAAAAACCTGTCAACATGCTGTCTACAAGAAACTCATTCTAGACCCTCCAGATTTAAAGTGAGGGGGGTGGAAAACAATTTACCATGCTAATAGACATCAAAAGAAAGCTGGGGTGGCAATCCTTATATCAGATAAATTGGATTTTCAGCCAAAGACTATAATAAAAGATGAAGAAAGACACTATATCATACTTAAAGGATCTTTCCAACAAGAAGATCTAAAAATTTTAAATATCTATGCCCCTAATGTGGGAGCAGCCAACTATATAAACCAATTAATAACAAAATCAAAAAAACATATCAACAATAATACAATAATAGTAGGGGACTTTGACTCTCCCCTCACTGAAATGGACAGATCATCCAAGCAAACAATCAACAAGGAAATAAAGGCCTTAAGTGACACACTGGACCAGATAGACATCACAGATATATTCAGAACATTTCATCCCAAAGCAACAGAATACACATTCTTCTCTAGTGCACATGGAACATTCTCCAGAACAGATCACATCCTCGGTCCTCAATCAGGTCTCAGCCAGTATCAAAAGATTGGGATCATTCCCTGCATATTTTCAGACCACAATGCTCTGAAGCTAGAACTCAATCACAAGAGGAAACTTGGAAAGAACCCAAATACATGGAGACTAAACAGCATCCTTCTAAAGAATGAATGGGTCAACCGGGAAATTAAGGAAGAATTGAAAAAAACTCATGAAAACAAATGATAATGAAAGACAACTGTTCAAACTCTGTGGGATGCAGCAAAGGCGGTCCTGAGAGGAAAATATATAGAGACACAAATCTTTCTCAAGAAACAAGCAAGGTCTCAAATACATAACCTCACCCTACACCTAAAGGAACTGAAGAAAGAACAGTAAAGAAAGCCTAAACCCAGCAGGAAAAGAGAAATAATAAAGATCAGAGCAGAAATCGATGAAGTAGAAACCGAACCAAACCAAACCAAACCAAAACAAAACAAAAACCAGTAGAACAGATCAATGAAACTAGGAGCTGGTTCTTTGAAAGAATTAATAAGACTGATAAACCCCTGGCCAGACTTAACAAAAAGAAAAGAGAAAGGACCCAAGTAAATAAAATCATGAATGAAAGAGGAGAGATCACAAACCAACACCAAAGAAATACAAACAATTATAAGAACATATTATAAGCAATTATATGCCAGCAAATTTGACAATCTGAAGGAAATGAATGCATTACTGGAGACATATAAACTACCAAAACTGAACCAGGAAGATAGAAAACCCGAACAGACCCATAACCAGTAAGGAGATTGAAACAGTCATCAAAAGGAGATTGAAACAGTCATCAAAAATCTCCAAACAAAAGCCCAGAACCAATGGCTTCCCAGGGGAATTCTACCAAACATTTAAAGAAGAATTAATTCCTATTCTCCTGAAACTGTTTCAAAAAATAGAAATGGAAGGAAAACTTACAAACTCATTTGATGAGGCCAGCATCACCTTGATCCCAAAACCAAAGACCCCACCAAAAAAGAGAATTACAGACCAATATCCTTGATGAACACAGATGCAAAAATTCTCACCAAAATACTAATCAATAGGATCCAACAGTACATTAAAAGGATTATTCACCACAACCAAGTGGGATTTATTCCAGGGCTGCAAGGTTGATTCAACATCTGCAAATCAATCAGTGATACAACACATTAATAAAAGAAAGAACAAGAACCATAGGATATTCTAAATAGATGCTGAAAAATCATTGGACAAGGTACAGCATTTTTTCTTGATCAAAACTCTTCACAGTATAGGGATAGAGGGTACATACCTCAATATCATCAAAACCATCTATGAAAAACCCACCACAAATATCATTCTCAATAGAGAAAACCTAAGAACTTTTACGCTAAGATCAGAAAGCCCTTAGGGATGTCCATTATCATCACTGTTATTCAACATAGTACTAGAAGTCCTAGCCTCAGCAATCAGACAACAAAAATAAATTAAAGGCATCCAAATCAGCAAAGAAGAAGTCAAACTATCACTCATTGCAGATGATATGTTACTTTATGGGGAAAACCCAAAGACCCCACTCCAATTATACTAGAACTTGTACAGAAATCCAGTAAAGTGTCAGGATATAAAATCAATGCACAGAAATCAGTTGCATTTCTATACACCAACAAGACAGAAGAAAGAGAAATTAAGGAGTCAACCCCATTTACAATTGCATCCAAAACCCTAAGATACCTAGGAATAAACCTAACCAAAGAGGCTAAGAATCTATACTCAGAAAACTATAAAGTACTCATGAAAGAAATTGAGGAGACACAAAGAAATGGAAAAATGTTCCATGCTCATGGATTGGAATAACAAATATTATAAAAATGTCTATGCTACCTAAAGCAATCTACATGTTTAATGCAATCCCTATCAAAATACCATCGATTTTTTTTTTTAATGGAGCAAATAATCCTAAAATTTGTATGGAACCAGTAAAGACCTCAAATACTCAGAGGAATGTTGAAAAAGAAAGCAAAAGCTGGTGGCATCACAATTCCAGACTTCAACTCTATTACAAATCTGTCATCATCAAGACAGCATAGCACAAGAACAGACATATAGATCAATGAAACAGAATAGAGAACCCAGAAATAGACCCTCAACTCTATTGCCAACTCATCTTTGACAAAGCAGGAAAGAATGTCTAATGGGAAAAAGACAGTCTCTTCACAAATGGTGTTGGGAAAATTGGATAACCACATGTAGAAGAATGAAACTAGACCATTTCCTTACACCACACACAAAAATAGACTCAAAATGGATGAAAGACCTCAATGTGACACAGGAATCCAACAAAATCCTTGAGGAGAACACAGACAACAACCTCTTCAACCTCAGCCGTAGCAACTTCTTCCTAGAAACATCACCAAAGGCAAGGGAAGTGAGGGCAAAAATGAACTATTGGGACGTCATCAAGGTCAAAAGCTTTTGCATAGCATAGGCATCAGTCAACAAAACCAAAACACAGCTGACAGAGTGGGAAAAGATATTTGCAAATGACATATCAGATAAAGAGCTAGTATCAAAATCTATAAAGAACTTATCCAACTGAACACCCCAAGAACAAATAATCCAATCAAGAAATGGGCAGAGGGCATGAACAGACATTTCTGCAAAGAACATCCAGATGGCCAACAGAAACGTGAAAAAGTGCTCCATATCACTCGGCATCAGGGAAATACAATCAAAACCACAGTGAGATACCAAAATGTCTAAATGGCTAAAATTAATAAAGCAGGGAATGACAGTTGCTCATGAGGATGCAGAGAAAGGAAAACCCTCCTACACTGTTGGTGGGAATGCAAGCTGGTGTAGCCACTCTGGAAAACAGCATGGAGGTTCCTCAAAAAGTTGAAAATAGAGCTACCCTATGACCCAGAAATCACACTACTGGGTATTTACCCTAAAGATACAAATGTAGTGATCCAAAGGGGCACATGCACCCAAATGTTTATAGCGGCAATGTCCACAATAGCCAAACTATGGAAAGGACCTAGGTGTCCATCAACAGATGAATGGAAAAAGAGGTAATATATATATATATATATATATATATATATATATATCTCACACACACACACACACACACTCACACACACACACACACACACACACACATACACACAATGCAATACTGTGCAGCCATGAAAAGAAATGAAATCTTGCCATTTGCAATGATATGGTTAGAACTAGAGGGTATTGTGCTGAGTGAAATAAGTCAATCAGAGAAAAACAATTATCATATGATCTCCCTGATATGAGGAATTTGAGAGGGAAAGTTGGGGGTTTGGGTCATCAGGAAGAAAAAATGAAACAAGATGGGATCAGTAGGGAGACAAACTATAAAAGACTCTTACTCTCACAAACCAAACGGAGGGTTGCTAGGGGCAGGGGAGTAGGGAGAAGGTGGTTGGTTTATGGACACTGGGGAGGGTATGTGCTATGTTGAGTGCTGTGATGTGTGTAAGCCTGATGATTCACAGACCTGTAGCCCTGGGACTAATAACACATTACATGTTAATAAAACCAACCTAGCATGTCAAAAATTTTTAAAAATACTTATTAAGTGTAATAAAGGGTCTGACTCCATTTTTGATACTTGATTACTGACAGCTTTCAAAGCCTACAATTCTCTTTCTCTTCTGCCCTCTGAATCTGAGAAAGCTGATTAGAAGTCAGGTATTCCTTCCTTTGGGTATTGGTAGGAAGTTGAAACCATGCAAGCCTCAGCCCATATGTGGGAACCCTCATCCCAGGTCCATTCCTTAGCTCCCATAAAACCCCAAGATTCTTGTTATTTCCTGCTCTCTTAAGCTATTTTTGGAGAGATCTAGGTGATTTTCCTGCTCTCCCCAGAGAGCCTTATAACTTGGGTAGTAAACCTTTTAATAACCTGTTGAATGTGTGCTATCATCAGTCTCAAAACCCAAACCAAATGTTGGGTGGTGTATCCATCCCAACCTTGCCCAGTGATCACTACATTAAAAATTATCAGAATTACATTAATTATAATACAGTGACTAATAACCATAACCTATAGCTTGATTCTCCATTCCCTGTTCTCCAAAGCTAAGGCTTGTCTTGTCTTAGACATATCAAGACCAAAGAGAAAGAAGGAGTTGAAACAAGGCCCAGATTACTCCACATAGCTAGGAGAAGACTGAAGCCTTGTTTTCAATTTTAAGTAGCATTTTCTCTGGGAGACCACTGTCTTGGTTTCTCCCATGACTGCATTTTCACAGACCGGGCAAAAAGATGTCAATAGCTAAAGCAAACACACCTTACCCTCAGAAAGATTTCCAGAAATGTCTTAAGAAACAGAATAGGAATAGAATCAAAAATTAATTGAAACTGGGCTCAGATTGGCTGACTGACATTTGAACTTTCCATATTAGAACAAAAAATAGTTGATCTAGCTAGAATTCAAACACTGTGGTACTTTAGATCCCTAAATACCACCCAGAGCAGCTAGGAATGAAAAATGAAAAATGACCACTTATCTGACTCACTTTGGGAAATTCATTTAACTAAGCTTCAGTTTTCTCTATTATAAAATGGTGATAATGTTCCTGTCCTGACTAATTCAGAGATATTCTGAGTATCAAAATACCATGGCATACACAGAGGTCCTTGGTAAAGTGTCACATAGCACATAAATGTGACCTATTTTAAGACCAAAGCACCATACTCCTCAGAGAATTCCTTACTCAGCACTCTGTAGGTATTATGCAGAGAAATTTACAAGCAATTATAACAAACTTGCTAATCTGATTCTTAAGTCTTTAGTGGTTTAAAGGTAGAAAATTGGAATAAAGAAGAAGCTACTTGATTCTCCATAGTACTTACAATAGTAAGTACTTATAATAGTACTTACAATAACTAACAGGTATACTTCAAAGGGAGCATGATTTTACATAAACAGGAGGTCAAGAAGACAAAGGGATAGCTTATAGCCTAACAGGAAAGGAGGAAATAAGCTGTAATCATCTGATATAAGAATTAAAAAGTCCAGAAGGCTGGCAAATGAGTTATTTGTACCCTGATTGGTTTTGTTTAATCACAGCAAGATACAGATGATCCTGGAGAAAAGATAAGTTTTATAAATGTTTAGTGTATTCATTTAAGAAGGTAGAAAGCATTATAACATGGATTTAGAGATGTCCCATTAAAAAAAAGTCAAATAAACTCTATGGTGCTTAATGTGATTAAAAATAAAACAATTCCACCATTAATATCAGGAAGAGGGAACCCAACTTTATTAAGATGTGCTTGATAACATGCCTGATTGCCAGGGATTTTGTAGTTGTTGTTGTTGTTACTTCTTTCAGTGCTTATTTTATCTAGTTTACAGAGAGACTCCACCCCTAATAATTCTGCAATCAGCTATCCATAATCTTATGTTACTTAAATACATATTTGTGACAACCCTCCTACAGTATTAATCCTTATAGCAAAACAGTATAAAATTAAAACAAACAAACAAACAAAAAACTGGGGTGCTTGGGTGGCTCAGTTCATAAAATGTCTGACTCTTGGTTTCAGCTCAGGTCATGATCTCCTGGGGCATGAGACCGAGTCCCATGTCCAGCTCCCAACTCAGATGGGAGTCTACTTAAGACTCTCTCCCTCTCTCTTTCTCTCTCTGCCTCTACTCCTCCCTATACTCACGTGCATATGTCTCTCTCTCAAATAAACAAATCTTTAAAAAAAATTTTAAAACCTGCATATAGAGAATGATAACACTCCTGTAAAATGATAACATATTTCAAAAAGCCATCCATAACTATGTGCTTATCTTCCCCCTTCATTGCTCTACATCCATAAAGTGCCACCATCTCCATAATTCCTTTTCTTTCTTTTTTTTAATAATATTTGTCTTTTTTAAAAGATTTTTATTTATTTCACAAGTAGGTAGAGCAGCAGGCAGAGAGAGAGAGAGAGAGGGTAGCCGGCACCCTGCTGAGCAGAGAGCCTGATGCTGGGCTCAATCCCAGGACACTGAGATCATGGCTTGAGCTAAAGGCAGAGGCTTAACCCACTGAGCCACACAGGCACCCCTCCATAATTCCTTTTCAACTGCTCTAGAACAAAAGAGCAAATCACCACAAAGCTTCTGTCTTTTCTCCTTCCACACAAACTCCCAGGGATAAGAATAGTCTATTCTTTCTGCATAAGGAAGGGTCAGGAATGGAATCTTGTTGCAGATACCCTTTGAGACACTTTTATACAGGTGAATATGAGTTAGCTAGGTTGATGGGAAGGGAAATGCTATGACTTTGACTCTTAATAACCCCTAGATATCCATTCACACATGTGCTATGATCATTTTATGAATTGCCTGCGGGACATTGGCTGGTCTTCAGACAGCGGGACAACCCTGGGCTTGGCTGCTTGAAATTGTAATATCCGTTTGCTTGGCAAGTGGGTATGAGTCAGAGCATGATGCATAGCAGGAAAAAATGAATGGCTTTTGTTTATCTGCCACTAAGACACAACACTATGCACATACTATATGTGTTTTAGCTATCTATCTATCTATCTATCTGGATACATATATATATCCTCTTCTGCTCTCTTTGTCCACATGTTTTGGGGGTGTTAATCCTTTAGGCTCTAGGCATCAGTATATTTCCCAAGGCTTCCTACTGATAGCTTTCATACTCCAAGGCAGTGAAGGCTTTTCTGGGATGGAGCTATGTTGACAGAAGCTCTTTTTCCTGTGAAGTCATGGCCATCTTGCCTCTACAAAGTTGGAATATGTCTGAATCTGATAAGCAAGACAGATCAGAGGCAACTGAAGCCAAGATTTGGAGAAAGATAGATTTCTGACCACATAATCGAAGCATCTGTCCTCCCTGAAAATGGACCTTGGACTATTAGTTATATGAGCCAGATCATTTCCTTTGATTTTTAAGCCTATTTAAGTTGGGTTGTGGTCATTTGACATCAAAAATTCATCTTTAATATCCTTGTTTTCATGTCTTTTTTTCCTTCTGACTTGTGAACACTTCAAAGTCAAGGATTATATATTAATAAGTTTTCTATATTTATTATAAATATATTAATCCATATTAATCTCTAGTCTAGTAGTCAATAAATGTTTTCAAATGCAAGACTAGGGAAAAATATGTAGAAATGTACGTTCAGAAGTTGTGGGTCTGTCATGAAACTAGATCATTTCAGAGATGATAGTTCTGAGAATTTGGGGGGAAAATGAATAGGACAGTACTTAAGATCTTTTTAGTGCAATGAATTATGTAACTAAGCCATAACTCTACTATATGGTTCTTTTCTATACTTTCTGAGTCTAGGAAAGGAGAGATGAGTGTTGTTTAATCTTTTGTTTGTCACATCTCTCCACAAAACATGGCGATGGACATGCTATGGCATCCCTACACAGTCTCTCGGCAGAGAAAGAACCACACATATTAAGACAAAAAGAGATTAAGGTGCTTCTTGTGTCAAATAATTTTCTCATTTATTTTATGAGATATGTGTTAGAAAATTCAATAGATTAGGGAGTGTGAACTCTTGTGACTAAGTATTAAAAATATTTATTCACTGAAATGTCACTAATTTATATAATTTTCAAAACAATTAAATATTTAAATTTTAATACATTTAATTCATATGAGTAAGTATAAAATTAAAACATGGCATAAGGGAATGATTCATGTTACTTTTTTTTCTTCTTTTCTAAAAGGACACTATTCAAAATTTATGTCATCTGCTTAGTTAAAAGTTGTCTTAGGGAATTCTTTCAGGCAAAATTTCATACATAGTCTCAGCTCTGCAACCTACATGTGTTGAAGAAATTAGGAAATAAGCAGAATATCATGGTGTAAGTAAAAAATCTGACTAAATGTCAAAATTGTGAAATCTCCCCATATTGTATAAAACAAGGAAGTATATTGGACAATATCCTCCTTCTCATGTCCCTGAGATTTTGCTAGTCAGTAAGGAAGCTAACTGAACCCCTGTCAGACACCAGGTACTGTGCAAGACATTTTCACATGTATTTATGCACTGAACTTGCGTCATGACCCAAGAAAGAACTTTTTTTTTTCTCTTCACACAAAAAGAGAATGAGATTCAACCAAAGAATAAATAAACAACTTTTACAAAGTCACAAATGTAGTAAGCAACTGCAGAAGGACCGACACCCTGTTCTGCCTAACTTTAAAACCTATTACTTAAGGATTTGCCTTTGGTTGACTGGTTTTGCAAGTGAAAATAGTACCTCTACGTGACAGAAGCCAGAACTCTGGCATCAGAAGCCTCTTACAGATGAAAAATAGCATCATTCTTTCCCTTCCTCTTTTAATAGGTCATGTAATTTACCTACTGATATATAGTCATCAGATATTTATATGTATTAGTATATAAATTTACAAAATAAAAATGTTCCTATGCACATTTCATTCTTTTAATTATACATCTAAGTATTCCAATAATAATAGTAGTAATAGTAATAATGATAAATATTTGTTTCAACCAGACAAATAATAAAGAGAATTAGATTGCAAATCATCAGGTATTAATTACCTAAGTGCACAATGAAGACCCAGGAAAAAGTCTGGGTACTGTAGGTCCTTGGGAAGCATCCTCTGGGCCACTCCCTGTTTCAAGTATCACCATATAAACAACTGAAACATGCAGTATATAATCAAGGGACGAAATGTGTGGTACAAGTTATAAAACTTCTAGAAATTTAGAAGAGAGATTAAGAAATGAACTTTTCCAGTAAAAGGTAAGGAAGTGAAGTATCTCTTAGATTCAGGAGTCTTAATACTGTACTATGAAAATTTAATTTTTTTCTAGGGTATACTAGGATTTCTTATTTTAAGAAAAACAAAATTTTCAGGAGGGAGAAAATTCATAGGGAGAGAATATCATTGTGATGACACAGCTAAAATAAGTAGAAGCCATAAATTGAAGTACAGAAATCACCGGTTTCCTTTATTAGAATTAAGGAAGAAGAAAAAAAAAAAAAGCAGTATCTCTGTTGGTCTCCTGTGCTTGCACTGGATCAACTCTAGCAAGAGCACCATGTGAAAAATGGCCACAGAATACTTAATTACCTTCTTTAATTACTTGGAGATCTGCAGCAGCAAGAGTAGCTCACATGGGTCCATTTTATTTCTACACCACAATTAGGTGTGCAATCAGGTTTTCTTTCTTTCTTTCTTTTTTTTAAGATTTTATTTATTTATTTGAGTGAAAGAGAGAGCACAAGTGATGAGGAGAGGGAGAAGCAGGCTCTATCCCAGGACACTGAGATCATGATCTGAGCAGAAGGCAGCCACTTAAACAACTGAGCCATCCAGGCACCCTGCAGTTAGGTTTTCTTTAGAAAACAAGCAAACAGGGGTGCCTGGGTGGCTCAGTGGGTTAAGCCGCTGCCTTCGGCTCAGGTCATGATCTCAGGGTCCTGGGATCGAGTCCCACATCGGGCTATCTGCTTAGCAGGGAGCCTGCTTCCTCCTCTCTCTCTGCCTGCCTCTCTGCCTACTTGTGATCTCTCTCTGTCAAATAAAATAAATAAAATCTTTAAAAAAAAAAGAAAAAGAAAAAAAAAAAGAAAACAAGCAAACATAACTGTAAATAAGGGACTAACAACAAGTGTAGTCACTTCTTTTTTTTTTTTTTTTAAGATTTTTATTTATTTATTTGAGATAGAATTGGAGGTGAGGGGGAGAGAAGGAGCACAAGCCCGGGAAGCAGCAGGCAGAGGGAGAATCAGACTCCCTGCCAAGCAGGGAGCAGGGTGCTGGGACCCCAAAGGTGGTCACTTCTATTGCCCAAAGCCTTGCATTCAGAATGACTATTCTTTTAGAAAACTAGTTCCAGACTTTCATGTTCACAAGAAGTTCTCAGAATTCCCCAGATTAATCACATGTGTGGTCTGAGAGAAAGTAGGATGACTGTGCTTGTCTAACTATAATCAAGGAGCTCAAGGATATAGCCAAATACCATGTGATCTCAAAGGCTGTATCTAGTTGGCACCATGAAAAAGTTAATTACAATCACTGAAACAATGTGGCATTTCATTTTGCAACCATGAATCATTCTCTGTCTGCTCTAGTGGCTGAGATTCATTTTCATAGTAAACTAATCTTTAGAGTGTCAGACTGTGATTAGTGATAGTGACACATTTTACAGATTGGGTCCTCAGAGCTGCGCCTACCCTGTTGCTATGGAAAGTTTGGTTGAGATCTTGGTGATAATAATCTTGACGTTAGGAAAACTGGCATAAAAATTACATATGTATCTCCTTATAAAACAAAATTTGACCACAATTTCAATCTAGAATAGTTTGTTTCTAAACAGCCTATATAATTAAATTATAATAGATTATATATAGATGGGACCTAGAGGTTTGTGAATTTGTATTTGTATGTTTGTGAGTTAATTTCATTTGCAGTTTAGGGTAATATTTGAAAGGTCACACTCTAAAAAAATAGTTACTGACCTATTAGGTATAAATATCAAATGCTCTGAAAATTCTTAAAGTGTTCTTAACATTAAAAATGCAACATATTTTCTAAAGATACTCTTTGCCAAAAAGTGTTACAGGTAAAAAGAGATTGTGAGAAAGAATTTCTAAGAAGTAAAGATTGCCACAGGTGAACCAAAACAAGTGGCATTTTAAATCCCTTTGCGTCTCTTAAGAGTGCTCCTGGTTTGTGTGTTTGACACAGTATGTATAGTCTTTCTGTAATTTATTAGAAGAATATTTAGATTTGACTCTGCTAGTATGAAAAATGAAATATTTATTGAAAATGAACTCATGTTGGCCTTCTTTAAGCCTTCAGCTCTTGTTCATCATGCCAGAAAGAAAACTTTCCCATCTCAGGGGGAGGAAATGAGTCCTTCAAGTAGTACGGAGAAAAACACTTGAAAGAAGTCCTTTTACCTCTTTGTTTCTCAAGCAGATACACACAGCTATTGGACCAGAGCAATTACTCTCCAGTGTGTGGTTAGGAAATGGGCTTTGATGTATTTACAAAAGGTGCACAGCTTTTTTTTTTTTTTTTTTTTTTTAGATTTGTTTATTTGTTTTAGAGAGTTTTGGGGGTTTTTAAAGATTTATTTGTCTCTAGAGAGAGGGTGGGGAGAGGGGTAGAGGGGAAAAGAGAGAAAGTCTGCACTGTGTGGGGAGCCTGATGGGGGCTGTCTCATGACCCTGAGATCGTGACCTGAGCCAAAACCAAGAGTTAGACATTTAACCCACTGCACCACTCAGGCGCCTTCATTGTATCCAATTTCTATTTGTGAATGTGTGCTATTAGGATGATCCCTTTAGGTCAGAATTGTCTCTGATGATTTTCCATCAAGAACAGAAAGCTCCTAAACAGCTTTTCTATGTATCATTCCACATAGCACTTAGGACAAGAGTAGCTATCCATGATGAAGACTCACACTTAGAGTCTGCAGATTTACCACTTCAAGTCTCATGCTAGACATTAACATTTAAAATATAAAACATAGGAGTTTGAACACATGATCACTGAAAATGATCTATGTCATTTGAAGATAGCTGTGGCTTTATGTAGCACCATCTTGTTATATGCAAAATAAGTCAATCTCATGTTGCTGACACCAATCCTCTGCAAAACCTGAAGATGTAAAAGTTGAGGAGTAAATTATAGCACTAATAAAGTTAACCTGGTAGAGTCCAAAATGGCATATGCAGCAGAGGAAAAAAGCAAACAGAAACAGTTCATGCTGTTATAATTGCTACAATTTCAGTGGCAATTTAAATAAAATAATTCAAATTGCTGCAATTAACACACACATAGAATTCAAAGGATGGTGGGTGACCTCACACAAAACACACTGTGGAATCAACCCTCCTCCAAAGAATTAACCTTCATAAATCATTTGCCTCCAAAGGATGCCTGGCTTTATGCTCTGCGAAAATTATCAGCACAGGAAAAGCAGGACCCCTAAATGAGAATGCCATCAACAGCAAGCACTGTCTCCTGGTTTATTTCATCCATATGAATACACAGAGTTTGGATGTGTTACATTCACAAAATCCCTGGCTGAAAGTGGGATTTTGCTCTTTCTGCATGAGCGCCCCCACACAGCTGAGAAGAAACCGTTAGCTGGATTGCTAAGAAGTGAGTGTGATTCACATTGACAGAAATTCCACTTTTACTTGACTTCAGGGGCACAATACCATCATGTCTGCGGTTTAGGTCTGGATATAGGGCTCTCTCCTACAACACACTAGAGCATAGTAGCCACCAATTGTTATTTGAGATGTGGAAGAGAGGAGTTCAATGTTTCTCCGGTCACCTGAAACCAAATTTAAGACATACTATCTGGGACACTTTGGAAGGCTTTTCTCTTGTTAGGTCAGATTTATGCAAGCACAGAATAGACAGACTGAAAAAATGATGATTTATGATGAAAATTTTTTTAAAAGTAAGAGCTGGGTGAGTCTGATATGAGTGAGAGATGACCTCTACCACCCCTGGTTCATGAGCTCTAGGTTTAGGAAACAAAGCAAGCCATTTGAACAACTGCCCAATACATGGAGCTCAAAAGCACTTTTAACATCCAAAATGTTAACATCCAAAATGTATAATTTCTTGCCCCCTTAAAAAATAATCTCCACTCTGGAAGGTGCTTTTTCAAGATCATAAATCTCTTCTGACATACTTTCATATATGGAACCTTTATAACACAAAGGCAAAGAAAATACCATTTACCATTCACGTTCTCCCTTAAAATTTCCTTACTAGGTCTATGCTTATGCTTTGCATAATTTATATTGATGCATGTTTAGTCAAAATAATATTTAAACAGGATTCTCATGCGAAATTTAATTTGTGTGAGGGTTATTATACTATTGCCATGGAAGGGTCAAAGGATAGTTAATAAAAAGAAGTAATTCAAATCAGTTTAAAGGAGAAAGTAAAATTGTACCAGCTGTGCAAACAATAGCTGAACAGGGAGGAAACTGTACCTCTGTGCAAGTTACTCATACAAGTGATAGTCTCTCAAATGGGGACAACAGTAAACAAAAACATTACTTAATTTAGTATGCCCTCCCCACAAAGAATGGGAACCAGCCTATCAGGGAAATTCTATGAATGACCATGACAGCATCCAGAAGTCTCTGGCAGAACAAAATGCGAGGAGATATGAAATAAAACTGGCAGAGGCTTGCAACTTGCAACTTGTTTGTAAAACGTTCATGTCCAATTAAGGTTAAAAAAAAAAAGTGTTGGCAAATGGAAAGAACAAAAACAGAATTCAAAACTAAAAACAAGATCAGAATTCTTGAATACCAAAACTTCATATGCAAATAAGTGGAAAGTAAGTCATGCTCCTTGTGAAATAAGTATTCCTTAAAAGGTTGCCAAAAATCAGATTCTTAAATGGTTATCTGAATGTTAGTTGAAGCTGCTTAAATTGTGCATGCTCAGGAATTTAAAAAAAAAAAGAAAAGAAAGAAAGAAAGAAAAAAAAAAGAATTAGTAATTTATTCCCAAAGTGACCTTTTCCAGGCCATAATAAATCATCCATATATACTGTCTTTTTCTATGAACCTTCCATTTAAAGAAGGCAAAAATGGAAGTACTGCTGAGAGCATGAGGCAGTCACCGACTCCAATAAGAAGACTGAAATTGGAGCACATAAGCACAAATCTAACTTCCTGGCTGAAATTCATCATTGAAAGAAGCACATGTCTTGTGGTTACCTGCCTGCCCCAAATCATTCCTTCTTTATGCCCCATATTTCTTTTATCTTTGTGGCTAGTCAAGAAAAGAAGAGTCACTGTTCTTGGCGTTTGCATTTGAATCTTGAATAAGAAAAGAGCTTTAAATAAATGAACAAAATGTTGATTGAGGATTGTATTTGTCCCATCAAAACAGAAGTCAAAGAATTAATTTTTGAATTCGAGTTTTGAGACTCAAAATATTCAATATTACTCTTATTAGAAAGTAAACTGTTTAAATCACAGTTATTATAGCTGTAATGGTAATGAAGATTCTTCATCTTTGATCACCTTTGCTCCTTTTAACTAAAGTGTGAACCTAATAGCTCCAAGTTCCTCTAAATTCAAGGCTGAACTTTTAAAGAGAAAAATCTTTGGGAAAATCTACAGCACCATTACAGCATTTCATGTGATTCAATCCAACACACTCTGCATTGTTGTTTAACAATTACGTGATCTTCAGCTATATTTATAAAACTGAATAGTCAGCCTTTTAAATCAAAAAGCACAAACATGAGAGTAGGAAAGTTTCACACTTATTATAAATTTGTGTATTTTAAAAATTAGGTAAGGTACAGCCAAAAGAAAAGAATAAGAAAACACAGCAATATAATCCTTTTCATACCCAACAGAGAGTTTAAACAAAAGATAGAACCACATTTCAATTTTTTTATGAATGACTGAATTTTAAATCTTAAGTGAATGGTACTTCAAATTCCCAGGACAGAAATGGGTTCCCCACGAACCACCCTCTACCATCATTCTATAATTACAAACCAAGCAGTATACAAAGTAAAGGAGGTTGATAATTTTTTATAGTATTATAGCATCATAAGTAAACTGACAATTTGATGTTATACTCCGTATTAAAATATGTAGACCTAGTGGAATCTAAACACAGTTTAAATGAATGCACATGGAATATTCAACTTTGAAGAGTGCTTTCACTAAAGGAATACAGATCAGTAAATATGCCACAAGAATAGTAAAAAGTCTTGAACTGAAATAGAGATTTAAATCATCTTCATAATGTATTGCAGGGTTAACAATATCCTGTGAGAAGAAGTACCCAGATCACAACAGATCATATAGTCCTCTGCAGCCACTAATGGAATTTATTGACATGGATTTCTGTGATAGCATGCAGTGTTGGAAAGGAAAGAATGAGTTAACCTCCTTGATTCTTACTGGAAATGACTCTTTGTCTTGATCAGGCATACTGTATGTAGTCAACCAAGGCAGGAAAATATTTATTGCAATGCATTTATAACAACTGAGTACAGAGCAAAGGGGGAAAAACAAAAACAAAAACAACAAGAGTCTATATGAACTCGCAGTGCTAGAGAAATAGACGGGGGGGGGGGGAGGACATTTTTCAATTTGACCAAAGAAACTACTGCCCAGAGAGAATGGTTAAGAAAACGAGAAGAACAAAGGTGTCAAAGTGGAAAAAGTGACCTTTAAATAGTTCTGGAGAGAAATATCAGAGGACTTAGAATAAAAGTATTCAGTAACCCACTATATTTCTTGTTAATATTTTATTTTCTTTAAGGAATATAGTTCAGAAATCGCTTACATGAACTGACAAAAGTAGTTCTGTTCTTTTTGAACAATGTGTTTCTCAAAGCATTACTTATGAATTATTTAACTTTTCCTTATGTGTTCATATAGTGAATAATGATTAGGCAATAACTTAAAAGGAAGAGTTAAAGTTCAGTAAATTGTTCGGTCCTTCACATGTTAATATACATCTTATGAACAAATAGCTAACTTCAGTTCAAAAAATGGTGTAAGATGTGGGTCTAATACCAGCAGGATTTTGTTCCCATGTGAGGCATATACTTGCAGTCATAGATTACTTTCATTTTAACCACTTTAATCTGATTCCTTTTACCACAGAGCAACAAACAGAAACCTTTTTATGCAAATGAGCTGGACAAAGCTGTGATGAAAAGTCTGCAATTACGAGTTAAATTCTGGTGAAAACTTTACTGATTGGCATTTATGTGCCTGGTGAAACAACTGAAATTGCTACGCATCGCCTTCTCCACTTGTACTGGGATGGCAGGCTGCCCCAGGTCTTTGGGATTCATAGAAATTTAGGATTATGCATCGCACTGTAAAAAAATTATTTCGGAGATGTTGGTCAGTGTACCACATAAAAGATGAAAGGAGTAAAAACTAATTCAAAGAGGAGTGAAATGAATCACTCCAGTTAGAGTGGAATGAAAAGTTTAATTTCCAGACAACTGCTGAGCCAACTTTGACTCATAGGTAACAATTTTTTCAAATGAAATTTCATTAAATAAGGAGGAGGAGGCAAAATTCATTGCGCAAAACAAAGAGGAACTGAGTGAGCAGACCCTGCCATACTGAGCAGTGGGCAGCTACATGTTTGTGACTTAGGCAGGAGTCAGAGTCAGGCAAGTAGAATATATAGATTACATGCGTTTTTAACTGTTGTAAGTCAGATAGCAAAAAAAAATGTTTATTTGTGTACAGTAGTGCTGGGGAAAAAAGGACCCCACTGCAACTACTGATAAGAAACTGGTTTGTTTGGTGGGGCACCTGCAGTCAGTTAACTCTTGATTTCGACTCACGTCATGATCTCAGGGTCCTGAGATCAAACCCGGAGCTGGATTACCAGCTCAGCCCAGAGTCTGCTCGAGATTCTCTCTCTCTCTCTGCCCCTCCCCAGCCTGCATGATCTCTCTCTCTCTCTCTCTCTCATAAACAAATCTTAAAAAGAAGAAGAAGAAGAAGAAGAAGAAGAAAATAAAGGAAAAGGAAAGCAAAGAAAAGAAAAGGGAAGAAAAGAAAAGAAAAGAAAAGAGAAACGAAAAGAAACTGGTTTGCTTGGTATAGCCTAACAAGTAGAGCCTCTATGTTCTAATTTGAATCAGACGGAAGAAACATGGGCATACAATACTGTTTTTTCTTAATTCTAGAAATAAATGCAACTGGCTATTAGTCAGATTGTTACTGTTTCCTTTATTGAAGCTTGTAATCCTCTGAAATAAAATGGATATAGCAATTAGTATTATACCAGCCATTATTTTGCCAAGAAACCAATCTTCAATAGCTTGTCTCCAAACTTAGAACTCCCACATACTATCCACTTACCATCTCCAATGCTCACCTAGATGTTCTCAAGAGCCTACTACTAACTGGGCCACTGGACTATACTCTATAGCATTTTGATCCATTCTTCACACTGTAACCGGAGTTCACTCTTCCAAACGCCGATCTGATTGTGTCACCTCCAACAAAACCCCCTATAAACCTTTGATAGCTACTTAGCTCCTATGATTAACCTGGCCTGTAAACCTCTCCATAGCCTCATCAGCCAAGCAAACCTCAATCTGTAAAACTCTTGAACTTCATGCTGCAGGCACGCTAGGACTTACTCAATTCTCTGAACGTCTATGCTCTCTCCCACTACTGGGCCTTTATACACGCTCTTCTTCAGCCTGGAAAGTTATCCATGTCTCCACTCTCACTTACTTTGTACACTCCCTTCAAAGCTTACTTCAAGCTTTACTTAAGCTGTTAAATTCTGTCATAGTATAGTATTGCTTTCCTCCAAAGCATCAATCTCATATGTATATGTGCTTTAGTCTATCTCTTAAAAAGGTTTTCCTTATGAAATATTGAAAAAAACAAAACCAAAAATGCACACAAAGCAGAAATGGACAGTTTATCACTGATGCACCCACCCTATGAGTCAAGAGGTAAAATTTTGTAGGGAGAAATTCATGCTCTTATCCAATTACTGTATACTCCTACCACTCCTCCAAAGGATAGCACTGATATGATTTACATAACAAATATTGTGAAAAATTTCACTATCTAAACATGCATCTTTAGGGGGAGGAGTCAAGATGGCAGAGAAGTAGCAGGCTGAGACTACTTCAGCTAGCAGGAGATCAGCTACATAGCTTATCTAAAGATTGCAAACACCTACAAATCCATTGGCAGATCGAAGAGAAGAAGAACAGCAATTCTAGAAACAGAAAAACAACCACTTTCTGAAAGGTAGGACTGGCGGAGAAGTGAAGATAGACCCCGGGGGAGGGGCTGGCTCCCAGCAAGCGGCGGAGCAACGGAGCACAAAATCAGGACTTTTTTTAAAAAGTCTGTTCCGCTGAAGGACAACACTCCAGAGGCTAAACCGGGGTGAAGCCCAAGCGGGGTCAGCATGGCCTCAGGTCCCACAGGGTCACAGAAGGATCGGGGTGTCTGAGTGTTGCAGAGCTCACAGGTACTAGAATGGGGAAGGCGGCTACAGAGACAGAGCCAACAGTGAGCTCACAGCTCGGGGGTACCTTGAACTGGTCGCAGGCTCGGTGAGCTCGGAGCACGGCCAGTGGTCAGGCACATGGGAGTTATTGGGTGCTGTTCTCTGAGGGCGCACTGAGGAGTGGGGACCCGGGCTCTCAGCTCCTCCCGGCCGGAGACCAGGAGGCCGCCATTTGTATTCTCGACATCCGGAATTCTACGGAAAGCGCTCAGAGAACAAAAGCTCCTGAAAGCAAACCCTAGTGGATTACTCAGCCCGGCCCATGGTAAGGGCGGTGCAATTCCGCCTGGGGCAGACACTTGGAACCACTAAAACAGGCCCCTCCCCCAGAAGATCAACAAGAAATCCAGGCAAGACCAAGTTCACCTACCAAGGAGTGCAGTATCAATACCAAGGAGAGCAGCGGAATTCCAGAGGAGGAGAAAGCAAAGCACGGAACTCATGGCTCTCTCACTATATTTCTTTAGTCTTGCAGTTTAAAGAAATTTAATTTTCTTTTTCTTTTTCATTTTTTTCTTTTTCTTTTAATTTTCTTTTTCTTTTTCATTTTTTTCTCTTCTTCTGCTAAATTTTTTTTAACTTTTACGCTTTTCTTTTTTAACATTTTAATTAGTTTATCTAATATATATATTTTTTTCTTTTTAATACATTTCTTTATTTGTTTTCTTTTTTTAATTATTTTCTTTCTTTCCTTATTTTTTTTCTTCCTTTTTCTTCTTTCTTTCCTTCTACACCTCTTTTTATCCCCTTTATCCCCCCTCACGATTTGAGATCTCCTCTGATTTGGTTAAAGCATATTTTCCTGGGGTTGTTGCCACCTTTTTAGTATTTTACTGGCTCCTTCATATACTCTTATCTGGACAAAATGACAAGGCAGAAAAATTCACCACAAAAAAAAGAAGAAGAGGCAGTACTGAAGGCTAGGGACCAAATCAATACGGACATTGGTAATATGTCAGATCTAGAGTTCAGAATGACAATTCTCAAGGTTCTAGCCAGGCTTGAAAAAGGCATGGAAGATATTAGAGAAACCCTCTCGGGAGATATAAAAGCCCTTTCTGGAGAAATAAAAGAACTAAAATTTAACCAAGTTGAAATCAAAAAAGCTATTAATGAGGTGTAATCAAAAATGGAGACTCTCACTGCTAGGATAAATGAAGCAGAAGAAAGAATTAGCGCTATAGAAGACCAAATGACAGAGAATAAAGAAGCTGAGCAAAAGAGGGACAAACAGCTACTGGACCATGAGGGGAGAATTCGAGAGATAAGTGACACCATGAGATAAAACAACATTAGAATAATTGGGATTCCAGTAGAAGAAGAAAGAGAGAGGGGACCAGAAGGTACACTGGAGAGAATTATTGGGGAGAATTTCCCCAATATGGCAAAGGGAACAAGCATCAAAATCCAGGAGGTGCAGAGAACGCCCCTCAAAATCAATAAGAATAGGCCCACACCCCATCACCTAATAGTAAAATTTACAAGCCTTAATGACAAAGAGAAAATCCTGAAAGCAGCCCGGGAAAAGAAGTCTGTAACATACAATGGTAAAAATATTAGATTGGCAGCAGACTTATCCACAGAGACCTGGCAGGCCAGAAAGAGCTGGCATGATATATTCAGAGCACTAAATGAGAAAAACATGCAGCCAGGAATACTATATCCAGCTAGGCTATCATTGAAAATAGAAGGAGAGATTAAAAGCTTCCAGGACAAACAAAAACTGAAAGAATTTGCAAACACCAAACCAGCTCTACAGGAAATATTGAAAGGGTTCCTCTAAGCAAAGAGAGAGCCTACAAGTGGTAGATCAGAAAGGAACAGAGACAATATACAGTAACAGTCACCTTACAGGCAATGCAATGGCACTAAGTTCATATCTCTCAATATTTACCCTGAATGTTAATGGCTAAATGCCCCAATCAAAAGACACAGGGTATCAGAATGGATGAAAAAACAAAACCATCTATATGTTGCCTACAAGAAACACATTTTAAGCCCGAAGACACCTCCAGATTTAAAGTGAGGGGGTGGAAATGAATTTACCATGCTAATGGACATCAGAAGAAAGCAGGAGTGGCAATCCTTATATCAGATCAATTAGATTTTAAGCCAAAGACTATAATAAGAGATTAGGAAGGACAATATATCATACTCAAAGGATCTGTCCAACAAGAAGATCTAACAATTTTAAATGTCTATGCCCCCAACGTGGGAGCAGCCAACTATATAAACCAATTAATGACAAAATCAAAGAAACACATCAACAATAATACAATAATAGTAGGGGACTTTAACACTCCGTTCACTGAAATGGACAGATCATCCAAGCAGAAGATCAACAAGGAAATAAAGGCATTAAATGACACACTGGGCCAGATGGACATCACAGATAAATTCAGAACATTTCATCCCAAAGCAACAGAATACACATTCTTCTCTAGTGCACATGGAACATTCTCCAGAATAGATCACATCGTTGGTCCTAAATCAGGATTCAACCGGTATCAAAAGATTGGGATCATTCCCTGCATATTTTCAGACCACAATGCTTTGGAGCTAGAACTCAACCACAAGAGGAAGTTTGGAAAGAACCCAAATACATGGAGACTAAACAGCATCCTTCTAAAGAATGAATGGGTCAACCAGGAAATTAAAGAAGAATTGAAAAAAAATCATGGAAACAAACGATAATGAAAACACAACAGTTCAAAATCTGTGGGACACAGCAAAGGCAGTCCTGAGAGGAAAATATATAGTGGTACAAGCCTTTCTCAAGAAAAAAGAAAGGTCTCAGGTATACAACATAACCCTACTTCTAAAGGATCTGGAGAAAGAACAAGAAAGTAACCCTAAGCCCAGCAGGAGAAGAGAAATCATAAAGATCAGAGCAGAACTCAATGAAAGAGAAACAAAAAAAAACAATAGAACAAATCAATGAAACTAGGAGCTAGTTCTTTGAAAGAATTAATAAAAGTGATAAACCCCTGGCCAGACTTATCAAGAAGAAAAGAGAAAGGACCCAAATAAATAAAATCATGAATGAAAGAGGAGAGATCACAACTAACACCAAAGAAATACAAACAATTATAAGAACATACTATGAGCAACTCTAGGCTAACAAATTTGACAATCTGGAAGAAATGGATGCATTGCTAGAAACATACCACAACTGAACCAGGAAGAAATAGAAAGCCTGAACAGACCCATAACCAGTAAGGAGATTGAAAGAATCATCAAAAATCTCCAACAAACAAAAGCCCAGGGCCAGACAGCTTCCTGGGGGAATTCTACCAAACATTTAAAGAAGAACTAATTCCTATTCTCCTGAAACTGTTCCAAAAAATAGAAATGGAAGGAAAACTTCCAAACTCATTTCATGAGGCCAGCATCACCTTGATCCCAAAACCAGACAAGGATCCCATCAAAAAAGAGAGCTATAGTCCAATATCCTTGATGAACACAGATGCAAAAATTCTCACCAAAATACTAGCCTATAGGATTCAAGAGTACAAGGATTATTCACCACGACCAAGTGGGATTTATTCCAGGGCTGCTAGGTTGGTTCAACATCTGCAAATCAACCAATGTGATACAACACATCAATAAAAGAAAGAACAAGAACCATAGGACACTCTCAATAGATGCTGAAAAAGCATTTGACAAAATACAGCATCCCTTCCTGACCAAAACTCTTCAAAGTATAGGGATAGAGGGCACATACCTCAATATTATCAAAGCCATTTATGAAAAACCCACCGCAAATATCATTCTCAATGGAGAAAAACTGAAAGCTTTTCCACTAAGGTCAGGAACATGGCAGGGATGTCCATTATCACCACTGCTATTCAACATAGTACTAGAAGTCCTAGCCTCAGCAATCAGACAACAAAAGAAAATTAAAGGCATCCAAATCGGCAAAGAAGAAGTCAAACTATCACTCTTTGAAGATGATATGATACTATATGTGAAAAACCCAAAAGACTCCACTCCAAAACTGCTAGAACTTGTACAGGAATTAAGTAAAGTGTCAGGATATAAAATCAATGCACAGAAATCAGTTGCATTTCTTTACACCAACAAGATAGAAGAAAGAGAAATTAAGGAGTCAATCCCATTTACAATTGCACCCCAAACCATAAGATACCTAGGAATAAACCTAACCAAAGAGGCACAGAATCTATACTCAGAAAACTATAAAGTACTCATGAAAGAAATGGAGGAAGACACAAAGAAATGGAAAAAGGTTCCATGCTCCTGGATTTGAAGAATAAATATTGTGAAAATGTCTGTGCTACCTAAATCAATCTACACATTTAATGCAATTCCTATCAAAGTGCCATCCCTCTTTTTCAAAGAAATGGAACAAATAATCCTAAAATGTATATGGAACCAGAAAAGACCTCGAATAGCCAAAGGGATATTGAAAAAGAAAGCCAAAGTTGGTGGCATCACAATTGCGGACTTCAAGCTCTATTACAAAGCTGTCATCATCAAGACAGCATGGTACTGGCACAAAAACAGACACATAGATCAATGGAACAGAATAGAGAGCCCATAAATAGACCCTCAACTCTATGGTCAACTAATCTTTGACAAAGCAGGAAAGAATATCCAATGGAAAAAAGACAGCCTCTTCAATAAATGGTGTTGGGAAAATGGACAGCCACATGCAGAAAAAATGAAATTCGACCATTTCCTTGCACCGCACATGAAAATAGACTCAAAATGGATGAAGGACTTCAATGTGAGAAAGGAATCCAGCAAAATCCTTGAGGAGAACACAGGCAGCAACCTCTTCGACCTCAACCGCAGCAACATCTTCCTAGGAACATCGCCAAAGGCAAGGGAAGCAAGGGCAAAAATGAACTATTGGGATTTTATCAAGATCAAAAGCTTTTGCACAGCAAAGGAAACAGTTAACAAAACCAAAAGACAACTGACAGAATGGGAGAAAATATTTGCAAATGACGTATCAGATAAAGGGCTAGTGTCCAAAATCTATAAAGAACTTAGCAAACTCAACACCCAAGAACAAATAATGCAACCAAGAAATGGGCAGAAGACGTGAACAGACATCTGCAAAGAAGACATCCAGAAGGCCAACAGACACATGAAAAAGTGCTCCCCATCACTCGGCATCAGGGAAACACAAATCAAAACCACAATGAGATATCACCTCACTCCAGTCAGAATGGCTAAAATTAACAAGTCAAGAAATGACAGATGCTGGCGAGGATGCGGAGAAAGGGGAACCCTTCTACACTGTTGGTGGGAATGCAAGTTGATGCAACCACTCTGGAAAACAACATGGAGGTTCCTCAAAATGTTGAAAATAGAACTGCCCTATGACCCAGCAATAGCCCTACTGGGTATTTACCCTAAAGATACAAACGTAGTGATCCAAAGGGGCACATGCACCCGAATGTTTATAGCAGCAATGTCCACAGTAGCCCAACTATGGAAAGAACCTAGATGTCCATCAACAGATGAATGGATAAGGAAGAAGTAGTATATATACACAATGGAATACTATGCAGCCATCAAAAGAAGTGAAATCTTGCCATTTGCGATGACGTGGATGGAACTAGAGCGTATCATGCTTAGCGAAATAAGTCAAATGGAGAAAGACAACTATAATATGATCTCCCTGATATGAGGAAGTGGTGATGCATCCCAAGATGGGATTGGGAGGGAGACAAACCATAAGTGACTCTTAATCTCACAAAACAAATTTAGGGTTGCTGGGGGGAGGGGGGTTGGGAGAAGGGGGGTGGGATTATGGACATTGGGGAAGGTATGTGCTGTGGTAAGTGCTGTGAAGTGTGTAAACCTGGCGATTCACAGACCTGTAACCCTGGGGATAAAAATATATGTTTATAAAAAATAAAAAATTAGTAAATTAATAAAAAACAAAACAAAAACATGCATCTTTAAACACAAAGGGTAAATTTGTCTGTTATTTCAGCATTCTAGAAATGGAATCATACAATAATTATTACTTGTGTCTTGATGACTAGTAACATAAGTCTTAGCTTTCCTGTTCTTACTAAAAATTGCCTTTATAATTTCTGGTTGCTTGCATTTCAGTATAAATTTTGAATCAGATTTTTGGTTTCCAACAACAACAACAAAACACTTCATTGGAATGCCATTAAATCTATTGATCAATTTGGGAAGAATTTACATCTTGACAATACTGAGTTTTACAATCAATGAATATGGTGTATTCGTCCATTTATCTAGCTCTTCTTTAATTTATCTTACTAATGTCTTAGAGATTTCAGTATAGAAAACTTGAATTTTTTTTGTTAGACTTATTCCTAGGTAGGTATTTTATGCTATCATAAATTATATCTATTTTAATATTTCATTTTCCATTAATTTGTTGCTAAAGTATAAAAATATAGCTAATTTGGGATATTTACTTGTATCTAGGACCCTTCATAAATTCAGTTACTGGTTTTAATAGTTTTTTTCTAGAATCGTTTTGATTTTCTATATACACAATAATGTTGCCTGTAAATAATGACAAATTATTTTTTTTTCAATAACTCTATCTTTATTGTCCTGACTTATTGCTACAGTTAGGACATCCAATAAATATTGTATAGATAAGAAAAAAATGGACGTCTATATTTGGACTCGATCTCAAAGAAAAAGCTTTCGAGAATTCAAAATTACATGTAACAGTCACTGTAGGGTTCTAGTGATACCTTTTATCTATTTAAGTGTCCTTCTGTATCTAGTATTTTAATCATTCAAATATTACATTTTATTATTTTTTAACTATTTAGCTTATTATATTAATCATATCCATTATTTTGTTAATATCATGTATTACAATAATTTATATTCAAATGTTAAGTCAATTTGCATTTCTCTCCTTCATTTGGTAGTGACTGTACTATCCTTTTTGTATACCACCACCTTTGGTTTGCCACTATTTAGAATTCTCTAAAATCTATGTCTATTAATATTGTTCCATAATTTTTCTTTGTTATATTGTCATTGTTATTGGTACTGTGGTTATTCTGACCTTATCAAATAACTGGGAGTCTTTCTATTTCCATTTTCTGAAAGTATTTAGCTTTATCTATCAGTAGAAAAATCTTGTCCTAAAGTTTTCTTTGTGATAAATTTTTGATGTTTTAAATATAAATTTAGGGGTGCCTAGGTGGCTCAGTGGGTTAAGTCGCTGCCTTCGGCTCAGGTCATGATCCCAGGGTCCTGGGATCGAGCCCCGCATCGGGCTCTCTGCTCAGCAGGGAGCCTGCTTCCTCCTCTCTCTCTGCCTGCCTCTCTGCCTGCTTGTGATCTGTCTCTGTCAAATAAATAAATAAAATCTTTTTAAAATAAATAAATTAATTAATTAATTAACTTCTTAGATTTTGTTTCTTACCATGTCAGTTGTTTTTTTGTAGGAAGTTTTCAATTTTATCTAAAAATTTAAACAAGCCTCATATGCTTTCTATTTTTCATTTTAATATCATTAGAATCTGTAATAATGTTCCACTTTTCAATCCTTATATTATTGTGTGTGAGTATGTGTTGCCTTTAATTAGTCTCACCAGAGTTTGTCATGTTGTTAGTCCTTCAGAAAAAACTCTGGGATTTTTTGATCCCTCTATTATATGTTTATTTTCTAAATTTTTAATTTCTGTGCTCTGCTTTAGTATTTTCTTTTTTTCCATATTCTGTCAATATTTTTTCTCTGTTCTTTTTCTAAAATGTTTACATTATAGATCATTAATTTTGATAAGTGTCAGTCTAATTTACAAAGTTTTAATCCATGTTTTCTTATTCAGCTAAAGATATTTTATTTTTATTATTACTTCTTTGTAGGGATAGTTCTAGTCTCAATTTTTTTTATTTATTTCTGGGTTAATTGAATTTCGAACATAGTATACACTCAGAATAATCTTGATCCTTTGAAACTTATTGATATTTGTTAATTTTTATAAAGATTTCTTATACATTTTAAAAGTGTGTATTCTGCAGTTCTCAAATACTTTATGTTTCATGCATTAGGTCTAGTTTATTAATTATGTTTTGAAAATATTCTATACCCACATTATTTATTCTTTTAGTTACAAACAGAGAATGTTAAAATATCCTATCACAATTGTGGATTTACCTAATTTTTTCATGTTTCTATGAATAATAATGTTACATATTTTAATGCTACATTATAGGATATATATGTATAACTGCATATGGACATTTTTAGGTGAACTGGACCTCTATCATTATTGTTTTCCTCTTTAACTCTAGTAAAGCATTTTGTTTTCTTTAAAGTCTACGTGGTCTGATATTAATGCAGCTACACCAATTTTCACTTAGGTAATGTTTGAGTGTTAAATGATACAATTTTTCTATATTTTACTTCTATTTTTCTGAACCTCCTAAAAACAGCGTTTAAAAAAATTTTGGCCTGTCATTCTTTGCGTTTTAAGTGATTTACAGTTTAATTTACAACTACAAATTGTGGATGGAGCACCTGGGTGGTTGAGTTGGTTAAGTGTCTACCTTCAGCTCAGGTCATGATCTCAGGAACCTGGGATCAGTCCCTGCCCAGAGCTCCCTGTTCTGTGGAGAGTCTGCTCCTCCCTCTCTCTTTTCCTCCCCCCACACACTCCACTCATATGCTATCTCTCTCAAATAAATAAATAAAATCTTAAAAGAAAACAAAACTACAAATTATACAATTTACGATACAATTACAATGTAAAATAATCAATTTACATTTGATTACTGATATATTTGTGCTTAAATCCATCATCTTACTGTTTCCTATTTGACTTAGGTGTTCTGTATTATTTTATCTCCTCTTTCTGAGTTTTTGCTTGATTTAACATTACTGATGTTAAAAGTTATCACATTTCCTTCATCTATTTCTTGGAAGTTATATATTTATTTACTATTCTCTTAATGATTATTCTGAAAAATAAAATGTAAATTTTCTATCAAAGCCTAATATTGTCATTCTTGCCCTTTCTCTAAACAGTATGAAGATCTTTGAACACTTTAACTCTATCTATTTCTCACAGGATTTTTATGCCATTGATATCATGTATTTTAATTCCACACATGTTTTAGAACACTCACCCATTGTTATTCACCTATAAGGGCAATACCTATATATTTAAAATTTTCATAATTCTTCATGTTTCCTTACATTTCTTCCTTCCATCTTATTATAGATTGAATGTTTGTGTCCCTCCAGAATTCATATGTTGAAGTCCTAATCCCCAAGGTGATGATATTTGGATTGGGGACCTTTGGGAGGTCCTTAAAGTTAGAGGAGGTCATGGGCGTGGAGTCTTCATCATGGGATTAGTGTCCCAAGAGACACCAGAGAGCTCTCCCTCTCTCCATACACACCCACTGAGGAAAGACCATGTGAGGACACAGGAGAAGGCACCAGATACAAGTCAGGAAAAAAGCTGTCAGAATTGGCCAGCACTTTGACCTTATTCTTTTTAAGACTAAAGAATTGTGAGAAATAAATTTCTGTTGTTTAAGTTACTCTAAGGTATTTCGTATTGGCAGTTCAAGCTGACTAATACATTTGGACTGATTTCCTATCTGAAGCTTATTTTTTAATATTTCCTTTTTTTTAATTTTTTTTAAAGATTTTATTTATTTATTTGACAGAGAGAGATCACAAGTAGGCAGAGAGTCAGGCAGAGAGAGAGGAGGAAGCAGGCTCCCTGCTGAGCAGAGAGCCCGATCGATGTGGGACTTGATCCCAGGATCCTGAGATCATGACCTGAGCCGAAGACAGCGGCTTAACCCACTGAGCCACCCAGGCACCCAATATTTCTTTATTTTTTTAAAGGATTTTTTAAAAATATTTATTTGTCAGAGAAAGAGAGAAAGAGAGAGAGAGAGAGAGAGAGAGAACACAAGCCGGGGGAGCTGCAGGCAGAGGGAGGAGCAAGATCCTTGCTGAGCAAGGAGCCCAATAAGGGACTCAATCCCAGGATCCTGGGATCATGACCTGACCTGAAGGCAGACACCAAACTGACTGAGCCACCCAGGCATCCCTATTCTCTATTACTTCTTTAAATGTGAGTTTGTTTGTAATTAATTTTCTCAGCCTTTGTTTTTCTGTAAATGTCTTTTTCTCATCCTTGTTCTGAGAAGCTATATTTATTTGTTTTAGAAGCTTTGGTTAGTAGCCATTATCCTTTTTTTTTAATTGATAGACCTTTGTTTTCTATTTTCTTTTGTTCCTATTGCTAAATCAGTTCTCAGTCTCATTGTTACTTCTATGAAAATATTTCTTTTCTCTTCAGGTTATTTTAAAATGTTATCCTTATTTTTGTTTTCAACTGATTTACCCAAGTGAAAATTTGTTTTTATTCCTTGGAGTTCATAGAGTTTCTTGGATTAATGATTTCATGTATTTCATCAATTTGAGAAAATTCTTAGCCATTATTCTTGTTTCCCATAATAGATTAAAAACCTCATAAGAGTAGGATCTATGTCTAATCTTTCAGTCACTATTATATTATAGGACTCAAAGTGTTTGATAAGTATGTTGATTTATCAGAAATTCTTCTGGGAAGACTTCTCAGTACATTCTTCCTTAATTCTTTCTACTCTGATTTCAATATTTCTCTTCTGTGCCTGTCAGTAGTATCCTGTCCTTAAATACATTATACCTCTTACACTGAAACCACAATGCTTCTCAATCAAGGCACACATCTGTGGGTGTATTCAGTTATGCCCAGAGGTAAACAAAGCTAAGAAATAAATGTGGCCCAACTGACTGAAGTATTTAGGTAGTTGTTTTTTTGTTTTGTTTTGTTTTTAAGATTTTATTTATTTATTTGACACACAGATCACAAGTAGGCAGAGAGGCAGGCAGAGAGAGAGGAGGAAGCAGGCTCTCTGCCAAGCAGAGAGCCCGATGCAGCGCTCAAACCCAGGACCCTGGGATCACCACCCGAGCCGAAGGCAGAGGCTTTAACCCACTGAGCCACCCAGGCGCCCCAGATTTTTTTTTTTTTTAAGAATTAAGCAATCACCCAAGTAACTTGGGACATTTTTAAAATATAACACAGGTGGGGTGGAATCAGTTCTTAGACGGTGCTAAGAAGCCTTCATCTGCGACAGAGAACTTCTCTGGGAGGAGTAATGGTACATATTCTCATGCATCTTATAGGTTTTACTCATTGTCTGTGGATTTATTTTTTTTTAAAAGGGACTTATTGAATAAAGGGGTCTGAAAGCTACTGGAATAGAATACAAACTTTTCAAAATTAGAAAATAGAATACAAATCTTTTCAAAATTAGAAAAAAATAGTATAAATGTCAAAGTATTAAGGTTATGTTCCCAGATCCCCATTCTCTTTTCATTAGAGATATTTCAGAAGTGCTGTATGTACTCTATTCCAGAGTTTACTTGTATGTCTGCAAGACATGAGGCATTGGGATGGCATAACTTGGTCTCTTAATCATCTTTACAACCACCAGAGCCTAGAAGAGTTTAAAAAGAAAAAAAAGTGTGAGGAATGAATGAATGAATGCATGAATACTAGCATATACAGTAGTCATTTCATGTCTCTCAGAATACCTTCTTTAGAAAAAAGGAGTTAGCAGGTAGCAGCAACAACACTAGAAAAAGTCTTAAGAAAAGCCTTTAAAAAATTACTTGATAAAAGGATATAAAATCTTTACCCACATAAGGTATGCACGTCTGACACAATCTGTTTCAGCAATATCAATAAAGCTAAACTGGAATAACTGACATTCTATATAATCATTTGAGTTAATATATTCACTCAAACACGTTTTGTATCTATTTGTTTATCTCCATATAAACAGTAGTGAACAATCTACTGTTTGCTAGCTGCTTAAATTTTGTGAGTGTAGTATAATTATAAGTGAGTTGATAAGTAATGAAAACATTAAGTGTCATGTAAAGATTATGACTCCAGTGCCTAGTAGGGCAATTAAATTTGATGTTTGTTACTCTGTCTCAAAATAAATGATGATCTGTTTTCCCCTGTGCCTATGTAAATAGCTGATTGGTAACAATAGGAAAGTGGCTATGAAGGCCAATTCTACTCATTAGATACGTGAGTAAGCAATTCATTTTACTGTTACGATGAGTGGTGGTGAGTGCTATGATACCTACAGAAGAAATCAATATTGGACTCTTCACAACAGATTAAATACTTGTGTGTGTGTGTGTTTTAATTTATTAAATTGTGATAGTAATAAGAAACGACTGTCATGGAGCAATAGTGTTTGTAAGCTGTGACTTGATTGTCAACAAGTCTGCCTGAGACCAAAAGATAACAGAAAAAACTTTTCAGAAAGTGAAATTATATGAGGTCCAGGACATTATATACCATATGATCCAGTGAATATAAGTGAACTTTAAATTCTTTTTGTTTTGGGGCACCTGGCTGGCTCAGTGGGTTAAGCCTCTGCCTTTGGCTCAGGTCATGATCTCAGGGTCCTGGGATAGAGCCCCAAATCAGGCTCTCTGCTCAGCAGGGAGATTGCTTCCCTCTCTCTCTCTGCCTGCCCCTGCCTACTTGTGATCTCTCTTTCTGTCAAATAAATAAAATCTTTAAGAAAAAAATAAAATAAATTCTTTTTGTTTATTCTTAACTTTTCTTATAAAAATAGTGTTATAAATAATCCCTTTAAAATAAATTTTATCAAATATTTTAAAGTTTAAGCTCTGCTATTATTTTACATCTACCTCAAGAGTGACAAAGTGATAATCATTAGCAGATGTAATAATGACTAAACTTTTTGCAAGCTAAAAGCAAAAACAAAGAAATTTTTAAACAGGGGGGAAAAGACATATTTTCACAGAAACAACTATTATGGTGTATGGTCTATATTATAACCATTTTATGGTCTATGGTTTACTAGATCATAGAACCTTGGGAATGTATGTGGATTATTAAAAAGGCAGACCAGAAATCTAAGGGAATGAGCAAAGCAGAGTTCCAAAATTATTTTTGGAAAGACTTTTATACTTTGTAAAAGGCATAGAACTAGTTAGGACAAGAAATAAATATTGTGTTGGACTGTCTTCAACTTATTTGAAAATTTTGTATTTTTTTAAATTTTTTAATTACACCAGCCTGAGTGAGGACTGGGAGGTAACATAAGCTAGTCGGTGCTCTAAAAGTCTCAGGAAGGCCCTGTCTGCACTTTGGTGAAAATAAAGAACTGCCTTGAACTCTGAAGAATAAGATAAAACTCCACACATTAAAATGATGAAATTGTACCTGGATTACATATTATGAACACGAATTCCAATTTTCCAATTTCAAAGGTTGATAGAAGTGTTTATTGGGGTTTGGACACCTACCGCCTTTGTTTCAGAGCCAGAGGCTTTGTTAGGAGTAAAGAATAGGACACAAATTTGGAAGATGTCTGAAGGGTCATATTAAATCATCCTGCTCCTTGAAACAAAATTTGGCCCACCATTGTAAAGTAAACCAAATTGTTTAAAATTATATTGCACTGGTTTATTAGAGCCTGGGCTTTTTTGAATCATTATCATCTCTCCATCTTTTTATAATGATTTTATTAAAGTCAGAAATAGGTTTCTAAAGTTGCAAGGTGAAAATTATCATTTAAAAGATAAATTAGTAATTCTGGAAAATGTTTTACTATCAAAAGACAATATTTACAATAACTGCAAATCTTCTTTGCTTGCCACAATTAACCATCTGGCAAATGGGATATAATTAGGTCATCATTTGGCAATGTGATTTCAATAGGCAGACAGAATACTAATAACACAATGAGCCAAGTTCCATAATCTAATTCATTATCATTTTTCCAGCACTTCATTTTTGTTTTAAATGACTCTATTTGTTAATCATTCCACATCTCTTTGCTGAAGATAAATAATACAGCACATTCCCAACTTATAGACATGAAAACTGAAAATAAACAGAGCGATTTCTCCTTGGTCATACTGCCAATTTTTAAAACAGCCATATTATCAATGCAGCCTCTGATACCTTCTAACACAATTCACTCAACAAGTATTTACTAGATGCCTACCTTGTGTCAGCACTGTATTGGTTACCACACAAATCAAACAAAGAAAATATAGGCTCTGGCATAAACAAGTTTAGACAAAGAAGTGAGAAAAAATTACAAATGCAGGTTTTAATGCAAAGTGATAACACAGAATTCAGAATAACCAAATTCTCTGGAGATTAGGAGTGACCAGGAAGTTCTTCATGAATTGGGTCATGAGCTTTTCAGAAGTTTGACAGGTGATGAGCTGGTTATGGGAGTTGAAGAAAATAGAAGCGTAGAATGATGTTGCTTTTCTCTCTTCTCTCTTACCTCTCTCTCTCCTCTCTTTCTTCTGTCACTCTTTCTCTCTCTCAGTCTTTCTCTCTTTCTTTCTTATTGAACTGACAGTATAAATGGGAGCCTTAACCAGTTTGGGTAATTAATAAGGAGTAGCAGATTAGGGAAATAAAGTAATGGGCTCAATTTCTGCATGACCAAATTTAAGACTTGATATATAAAATCTAAGAATTTGCTGTTCATCTTCTGGAGCTATTGATAAAGGCACAATTAATATAGTTGAAATGAAATGGGAGTAAAAAGGGTGGCCAGGAAGAATTTGCTGAGTAAAAATAGTCAAGGGCTGAGAATGGAGTTCTGGGGCACCATTTTTATTTAAATGATGAGTAGAGAGGTCACCAAAATAATTTTAAGTAGGAACTGTCAGGAATATAAAGAGAAACAGCATATACTATCATAGAGACAATAAACAAGCAACCAGAAGGGTGAACCAGTTAAGTTTTTTGGTCTGCATTTATGCTGCATAACAAAACTTACAAATATTAATGCTTATAACAAAACATCTGTGTTTTTTGCATAGTGATCTGTGGCCAGCATGAACAGTTCTGATTCATGTTTTCTCTTGTTTCCAGCTACACATTCAGTTCATGGGCCCTCCATGTGACCACATGGGTCCATTTTGCTGATCATTAAGTGAGCACGTTCTTCTCAGAGCATATGGAAAATGCATGAGGAACCAAGCATCTTTGATGTCCTTACTTCTCTCATGTCCACTATCATTCTATTGTCCAAAGCAAGACCTATTATCAAAGAATCAGAGATACATACTCCACCTACTCTGGTCATAGAGGTTTTCAAAATCATCTAGAAAAGAGCATCGTGAATTTATAAATCTATAATCTTAACCAAGTAAAGAATTGAAAGCTATAATCTAACCCAATCTAGTCTATGACTAAAGAATGTGATCAATTGTCAGAGACTAAATAGGAAAAGAACTGGCCTGAGAAGAGTTTATTGTAATATATCGTTACTGACTCATTTCCAAGTATACAGATCAGAAGAAAATGATAATTTTCTATAGCACTGATTCTTCACTTTGTAGAGAAATAGAAATAAATGTCTGGTGAGTTTTCTAGAAATACTTATGCATGAAACCAGATCAATTAAATAAAAATGTCTCAGCCTGAAATGCAGACATTTTTTACTCTTTTTTATAGCTCCTCAGGTGATTCTAATGTACACGAATGATTTATAGTGAACATTCTCCACTTTGCAAGGGAAATTAAAAAAATATAAATATCCCTAATGTGACTTCACAGTATAGTTCCAATTTTATGTATGTGAGTGTGTACATGGCACAGAATGTAGATATGTCTGTATGCAAAAAAATGGAGTGAGAAGGACACAAACATCACGTTCACCTCTGGATTTTCAGATTGGAAATGCTCTTTATTTTACTCTTTTTTTTTTGTATTTTCTAAATTTTCTACAGTGAAATGTACTACTTCTAAAATATGAGACAATGAATAAATATTGGTAAATAGAAATTCAGACTAAAGAGGTGCACAGAGTAGAAACTGCAACATATTAGGGATTCATGAAAACAGAGAATAATCTCCTGGAAAGAAGGTGAAAACAATCTGAGGGGTTTGAAGTGGCGGGGGGGGGGTGGGAGGTTGGGGTACCAGGTGGTGGGTATTATAGAGGGCACAGCTTGCATGGAGCACTGGGTGTGGTGAAAAAATAATGAATACTGTTTTTCTGAAAATAAATAAATTGGAAAAAAAAAAAAGAAGGTGAAAATGATGTGTTTTGGAAACCTAAAGGAAAAGAAGAAACAGAACCAACTATTTTCCATATGTGGTCAGCATGTTGTAAAAGATGATGAGGAGAGCTAAAATGTAGTGATATACCTTCTTCTGAATCTAAATGATTTCAAGATTTCAACCCAGAACTTTGTCATAAGGGTCTGACTATACTCTGAAATACCAGGCGAAAATAAGATTGAGAATAAGTTAGTGACAGTTCAGTGTCCAAGACGCATTTATCTCCTCTGCCTTTCATGAAACTTGATATGTTAAAATTGATCTTTTCATACTATGAAATGGGATAATTTTTCATCTCAGTTTGATCTTATCAGGCATCCTGTACCTCTCCACTTGATGACAAAAATAAAACATACCACTCCAATAGAAAAAATAATGCAGAAAACTGGAATAAAATGGAGATGAGGGAAAAGTAGCAATTGCCAAAAGTTTGGATATATAAATATGCAAATGTAATACATCCCAGGCTTTAACTCAGTTGATTTGTTGAGCCTTCACAAAAGATATGGGCAAATTTATGGCCCATTTTTCCCCGTCTTTCTAAAAAATTATTTCGTTTCTGAGCACTCAAAGGGGAAGACTGCTTGCATTTTTGTAAATAAATGTTCCTGTAGTTTGTGAGATCTAGGCACATATGTTTCAAGCATAAATGTTTTCTACTGGGAACTCTATAGAAAACCTATTATCGAGAATTAGATGATTTCATGCCTCATAAGTTTAATATTAACTGGCAGAAGTCAAAAGGAATTAACTTTTTTGCAATTGTGTCACGACTCCAAACACTGTGCCAAACATCCTGTTTTTCAAAATTGACTGGTTAGGACAGTCCATTTGTAGTTAATATTTGTACTGAATTCCCAACTAATCATTACTATTGCCTTTATTATCCCTGTTGCTATTGTTGTTTTTATTATTAAATGTGAACCAAACACATGCCCTCTGCCTACAAAGATAATCCACACTTCCAAAATTATTCTTGTGGCTTTACTTAAAATCAGTGTTGCAACAATAACTTTTTAAACTCTACTACTCTCATATGAATATTAACATTACTGAAGAAAATAGAATGGTTAGAACTATAAAGGCATAATCACACAAAAATATTTTAAATAAGACATGCTTTCATAAGAAATTATGAATATCCAAAGAATGATTAAAGTTCAGTAGATGACCTAAGCATGGTCATGACAGAAATAAAGCTCCACATTCCAACCATTTAGCTACACTCTGTAACTTTCCTCTATCCAGAGGCAACATTCTGGGAGCAGAGCCTCACGAATTTCCCCATGATACCACTAATGTTTAGTAGAGAGAACAACTCTTCTCTTATACAAAACTCATTGACCTAAAGACACACAAAGACTTCCATACACAAACTGAGCTTTAAATCCTGCCCTAAGAATCCTTCAACCACAGCAGACCTCAAGAGGAAGAACCACAGCAAGTGTGGTCAGCATGCAATAATCCAGCCTCCTCATGCAGCAGGAGAAATAACCCTACTCTCAGTTGAAAACTCCAAAGGAGGACAAGTCCTTATTACATTAGAACAGTGAGAGCACTAGCATAGCGTAGCACCACTCACTGAAAAAGAAGAGAGAAACTTTCCCAGAAACATAGAAACCAGGTTCATTCTCACACCTAATAAACAATAAACTTATTAAGAGTTGTTTCCTCTAGCATCCATTTACCATTTCTTTAGATAAGTACCACCTATTGAGGCAGGCAATATTTACCGAGGGTACAAGATTACATTTAGATTTCATCTAGAAAAAGAACAAACAATAAAGGTCTGTAACCAGATTCAGAATAAAATTGTGTCTATGAGCTTTGTTAAGTATGAAGAAAAGCGGAATATTCCAAGCATCCAAATATGATTTCTAACAATAGAACTGCTTCTTCCTCATGGTGTCCATGGGAACTGCTTTTGCTCATTAACCACACTGGAAAAGATCAATTACAACCTGTCACCTTGATAGAAAAAATAGCTGTTCATTTTGCTAAAGCAAGTTTCTTCTTTTTAAAAAAAATTCTGAATACAAAATATCACAAACCAGCATGGCATTTAAAATACTGTATTTATTTTTAGTACATTGATTTTTGAAAATAGCTATTTAATGATATCTAATGAATTGTAATCATTACTATAGATATAATCTTATAAAATAGCATCTGTTTTGGGCTCTGCAGTAGAAAGAAGCGCTTGTACAAAGATTTTTTTTCTTATAATTGAAGTGTTATTTACCTCTTTCTAATAGAGTGAGCCATCTATATGGAATGATATTTAAAGGTAATGCTGGGTTTTCATTTGCTCTATTCTGTCTGTGAATATCTCTTGATGTACCCCCCGTCTTTTTTTCTTAGATGTCATGAAAGGACAAATTCAAATATTCAGGGTTTTCATATGAAATGTCACTCATCACATGGGTATACAAATCCATTTACTGTAAATCATTATTGAGAGAGACCTAAGAAGAAAAACCTTGGAAATAGCTCATATGTTACATTAAGTCTAAAAGCAATCCGACATGCAATCTGCATACAGTCAGAGACACTACTTCCACTAAGCATGCTTTACAATTTGCCATTCATTTTTCTTTCTCTAAATCTGTATTTATTTATTTATTTATTTATTTTAAAGATTTTATTTATTTATTTGACAGAGAGAGATCACAAGTAGGCATAGAGGCAGGCAGAGAGAGAAAGAGAGGAGGAAGCAGGCTCCCTGCTGAGCAGAGAGCCCGATGCGGGACTCGATCCCAGAACCCTGAGATCATGACCTGAGCCGAAGGCAGCGGCTTAACCCACTGAGCCACCCAGGTGCCCCTAAATCTGTATTTAGATTCTCAAATAAGTCAGAACATTTACTCTTAAAAAAAAAAAAAAAAAACTATTCCTTTAAATTTCCATGGTGTAAAACTATTGACAGCTTTCCATGAGGCAATAGATCACATTTGGAAAGACCAATTTGATGTTAGCCATTTGATCTCAGAGTGGCATACATTCCAGAAGGAGATTTAATTATACATATGACTCCCACTCACCCATTTGGCAGAATTTATTTTGATGTTTATTAAACATAAGACTTGAAAACATAATATATAGCTTTATCTTTCATTCTTTTTTATCCATCAAGAAAGTAGAGTTTGGAAGCTGAAGTTTAAATTCTTATAGACATTCTTGTTCCTTATTGCTTTGGAAGTGATAATTCCATTCCAAAAGGGAACAGATTTTTTCCCTTTTTTTTTTTTTTTGGACAGAGAGAGCTTGCATGATTGCAGGTGGTGGGGGAGTGGGCAGAGGGAGAGAGATAATCCTAAGCAGGCTCCACACTAAGCACACAGCCCAACACAGGACTCCATCTCATGACCCTGAGATCATGACCTGAGCCAAAATCAAGAGTTGGACCCTTAATCGACTGAACACTCCAAGTGCCCTGAAAAGAGATCTTTCTTCTGAGACTTCAGATCAGGTAACTCTACTAGGAGTCCTCTCTACCCTACTCCAGCCCTCAGGACATAGAGCAAGAGCAGGCTCTTTCATTATAAGAATCTTCTCAGCATTCCCCACTAAATGCACAGATTTAATACACTCTAGGGAAGTGGTAATCTAAGACATAACAATATATGGAAATAAGATCTATAGTCCATGGGCCCCAGATCTTTCTGACACTCAGAGTTGAGTTATTCATTCAATAATCATTTGAATATAGCAAAGTGGTTGAGAATCTCCTAAGACTCTCTGAAAAATTTTATTTATTTTTTTACAAGAATTATTTTAATGGCAGTCTATACAAACTACAATAGAAGCATCGGCAGGGGGAACACCCAAGTATCTCCCCACCCCCAGTGTTCCAAGATTCATCTCTGAAAGATTTTAAATCTACTGCTTATTTTGTCACTCTATGCATATGACTTAGGGCAAATCAGTCAAATTCTTGAAGCCTCAAGTGTCTTATCTTTAAAATGGACATAATTGGGGGCGCCTGGGTGGCTCAGTGGGTTAAGCCGCTGCCTTCGGCTCAGGTCATGATCTCAGGGTCCTGGGATCGAGTCCCGCGTGGGGCTCTCTGCTCGGCGGGGGGCCTGCTTCCCTTCCTCTCTATCTGCCTGCTTCTCTGCCTACTTGTGATCTCTGTCTGTCAAATAAATAAATAAAATCTTTAAAAAAAAAATGGACATAATTGAAATTTCTTTCCAAGTTGATTGTGAGAATCAAATGAATTAATGCATGTGAAGTACTTGGCCCAGTGTCAGACACACAGTAAGAAGAGGATACATTTTCGCTGATAAGTTTTCAAATGATCCAGGTGCTATACTTCTCTTTGGGAATCTAAAGGTGAACAAGTCAGTGCTTCAACAAGTTCATAGTCTGCTGTGAAACAAAAAGGAAAACATACTATTAAGGAGCATGAAAAGTGATGGGGAATAAAGAGGTTTCCATGAGAACACAGACAGGAGAAAAACTCGCTGGGAAAAGAGGAAGAGGAAGGTGACAGAGGATACCTAAATAGATGCCTGAAATATGGGGAGGATTTGGTTAGATTATTTAAAAGAAGAGGATTGTTGAAAATAAAAGAAAGAAGGACTTGTGTAATCCAGTGTGTTCCAAGGATCCCTCTTTATTCATAAGTCCTTAAACTAAGGTGTAGGCATTTACAGATTTCCTTGCATACCCTCTCCCTTCAAGAACAGAGGCCAGACCTTGCCTTCCCTTCTGAACCAAGCGCAAAAATTCCTTGAAAATCATACAGTTTAAAGCTCTGTGCTTTCTCCTCATCCTCACCAAATTTCCTCTCACCTTAAAGAATGTCAGGGGAAAGTTGCAGCTCTTTATTATAATATAATAATGAAAAAGAATGAAAATTTACTAACAATACTCTAAGGTAACAGCTACAAAAAAATCTTTAAACATTCATAGTATCCTAAATAGGACTTATTACCATGAAGTTTTTATGGTGCCCATTGTCCTGTTAAGAGGCTGTACATTTAATCTGCTCCTTAACTCCTTGGTTCCAATAAACCCATTTATCATTTAGGTAAACCTTTGGGTGGTTTTGGAATGTATTAACTTTGCTGTCATATCTAAATGTGCTTTGACTCTCTTCATTCCATCAGTCACAATCCCTTTATTATTTTAGCCATTTATTCTTGATTCAAGGCTTATAGTAGCTTGGATAATATTGGAGAAATTCAATTCTTGTTTTATGAAACATATCTATTTTTTTACTAGTCATTTGGATCTAGTCTGGTAGAACACTTGCTACTAGAAATCACTAGAAAACTAGCTTTCAGTTAACACCCTTACTTCTAAGACACATGCATTTACAGAAAATGACCCCTAACCTTTCATCCTTTCTGCACCCATACGTACGTACATATACAGTGGAATAAAACATTAAAGTTAAAACTAATTATACTATGTTTTCATTAAAATGTTAATTTTTGTGATAAAAATGTACTTTATAGTTTTACATAGGCTTTATAACTATAGATCATATACACACAAATCAGAATTAAATTATGTGCCAAAGTTTCTCAGGCCAGTCTTGGGAAGGTTATGACAGGAATAGACCTAAGAACTTCCCCCAAATATGTTCTGTAGCCATGCATACTTTCAGTTAGAGTCTTTGAATATGTTTTCCCTTTTGACTTCCATAGAAACTTCCAATTTTTTTTTCAAATCCCTCCACTCTGAACTCCCCAGTTAATCCATCTAATAATATTTTATTAATGTTAATTACTTAGTGATTGTAAAATTTCCATCACCCTGAAGAATCATAAGCTCCTCTCTAAACCTAAAACAAAATTGTCTCAATATAGAAGGGGTATAAGTAATTCTCCAGTCTAACTTGAATCAAAACCATTAAGAATAAAACCTCAATGAGAACCTTAAGAGTAATCTTATTTAAGTTATAATCTCTAGTTTATATAAAGCTCATTTGTGCATTTTTTTCCATCAAACATTTATAGAGGTGCTAGGAATATATCTGTGAAAAAAACTACTGCTGGCTTCTTAATCCTTATGTTCTAGTGGAAGAAAAATATTACAATAGGTAATACAAATGGTAATACCCACAGTGTGTTATATAGGAAGTGGAATGAGAAGTGTTGAAGAGGTTGCCGCAATACAGAGGTAACATTTTAATAAACAGTTGAAGCTCGTAAAAAATGGAGAACCATATGATTACCTGCTAAAAGAGCTTTCCAGGCAGAGGAATAGCAAATGCAAAGAATGAAAGAAGGGTAGAGGAGAAGGAGATGCAAATTAGGTAAGTAGTAGGAGTGCAAAGGCCTTTATGAGGACATTTCCTCTAAAGGAGACGGAAAGACAACTGGAACATTTTGAGTAGAGATAATATAATTTTACAGCTCAATAGGACTTCTATGGTTCTGAATATAATGAATTGGGAAAAGAACTTACAGTGTCCTATAATTAAAATTCCTTATGATGCCAATAGTTCATATCATCAGCATATAATTGACACCTGGAGCCATCATATCACTGAAAGACAGGGTACAGATAGAACAAAAAATTAAAGGATGGGACTTTCTAATGTAAAGAGGACAGAGATGAAAGCAGACAGCAAAGAAGACTAAGAAGTAAATAACCAATGAGGTAAAAGGAAAGCCAGTAGTTGAGTGATCCTAGAAGCCAAGTGAATAAAGTATTTAGTGGAAGAGGGAGTGATCAGCTGTGCCAAATACAGCTAATGAACTCAGTTGGTTAAGGACTAACTGCTGTATTTAGAAACGTGGATGCCATTGGTGACCTTGACAAGAGTAGTTTCAATGGAGGGACAGAAGTAAAAGCCTTGCTGAAGTGGGTTCGAGAAATAATGGCTGGGAAGTAATTGTAGAGACTGAGTACATACCACTCTTATGAATGATTCTGCTTTAAAAGGAAACAGAGACCTGGAGGAGTAGCTGGAAATTAAAATGGGCTAAAAGAGAAAGTTTGGAGAAGTAACAGATTATTTGTGCATGTAAGAAATATCTGGTAAAGCTGGGGGTAAGAGAAGATGAAGGGATATTAATATTCAAAAGAGAGGAAAATTATTGGAACAATATCCCTAACTATAACAACAAGGATAAGACTTTCCTTGTTGATTAATACTGATAGTTAATATCCCTAACTATACCAACAAGTATCTGGACTTTCCTCAGAGAACAGGCACTTCAACCAAGTAGTAGAAAGTTGATGTAAATGAATGGTTAGATGTGGTGGTAGGACTTTGTTGAAATTCTCTTCTGGTTGATGAAACTTTCTCAGTGAAATAGGAATCAAGGTCTTAAAGTGAAATTAAGGACAAAAGAGTGTGTGTTAGTGGTTTGAGGAGAGATTATACAAATATACAAGAGAATTGAAGGGTGAATAAACTAGAAAAATCTACTATAATTGTTAGACAGCATTAAGAGCTTGCTTTAGGTTAATGATCCTGAATTTAAGGTGAAACAATTCTGCATGGTTGTGTGTTTCCCTCCACCAACATTCAGTTATAGGATAGTAATTTGCGAGTAAGGAAAGTTAAAATTTTGATAAGTGAATATGATGAAGCAGCAAAGGGGCAATAGATTGGAGTATATACAAGGGAATGATGATAATAATTGTTCATGGTATTTAAACTCAAAACAGAGGATAGTCAAGACATGAGGGGATAAGGGGCAGAGAAAAGATAATAAAAATCAATGAATTGTATATTTTTGTAATATAAAATTATTGCCAGAGCTGGAGTACTAGAATCAATTGGTGGAAAGGATGAGATAATGAACAGAGAAGCAAATGCTGAAGTTACAGTCATGTTATGAGAAGGTCTAGGTTCTGCCCTGTGGGAGTGAGTAGCTAAGGTAAGTGGAAATTATGGTAATTAGAAAAGAAAAGTTCAAAGAAATGAAAGTCCAAAGACCTGAAAGGATAATCTACATGGATGATGATCATACCCTTCAAAATTATGATAATGGTGTTATTAAAAAAATAACTATGGGTCTAGTAATGTCTTCAAGGAAGAGGATTAGAATATATCTACAGGAAAGTGTTTCACTTGGCGCAGTTTTATGACATGAGATTTTGAAAGTTGGAGGGCTGAAGTAATAAAGAGGAGTGATAAACCTAAAGCAGCCAAGAACAAAAGGAGGACAACCACCCTCTTCAACCTCCTCCAACCCAAGCAGTGAAGGAGAGTGGAAAAGAAGAGTCACCACCTCAGACAGCTTCAAGGGAAGTAGTGCCCCCAAGTAAGAGGTTATTTTCGGACAAAGCAAAAGGGTGAAGACAGAATAAACTTCTCTAAAGATCACTGTGAGCTACAGAGGGCAAATCATGATGGTTTCAGGAGTTGAAAAAGAATGACCTCAGAAATGTGAATGTATAGTCTTCAGGAAACTGTAATCTAGGGGAAGATGGACGATGACAAACTGGATCTTGTGCTAACTAGAAAAAAAAGGCCATCTAAATAAAGTGCATGTCAAACATATTCTTGAAGGGCAGGGATCAATAATCCAGGCATCAGACGCTATTAAAGGGAACCTGGCTCCAAGGGTTTTTAAGTTTCATAATTGCGGATAACCAGTTTTTCTTTTGTCATGATCAGGAGATAGAATCCAAGCCTTATAGGACAGTATATATGACAGGCAGAATCTTGACTTTCTACTCTAGTCTGCTACCTACATTAATTTTTGGATGAGCACCAGCCCTTCTTCTAACATTACCAATTATTAAGAGGATTCCTGAAAGAAAACTGTAAGGCATACCAGGGGCTCCCAACTCTACTCAGCCACCTCCACCAAGAGATAATTGATCATTTTATCTTTAGGTTTTCCAGAAGGCCATCTTCCTCTACATGATGCCAAATTAAAGAGACCAGTCTTATACAAAATTACCCTTACTTTTCAGGCTATACTCGTGTATTATATCCCATTATCTCAATTTTTGTTGATTAGGCCTGTGATGCTACCCCCTGACCAGGTTTAGAAGATTTTTGAAGACAGCCAACCCAAGGACTAAGAAAAGGAAGAATGTGAATGTTTTCCTGTTCCAGAAAAACAACAATGCATTTTCATTCTGCCTCTATATGTGTTTGCTCAAGGAGCAGACTACCCTTTGGCTGGCCAACAAATGATGAAAAAGCAACTTAATTATTTAAAATTATGCTAACCAAGGACTCAAGATTAATCTGTTGCCTCTGAGGCTCAGGTTTCTAGCTATTTGGCCTGTCACAGCTGCCAAATTCTCCGTTGCTTTGACTTCCTTACCTGTCACTCAGGAATTACCCACAAAGGTGTGGAGTTGTTGTGGATTTCTGTTACTCCAATTCACCCTCTGCAGGCCAGAGATTAACCAGGGGTCCTGGAAGGGAGCCCTAGAAAACTCTGAAAGATTAGGATAATAGCTGCCAGGGTTGAGCTCTCATGGACCCGAGGCCGTCAGGGTAAAGATATCTGTAGACATAGAAAAAATAGCCTGAAAGAGTCTTGTTAGTGCAGAAAGGAACCTGAGTTGTTAAAAGGGTCAGCCAATTAGAGGTTGTTCTGCTCATAATGGACAAAAGCATTGCATGTAATTGAGCAAGACTGGTATTCATGGTTGCAATGAATCATAATAATGTTGAATAAGAGTGGAATATATAAGAAAATGTGGTGGGCAAAGGAGAAACCGATCAAGTCCAATGAAGTAAAGGTGCTTTAGATAGTTCTTAAAGAACAAGTTGAAAATTTATAAATATATGAGATAGACAAGCAGAGGAGAGTATTGTAGGCAAAAGGGATAAAATGTGAAAAAGTATATAGGAAGCAATATCAAATTTCAGGAAAGTGCACACAATTCAATGTCTATCAATAATAGTGATTACTACCATTTATCAAGCACCTGCTATATGCCAGATATTGTATTAAACTGGTTTCAGTAATTCAACATGGTCCAGACTCTACACCACATCCCTTTCTAAGAAATAACAGTCTGACTCCAGAAGTTTTGGAGAATGATACAGATCTCTCCTGAAGAATTCTTTAAAGGAGAGATATGAGAGTTTTACATAGTACCTTAGAAAAGGAACTTTTTATTAAGTCCTTTTAAATAGATCTCTCATTCCACAAATCTTCCCAGTCTAGGGAACTACTAAATTATCCTCATTTCCTAACTGCCGCTGTCTCACTACCATGCTGTCCTGCCTTCCACCTACATTCTCCCTGTGTCATTCTGGACATAGGCCCTCTCAAGTGAAGGTAGCCACTTGGACTCCTGCCATCTCCTGTCTGCGTATCCAGATCCTCCCAAGAGCACTGAAAGACATCATGGTTCCACAATCCCTGAGGAGGACCCCCTTTTCTTGCTGAGAAAACAAGGTGAGCCATGGGAAATGAGGTTTTATCTTTCACTCAGTTGAGGGTGTAGTAGCATAGGAGCACAGAAGAGAGGTTGTGATAACTTTAACATTAATATTTCTATTTCTATTATAAGTTACAATAGAGATAATGGTAGAGATCCTAATCTACATTAGGATGAAACTGAGGCACAGCAAAGTTAAGTAACTTTCCCAAGGTCCTACAATTCATAAATGGCCACGCTAATGTAAAACCAAGCCAGACTTGGTTCAGATACCTTGCTTAATGATATTCTTCTACATCACTTAATCCTCACAGGAAACTGTGGAGGTGAGTACTATTATCCCTGTTCTCATTTTACAAGTAAGAAAACTGAGGCTTCTTGAGATTCATTAACAGATCCCACAATACATGAATGGCAATGAAGGATTCGAGGTCATGTTTTTCCATTCACAAAGTCCACGTACTTTTGATCAGCCTGATGGTATAGAATGATGATCTGGGAACCATCCTCAGTAAAGGCTCAAAAGGGAGTTGTATTACATATCGTCACAGCCTATCAGGCATGGTCGAAGAAGAAGAATTATGATGCATAGACTAGCTAAGGAATGATGAGAGAAAACTGAAGAAATAGGCAAGCTACAGATTTTATCTTATACATCACATTAAGCAGTTTCAGTTTGATCTTTCAATGCAATGTGAAGTCATTGAAAAGGCTTTTGTGGGGTTAGGTGGGAAGGGGTTGGTTATGCTTCAGAAAAATTCTGCAGGAGTGGGTTGATATACTGAAGTAGGGGTGTGCTGATTTGCTGCTATTTGCGGGTGAGGCACTGGCTGTTTGATCAAGTCCAGTGATTCCTGACCTGATGTAACTTGGGATTTTGCTGCGCATGAGCTGAAATCCAGTATCATATGAGGCTGAAATGGAAGTGACCAATAAGAGGACCTGAAGTACATAAGTAAATCTGGTCCTACTGTCTCTCCTCACCTCAGGGATCTATGTCCTCAGTCTTAGAACACACCCAAATCATGGCACGCCTGTAATAATACAGTACTTGTGCTGGTGTTTTTCTTATTTCTGATTGCTCTTTGAGCCCATACTATGTTCCACAGACCTGGAACTATACTTAACTTAGAATAATGGGCCTTACATTTTCATTGCACCTCACAATTTTCACATAATTTATACTTCTATTATCTAATTTTTGCCACATAACAATCCTGAGACACTCAGAAGTAGCATACGGTTGGTAAAAGTTTAGAAATCTCAAGTGACAAATGGATCAAATAGCTAAGTTGTGAGAGAGTCAAATAGAATCCACAGTTTATTTTGAGGGCATGGCAGTGTGAGAAGAATGTTCCAGATCTTTATTGGTGTGCTAGTTTCACAAGTGTATAGATCTGTCAAAACTCATCACATTGTATTCTTTAAATGGATGCACTCTATCGAACATAAATTATATTTCAATGAATTTCATTTTCAAAAACATATCTGTGTTTTTTTAACCTTAATCTGAAGCTGTTTGGATTAAAATCTATTCTATCTTGGAGTTTACCAGAAATGAAACAAAATTAAAACACTTTCTGGGTTTTCTACAGCATTAAATATAAACTTAAATGTTCTTCCTACTTAAGGAAATTAAAAAAAAAAAACTTAAATGATCTTCATATTTAGTCCCATACTACTTTTTCAATCTAACTCCAACCTTTCCATCCTCCTCCACTCCTTAGTAGCCAAGCTACTCCACTAGTCTCCATATCAAAAGGAGATCCCTGTGCTTTGGCCAGACTAGGTTCATGCGCAGGCTCAAGCCTGCCCTCCTCTCATAGATATTTGAACTGGTTATATCCTATTTTCTTATTTCTACTCCTCACAATTCTTCTGATAGCCTTGCCTTCATGATTATTCTTTTCCCTGAATCCATATAGTATTTACTGCCTTTTGTTAATTTGGCACTTAGCTCTTTCTTTTGGCCACACACTTACTGAATGTCTCCTATATATCAAGAAGTTTGTAAACATATATGTTTGCTCTTCTTTTCCCTGTCAATCTAATCAGATTATAAATTCTTCAGTCATATAAATAATGATATCCTTTGTATTCCCAATAGACATTAAATAATGGGCAGCCTTTTAAGAGTATATAAAATGGTACAAAGAACCTTGGACAGGGAATCATAAAACCTGTATTCTGTGCTCAAATACACCATATATGTGAACTGAGGTATTTGTAAAACTTTCAAAAGTTCAACTTCCACATTTGTAAATGGGAAAAATATATTAACTATGCTACTCAGTTCTCAAAATCTAATGAAGCAAGGTATGTATAAGTGCATTATAAATCACTGTAAGTTTTTATAAGTTAATGATATTTTAAAATAATTCTTGGATATACTTTTGATGCTTTCTTTTTTAATAGTGGAATAGTTCATCCCCCATCTGGGTCTGTGTTCATTCTTCAGTTTGTGGTATAATCCTGTGTTAATCCTTTCTTCAAACTTTACTGCTTCTTTAGATGTTCAAAAGATTAGTCTTATGTTAAAGATAATCCACACATATATACACTGATTCATACATAATTTATCCCACATCAAAGCTAGTATCCTATTATGCACAGTAACTTATTTTATAGTACATCTATGACTTCCCTTATCCAACACGTTACAAATTAATAGGAATGGCCAACCTAAAAAATATTCTGAGGATGAGAACAAAATTTAGATAATTGAGCACTTATTTTCCAGTAAAAAAAAAAAAATGAAATATTTGGGTGCCTGGTGGCTCAGTAGGTTAAGTGTCTGCTTTCCACTCAGGTCATGATCACAGGTTCCTGGGATCCAGGCCTGCTTTGGGCTCACTGCTCAGCAGGGATCCTGCTTCTCCCTCTGTCCTTCCCCCCAACTGTGCTTGATTTCTCTCTCTTACTTTCTCACTCTCTCAAAGATAGATAAATGATCATTGAAAATAAATATAAAAAAATAATATATAAACTGAAATCATCAAAGATAATATCCAGGCCTAGCTAGCTCTGACTAAATATTCAGCAGTACCACTATATTCATCTGTCTATCCATCTATCTATCATCTATCTATAATTAATGAAAATGTTGGCAGAATGGATGAGGTCCTCTTATGATTCTTTCTAATTTGCATTTGTGTATTGTAGATAATGGAGTAAAAATAATATACTAGTTAATGTTTTGCTGAAAATAATTTTAACTTTTTTAGATTAAAGGTCTCATTTTTGTAAGTAGAAAGTTACTGTAAATTTTACTAATGTGTACTAATTCTCGGGATACTGCAGGAGCTAGTTATTTGGCTAGCTAAATTTCTGCTCTCAATCTATTTCTACTAACTTTCTCTTTAAAAAATACAGCATTCAGGGGCTCCTGGGTGGCTCAGTGGGTTAAAGCCTCTGCCTTCAGTTCAGGTTGTGATCCCAGAGTCCTGGGATAGAGCCCCACATTGGGCTCTCTGCTCAGCAGGGAGCCCTCTTCCCCCTCTCTCTCTGCCTGCCTCTCTGCCTACTTGTGATCTCTGCCTGTCAAATAAATAAGTAAAAGAAAAAAATCTTAAAAAAAATACAGCATTCATATCTGAATTTACCAAGAGTTCAGTTAGCTATGTTTTTGTTCTCCAGATACTACTACACATAGTACTACAAGCTTAGCAGTTTGTTCAACAACTTCTTCGTTCATTTGGGCTAGCTGACTCAAACAAGTGGTCATTTTCTTGACAAGATTCAAATGAGTGTGGAGTGAAATGAAGTTGTTTCAGTGATGTGAGTTGTTGATCAAGTAAAACCATCAATGTGGCAGCCCTGTGAATTGCCACATTAAACAAAGAAACACAGCCATACCTTTTAAAGAAGAATGCTTTCCAAGCAGAGCAGTAAGAAAAGTCTCCCTCTGCAGCCACATGTCAGATATGGGACAATTCACTCTGTTCAGTAAATCTGTGTGGGCTACCGAGAGGCTCTTCCTAGATTGGGAACAAGGAATTCTCATAAGGGGATGAAGTGTGACAGAGGAAAGAGAAAATACAATCTCCACCAGTCAGGAGACCAGAATTGGGTTGTGATGTGGCTCTTAACCAATGGTGAAAAGATGAGCAGTCCATTTTTCTCAGTTTTCTCACCTCACACTTAAGAGCAATCACACTTGCCCTTCTCATCTCAAGGGCTGCCCTGAGCCTGAGAGGTGGTCATAGACGTGAGAGCATGTTGAAAAGTGTAAAATACTACAAAGATACAGAAAACATAATTTTCTGTTTCTATCTCCTTACATGAACGAGTGAATGGCACTGAGGACAAAGATGTGCATGAGCAGCTAAGCGCCTTGTACTTCAGATAAAAGATTTTTTGAGGGAGAAGAGATTTTTCAGGTTTGTTATAACTCCTCTTAAATTTAATAAACATGTATTAAGCACCTATATATGTATAGAACATGATAGTGACTCTTACAAGGAACAGAGAATACAAAGGTGATTAAGTGGACCTCCTATATTCAAAGAAGCTTAAAAACTAAGTGAAAGAGACACTGTGGCTCTGGAAAAATGCAAATAAACTCTCTGAGATACTAGCACATGCATGGAAAAGCAGAATTTTTGAGCAGTGTCTGAGGGATGAATAGGAGTTGGAGAAGTGGAAAAACAATGGAGGAAAAAATCATACTAGATAAAGTAACATCATACGCACAGGGATAGAAATGTGCGTGGACAGTACACTGAAGGGTGACAAAGAATGCTGATATCTTGGATGCAAAGAGGAAATGCATGAAGAAATTCTGCACATCGGGGTGAGATTAGAGACTCTTAAATACTTTTTGTGTGTGTACTTGCTAATCAGTCAAGCAAAATAATTTGCTACCAGTAGTTTGGTGCAGATATTTGAATTCTAGAGTCCAGTCTTTCCACATGAAATCCTGTCGATTGAACTCTACATCTGACAGCTCTGGGAATGTCTGGCACTTCCCCACTTCCTAGAAAATGTTCAAAGCCAATGCATCCAAATTGGATATTACTTTCATCAAACTGCCACTGAGCTCAATAAAATGTTCCCTTCAAGCTCTATCATCCAACAAAACAAATAAGTATCAACCAAAAATTATTTCTGAAGAGAATGTGAAAGAACTGAACTTGGAAAACAATTTCTAAAAGCTTATTGCCTAAAAGCATTGACGAAGTCCTTGGAAATCTTCCGAGCAGGCAGGGTATCTGTACCCATGCAATTGAATACCATGTGCATGCAGAAACTATACAATAGAGACATGCGGCTGCAAAATAAAATTGAGATGCTTGTTAACGATATCAAATTGTTTCTGAGAACGTCTCCACCTTACATTTACATTGACAAGCAATTTCAGCTTTTTCCTCCTAAACCTGGTTTAGTCCAACTCTCTAAAACGAAAAATGGGTGAATCCCATTATATTTAAAGTCAATGTCACTTTTATTGAAGATGTATGATGATTTGACCATATCTCCATAAATAATTTCAAGTTAACTTATTCAAAACTACTTATTTCCACCTAAAACCTGCGTCTGTTGCATCCTTGCTGTATCAGTCAGGATAAACTGTGCTGCAGGAGCAAATCCCCAAACCAATGTACACATTGTCCTCGCTCTGGGACCGGGTAACACAACAAGCACTGTTTGGAATATGACTGGTCACTGCAGAAGCCAGAAGGAAAGATATAGAGTCTGTCTTAGCTATTAAATGCTTAGCCCTGACTTGAAAACACAAGTCTACTGTAGGGTCATATCATATGTTACCAGTCTCGTTACCATTTTATATCAATAAAAATTTTCAGATTTTTACATAGACTGACATAAAATCATTTCTTCTCCAAACTGTGTTTGTGAAAATTATAGACTATATTTATTCTTGAAGTCTTTTTTTGCTCTTTTTGCACCAGCAGTTTTATCCTCTCAAACATGTTACCTATCTTACGAACTATTTCCAGGTTTGGGCTATGTTCTTAAGTGTATTCATTTGTATACAAGGATTATATTTCTTAAAATTTGTTGGAAAGGAAATTATTCTTCTAAATCAAATCTATTGAAATTTCTTCAAAGCATTGAAGCCAATACTTCAGCCACTTTTAACCTCAGTTCTAAGCTGCAGAACTATCTTTTTCATAAATCTCAAAACGTCAGGATTTTCCAAAAATACTTAGTGTATAAACATCTAAAACTTGAATTTTTCCTCACATATTAAACTTAGATACAGTTGACTCCCAAACAATGCAGGGATTAGGGGAGCCAACACACCCCAGAATCTAACTTCTGACTCCCCAAAAACTTAACTACTAAGAGCCTACTGTCGTCAGGAGGCCTTACCAGTACAGTCAATTAACACATATTTTGCGTGCTATATATAATACACACTATATTCTTATAATAAAGAGAGATAGAGAAAAGAAAACAATATTAAGAAAGTTGTAAGGACGAGAAAATACTTTTACAATATTGTAAAAACTGTGACTAGACAGTACACCCTAGGGCAACTAGATCTGCCTTTTGCTTCAACAGTGTCTAGACAGAAAGGACCCAGAGGCACCCCTTTTTTTCAAACTCCAACTACTATCCAACCAACCTCTTTTGTAGTGGCAAACTTCAAAACCAACTCTTAGCCATCCTCTGCCCCCAGGGCCAGGCAATATCATTTTTTAAATTTGGCCCCTTATTGCTGATCAACCATGAGCTCCAGATAGGTAGAATTATCCACTCACGTGGAGGTTCCTGTCAACCACCTAAGTAGCATGTGTCGGTGGGCTTCCTACACCTACCGCTCTCTGGGCTTCTATTTTCACCATGAGGATATGGCTCTGGAGATGTGGGCCGTTTCTTTCCCGAGTTCACCGAGGACAAGTAGGAGGGCACCCACTGCCTCTCGAAGACCCAAAACCAGCAACGAAGCCACACTTATTCACAATGTGCAAAAGCAGTCCCTGAAATAGAACTTAAATGAACCCCTTTAGTGTCTGTAGGCCCTAGGTTATTACTGCGCAGGAACCACCTCTCCTCCCAACCTCTCTGCGCCTTCCTGGAAAACCACTTCCTAGATGAGCAAGTAGAATTCATCTAGACAGGCAATCATTTGACTAACAAGCTGGCCTCCTGTACTAGGCTGGGCGAGTATCTTTTCAAAAGGCTCCCTCTCAAGCACAGTTGGAGCCTCTAGAGCACAGTGGCCCTCGAGGGACCCCTCTAGTTTCCCCTGATGTCAGGCTTCTGCCTAAACCCCTCCCTTGCAGTTACTAGGTAGCCCTGCTACCGCTTAAGAGAACTCTCCAGTGGTTATCCAAATTAAAATGATAATTTTTTTCCAAAAAAACAAAAAACAAAAACAGAAACAAAAACTAAAAACTACAAGTAAGTGGACACAGTTCCAACCATGTTGTTAGTCACCTGTAATTAAGAGATTTAATATAGATTCTTATTCTTATCATACCAAAATAAGCATAGTTATAGAACAAAGAGGAGTGGGAAAAAATAGTAAAATTAGAAATTCTATAATGGTGAGCTGAGTTATGGTCAACTAGAATGTGACTGATAGGTAATAAAATGTCAATTTTACCTAAAAATATTTTTTTTCTAAATGGTCTTGCAACACACTCAAAAATTTATTTCTCAAAATTTATTAACTGCCTTCTTTTTTATTGGACCCTCAGGACAGAGAACAACATTAGAAATGACCACTGCTTCAGGGAAGATAGTCCCTGGAGTGGGATTAGTATCAGGCATGTTAATAAACATGTTCAGAGAGTATCAGAGATGATGAGGTGGAAGAATCCATCAGTTACAGTGCACTGGAGCCAGAGATGGAATAGCTAATTCCACCTGAGTAGTCGGAAAAAGTTTCATTGAAAAGCAACACAAAAACATTCTTAAAAGATTAACAGGTGTTTATACTTTGAAAACTTCAAACTCTAGGGGAAATAGAACTATTAATTGTCCTGTTCCATAAAGCTAGTTGTGTGCATTTGACTTGTACAATTAAAATGGAATTTAATAAAAAATTTTCTATTGGGGGGTATTTCACTACCCCATATTTCAAATTCCACTACTTTGTTGTCTTCAAAGAACACATTTAAAAGTTTAAACATATTGATTCATAATTTAAACTCGTTTGACTATATTGGAAAAAACTGCAAAAGTGATATCAAAATTTCAAACCACATTGGGGTGCAGATGGCCCTTCTTTTCACTACATCTGTATCTTTGGGATAAATACCCAGTAGTGCAATTGCAGAGTCTTAGGGAAGCTCTATTTTTAATTTCTTGAGGAACCTCCACACTGTTTTCCAAAGTGCTGCACCAACTTGCATTCCCACCAATAGTGTAAGAGGGTTCCCCTTTCTCCACATCCTCTCCAACACATGTTGTTTCCTGTTTTGCTAATTTTGGCCATTCTAACTGGTGTAAGGTGGTATCTCAATGTGGTTTTAATTTGAATCTCCCTGAGGGCTAGTGATGATGAACATTTTTTCATGTGTCTGATAGCCATTTGTATGTCTTGATTGGAGAAGTGTCTGTTCATATCTTCTGCCCATTTTTTGATATGTTTGCCTGTTTCATGTGTGTTGAGTTTGAGGAGTTCATTATAGATCTTGGATATCAACCTTTTGTCTGTACTGTCATTTGCAAATATCTTCTCCCATTTCGTGGGTTGCCTCTTTGTTTTTTTGACTATTTCCTTTGCTGTGCAGAAGCTTTTGATTTTGATGAAGTCCCAAAAGTTTATTTTTGCTTTTGTTTCCTTTGCCTTTGGAGACATATCTTGAAAGAATTTGCTGTGGCTGATATCGAAGAGATTACTGCTTATGATCTCCTCTAGGATTCTGATGGATTCCTGTCTCACGTTGAGGTCTTTTATCCATTTTGAGTTTATCTTTGTGTATGGTGTAAGAGAATGGTGGAGTTTCATTCTTCTACATATAGCTGTCCAGTTTTCCCAGCACCATTTATTGAAGAGACTGTCAAAGATGAACTTTTGGGGCTTCATCAAGATCATCAAAAGCTTCTGCACAGCAAAGGAAATAGTCAACAAAACAAAGAGGCAACCCACAGAATGGGAGAAGATATTTGCAAATGACAGTACATAGAAAAGGTTGATATCCAGGATCTATAATGAACTCCTCAAACTCAACACACACGAAACAGGCAAACATATCAAAAAATGGGCAGAAGATATGAACAGACACTTCTCCAATCAAGACATACAAATGGCTATCAGACACATGAAAAAATGTTCATCATCACTAGCCCTCAGGGAGATTCAAATTAAAACCACATTGAGATATCACCTTACACCAGTTAGAATGGCAAAATTAGCAAGACAGGAAACAACATGTGTTGGAGAGGATGTGGAGAAAGGGGAACCCTCTTCCACTGTTGGTGGGAATGCAAGTTGGTGCAGCCTCTTTGGAGAACAGTGTGGAGACTCCTCGATAAATTAAAAATAGAGCTTCCCTATGACCCTGCAATTGCACTACTGGGTATTTACCCCAAAGATACAGATGTCGTGAAAAGAAGGGCCATCTGTACCCCAATGTTTATAGCAGCAATGGCCACGGTCGCCAAACTATGGAAAGAACCAAGATGTCCTTCAACGGATGAATGGATAAGGAAGATGTGGTCCATATACACTATGGAGTATTATGCCTCTATCAGAAAGGATGAATACCCAACTTTTGTAGCAACATGGATGGGACTGGAAGAGTTTATGCTGAGTGAAATAAGTCAAGCAGAGAGAGTCAATTATCATATGGTTTCACTTATTTGTGGAGCATAACAAATAGCATGGAGGACAAGGGGTGTAAGAGAGGAGAAGGGAGTTGGGGTAAATTGGAAGGGGAGGTGAATCATGAGAGACTATGGACTCTGAAAAACAATCTGAGGGGTTTGAAGTGGCAGGGGGGTGGGAGGTTGGGGTACCAGGTGGTGGGTATTATAGAGGGCATGGATTGCATGGAGCACTGGGTGTGGTGAAAAAATAATGAATACTGTTTTTCTGAAAATAAATAAATTGAAAAAAAAAAGTCCATCTTCACTTTTTTTTTTTCCTTTGCCTTTGAACCATGAGAGACTATGGACTCTGAAAAACAATCTGAGGGTTTTGAAGGGGTTGGGGGTGGGAGGTTGAGGGAACCAGGTGGTGGGTATTAGAGAGGGGCACAGATTGCATGGAGCACTGGATGTGGTGCAAAAACAATGAATACTGTTATGCTGAAAAGAAATTAAAAAGTTTTTTTCAAAAAAAAAAAAAAAGTTTTTTTCAAACCACAAACCATAATATTTAGTTACTGATCCTTTACTACCAGCTGAAATATTTGCCCAGATGTTACCTGTGGAGAACCAGTGTGGGTTCATTTACTATGCTGGCCATGCAGACCAAAGCCAGAGTTTAGATTCTAGAGGGTTAAAGCTGGACTAATTGGTTCTATGGGAGATGGCCAAGCATGGAAAGAATTCAGACTCCCTAGTCTGAACTAAAGTGCAAGCCAGAAAACCAGGATCAGTCAACAAGTCCAATAACAAGCTCAAGATCAAAAATAGTATTCTAAAATAATCATAAATTTCCAGTTGTTTTGGACTATCTTAAATGGAACTGAAATGTCACCAACATTGTGCTTATTGTTAGAATGTATTGAACTGATTTAAGATTAGAGAATTGGATTTGACAACTTTCTACAACGTTTTTCAATCTAGTGAAGATTCTTTTTATTTCAATAACAAAAGACCTATGGTATATAATGTAAACAAAAATAGAATTTAATAAAGTAATACTAAAGTAGCTAATTTTTTTGATTTTGTGTTTTTATTGTGGTTATAGGTTTTGATCAGCAAAACGGATATTGATAGTTCCCATATTCCTGTTTGATGCCTCTCGTATATATAGTAGGTGCTCTACCCATTTGCTGCTGCTGTTGTTGTTAATAAAGAACTGGTACAACAACTCATTACAGTATCACAGTAAGCCCTCAGTAAGATCAGTTATGATTATGATTATTTGAAAGTTTTCTCACAGAGAGAAAGCCAAACACTGAGGTTTAAATTCTAGAATTCTAGAGGGAGAATCAAAATTCAGTCTTATTTCAGGTTTTTCAATGCTGTAAGACAACTAGTTGTAACACACCTACTATGTGCCAAGCATTGTACTAGGCATTTTTCTACATCATTAATATTCATATTTTAATAATTAATATGCTCCTTACACAAAAATAGTGTAGGGATGATTAACAACTCAGTAAGTTAAAAAAAAAATGTCTGGGAGAGGAAGTAAAAGAATTAAGTACAGGTCATCACTTCCTGAAAGACCAACTAGCTGAATAAACACATGAGTGTGTATAGCTATGCTCATTCACTTACATAACACAAATTTAATGAGCACCAACAATGCACTTTCCTGACCGTGCTGCATATATAGACCCCATTTCTCTCTCCCTTACCTTGCTTTACCTTATTTCTTTTTTTTTTAATTTTTAAAGATTTTATTTATTTATTTGACAGAGATCACAAGTAGGCAGAGAGGCAGGCAGAGAGAGATTGGTGGGAATCACGCTCCCTGCTGAGCTGAGAGCCCAATGCAGGGATCCCAGGACCCTGGGATCATGACCTGAGCTGAAGGCAGAGACTTTAACCCACTGAGCCACCCAGGTTCACCTCTTACTTTCTTTTCTTAGCACTCATTATTATCTACCATACTGCATACTTCTTTTTATTTTGTTATTTTCTGTCCCTTCACAAGACCAGATCCATGCAAGCCGAATTACATTGTTATTTCTCCTACACCTGACACACAGTAAGTGCTCAGTAAAGACATTTTAAAATTTGTTTTAATTGTTTATTCAATTATATATATAAATTGTTTATTCAATTATATGTATAAATAAGTAAAACAAAAATTTTTCCCCTTTTCCCCATCTCCTTCCTCTCATATCCACCAATCTATTCTCTGTATGTATGAGCAGGGTTCTTTGTTTTTTTTGTTTTGTTTTGTTTTGTTTTTTCTTTTTTTTTAAATTTCACATATAAGTGAGATCATATAGTATTTGTCTTTCAATGTCAGACTTACATCACTTGGCATAATGCCCTTGAGGTCTATCCATGTTGTTGCTCATTCTTTTCATGACTGAATAATATTCTACTATACATGTATACCATAATTTCTTTACTTATTTATCCACAAAAAATACTTAGGTTGTTTTCATATCTCAGCTATTGTAAATAATGCCACAGAGAACATGGAGGTACATATATCTTTTCAAATTAGTGCTTTTGTGGTTTTTTGATAAATATTTAGAAGTGGAAACATTTGGAAGTTTTAAAATTTTTTGAGGAAACTTCATGCAATTTTCCACAATAATAGCTACACCAATTTACATTCCCACCAACAGTGTCCAAGTGTTCCCTTTTATCGACATCCTCATCAATACTTGTTATTTCTTGTTTTTTGATAATAGTCATTCTAACAAGTATGAGGTGGTATCTTATTGTGGTTTTGATTTTCATTTCCTTGATGAATAATGATACTGAGCACTTATTTAAGTATCTGTTGGCCATCTGTATGTCTTTTTGTAAAAACTTCTATTCAAATCTTCAGTATTTTTTTTTAATTTTTTTTAAGATTTTATTTATTTATTTGAGAGAGAGACAGTGAGAGAGAGCATGAGCGAGGAGAAGGCCAGAGAGCGAAGCAGACTCCCCATGGAGCCGGGAGCCCGATGCGGGACTCAATCCCGGGACTCCAGGATCATGACCTGAGCCAAAGGCAGTCGTCCAACCAACTGAGCCACCCAGGTGTCCCTTCAGTATATTTTTTAAACATTTTTTTTTAATTTTTTGACTTTTTGTATTAAGTTATATGAGTTCTTTATGTATTTTGAATAATAGCCCATTATGAGGTATATTATTTGCAAATATTGTCTCCAGTTCAGTAGGTTGCCTTTTAATTTTATTGATGGTGTCCTTTGCTGTACAGAATCTTTTTATGTTAATATAGTTCCACTTGTTTATTTTTGCCTTTGTTGCTTTTGGTGTCAGATTCCAAAAAATCATTGCCAAAACCTATGTCAAGGATCTTTCTGCCTATATTTTCGTCTAGAAACTTTGTGATTTCATATCTTACATTCAAGTCTCTAATCCACTTTGAGTTAATTTTTGTGTACAATGTAAGATAGTGGTCTATTTTTGTTCTTTTGCATATTGTTGTCCAATTTTTCCAACAGTAGGTGTTGAATAGACAGTCCTTTTTCCATTGAATGTTCTTGCTTCCTTTGTCATAAATTAATTGACCATGATATGTGGGTTTATATCTGGACTCTGTATTCTGTTTCATTAATCAATGTAGCAATACCATAATGTTTTAATTACTATAGCTTTGTACTATGCTTTTAAAATCAGGGTGTGTGATGTTTCTAGCTTTGTTCTTTTTCAAGAACTTGATTCTTGGTTATTTAGGTTCTTTTGTGATTCCATAAGTATTTTAGGGGTTTGTTTTACTTTTGTGAAAAAATGCCAATGGAACTTAGAAGAGATTACACTGAACCCATATATTGTCTTGAGTAGTATAGAAATTTAAAAAAGATTAATTCTAATCCATGAACATGGTATATCTTTCCATTTATTTGTGTCTTCCTCAATTTCTTTTTTTCTTGTCATTTATATATATATATATGTATATATATATATATATTCAATATATAATGTTAGTAATATAACATTATAATAATACTCCAATCAAAGGAAGAACTAAATAACCAAATTCATGATAAAAAGGCAACAGGTAAATCCAAGCACCATAATAGAAAGGATTCATGAACTTATATTCTAGAGTCTAGAACTCTACCATCACCTTGACACAGTCAAGTGTCTTCTGGATCAGTAAACTATGTAATCAAAAGGAAAATGGATGTGGGCTAAATCACCCCAAAATGTGACTATCATATTCACCCCAAAATGTGACTATCATATTTTCTCATAGTTAGTGATTAAATATGCTTCTCTACAACAAGATAACATGTTGGAGAGAGAAGTCACATCCAAACACAAAACTAAGCAAAGGAAGTAATTATTGTATAGCACTGAACCTCATACAACTAAAGTTAAGCCACGAGATTTCCCTTATCTCTCTGCCTTTTTGAGGCTAGTGTTTGCTTTAATGACTTTTAAAAAAAAAAGTCCATAGAATAAGTTTATGTGTACAATAGTTTTATGATCAGAAAACGGCATTGATGGTTAGCTGTTTTTTTCTGGATTTCAAGTACCTAGAACAGTGCCTGCAGAGAAAGACACTTGATATTTGTTGGATAACTTCAAAATATATAGAAATGCTTTTTCTGATAACTTACAGCTTTCAAAGATTTCTAGAAAACAGCAGCCTTTTAACTGGACATTATTGGCAGTGATAACAACTATCTCAAGACAACCTTGCAATGGCTGGCACAAAATCAAATAAAGCTTATGATTGTCTACAGGGGTCTAAGTGTTTCTGGATGAAAAAGCATATCAACTAAGGGGAAGCCAGGATATTTTCCAAGATCCAATAGAATCCCTAAGTCATAAGCTAAGATACTGCTCTGTAGAGTGAGCAATCTTTGTAAAGTCAATTGCATGACAGTTTTATTATTATATTTCCCTTTGCCTAGGGCTTTATTCTAGAAGAATTCTTTTTGAAACTTCAGTAAGATTATTAGTTCTATTTAGTTCTTTACATGACCATAGTACATATTTGGCTTTGTTCCTGTAGTTTATCAGCTGCTGGCCCTCAGGCACAAAAACTTATATAGCATAAAACAATAAATAGTGACCAGAAGAATCCAGGGTGTATAGGACACAGCCAATAAGAACTTAATAAACATCGAATATTTGCTTCTGGACAGCCTCTTGCAATGCCACAGTTTAAATCTTAACATATCCTAAATAGAGAACAATCCTCACTATCCTCGCAGCAAATTTGTTAGGGGTACAAAAAAGCTAAATAAAAATAAACCACTTTTCTGTTATAAAATAATAAAAGCACCAAAATAAAAGGGAGCCACAGTAAAAGCTCAAAGCTTGAGCAATTACCAACTGCACATAAACCTTGTTCTCACCTAAGGTCAAATTTTTCCATTTGGGGGATCCCTTCTAGTTAAACTACTTTCAAAAATTGACAAAAGTAAAATAATGTACCACTAGGGAAAGACTCTTTCATTTTGAACCCATGGTGCCTATCCAGAAGGAAGACAGTAATCAATTGGTCAATTGGTTAAGTTGCTTTCGTGTCCTCACTCTGCTCTTTTGAGTGCTCTCAAAGTTAGCTCTCCCAAAAGGCATAGGTGACTAGATAATTGTGGAACAGCAGGGAGTAGAATATTTTCCCATGAGATATTTCTTGAAGGGCTTTTATGATCATCTCCCGTATAATATGGGAATTCTAGAAACTTGAAAAATGAAGAAATGTTTTGGTTATTAAAAGCCTTAATTTAAGGCACCTGGGTGGCTCAGTGGGTTAAGCCACTGCGTTCGGCTCAGGTCATGATCTCAGGGTCCTGGGATCTAGTCCTGCATCAGGCTCTCTGCTCAGTAGGGAGCCTGCTTCCCTCTCTCTCTCTCTGCCTGCCTCTCTGTCTACTTGTGATCTCTCTCTGTCAAATAAATAAATAAAATCTTAAAAAAAAGCCTTAATTAAAAAAAAAGCCTTAATAAGTCATACAGTAAAAGGGACACCTGGTGGCTCAGTCAGTCAAGAGTCTGACTCTTGGATTTGGCTCAGATTGTGATCTCAGGGTTCTGAGATTAAGCCTCACCTCAGACTCCATGCTCAACATAGAGTCTCCTTGAGATTCTTTCCCTCTCCCGCTCTCTTCCCCTCTGCCCGCCACCTGCTCTCTCTCTCTCCAATAAATAAATAATCTTATAACGAAAGTCACATAGTAAAGAAACTCATTGAACCCAACCTTTTCCAAAGGCATAGACTATATGTTTCTTATAGAACATGACCTGAGGAACATGGTGCATCCTTTGGAAAATGCCACCCTGGAGGACTGGGAGTGTCTATTGGAGAGCACACAGGGGTGGTGTCTCTTGAAAATGTTTAGTATCTGATAATCAGTGAGTTACATTTTAGAGCTATTATCATGAATCTGACTCCCTCTGCTCCCATCCCACCAGGCCTCAAAATCTCAGCTGACCAGGTGTAGCTACTAGTAAAGCTAAACCGTTTCAATATCATGTCTCAATCTGAGAGATACAGAATGCCCATGGAGCCAATAAACCCATGAAAAAAGAGAAATATATGATTTTCTTCTTAGGAAAGTAAGTGACCAATAGGATTTATGATCAATTTAAGTACTGTACCCCACAGTTGGGGCCCATCTAGCATGTTAACAGAGAGCATAATTTAGAAAAAGAACAAAGAGGAGGAAGAGAAGGAAGAAAAAAAGGGAGATGAGAAGGAGATTTTTAAAAAAGAAGTTGAGAAAAGAAAAATATCTTTCAAAAGGACCCATTGAGAAACTTTTATTAGCTTGAATTTAGAAGAAGAGTACATCTTTTGGCAATTGAGCATTTGGGACATTAAAGACAGAGACAGAGAGACAGAGAAAGGTTTCATTCCCCAGGATTGAGAGAGTTATGGGTCTTTTCAACCTGGGAGAACTCAGTCCTGAAGTTCATTAACATTGTGGAGGCTTGGGAACACTATTGAGACTGAAGGAAACATTCTGACCTGCAGTGATAATTACCCAATAAGGAGGTTAATTTACAGGGGGGATCACACTAACAATGATAGCTTGAAGAAGGTTTTTAGTCAAAGTTATACATTTCTAACAAGTTCTGTGCAGACTTTTGTGTATTGCCCATCTACTGAGTTACATGTCCTATATATATATCTGAGTGGCACCAAAACACGAGGCAACTATTAAAATCATGTAGAGCCAAATAAAATTTTCCCCACTCCCACAGCTCACATATTATGTAGTAATCAGAAATAAAAAGACTTTTTTGGAACATACAATCTGAGAAATGATTTCTGTTGTGGATTATATTGTGCTCCTTTCATTCAATGTCCTGAGCCTGACTTTAAACTTAGGGCTGACTCCATTGGAGTTCCTCAGACACAAGGCCACTAGGAGTTAGATTCCTGTATGCTCATTCTGACAGCACCTACAAAAATGTATTTTTCATAATGATATACTTTATTATACCCCTAATGTCTCTCAACCTATGACCCAATCCATCAGTAGTTTCTATTAGTTTTACCTTTAAAATATATATCCAGAGACACCTGGGTGCAGTCCATTAAGCATCCAACTCTTGGTTTCAGCTCAGGTCTGATCTTGGGGTCATGGGATGGAGACCCACATTGAGCTCTCCTAGCTCATCAAAGAGTCTGATTAAGACTCTCTGTCCCTCCCCCCCCCACTATCTGAAATAAATAAATAAATCTTTAAATATATTTATATATGTAAATATATTATATATAAAATATATCTATAAATTTTAAGTATAAATAATATATAGCTAAAATATATAAATATATATAAACATATGCTTAAATATATATTATATATTATTAATACATAATTATATATATATATATGTTATATGCAACTGCCTCTCACCATTCCCATTCCTATGATTCTAGTCCAAATCACTATCATTGGTCTCCTGGCATCTGCAATAACTTCCACTGATCTCTCTCAATTTTCCCACCACTCTTGTTCTCGTAGCCTATTTGTTGATTCAAAAACTGGCCCTCTTATAATGGAAGATAAGGAGAGATTAAAGAAAGAGCAGATAATTCCAGATGGTAAATTGCAGATTTAATAAATAGGTGGCTAACAATGAAAGAAGTCTGTGGGGGCAATCTGGTTGAAACATCTGTCACTGTATTGATCACCAGGGTTGATTAGGCTGATCTGGGTAGGTAGTCAGTTGTCATCTTCCTCCATCATGGCTCTATGTGTGTCTCTCTGTGCTCGATCAAAAGTGATGACCCTCCCCAATAGAGGAGGACAATTCTTCCATCAATGGTATAGGAGAACCTATGTTCCCCGGCTAAAATCTCCAAACGAGCTCTCAAGATCCATTTGTAGGAAAATGTAGGGTAGTCAAGCTTCCAAGACTCTAGACACAGCCAAGAAAATGCTGCATGTGGCAGTCTGCCTTTCTTAAAAAACAAAAACAAAAACAACCCCCTACAAAAAAACAAACAGTAAAAAACAGAAAGACAAAAAGAAAGAAAAAGAAATGGGATGAAAAAGGAATCATTTGCCCCCCTGTGATGGTAAACTAAGTTCACTTACTCAGTTTCAACCTCTCCCAGGAATGTGAACTTTTAACAGTCAATCAGAAATTTCTTAATCAGCATTAGTGAGGTAATCTGCAATAAAAGCCCTGCTTTTCCATTCTCCCAAAAAAAGTCATTCTCCTCTGAAACAGTCCTTTCTTTTCTTTTGCTTATAACCTCCTTGGGCCATATTTCCTCCTATAAATACTTTCCATTGCAGTGCAGCACGTTACAATATTTCTCTACTTAGTCGATGGGATGCTACCAGATTCATGAATTGCTGAAAAGGTCAATTAGAACTTTAAATTTACTTGGTCAAATTTTGCTTTTAACAAGGAATTTAGGAGGTATGCTTTGGATAGCCTCAGTATGAATAGATCTTTTCACTCATCCGCCAGAATTTTTAAAGTTTTTATAGAAGCTTTAACTGGGTTCAGTCACATATACCATCCAGATAGTCTCATAGCACATTGGTCTCTCAAGGCTGTGTTTCAAAATTGGCTCCAACTGTGGAAATGGTGGCCAGAAAGTACACTCTAAAGGTAAGTCTTCACAAACACTGAATTAGCAAATACTGAACCATTGTTACTAGGAGAAAACAGGGTTAGGATCCTGTGAGGACAAGTGGACAAATGGTCACTAGGAAGTTCATTCCAAAGACGTACATTCCAGGAAGCCTCTCATTACCCAGATCTAGCTCAAAGGTCAAGCAGCAGTCACATCCTCTTGATTACCTCCTCCAAAACTATTCTCCACAAAACAAACCAAATGGAGTTTTTATGTCCCATTTCTTCACTTTCTTTCAATGGTTTCCTATTACAATTAGAGTAAAATAAAACTGGGGTTTTTAATATCCTATTCCTTTACTTTCTCTCAGTGACATCCTATTGCAATTAGAGTAAAACAAAATTCATTTTCATAGTCTAGAATATCCTAACTCCTGCCCATTTCTTTGAATTAAACTCCTACACCATTTCTTTTGCTCACTACACTCTAGTTTTACTGACCTTTACTTTGTCTCTGTAGGACACCAAATTGATTCTCCTCCATGGCACTCATTTCCTCAGAGAGGCCATCTCTGATCATCACCACATCCATCCCTATCCATCACTCTTACCTTATTTATCTTGTTTACATGTTTATTTTTAGACTGTTCAATTGGAATGTGAGCTCCATGAGTACAGGAATCTGGTCAGCTTTCACACTGATGTATTTTAAACAGTGATTGACACAAGGTAGGCAGTTAAAAATGTTTCTTAGATGGATGAATGAACAAATAAATGTCACTTGAATTAAAGTTCACCTTGGTCAAATCCTGCAACTATGGGAATTCTAAACTATCTATGACCTTCTAATAGAACTATTTCTGCAGTCTCTCTCTTTGTCCCAGTTTTGTATGTGATTGATAGGGTTCTCAGCAATCATGAATACTTCATGGACCTATGAGTCAACCATGAGTAACAAATAATGAGTACCAATAATGAGTAACAAAACCCCAGTTTTGTTTTACTCTAATTGTAATAGGAACCTGGTATCCAGGGGAAGGAGCTGTTTCTGGGGACATAGAGGTAGTTACTGAAGCCAGCCACACAAAATATCCTAAGGATACCTTAGGTTATATATGGATTTATAGTCTTTATAAGGCTTGTTTTATTGTGCTGGATTCTGTTCCACCCTCTACCCTGTAGGTGGCATAATATATCACAAGCCCAACTAATCTTCTCCTCTTATACATTTGTGCAAATCACACTACTACTATTGTAATTATTCATTAAGCAATATGATATTTTGTGCTGGATACTACACATGGGGCATCAAGAAACAAGTTTTATTTAATACTCATAACTCTATAAGATAGTACTAGCATTGTCCATTTTTTACAGATGAGGAAACTGAGACTCTGAGATTTAAGTAATCAGTCTGGGGTCACATAACTTAAGGTTCAAATCCTTGGCTTCCTGACTCTTATTATGTTATGTTATGTTATGCTTATTCTCCTCACAGCAAAAATATATTCTTATAGTATTACCTGAATAAGAATTTCATGTAAAAAATTAAAAAAAATAAGGTTTTATTTAATTGAGTTCCTTCTTTATGTTCATTAGTGGACTAGGTGGTGAAAATAAAAATATAAATTGTCATGACTCTTGTCTTAAGTTATTTATGGTTTATATAAAGAATTAGGCCTATATACAAGAAGTATTTTACAGCATGGTACATCTCATGATAATGAAAAAATGCTACAACCAAAACTATAGAAATCCAGATTAAAATGTTCCTTGGCATAATTAATGCCTATGCTAAGTTTTCAGGGTGAATCTATCTTAAAACGTGAATCAGCTTCACAGTGGTTAAGAACTCAGTCACAAGGAATAAGATCAATGTTATTCCAAATATCAGCTAATTAACACCTAAGGACAAATATTTTCAAATTCCCATTAGACATCTTACAGAAGACCATATGCTCTTCAAAATATCAGTGAACTACTGGCAGCCTTACATGGTCAACCTCGAGCTCAGAATTTCTGCTCCCCTTAATTCTCTGCCTTTTTTTTCTTGAGCCTATTCCTTTACCTTAGTTTTGTCACCTGCCAAAATCTAAAACTCCCCCTTGTCCCCCCCCCTTGCATACATCAGCACAAAAACACCACAGATGCAAGTCTGTAGCTGAATGCTTACTGAAGTTTTGTGAACTTTTGTGAACAAATTTAAATCATATACAGTTGATTCTCATTATTTGCAGTAGTTATATTCTACAAAATCTCCACAAATGCTGAATTAATAAATACTGAATCACTGCTTCTAAGAGAAAATAGGGTTAGGGTCCTATGAGTCTTTGGTTATAACATTTTCATCAACCAATTAACACTTATTCTGTGTTGTGTGTTTTGTTGAAAATCACCTTATTTAATATTATATTGCCAATTCATTAGCATTGAGTTCATAGCCAACAACTCTATAACTCATGCCTGAAAGCTTATCTAGCACATGTATTTGTTTCCAAAAAGTATTATTGCAGCCTTTTGCCTTTAGAAACACCAGACAACACTTTAGCACTATGCTCAGGGTCTGTTTTAAACAGCAAAATTACCAACAAAATTGCCAAGAAAATGGTACTAAATATACTGCAGAAAAATCCCACAGTACAAGAGCTGAAACAAGACAGCTGAGTATCTCCTTTCTCATCGACCTCAGCTGGGAATGCGCTAGTCCAATAATTCAAAATTTTACTACTTTGGCATGTCTGGGAATGACTGCAAAAGCAGCACAAGTATTGATTTGGAGCTTATTATTTCAAATAAGTTTTTTCAAGTAGGCAAATTCACAGGCACAGAATCCCCAAATAATTAATATCAACTGTATTAGATACTTACTTACTAAAATAGCCACCAGCACTCTCTTGCTGGTTTTCTTCTCACCCCTATCCATAATGGCCTCAACTTCTTACTATCTTCCTGATTTATTTCAGTCCCTTCAATTTCTCATCTTATTTTCTCATAAGATGAGAAAAATCTCATAAGATGAGACTTTTGACCTAAATTCTTGTCATTTTACTATGAGAAGTGGTATGTCCAAAGCTATCCTTTAAGACATACATCTAACAAATGATTACACAGAGCCAGCAATGAGTCTGCAATTGTAATCTTTCTTTAGAATGCACTGTATAAGTTTACTAGGGCTACCACAACAAAGTATTGCAAGCTTGGTGATTAGAATAACAGGCATTTATTTCTCACAATTCTGGAGTCTGGTAGTCCACAATCAAGGTGTTGGCAGGGCCATGCTTCCTCTGAAGCCTGGGAAAAAGAATTTTTCCTTGCATCTTTCTAGCTTCTGGTGGTTTGCCAGGAATCCTTGTCCAGTACATCAACATCTGCCTCCATCATCAAATGGCATTTCCCCGACATATGTCTGTGTTTCTGCATCTCTGATAAATTTCCTTAGGAGCAGTTTCCACCTGACTGAAGGGAGGCCAGTAAGACTACTAGATTTTTGTGAGCTGGGGAATGTTTTATCAAATTTCTGTGGTGAAAGTCAGGAAGCATTTTACACTCCTCATACATTTTCAAGTATTATATATTCAGAGGTAGTTTACAGTGATAGAAAACTTTCCACTCCATTGTCCCACTTGAGAATTCTTTCTGTATTTGATGGTGCCCTCTTCAAAAGGTGAACAGGAGTAGAAAATATTTGTTAGAGTCTCTTTTCAAAATGTAAACTATCCACTTCACTAAGAACTCCACTTCTCTCCAAAGGAAGGAGACTTGACAGCCAAATTTGTAGTAACTGACAATCCTTGACCACATTTTATTGGATAAGGTGTGCACTAAGCTGGACCATTATCTGCCCCAGAAGTTTGTTTTAATGAGAGAGAGAGAGATGTTGGTTTCTGCTAGTTAAATTGGGAACAGCTAAATTTGGCAGTTGCAAGGAAATGATCCTGCATTATAACACCAGAGAACCAGAAAGAGAAAAATCAAACAGACTTGAAAGGAAAAGCCAAGTTAAGAGCCCATGAATTCAACGAGAAGTCAACACAATGACTACCCCTAATATAGCACTGTATGTTAACTAACTGGAATTAATATAAAAATTTAAAAAAAAAAAAGACAGTGGCTGCCTTAGAGTCCTCCAGTTCATATTTGCCTCATGTTGAAGTATAAACTGTACTTTCTGCTATGTGTTCCATGAAACACATCTATGTATAGATAACAAACATTTTTTCCTACTTTTTTTTAACTAGCCCATTTCTGTTTTTACATTAATTACATTAATCTAATTACATTAGATTTCATTAAAATGCAACTCATTTAGACCTTTCCAACACTTGTTGATCTCCTGGACAAGACAGTTGAGCAACTAATATGAGGCTGGCAGGAGAGAATTTTTTCAATCTCCTATAAAAGATATCTGACCAGCAATGGTGATATATAAGTAACTGAACTATAATAGTTTAATCATGTGAGAAATGAAATTATTTTTTACCATAAATGATTACATTGGTGCAGGTACTTATCTCCTATTCATTTTTAATGAAATATACACTTCTTGTACAATAGCTTTAGTAAATTTAGGATCAACTCTTCCTTTTAGTACACTGCAATTGAAACTAATTTCTACATGCCTAGGATACATTTCTATGTTCCTTCCTATAGTCTACCAACTTTTTACCTCCTACCAGAGACTAGAATACCTTAAAACTCTTAACAAAGAAGATGGCGGAGGAGTAGCAGACTGAGATGACATCAGGTTGCAGGAGTTCAGCTAGACGTTATCAAACCATTCTGAACACTTACAAACCCAACAGGAGATTGAAGAGAAGAGCAGCAATTCTAGAAACAGAAAATTGACCACTTTCTGAAAGGTAGGACATGCGGAGAAGTGAATCCAAAGTGATGGGAAGATAGACTGCAGGGGGAGGGACCAGATCCCAGCAAGCGGTGGAGCAATAGAGGACAAAATCCAAACTATTAAAAGTCTGCTTCACTGAGGGCACCATTCCAGAGGCTAAGAGGGGGTGGAGCCCTCACGGGGACAGTGTGGCCTCAGGTCCTGTGGGTCACAGAAGGATTGGGTGTGTCTGAGAGTGGCAGAGCTCCCAGGGATTAGAGCAGGGAAGCTGGCTGCAGAGATAGAGCTGAGGACTGAGCTCTTAGGTTGGGGTTAACTTAAACTATGATCCATGGCACAGGCAGGCCACTGCTCCTTGAGCAGAGACCCCACATGTGGCAGATCCAGGGAGACCAAACTTTATCCACTGGAAGAGCAGAGAGGTAGGATCTGCTGGATTTAGAGACTCCAAATGCGGCTGTGTGCCAGAGACAAAAACACTTGTTCACAAGCCAAGTGAGCTCAGAGCCCAGCTGGAGGCCAAGGAGATGAGAGTGATTGAGCACTTTTCTCTGAAGGCAGACTGAGGAGTAGGGCCCCAAGCTCTTGGCTCCTCTGAGCAGATATTGGGACACCGCCATTTTCATTCCTGTCCTCCAGAGCTCTACAGAAATTGTTCAAGGAACAAAAGCTCCCTAGAGAGAACCTGAGCAGATTACTTAGCCCAGCTCCTGGCAAAGGTGGTGCAATCCTGAATCAGACAAAGATATTTGAGAATCACTGCAAAAGGCCTCTCCCCTAGAATATCAGCAAGAAAATGCAGACAAGACCAAGCTCACTGACCAAGGAGAACAGCAGAATTTCAGATGAGAGGAAAGTAAAGCATGGAATTCATGGCTTTCTCCTTATGATTCTTTAGTCTTGCAAATATAATTTTTTTAATTTTGTTTTTCTTATTCTAACTTTTTAAACTTTTTCTATTTTAATGTTTTTTTAACTAGTTATCTTAAGAATACCTTTGTAAAAAATCTTTTTAAATCTTCATTATTATAGTCATATTTTATCCTTCATTGTATCTAACTTTATTCTTTGTACACATATAAGGTATTTTCTTCTAAAAAATTTTGGGACACAATTTCTTCTAATAGATCAAAATACACCCTAAATCCAGACAAGGCTTTGTTCTAGCCTTCAACCAAGCATATTCTCTCCACTTTCTTTTCTTTCTTTTTCCAACCAACTTATCTCATCAATATTTCTTTTTTAGAATTTTTTAAAATTTTTCAACTTTATAGTCAAATTCCATCCCTTCATCGTGTTTACCTTATTTTTGTGTGTGTATGTATATATATATATATATGTGTGTGTGTGTGTGTGTGTGTATATATATATGTATTTTTTTCTTTCTTTAAAATATTTGGAGGTAGTTTCTTCTATGAGATCAAAATACACCCAAAATCAAGTGGGTGGCTCTGTTCTATTCTCCAGTCTAATATATATATTAGACTGGTGAATAAAAAATATATATATATATATATTTTTTAACTTCTTTTTACCACCTTTCTTCTCTCCTGGATTTGGGGTCTCTTCTGATTTGGTCTCTTCTGATTTTTCTGGGGTCTTTGCCATGCTTTTAGTATTTTATTCCCTCATCCATATATTCTTATCTTGATAAAAGGACAAGGCAGAAAAACTCACCACAAAAAAAAAAAAAAAAAAAAAAAAAAGAACAAGAGGCAGTACTGAAGGCTAGGGACCTAATTAATACAATCATTGGCAATATGTCAGATCTAGAGTTCAGAATGATGATTCTCAAGGTGCTAGCTAGGCTCATTAAAGGCATGGAAGATCTTAGAGAAACCCTGTCTGGAGAAATAGAAACCCTTTCTGGAAAAATAAAAGAACTAAAATCTAACCAAGCTAAAATCAAAAAAGCTATTAAAGCTATAATTGAGGTACAATAAAAAATGGAGGCCTTACTGCTATGATAAATGAGGCAGAAGCAAGAATTAGTGATAGAATACCAAATGACAGAGAATAAAGAAGCTGAGCAAAAGAGAGACAAAGAACTACTGGACCACAAGGGGAGAATTCGAGAGATAAGTGATACTACAAATGAAACAATATTAGAATAACTGGGATTCCAGAAGAATAATAAAGAGAGAAGGGGGCAGAAGATATATTGGAGTAAATTATTGTAGTGTATATTGCCTAATATGGCAAAGAAAACAAGCATCAAAATCCAGGAGACACAGAGAGCCCCCTCAAAATCAACAAAAATAGGTCCACACAATGTCATCTAATAGTAAAACTGATGAGTCTTAGTGACAAAGAGAAAATCCTGAAAGCAGCCTGGGACAAGAAGTCTGTAACATACAATGGTAAAAATATTAGATTGGCAGCAGACTTATCCACAGAGACCTGGCAGGCCAGAAAGAACTGGCATGATATATTCAGAGCAGTAAATGAGGAAAATATGCAGCCAAGAAAACTAAATCCAGCTAGGTTGTCATTGAAAACAGAAGGAGAGATAAAAAGCTTCCAGGACAAACAAAAACTAAAAGTTTCTTAAAAACTAGGGGCATCTGGGTGGCTCAGTGGGTTAAACACTCTGCCTTCAGCTCAGGTCATGATCCCAGGGTCCTGGGATTGAGCCCCGCATCAGGCTCCTTGCTCGGCAGGGAGCCTACTTCCTTTTCTCTCTCTCTCTTTCTGCCTGCCTCTCTGCCTACTTGAGATCTCTGTCAAATAAATAAATAAAATCTTAAAAAAAAATAATTGTGAAATACCAAACCAACCCTACAGGAAATATTGAAAGGGATCCTCTAAGCAAAGAAGGAGCCTAAAGTAGTAGACCAGAAAGGAATAGAAGCAATATACATAACAGTCACCTTACAGGCAATACAATGGCACTAAATTCATATCTTTCAATAGTTACCCTGAATGCAAATGAGCTAAATGTACCAATAAAAAGACACAGGGTATCAGAATGGAAAACAAAACAAAACAAAACCCATGAATATGCTCTCTATAAGAAACTCACTTTAGATCCAAAGACATCTCCATATTTAAAGTGAAGGAGTGGAAAAAGATTTACCATGCTAATGGACATCAAGAGAAAGATGGGGTGGCAATTCTTGTATCAAATAAATTGGATTTTCAGCCAAAGACTATAATCAGAGTTGAGGAAGGACACTATACCATACTCAAAGGGTCTGTCCAACAAGAAGATCTAACAATTTTAATATCTATGCCCCTAACATGGGAGCAGCCAACTATATAAACCAATTAATAAGAAAATCAAAGAAACACATTGACAATAATATAATAATAGTAGGGGACTTTAGCACCCACCTCACTGAAATGGACAGATCATCCAAGCAAAAGATCAACAAGGAAATAAAGGCTTTAAATGACACACTGGACAAGATAGACATCACAGATATATTCAGAACATTTCATTCCAAAGCAACAGAATACACATTCTTCTCTAGTGCACATGGAACATTCTCCAGAATAGATCACATCCTGCATCACAAATCAGGTCTCAACTGGCACCAAAAGACTGGGATCATTCCCTGCATATTTTCAGACCACAATGCTCTAAAGCTAGAACTCAATCACAAAAGAAAAGTTGGAAAGAACCGAAATGCATGAAGGCTAAAGATCTTCTTACTAAAGAATGAATGGGTCAAACAGGAAATTTAAAAAGAATTTAAAAGAAATTCATGGAAACAAATGAAAATGAAAACACAACTGTTCAAAATCTATGGGACACAGCAAAGGCAGTCCTGAGAGGAAAGTATACAGCAATACAAACCTTTCTCAAGAAACAAGAAAGCTTTCAACCTAACCCTACACCTAAAGGAACTGAAGAAAGAACAGTGAAGAAAGCCTAAACCCAGCAGGAGAAGAGAAATAACAAAGATCAGAGCAGAAATCAATGAAATAGAATTAAAAAAAAAAAAAAGCAAACAAACAAAAAAACCAATAGAACAAATCAATGAAATTAGGAGCTGGTTCTTTGGAAGAATTAATAAGATTGATAAATCCCTGGCCAGACTCATCAAAATGAAAAGAGAGAAGACTCAAATAAATAAAATCATGAATGAAAGAGGAGTGATCACAACCAACACCAAAGAAATACAAACAATTATAAGAACATATTATAAGCAATTATATGCCAGCAAATTTGACAATCTGGAGGAAATGGATGCATTCCTGGAGACATATAAAGTACCCAAACTGAACCAGGAAGAAATAGAAAAGCTGAACAGACCCATAACCAGTAAGAAGATTGAAGCAGTCATCAAAAATCTCCCAAGAAACAAGAGCCCAGGGCCAGATGGTTTCCTAGAGAAATTCTACCAAACTTTTAAAGAAGAATTAATACCTATTCTCTGAAACTATTCGAAAAAATAGAAATGGAAGGAAAACTTCCAAATTCATTTTATGAGGCCAGCATTACCTTGATCCCAAAACCAAAGACCCCATCAAAAAAGAAAATTACAGACCAATACCCTTGATGAACACAGATGGGAAAATTCTCACCAAAATGCTAGCCAATAGAATCCCACAGTACATTAAAAGGATTATTCACCACGACCAAGTGGGATTTTTTACTGGCCTGCAAGTTTAGTTCAGCTTCCACAAATCAATCAATGTGATAAAATACATTAATAAAAGAAAGAACAAGAACCATAGGACACTCTCAATAAATGCTTAAAAAAACCTTTGACAAAGTACAGCATACTTTCTTGATCAAAACTCTTCACGTGTAGGGATAGTGGGTACATACCTCAATATCATCAAAACCATCTATGAAAAAACAACTGCAAATATCATTGTGAATGGAGAAATACTGAGAGATTTTCCACAAAGGTCAGGAACATGGCAGGGATGTCCATTATCACCACTGCTATTCAACATAGTAGTAGAAGTCCTAGCCTCAGCAATCAGACAACAAAAAAGAAATTAAAGGCATCCAAATCAGCAAAGAAGTCAAACTCTCACTCTTTGCAGATGATGTGATGCATTATGTGGAAAACCTAAAAGACTCCACTCCAAATATATTAGAACTTGTACAGGAATTCAGTAAAGTACCAGGATATAAAATCAATGCACAGAAATCAGTTGCATTTCTCTACACCAACAACAAGACAGAAGGAAGAGAAATTAAGGAGTCAATCCCATTTGCAATTGCATCCAAAACCCTAAGATACCTAGGATTAAACCTAACCAAAGAGGCAAAGGATCTGTACTCAGAAAACTATAAAGTACTCAGGAAAGAAATTGAGGAAGACACAAAGAAATGGAAAAATGTCCCATGCTCTTGGATTGGAAGAACAAATATTGTGAAAATGCCTATGCTATCTAAACCAATCTACACGTTTAATGCAATCTCTATTAAAATATCATCATTTTTTTCAAAGAAATGGACCAAATAATCTTAAAATTTATATAGAACCAGAAAAGACTTCAAATAGCCAGAGGAATGTTGAAAAAGGAAGCCAAAATTGTGCCATAAGGATTCCAGACTTCTAACTCTGTTACAAAGCTGACACCATGAAGATGATATGGTTCTGGCACAAAAACAGACATATAGATCAATGAAATAGAATAGAGAGCCCAGAAATAGACCCTCAACTCTATGGTCAACTAATCTTTGGCAAAGCAGGAAAGAATGTCCAATGGAAAAAAAGACAGTCTCTTCAACAAATTGTGTTGGGAAAATTGGACAGCCACATGCAGAAAAATGAAATTGGACTATTTCCTTATACCACATACAAAAAATAGATTCAAAATGGATGAAAGACCTCATCCATCCAAATGGATGAAAGACCTCAATGTGAGACAGGAATCCATCAAAATCCTTGAGAAGAACACAGGCAGCAACCTCTTCAACCTCATTCGTAGCAACTTCTTCCCAGAAACATCACCAAAAACAAGGGAAGCAAGGGCAAAAATGAACTTTTGGGACTTCATCAAGATCTAAAGCTTTTGCATAGCATAGGAAACAGTCAACAAAACCAAAAGACAGCTGATAGAATAGGAGAATATATTTGCAAATAACATATCAGATAAAGGACTAATATCCAAAATCTATAAAGAACTTATCCAATTGAACACCCAAAGAACAAATAATCCAATCAAGAAATGGGCAGAGGGCATGAACAGACATTTCTGCAAAGAAGACATCCAGACGGCCAACAGACACATGACAAAGTACTCTGCATCACTTGGCATTAGGGAAATACAAATCAAAGCCACAATGAAATATCACCTCACAGCAGTCAGAATGGCTAAAATCAACAAGTCAGAAATCCACAGATGCTGGTGAGGATGCAGAGAAAGGGAAAACCGCCTACACTGTTGTTTGGAATGGAAGCTGGTACAGCCACTCTGGAAAATAGCATGGAGGTTCCTCAAAAAGTTTAAAATAGAGCTACCTACAACCCAGCAATTGCATTACTGTGTGTTTACCCTAAAGATACAAATGTAGTGATCTGAAGGGGCATGTGCACCCGAATGTTTAAGTAGTAATATTCACAATAGTCAAACTGTGGAAAGATCATAGATGTCCATCAACAGATGAATGGATAAAGAAGTGGTATATATATATATATATATATATATATATATATATACTACACAGCTATCAAAAGAAATGAAATCTTGCCATTTGCCATGGCATGGATGGAATGAGAGGATATATATATATATATATATATATATATATATATATATATATACTACACAGCTATCAAAAGAAATGAAATCTTGCCATTTGCCATGGCATGGATGGAATGAGAGGATATTATGCTGAGCAGAGTAAGTCAATCAGAGAAAGACAATTATCATATAACCTCCCTGATATGAGGTATTTGAGTGGCAAAGTGGGGAGTTTGGGGGGAGTAGGAAAAAATGAAACAAGATTTTTTAAATTTTTGCACATTGTTGTATTCTTGGTACAAGCATTGGTGATGCAACATGGGGGCTTAAGTGGGTAGAAGAATAAATGAAACAAGATGGGATAGGGAGGAAGAAAAATCACAAGAGACCCTTAATCCCACAAAACAAACTGAGGGTTGCCGGGGGTGGAGGGTAGGGAGAGGGTGGTTGGGTTATGGATGTTGGGGAGTACCATGAAGTGTGTAAGCCTGACGATTCACAGACCTGTACCCCTGGGACTAATAATAAATTATATGTTAATAACTTTTTTTAAAAAAATGTTATAATAGGGGCACCTGGGTGGCTCAGTGGGTTAAAGCCTCTGCCTTTAGCTCAGGTCATGATCCCAGGGTCCTGGGATCGAGCCCCGCATCAGGCTTTCTGCTGGGCGGGGAGCCTGCTTCCCTCTCTCTCTCTGCCTGCCTCTCTGCCTACTTGTGATCTCTGTCTGTCAAATAAATCAATAAAATCTTTAAAAAAAAAAGGATGTTATAATAAAAAAAAAAACTTTTAACAAAGAACTAGTTTTATAGTTCATCCCAAATTCTATTATTTCACACTGACATTGAGATTAATGAGTTTCACTTGTCATCATGTTTTGCTTAAACACAAACTTTATGTTCTATTTATCATTTTTTTATATTTTTAAAGTTTTCTAAAATTTTATGTCAGAGATGACACCCTTGCCTTGGAGCATTTTACCTTCATAGCACTCAGGACTTGGCATCAAAAATGCTACAATCATTTTCCACAACACAGCTAATCATTTGTCCATTTATACTCCAGATTTTGTGGAATATTTGCCAAAGGCAATGTCTTTGTGAGACCCTGGTCCTGCCTTCAAGAATCTTACAACTTAGTGAAAGCTAAAACATATAAACACAAATTAATCCATTAAGCTAGAAAATTTAATACCTTAAGAGAGAACATTTAGAAATCAAGATAGTATCACTTCTGGGTTAGTAGATTAGAAAATATTTTGTGTATGAATACAATTGAAAATATGAGAAATTGAAAACAGATAAAATTTAAAAAAGGGGAAAACTGGGGGAAAAGAGTTTATAGAGTTTCATTTTCTTGACATTTTAAAAATTAAAATATTTTCTTTTAAACTCCAGAAATATTTGGATTTTAAATATTTATATTCATACATATATACATATCCAAATATGTGTATTCTTTTTGCTTTTACTGATTTTTTTTTTACTGCATTAGCCAGAAAATCCCATGTTATTTTCACCTTCACTCTAAGTAATCAAATGCCTTCCCATAGTCATAGGGCAATGCAGCCCCTTTAGAGTTAACATATTCCTTTACCAGGGTTTGTAGAACTTTTTGCTAGGCCTTTCAATTCCTTAAAATTTTTGCAGAGCAATTAGCTGCCCATCCTTCATATATCCTTGTCATGAATAAACTCCAGTGAATAGAACCCAGTATGAATCAAAATGTATTCATCAAAAGAAAGGCTCATGGAAGAGAGGTATGCCTTCCAATGAAAGACATTTGTTCATACCCAAAGAATTGGGGGAAATCGTTTAAGCTCAAATAAGAATTCAACTAACTTATCATTTCATGTGCATGTTATTTTCAAATGATAAAATAACTCACTTAATATTTTATATATCTGAACTGGGAACTGCGAATACTAACAAAAAATCTAAGAGGACGGCTGAATCCCCAAGTTTAAGATTCGTGAAATTAAACATCTTCTGTCTCACAAAATCTGCAACATTTGAGGGGCCAAACAGGTAGTGTTCCCTGCATACCAAAACAAATTCTGTCTTGATTTGTATATAAACTCATGCAGTAGATAAACTATTCAATTTCCTACACAAGTAAGAGAAACATAAAAAACTGATATTTAATCCACATTTTTCTTTTCTTCTGTAATCCAATTTGAAGGAGAATCATCATGCACTGTGTTTGTACTTTTTTGTTAGCTGTGGAGTCTTCCCTCATCAACACTCAATCCCCATCTTTTTCATACAAGGCAGAAATAAAAAAGCCTCCTTCACCAGTGTGAATTTTCAGTAAATGTACCGATGGAAATTCACGAACAGTTACATGGATATGAAAAGGAAAGAAAAAAATGTGATCATTTAAAGGGAGCAAAGATTTCTCTTCATGGCACTAGGTGAGGCCAGATCATCCTTAACTCAGTTAAGGATGAAGTGTAGGATTTTGCCATTATTAAGTACACAAAGGTAGCCAGCTCAGAGAACAAAAAGGCATAGATATTCAGCTTACAGAGCAGGTGCCAGGACATGCTTCTGGAAAAAGGAATATATTTTTCTAATTCACACAAAAGCATTTCCTCTTATAAACCATGGCCTTGACAGACTTCACCCACTCTGATGGAGTGCTGTTCTTAATTCCTACAGAGGCATGATATGGCCTAACATTGATCTGGAAACATAGGACAAAGTATAGTTATTTAAGGGATGATTTATCCTATTAAGGGATAAATTATAAATATGAAGAGGAAATAATATAATGTCTTAAACATTTACTATGCACCTGGCACTCTGTTGGTTGTTTTTATGCAATCTCATTAAACCCTTTCACAAACTTTATAAGGTAGAAATTATTCAAAGAACTTAAACATCTTTTACTTTAAAAACTCCCTAGATTAGGGGTTCCTGGGTGGCACAGTTAGTTAAGCTCTAACTCTTTCTTGGTTTCAGCTCAGATCATGATTTCAGGGTGGTGAGATCTGAGTTTCATTAGGGTTCTGTGCTCAGCTGGAATCCATTTGAGACTGTCTCTCCCTCTCTTTCTGCCCTTCCCCCATGTGTATGTGTTCTCCTCTTTCTAAAAACAAATGGATAAATTAAAAAAAAAAAAAAGTCTCCCTAGATTAACTGGCATTCTCCACCCAATCAAGGAAGCATACTGAATAATGCTCGTCATTCACTGAACACTTTCATCCACTAGGCTATTCTTTAATACTAAAGAATACTACAGAGTGTTCATTTCTTCAGCCCAACTTTAAGGCATATACTACTAAGAATCAATTGAATTGAATCCTCAAACTTCTAAGGTCAGTTGTCATTATTTGGAAATTGTTATTTAAGTAACTTATAAACCAAAAATGCAGAAGGTCCTAAAGAAAGAAAGTTGTTTTCTATATTTTCTATAAACATTAAAGAGAATATTTTGGGAGCCAAATAAAGATGGTTCAGTAAAAAGAACTGCTATTAAATTATGTTTGCAGAGCACTGTAAAGTGCTGAGAACAATAAAAATTGACAAAGATTAAGCAGATGTATTTCTTCAGGTATTCAGTTCACACTCATTTTAAAGAACACAAGACTGAAACTCATAGAAGAATCATAATGGTGTGGTTTATGCAAGACCATACTAATGTCCCATCAGAATACTTATACTAAAAGAAATATTTTTTAACTCTTTAAAAAACTAGAGGTAAATAATTATTTTTTAAGTTATAATTAAAGGCTTAAGATTTGTACACATCCCTTTTATGATTAACTTTTTAAGAAAGCCTCTACTGTATTATTAACATTATAAAGATGATGAAAATGATTCAGCTGTTACATAAGTTGCAAAAAATAAAAATAAAAAATCACAGCCAAGAGTTGGATTGAAACCTTAGTCGTCATTTTTTAAAATTTAAATTCAATTTAATTAACATACACTGTATTATTAGTTTCAGAGGTAGAATTCAGTGATTCATCAGTTGTATATAACACCCAGTGCTCATTATATCATGTGCCCTCCTTAATGCCCATCACCCAATCACCCCATCTCCTCACTCCCCTCCCCTTGGGGAACCTTCAGTTTGATCCCTATAGTTAAGTGTCTTTTATGATTTGTTTCCCTCTCTGTTTTCATCTTGCTTTATTGCTTTCCTTCCTTTCCCCTATGTGCATCTATTTTGTTTCTTAAAATCCCATACAAGTGAAATCACATGGTATTTGTCTTTCTCTGGCTGACTTATTTCATTTAGCATAATATCATCCAGTTCCATCCACGTAGTCCCCACTTTTACTGAGTTTATATCCAGCCCTGAGATACATCTTAAGTTTTTGATGATTTGACCTGCTCAGACCTGCCAACTCATTTTTTGCAAGCATCCCAATCATATTCTAAACTGTAGCCATAATAAACTGCCTTGAGTTTTCCAAATGCCCTATGTTCTGTTATTCACTCTGACGTCTAAGTCTTTGAACTATTTGTCAAAAACATTCTTCACTTTCTGTATTACCTCGCAAACATTTATTTGACAGCCTCAAAAACTCAAAATTGGTGTCATTTCTTCCAGGCTGATGTCAGCTTTCCCTCAAAATTAGAAGCCCCTGTTTATACAGCACCTTTAATTAAGTCTCTTTCACCTTTCATTATATCAGTTATTGGCCAGTGTCTTGTCCTCCTATCTCAACTAGAGCATGTGTTCTTTAAGCTCAAGTGCTCTGTATAGTTCATCATTGATATATAGTACCAAACCTAGCACCTGGCACATAACTGATGATCAGCACATATTTGCAGAAGGAAAGCAGAAAGGGAGACACTCTGAGAGAACTTTAATCAATATTTTCAAAAGACAGAAAATCAGAGAGTCACCATCAGATTATGAGCTACAAGAATGCCAGGCTGGTAGCAAAACATAGTGCTAGATATCCATGACCTGTTCTTAAAGACGTGCTGTCTTTCAAGATCAATTGATGTCCATATTTTAAAAACCAATTTTTATTATTCTAAGATTAATATATTTAAAATTTTAAAAGAAACACACAGAAAAATGAGCTACGGCACTCAGAGAATAGCTCTTATATACTCAGTATTTTAAAATATCAGTTACACTACATGAGCCACATTATTTCAAACTCTACTAATTTAAAATGTATAATTATTCAGTCATAGACTAGGGTAAAATTTACCTTATAAATTTCAAGGATTAAAAAAATAATTTCAAAGCCAAAGTAGAGTATGAAAAAGAATTGCAGGGGGAGATATTTATCTAATTTAAAAGAATTAGTTAAACCTCATTAGAAGCATTTATCTGCATAAAAGTAAATCAATAGTACAATTACAATTCATTGTCTTCTGTTCTTTAAAGCAGTTTCTTTAGTGGGCTTTTTATACAATTCTTTTTTTAACCTAGATTAGGTAGCTAAAAGTAATGAGTTTAATTTTAAAAAGCACAATTTTATCTTTTAGTCAATCCCAACTATCCTTCTATTTCAAGCAATTCTCCATCTTTTTTTCTAAAATATAAGGAATAATCATTTATCTAGTCATTTATTTATCTATCCAATGAGCATTTATTAGGAGTATACTATTTTCCAAGTTCTTTTCTAAACACTGTGAATATAGCAAAGCATAAACAGATATGATTCATCTTCTCATGGAGTTTATTTGCCCCTGGAGACACAGAAAATAAATAAATAGGGCAAAATGAAGAAGAGACAAGTGCTCTATGATGAAAAATAAAAGAGTGAGATGTGACATGCTGTTATTTCAAATTGAATAATCAGAAAATATTTTTCAGAGGAGATATTTAGGAGGAGATATTCAATCTTAACTGAATATAGAGGAGAAGCCAACCATTCAAATATCTAAGAAAAGCATTACCAACAGAGAGAATCGTTAGCCCAAGGTCCTGGATTATGAGTAGGGAGGAGCATAAAATGAGATAAGGTCAGAGAATCAGCAGGGATTGGATCATGTAAGACTTTATAAGCTGAAAGTGTAGATTTTATTTATTATAAATAAAGTGTAGATTTATTTATTATAAGAGTAATTGTGTGTCACTGGAGATTTTTCAACAATATGAGAGATAGAATGTGATCATGAAGGTTTTGTGCATACTATGTAGAGATTGTTTAAACAGAAGCACGGGTTGGGAAGAGGGAAACACAAGGGAAACACTGAAATCAGTTAAGAGGCCATTTCTGTTGTCCACATGAGACAAAATAGTAGCATTGGAGACAGAAAGGAGTGGACAATTTTAGGACATTTTTAATGAAGAATCTATAGAACTTAAAGATATTCATCAGAAGTGAGGGAAAGAGAGAAACAAAGATTGACTCATGTTTTTGGGTTGAGATACTAAATGGCAATGACATTCACTCAGATGGAAAAGACTGGGAACAAATAAGTTGGAATGGAAAATCAAGACTTTGTTTTGAGCACTTAATAAGAGAGATATTTTATTAAATATCCAAATAAATAAGGTACAGAGAGTTGGTCCATGAGCTTAGATTTCAGAGAAGGGATGGAGGTGAAAATAACACACTTAGGATTCACTGGCAGAGAGAATGACCTTAAAGACATAAAACTGGATGAAATTATCTAAGAAATGAGTAGTTGTTAAAAAACAAAACAAAAAAAAGCAACCAAGCAACCTTCCACAAACAAAATATATGTCACACCAATATTTAAAGGTTGCAAAGGTATTGAAGCAATAGAGAAGCACAAGTAATTAGTTGAGGAGAATTAAAGGTAACAAAGTTCAGTATCATAGAAATCAAAAGAAAAAACAAAGTTGCGAGAGGAAAGAGTCCTCTATATCAAATGCTATTGAAATGTAGAAAAATAAATGAAGAAGGTGGATCACTAACTTTGGCAAAATTTTGGTTGCTAGAAACAATATCATGAAGTTTTTAACAGAGTGGTAGCCATGGAAATCTGATTAACATAAGTTGAGTGAAGGATGAAAGAGAAATATGGAATATCTAGATGGGTAACTCTTGAAATTTTGATATAAAAAAAGAAGCAACAAGATGAGGATATAATTGAAATGGGACATGACCTCAAACAAAGTCTGTTTTAAGATTGGTGATATTAAGGCATGTTTGATTGCCAGTGGTAATGTTCCAGTTAAAGACAGGTATTAACAATATAGGAGAAAGAAATTATTTTAAAAACTGGAAGTCCTGAAAACTGAAAGACTATCCAGAGAACATATGAAAGCGATAGCCTTAGATTACAGCAGGGACATTTAATGCATTCTTATAGAAGGGAAGGAAACGGCATGAAGCAAACACAGATAAGCTGGTAAGACTGGTAGTAAGAATAACAGAGTTCCTTCTTAATTGCTTTTATTGTCTTTTTCATGATGTATGAGACAGAATCATTTGTCTAGGCTGACAGAAGTTTGTGGGATGTTTGAGGAAAGAGCTAAAGCTATAAAATGGTCACCTGAAGAAATAAAAAAAGAATGCAGTAGGGCTACCAAGCAATATTGTACATCTATTTGGTTTTTGTGAACATGAATTTAAAGTGAAATGTTAAAATCAGTGCCACAGAAATGAAAGAAGATCATAAGGGACTATTATGAACAATTATATGCCAACAAATTGGAAAAGCTAGAAGAAACATACAACCTATCATGACTGTATCAAGAAGAAATTGCCTGAATAAACCAATAACAAATAAGGAGTTTGAATCAGTAATCAAAAACACCCCCTCCTCCGCCACAAAATCAGAATCAAATGATGTCCCTGGTGAATTCTAACAAACATTTAAAGAGGAATACTAACTCTTCTAGAACTGTTCCATAAAGTAGAGGGAGGAAGCTTCCAAACTGTTTTTAAGGTCAGCATTATCCTGATACCAAAGCTATAGACAAGGACAGCACAAGAAGTCTATAAGCCAATAACCCTGATGAGCATAGATGTAAAAGTTTGACAAAATACTAGCAAACCAAATTGAACAGCACATTAAAAGGATCATACATCATAAGCAAGTGGGATTTATCCCTGGGATGCAAGAATGGTTCCACACACATAAATCAATCATTGTGCTATACCGCATTAACAGAATGAAGGATAAAAAGCATATGATTATCACAGTAGGTATAAAAAAAAAGCACTTGAAATCAGTTTTTCAAGATAAAAACTCTTAACCAATTAAGTATAGAAGGAACTTATCTCAATACAATAAAGACCATATGTGAAAAGCCCACAGTTAATATTGAATAAATAAAAGCTTTTCCTCTAAGATCTTGAATAAGACAAGGATGCCCACTCTTGCCACTTCTATTTAACATAACACTGGAAGTCCTAAAAAAGCAATTAGTGAAGAAAAGGAAATAAAAGGCATTCAAAAAAGAAAGGAAAAAATATAATTATCTCTGTAGAGAACATCATCTTATATGTCAAAACCTTGAAGACTCCACCAAAAAACTATTAGAACTAATAAATGAATTCAGTAAAGTTGCAGTGATTTCTTGAATATGACACTAAAAGCACAGGATAGAAATAAAAAATAAACAAGTGAGATAATATCAAACTAAAAAGTTTCTATATGGCAAAGGAAGCACTCAATAAAGTAAAAAATGCTACCTACAAAATGGGATTAATGTTTGTAAACCGTATATGCAGTAAAGGGTTAATATCCAAAACATAGGTTGGGGCTCCTGGGTAGCTCAGTCAGTTAAGCCTCTGACTCTTGATTTTGGCTCAGGTTGTGATCTCAGGATCATGAAGCCCCCATGCTTGCTCTGCTCTAAGCAGGAAGTCTGTTTTCCCTATCCCTCTACTTTTCCTCAACCTCCACTGTTTGCTCTCTCTCTTTTTCTAAAATAAGTAAGTAAATATTTTTTTTAAAGATTTTATTTATTTATTTGACAGAGAGAGATCACAAGTAGGCAGAGAGGCAGGCAGAGAGAGAGAGAGGAGGAAGCAGGCTCCCTGCTGAGCAGAGAGCCCATGCGGGACTCGATCCCAGGACCCCGAGACCATGACCCGAGCCGAAGGCAGCGGCTCAACCAACTGAGCCACCCAGGTGCCCCAGTAAATATTTTTTTAAATATCCAAAACATATGAGGAACTCTTATAAAGAAATAATAAAAACAAAACAAAACCCTAAATAACTCACTTAAAAAATAGGCAAAAGAACTAAATGTACTTTTCTCCAAAGAAGAGATACAAATAGTCAACATATATATAAAAAGGTGTTCAACATCACTAATCATCAAGCAAATGCAAATCAAAATTACAATAAGATATCACCTCACTCAGGTTAAGATGGCTTTTATAAACAAAATAAAACACCAAAAAACTAACAAATGTTGGTCAGGATGTGGAGAAAAGGAATACTTGGGCACCACTGGTAGGAAAGTAAATTGGTGCAGTCACTATGGAAAACGGTATGCAGATTCCTCAAAAAAATTAAAAGTAGATCTTCCATATGATCTAGCAATCCTACTTCTATGTATCTACACAAAGGAATTTAAATCAGGATCTCCAAGACATATCTGCACTCTCATGTTCACTGCAGCAATATTCACAATAGCCAAGACACTGAAGGAATCTAAATACCCATTTATGGATAAATCAATAAAGAAAACATGGTGTGTGTGTGTGTGTGTGTGTATATATATATATATATATATAGAGAGAGAGAGAGAGAGAGAGATCTACATATAGCATAGGACCTATAGTTAACAATATTGTATGCATACTTAAAAATATGCTAAAAGAGTAGATCTTGTGTTTAGGTCCTTACCACATCATCATCATAAGTGAGAAGAAACTTTTGGAAATATGGGGTTGGTTTATGTCATAGATGATAGTGATGGTTTCAAGGGTGTACATTTATCTCCAAACTCATCAAGTTGTATACATTAATTATGTATAGCTTTTTGTATGTCAAAAATGTATTAATTTTAAAAATAAAGTGAAATATCTGTCTCTTTTTTCCCCCCAGCAAAGTTTAGCTTCTCTGGAGCAGGCTCCAAACAGACAATAATTTCATTGTGACAAGGTTTTTGCTGGGAAATTGTGAGCTGGCCAAGAAAGAATGCTAAAATGTTCATAAGGGAGTCATTTTTGGAGAGTCAATGTAAGATATAAATAATTTTCACTAACAAGAGAGGATGTAGAGTTTTAATTTTTAGATATTTGAATTTTATAGACTTCTTTTCATGCTAGAGACTCACAGAAGTTCTGTCTTTTCTCTTTCCAAGTAAATACACTTTAAAAAATATAAAAATCTCCATTTATTATTATCATCATTTCATATCTCAAAATAAAGATCAAAATGTAGGAAAGACACAACCTTGAATAAAAGACAGCACTTCAAATTATATTAAATTCATGTTCCTCAAAACTCACAATATTGTTCTTATTTTCTTGTTTTATCTGAGTGAAAATTTGCACATGGATCAGCTCCGTGCTATGTTGGCGATCATGGTGAACAGCATGGGCACGAAGTAGAAAAGACCTGCTCCTGTTCCCCAGTTCTGACTACTATCAACAATATGACTGGGAAACTTGCATCATGTTCACGAACCTCTGCAAAATGAGATAGCTCATCTTTACACTGCAGGAATGAGCACTAGGTCACAGAGTTTCTATGAACTTCAAATTGGATCACATATGTAAATTGCCTTCTACAATGCCTGGATTATATTAAGTCGTCTTTTATGGCTATTGTTATTATTATTTTCCTCTTTTCCTTCTATGGAACTGCTATTAAAGTATCTTTTCCTCCTTGTCTTCAGAGTCTCTTCTAAAAGGAACCAGGCAGGGGCACCTGGGTACTTTGGGTGTTTAAGCAGCTGACTCTTGATTTTTGCTCAGGTTGTGATTTCAGGGTGGTGAGAGGGAGCCCAAGTCAGGCTCTGTGCTCAGTGGGGAGTCTTCTTGAGAATCTCTCTCTCTCCCTCTTCCACTGCCCCCCGACTCATGTTCTCTCTCTCTCTCTCTCTCTCTCAAGTAAATAAATTAACTTGTCACCAAAAATAAAAAGAGAAAGAGGAGAAAGCATTCACAGTGACTGGGGTTGCCTGCATGTGTGGCTTTTTCTAATACCAAAATAGTGTGTCTTTTCTAACACCAGTACTCTAATGTGCGAACAACATCTGGATGTTCAACAATTCAACTCAATTCTGATACTAACTACCCAGAGTTAGCAGAGACCCCACAGCATAAACTTAGGCACCTCATAAGACTGCCTGCCCTTCAGATGGCAGCCCAAATGGAGTACCGAGGCTATGCACACTTCTGTCCAGCTGACTATAAATATGAGGGTTATCACAACTCCACCCTCAGGTTTGATAATTCAGTAGAATGAGTTATAGAACTCAGGTAAGCACTTTACTTACAATTACCAGTTTATTGTAAAGGATAACTCAGAAAAAGCCAAATGGAAGAGATGCCTAAGGCAAAGTTTTGGGGGGGGTGCAGAACTTCCATGCCCTCTCTAGGCACACCACTTTCCTAGCACAGTGATGAAATCACCCACCTGAAAATCTACTTGACCCCATTATTAACAGTAAATGGAGGTTTCATTACATGGGCACGGTTAATTAAATAACTGGCAATTGATGATTGAACTCAATCTCTAGCCCCTTTCTGTTCCTTGGAAGTTAGTGAATGGGGCTGAAAGTTCTAATCCTCAAAGCATGTGATTGATTTTCTGGGGACAAAATCTCACCCTGAAGCTATCTAGGGGCCCACCAAGAGTCATCTCATTAGCATCTGAAGATAGCGAATTGCAAAGAGCTATGTGCCAGGGGACTGGAAACAAAGACCAAATATTTATTTTTTATTATACCACACTGCACTAAAGGCAACATTTGCTAGGTCATGTGGCCTGACAGCTGTCCTTATGCCAGTTCCAGATAAGGACAACTTCTAGAAAAGCAGAGAGAAGAAAGCCTGTGTTCTTTTTGTCAGAGACTTTCTCGAAAGGATGGGGGAGCAGGAATTAACATAGTTTATTTAAAGGCAGTGAATAGGTTTTTATTCTTCAATAAACTGGTCATTTATTCATTCAATATGCATATTTTTGAGTGCTATTAAGCCAAACACTGTTCTAGTTGTGCCAGACACAACTTTGAATAGGACAAAGTTCCTGCTCTGTTCATGGAGTCTAATGTGATGGAGGGGACAGGCAGGAGACAAGCAAGCTCCTATGTGTAATAGCTTCAAAGTAAGTGTTATATAGAAAGAGACCAGGTAAGGGTTATAGGGACTTGGGGCTATGGGGCTATTTCAGAGAAGCCCTCACTATAAAGATGATATTTGAGTAGAGATTTGAAGGAAATGGGAAAGCAAGCCACCTGAAAATCCAGTGGACTTATTTTGCTATTTCTCAAAGTAGAACGAATACAGGTACTTTAAAATAGCTAAAGAAGAAATTCAGGTAATGATAATGATAGTCCAAAGTAGAAAAGGAGAGTTTGCATAGTCTAATAATCTGACAAGCATGTCTTGTTTATATTTTATCAACAACCCTTCTTTGTGCCGCAATCTTAACAAAAATGAAGGAAGCTTATATCCAATTTCCTGACTCTCACACAGACTAATGTTTTATAAGAAATTATTTTTTAATCATGAAAACCATGTATCATTTTTAATCAATATGTGGAAATCAGTGATACAATGATAGCTAATGACATTTGAGGAATGTAATGCTTTTTGGTTTTTTAAATGTGAAAGTTTAAATTACACAGTTCAGTAGACAATGATCTAAATAGCCCTATCTCACAGGCAGGCAGATATCACCAAGAAAAAACACTCAGCTTTGCAGGCACTTGGTGTAATTACTTCCTTCTTTAAAGCCCTCAAAATAATTTGCTTATTTTTTCATTATATTTCTCTTATTTGAATTATATTCAGTTTTGAATTTGGTTTTTTGATCCCTACCACACTGTCTGCTACTTTAGAACAGGAACTGTGTTTGTTAAGTGTTCTAATGACTAAACAAGTTCATGTCTGGGCTTCCGACCTGAAGTTTTTATCTTCTCTTATTCTTACACAAAGATAAATGTAGACTTACACTGTTTGGCTTCTAACATTTTTCTCTAATTTAATAATGTGCCTTTCTATATCAGAAAATCTTTAAACTTTTTGTTCTACCTGCATAGCATTTCACCGTATGGCTGCATTTCCAGTGCCTCAAACTGCATGGCCACTAATAGCTCTATGTTTTGTGGTAGGCAGAATTCTAAGATGACCACCCATGACTCCCACTCTCATATAACCCCACAGCCTTTGATTGTGGGAGGCACCTGTGAATAGAATGGAATATCAATCCCATGATAAGGTTACATTATATGGCACTGTTCACCTTAAGAAGGAGATTATCCTAGGTGGGCCTGATCTAATTAGTTCTTAAAAAGTACTAGACTTTTCCTGTAGAAAGCTATTTAAAGCAAGAAAAGAGTCTCCAAGGGTAGTTTTGAAGATGGAGAGAAGAATGTGACAAGGAAGGTGGGCAATTTTCAGAGCAACCCCCAGCCAACAGCCAGTAAGAAAAGGGAGGTCTCAGCACTGTAACTGCAAGACACTGACTTCTACCAACAAACTGAAGGAGCTTGGAAGAGGACTCCAAGCTCCAGATGATAATACAGCCTGGCCAACACCTTGACTTCAACCTGTGACACCCTAAGCTAAAAACCCAATTATACCTTTGGCTGCTTTCTGATCTACAGAAACTGTGAAGTAATCCATTTGTGGTGTTTTAAGCCTTTGAGTTTGTGGCGATTTGTTACATGACTCTTCTTTATCAGAGTTTCCCCTGGCTATTATTACTTGATTACTTATTTTCCATATACACTTTTTAGAATCGGTTTCACAGTTCTAGAAAAATAAAAGTGATAGTGCACAGTTGAATTTTCAATTCAGGGACAATTGGCATCTTATTTTAAGCATTTTTTTTTAAGTCTTAAACATTTATATTTTAAGGTCATCTTAATTCTTTCCATTTTTTATGCCCACTTTTATTAAACAGAGGAAAATACTCATTGAGGTAAAGTTGGATTTCCAACTTAGATGTCTTTCCAAAACAGTTGAGCTTGGGCTTTCTGGTAGTTCCCAAGGCTGCTACAACAAGGTGCTACAAATTGGGCAGCTTAAGCAATAGGGGTTGTATAGTTCTGGAGGCTAGGCGGCAAAATCAAGATATCAGCAAGGTTGGTTTCTTCTGAGAGCTGTGCTGGTGAGTTTGTCCCATACCTCTCTACAAGCTTCTGGTAGCTTCAGGTATTCCATCATTTATAGACAGCATTTTCCCTGTGTCTTCTCTATATGTATGTCTGTGGCTGGGTCCAAATTTCCTCTTTTTATAAGGATATATTTGGATAGGGCCCAGACTAGACCTCATCCTAACTTAATCATCTACAATAACTGTATTTCCCAATAAGGTCACATTCACAGGCACTGGGAGTTAGGACATCCACAACTGCGGGGAATACATCTTTCAACCCACAGTGGGCCACTTCAGTGGTTCTTATGAAGATACCCAGGCTCAATTCTAATAAAAATATGGAGAATGGATTTTTAAAATCTTTTCTGGCTCTATCACCTTATAACTAAGTAACTTGTAATTTTTTTTAAAGGAAAGAGAGTAAAAATAATAAAATGTTAAGCTTTCCTCAGCCTGAGACTTCATAATTCTTGAATGATGAGTTCAGCTTAAAACTATAAAGAGCCGTGTTTTTTAAAGAAATTTCTGCTTCACCAGATTCTTGAGGAGAAAAAACAAACCAACTAAACTCCAAACCTGTCAACTACCAAGATATTTGAATTAAAAAAAAAACTTAATTGTACTTTATAGCATTACTTGAAATTTAGTTAGCATTTCAGAGGGAAGGTAGTCCTGAATTTTTATGAGTCCTCTCAGAGTTTAATGAGTTTTATTTCTTAAATAAACCTTTATTGGAGGAAATTAAGATTTTACAATATCTTAAATGGAACAAAAGCTCAATCAAAGCTAGTGGTGGGGAAGGTCGTAACCTTAGACACAATCACTTAATCATTTGTTACCATATGTTGGAAATCCATTATACCTCAGCTTGCAAGCTTTGAGAGCAGACTTACCCTGGGTCTGAAAATAAACAATGGCTTACATGCCTGGAAGTCAAATATTAGCTGGATCAGATCCAATGGACATTTACTACATAGATCTTCCTTGACTTAAAATGGGGTTACATTTGGATAAACACATCATAAGTTGAAAATACCCGAAGTCAAAAATGCATTTAATGCAGGTAACCTACTGACCATCATAGCTTAGCCTCATCTACCTTAAATATGCTCAGAACACTTACATTAGCTGACAGTTGGGAAAGATTATCTATCTTGAAATCTATGTTATACTAAAGTGTTGAACATCTTATGTCATTTATCGAATTCTTTATGGAAAATGAAAACAATGGTTGTATGGGTACACAATGGTTGTTAAGTATATTGGTTGTTTACCCTTATGATTGTGTGGCTGACTGGGAACCAAGGCTTACTGCGCCTACCTAGAATGATGATAGGGGATCACACCACATATCATTAGCCCAGGAAAAGATCACAATTCAAAATTTTAATGATAGTTTTTAATGAATACATACAGCTTTCACACCATTGTGAAGATGAAAAATTGTAAGTTGAAGCATCATAAATCATTGGCTATATTCTTCTACTCTTATTTGAATCTCTGTGTGTGTGCAACTTTGGTGTGATGGGCATGGTAGTCAAGGCTTAAGGGAGGAGTGGAAAGAAGGAATGAAGTTGATTGAAATTCCACTTTTCCTCTTGGTAACTGTAATTTTACTCTTCTGTATGCATACAAAACATCTTTGCTTTTCCTCATATTTGTGAGAGAACAATTGGCTAAAGCCTAAAATAGTTTTTTCTCTTTCTCCTTCTTCTCCTGCTTCTCCCTCTAGCTTTGACCTCCTTTTCCACTGTTGTATCTAGTGGCCTTCCCATAGGAGCTAACAATAGGCAGTGGAGACTATGCTTACTGGAATCTCCTCCGTATATATTTATTTTTTATAAAGCTTTTTTAAAAAATATTTTATTTATTTATTTGAGAGAGAGAGAAGGAAGAAACAGGGGAAGGAGCAGAGGGAAAAGGGAAGAAGAAGGCCCCCTGTGAGCAGGGAGCCCAATGTAGGTCTCAATCCCAGGACTCTGAGATCATGATCTGATCTTGAGCTGAAGGCAGACACTTGACTGAACTACTCATGCACCGTATCACCTCCATATTTAGAATATCACCCTGAATTCTACCTTCATCTTTGAAAATGTAACACCCTTAAGTCCATAAAAATGTAGTCAACTCAGTCAGCTCAGGAAAGGCATCCCTTTGTTTATTACAGTTGATGTTGATGGTGCTATTTTTATCTTTGCTTATTTTCTCTTTCCTTTTCACTGAAACAGATTTGTAGAGTGTTGAAACAAAAGGAAGAGGAGAATCAAGCTGGCCAGGGTGAGCAAGCTTCTGGATGGACAAACAGGTGAGATGACTGCTCCAATATTCTATCATGGGCAGTCAACATAGGAAGATAGACTTTACTATATCCTTAGTGTAGCTACAGTATCACATCACAGCAAAGGAACCATAAATCCTCTAGTTAGGTCTAACCTGCACAGTTAAGTAATCTGAGGACACAATCTTGCAAACAGTGGTTGTTGTAGAGTTCACTGATGATTCCCAACACACATTCTCCTCTCCTTCCTTTTAGCAGTACATTTTGACTTCATAGCTGGAGACTCTATTTTGAAACTTCCTGAATTAGTTTTCTATTGCTGCCATAACAAATTATCAAAATTTACCAGCTTAAAATAACAGTGTTTAATATCTCACAGTTCTGTAGACAAGAAGCACCAGAGGATCCAGCTGAATTATCAGCTCAGGGCTGCACAAGGCCAAAACAAGGTGATGGCTGGGCTGGGATCTTACCAGGAAATTTCAAGGAAGAATCTGCTTTTAATCACAGTCAAATTATTGGCAGAATTCAGTTCCTTCTCACTTTTAAAGTTGAGGTCCCTGTTTGTTTAATATGTAGCCTTTCATATTCAAGTCAAAAATGGCACATTGAATCCTTCATATGTTTTGAATCTCTGACTTCTCCTGCTACCACCACAGAAAGATTTCTGCTTTGAAGGGCTCCTATATTTATAGTAGGTCCAACCACATAATGTAGGGATAATTTACCTATCTTAAAGCTAGCTTATTAGTAACCTTAGTTACATACCTTTTGGTATATAATGAAACATATCCATTCCAGTAACATTAGGGGAAAAGGTCAGGGATGACAATATTCTGTCTACTATATACCTTTCTTGCAGTAGAAGAGCCGTTCCAGGATCACTACTGTGCATAATGCCAAGAGCATCATACACATCAAATCCACTGCCAATGACACCCCTTCAAGGTACACAATGTGGGAGAAGTACACTATATAAGTAGGCTTTAGCTAATGGGATGTAAGTGGAAATAATGTGTCTGACTTGTGATTATTTTAAACACAGAGTCTCTTGCCCAGTTCTTTTTCCTTCTCCCTTTCTGTTTACCTTAAAACAGCAATAACATGGGCAATCTAAGAAGCTGTTTATTAAAAATGGCAGAGCCACCTTGTCATTCCTGAACCATTTATCTGTGACACATTAAGAAAAAAAAGAAAACAATTCTATCTTGTTTAAGTCACTCTATTTTATGGTTTCTTTGTTAAAGAGTTTAGTTTGCTAATGGATTACAGAATCAGGATGAAATCCAGGCCACTTGATTCCTAGTCAGGGCTTTTAATTACCATATTGTCTCTCCCTATTCATGTATGTGTTTAGTTCTGAATACTGCCACTACTCATGGAACTTACTATTTCAGATTGCTTCCCACTTGGTAGGCCTTACATCCTTTGGTCTCTAGTCCATTATTATCCACTTGTGCTCTCCAAAACTTCTGTAAGAGTCTGATACTGGGGAGAGATGGTAGGTCTGGATGGAGTTTGAAAAGGTATGATTAGGGTTAGTAATAATGTTAACAGGTAAGTGACTTAGTTGGGTGAAGCTGGCTTATGGAACATCTCAAGTTTCTTATAAGAAGTCTTGAAGTGAAAACTGAGTTTCATAATTTATGCAAATTCCTGAAGAGTGGTGGATAATTTGAGCACAGAATAAAATATATCATAATAAAAAGAAAGCAATAATTGTTCTAATAAATACAAAAAAGTCAGCATGTCCATTCTTCGTACAACATCAATATGTAGAGTAATTTATAGAAAAAGGCAGGCATCTAAAATTATGCATTCATAAAATAAAAAAGTTACTGACAATGCCTAATCAAGCATCAGATAGCATTTGTCTATATCCAATAGATGTATTTTTCTCTACCTTCTTCATTAAATGGCATTCAAAGTTTTTGTCATATTCCAGATTTAGCAATTTCATTAATCTTGGCAGCAGTGTAGGTATTGTTCTGGATGAAGCCTTCTCTAAGGAGAGAATGCAGCCAATGTCTGTGATCCCTCAGTCCTTTTCATTCTGGCTGATAACTTTCATCTTGATTCCAATTGCTTCTACGGCTCTGAGCCTCCCTGAGATGTTACCGATGATTTTTAGGCATTATTTCTATTTTTAAAAAAAAATTAATCCTCAGAAAACACATAGTTCACAGAGTACAGTCTAAGACAACTTGCAGAGCGCAATATCCCAAGGCAACTGGGAATGCAGATGTTGGCTGGAAAATCACTTTGCATTGTGCTGAGTACTTTTATTTCAGGCTTTATCTTAACACTTAGAAGCAGTTTTGAACCAACTAACAGTATGACTAACAGTATAATCCTCACTCTGAAAAAAATTTCTCAGATATTTCAAACTGCATAATTATATGCAATTTTTCCTATATATTAATAAAGATGCTGTTTTTTACTCTATTCTCAAAAAGTATAAAATGATCATGGATAAATTGGATTGCCAATTTACCTGTCACATACAGATATTTGTTATTTGTTCTAGTGACAGCTGAGGAATTAGAGGAGGATGCCTAGGGAAGGTAAAAGTGACATTACAAATAGGCAGAAGGCAATAAAATTGATCAGAGCCCTGGGAGATGGGCCATTTGTCACCAACATTGTCTTTTCCAAAATTACTAAATATCTCTGCAACTGTTTCCTCGTCTAAGAGATGGGGAGATAGTAGCTCCCTATTCACAGATATTTGGAGATAAAATGAGGAAAGGAAAGAAAGCATATATCCATAGTTCTTGAAACGTAGTTGGCTACTAATACGGTATTTCTGTATACTCTTAGCCCTGATAGAGGCAGCTCTAGAAAGAAAAAGATTTATTTTTTAAAATATTTTATTTACTTATTTGAGAGAGAGAAAGAGAGAGAGCACAGGAGAGCGAGAAGTAGACTCCTTGATGAGCAAGGAGCCCAATGCAAGACTCAATCCCAGGACCCTGAGATCATAACCTGCGCTGAAAGCAGATGCTTAACCCACTGAGCCACCCAGGTGCATCTGGAAATGAACAGATTTAAAGAAAGAGATTTTCTTTGGGTACAAATTCATTACCAGCTTCTACTACTTGAAACTGCAGAAGTATATATAACCAGTACCCCGGCGACGTTACTCTGAGTTAATAGTTCTCTTTTTTTTTTTTTTTTTAAGATTTTATTTATTTATTTGATGGAGATCACAAGTAGGCAGAAAAGCAGGCAGAAAGAAGAGGAAGCAGGCTCCCTGCTGAGCAGAGAGCCCGATGTGGGGCTTGGTCCCAGGACCCTGAGATCATGACCTGAGCCAAAGGCAGAGGCTTTAACCCACTGAGCCACCCAGGCACCCCAATAGTTCTCTTTCTTGAAGGAGGATGTTATACCTAAGTTTATGCCACATATCAATTTCCTCTTGCTGTATAAAAATTAAGTATAAATTTAGTTGTTTAAAACAACACAAATTTGCTTATTTCACAAGTTCTTTGTGTCAGAGGTCAGAGTATGGTTGGATGGGTCCTTAGGTTAGGGTTTTCCCAGGCTATATATAAGCAAAGTATCTTCTGGGGCTGCATTCTCAACTGCAGTTTGCAATCCTCTTCTAGGTTGTTGGAAGAATTCAATTTCCTGAAGTTTTTGGACTGAGACATCCATTTCTTGGTGGCTGTAGGCTGTGGGCCCCTCTCAGTAACTCAAGGCCACTGTCAATTCCTGGCAAGTGCCCAAAATATTGATCCCCACTTCTTCAAAACAAGGAGAATCTTACATAACACAATTTAACCAAGAAAGAAATTGCCTTGTCATATTTTCATATACCAATACACAAGAGGAGAGAATTATATAGGAAATACATGCCAACTAGTGGAAATCTTGGAGGCCATCACAGAATTCTGCCTGACACACTCAATTAACTCATTTTGAAGCAAAATAATCTGATTCTTAGAGTCAGGTAACACTGTTCCATTGAAAATACATAATCTAAACTATATCCTTGCATAATTTCTTTCCTTTCTCTATCTTGTTTCCCTTCCCCTTTACAGGTTTCTCCTGAGACTTTCCCATCATAAGTCCTTTGTATATGCATGCTCATCATAGGTTCTGCCTCTAGAGATCCTAAAGGAAGACACCTTACATTCTTGTTCGGTTATATACTTTTTAATGATTGTAATATAAGTTCCACATTTTTTGTCTTTTTTTATTTCTGAGCATTGTTCTACAAGAATTTTTAGATAATTTTGTCAAGATAAATTCTAATTGTACCTTGATTTTAATTACCTTAAAGTTACAATATAAGGTTAGACAAGCTGATGTTTTGACAATATTCTGACTTATCCCTTAGAAATATGGTATATTGCTTCATCTGCTCAAGAATTCTTTCACGTCTCTCAGTAAAATATCACACACATTTCTGATTTAGGTTAGTCTCCATATTTTACATTAGTTGTTCCTATAAATGGAAAATATTTTTATCATTATAATTTTAGTTTCTGACTGTTTATTGTTACTACAGAAATGATGAACATTTTTTATTATGTTATGTTAGTCACCATACAGTACATCATTTGTTTTTGATGTACTGTTCCATGATTCATTGTTTGATGAACATTTTATCTTTATAAATGCTTTCGAAGCTATATTTAAGAATAAAACCACTGCATTTTCAGATGATGACAAGCCAAGTAGAATTGTTAAGAGCTTAAGAATAGGCAAAAAATTGAAAATCAACAAAAAATAGATGGGAAGAAAATTAGGATCTAAACACAAGTGTATACTTAATGGTTTTTTTAAAAGAAAAGTATGAGGAAAGACATTACAAGATAAACAAAAGACAAAATGGACTGAGCTCACCACAGTAGCTCAAGAGCTAAGCAGAAGTATAAGCCGTATAATGCTCTCTGAAAACAAACAAACACTGGGCAAGACACTAGATTGTGTTAAAAAAGAAAAGGTCAAGCAAGGGCCTGCAAATAATCATCTTTCTTTATTCAGCACTAACTGGGTCCCTGCTATAACACCACATTGTTGGAAGCTAGTATTTCCACCAATACTATCTTCTTTCACAGCAGTTTATTTTCTTTACCAATTGCTTTAGAATCATCAAATCATAAACTGCTGGAGCTACCTGACTACTTAGAGACTTCCTAGTTTGTCTGCCTTATTAAAAAATAAGGAAGTGAAGCTCCAGTTAGGTGAAGTTAAGCTCTAATTAGGCAAAATTATTTTCCCTGTGATTTCTCTTTTTAGTTAAAAGCATCGGAATTCATCCAAACCAGAAATCTAGGTCATCTTAAAATTCCTCTTCTTTTCATCCAATATACAATCAGTAATCCAAGTGCCATTTATTTTTGAATCCTGAGCATCTAACTAACTCAAAGCCACTGAGGTAGTTCAAGTCCTCTTCATCGCTTTCTCTCGTTCATGCTACAAACATTCTATGCAACTTATGCAGACAAATACTGTTCCAGATGCTACAAGTACAACAGCAAAATTTTGCTTTTATCTGCAGTAGGTTCTCATGTACTCTTGATTTTGATCCATTTTCAACACATTTACTGGAGATTGTTTTATGAAACATGCATCTTATTATGATCTCCCTCACTCAAAATTCCCAGTAGTTTTCCACTACCATGTGGGATTAACATCAAACTTTAGTGTAATCCTTCTTTATGTTTCAGCCCCTTTTCTGCTTTAAGTCTAGGTTTTTGGTCCGCCGTGCCACAGATCTTGTGCTATAGGCAGGATTTTGGGGTGCCTGGGTGATACAGTTGGTTAAGCATCCAGCTCTCGATTTTGGCTCAGGTCATGATCCCTGGTTCGTGAGATTGAGTCCCATGTCGAGCTCTGTGCTGGTTGTGGGCCTGCTTGGTGTTCTCTCTCAAATAAATAAATCTCCAAGAAATAATTAACTTTTACCCAATATGACAGGCAGTTTCATATTATAAACTTAGAATGTTAGCCTCTTTATCTCTAGTATATTTGGGAGAAAGCAAGAAGCCCTCATCCTAATCCCAAATCATCCTAGTGGCTGTTGCTGCTTCATGAGCTGTGGGTTCCTTACTGCTCTCAGCCCTAACTCTGGCCATCATATACGTTATGGCTAGGTACCATCTGATACTCCAGGATGCTCTGATCCTTTACATAGTGCTGTGACTGCAGTACTCGCTGCACTGAAAAATGACATGGGGACAGCTTTCCTTTATGGACACATCCCTTAATTCTCCACAAGAATCACTACGAGAAGTCTTATCTATGTAACAGACTTTATTGCAGTGTTAATAGCTGCAGTGTTGATTGTTCCTAGTGTCCAAGGGAAAGGAACCCTTAATGCCTTTGATCCTAGCTTTGCTTTCCCATTCTGAAAGATTTCTCTTTACTCTCCCTCTGAAGGAACTGAATCCTTCAATGTGCTCCAGGTAAGTATTTGTCCCATGATACCCCATCTCCTGAGACAAAATACTAACTCATCTCTAATCATTGAAATTGCTCCAGCTTTTGAACCATGAGGCCTTAGCAGTAGACTCCAAGGAAAACATCAAAAAATCTCCCAAAGAGTGCTTTGGCCCATCATGTATATTCTTTGCCATCTCTGTAGCAGTATGAGGTACCAATATACCTCCTAATTCTTCCTGTAGGTTTGGGATGAGTAACTATTGAAACACACACACACATACAGTCATACACATACATACATACATATACACAGAGAAATCTTTTTATAAGAACAATAGAAATTTTTTTCCATATATAATACAAAAATCTTGCACTATATTCCCTGGCTATAATGTATGTAGAGGTGAATATTTTAATAAAGAACAAATTTGCCTTCTTTTTACCTTCTTTTTCTAAGTTACAGGCAATGCCCAAAGGATTCTTGGGTTTTTAAAAAGTGGGCCATTGTAATACCCTGACAACACTGGAAACACGACTGCAAGCTCCTGTCCAAAAAAGAAAAGGAAAGAAAACAGGAGTTGGACATATCAGTGTTAGAGGAGAAATAAAAGGGATTGCCCTTTTATGTAAAATATTTCATATTTTTTCTAATGTCATTTTTTTCTGCAAAAAATGCCACCTTTTTAAATAAAATGTTCAATTTAAAATGTCTTTTCTGTGATGCTTTCCCTTACTCCCCTGTAGAGTCAGCCAATAGCCTACACTGGGCTTCTTATAATAATCTACACTTACCTCTACTATAGCTCTTAACACATTTCTATATATTTTTACATCTGTCTGTCACATGCAGCCTGTGAGCTCTTACAAGGGCAACAATGATGTTTTATTTATTTTTGTCTTCTAGTATTTGGTTACTGTAGGTGCTTAATAAATGTTTTGTGAATAAATGAGAGAAGGAATAAATTCCCCAAATTATACAAGTTAATGACAGAGTAAATAGCAAAACTCTTTCTGACTCATGGTCTATTATTTTCACAATCATTATCTAATTTAGTCCCAAGTAACAATTTCCAAATTGAAGGCTTGAAATCTAAGAGATTTTAATGAATTTTTCAAGGTCACACTGATAATGTTCTGTCATTTCAGTCAGGATAGGTTAGGTTATGTTGCAGTAAGAAACTCAAAATTGAAGACCTGTAACAACAAAAGCTTATTTGTTACTCCTGCTACAGATCCATCATAGGTTGGGATTGAGAGGAAATCCACATCTTTATTCAAAGATTGATGGAATTACCATGGTCTTGAACATTGCTTTTCTCTGTGCTAGAGGAAAAAGTGTGTTCTGGAACAATAATAGGTATGGTTTGGAAGTAACACATGTTATTCCCACTCACAAGTTAGTGAATCAAACTAGTCATGTCATCCCTACCCATCAACAGAGCTCATGATGTGCCATTCTATCATGTTCCTAGATATGCAAGTTAGTTAAGACTATTAGATAGATTCACATCTATTAGATAATAGGTATACCACAAACATTTGAATATAATTTTTTATTTCTAGCCAAAAATTCTCTCTACAAAGCAGTTCTCCTTTCAGAAAAGATACAGTAGATATGGGATATATTTTAAGAGGGTTCAAATAATATAAAAATAAATGTGAAGTAATTCAAGGAATTACACATCTTAGCTTAAAATCAAGAAACAATTGAGAAATTATTGTCTTTAGCTATAGGAAGGTGGTTTTTAAGAAAAAATATGACTAGTATTAGTTGTTCTCAGATCATTCAATATAAAGAAATAAGTTGAAAATCAATTTTAAAAAAATTAAGTGTTATATAAAATGTCATCACACACACACACACACACACACACACACACACTCAAAGGACATTATAGCAGGAAAGCCTAGGATTCTAGACCTAAGTTCATCACTAATTACTTATGTGTCCCTGGGTCTTTTGTAGGCATATATCTTGTTATATAAAATGAAAACTTGAAGACATAAATAAAATTCCTTGCAATTTAAAATTATTTGGCCCATGTAAATCAACTTAGGACACAATTTAGGAGTAGCTACTATGGTCATTAGGGTGACAGTAACTGCTAATGCAAGTACATCTCTAAATTTCAAACAATATAAATTTATATTAAATTTAAATTTAATTTAAATTAAATTCAGTTAATTAAATTTAATTCAAATTTAAAATTCAAAAAATTTAAAAAATTAAATTTTTAAAAAAATTAAAAATTATTTAAAATTAGATTAAATTAAAATTAAATTTAAATTAAATATATAAATTAAAACAATATAATTTTATTGTTTACCTTTATAATAATACTCCTATTGGCAGTTACCTTTTTTCCACGCCATGATATAGGGGCCCAGTTTTCATCCATCTCGTGACTTCTCATCAAGTAGGGCCACAGAGTTCTCTGCTTTTCATCAGTAAAAGCAAAAAGAGTAGAGAAACTCAGTCCAGATGTGACAAACATTACTTCTATTCACTTTCTGTTGGGCAAACTTCTTATTGGTGAGAAGACATGGCCTCATCTGGAGGCAAAAAGGTTGGAAAAGCAATCCCTGGATGAAGACTCCCCTCCCGGGACCCACCTGATACTGTCAAAGTAGGGAATCAGATTTTGGGAGAACATCTAGTCCTCTCTGCCACACTTTCTTGACAGCCAACTACTCCTCTTTGTTGCTCACCCTCTAATCAGAATACCATTATGGTATTTACATCACTCAGTTCCTTTAGGTGGTAAACATTCAAGGGAAAAGATCACTTTTTAAAAAAAAAAAAGATTGTATTTATTTATTTCAGAGAGAAAGAGCAAGAGAGAGAGAGAGAGAGAACATGAGCAGGGTGAGGAGCAGAGGGAGAAGACTCCCCACGAGCATGGAGCCTGATGCAGGGTTAGATCCCAGAAGTCTGGGATCATGACCGAGCTGAAGGCCGACACTTAACTGTCTGAGCCACCCAGGCACCACAGGGACCACTTTTTATTCAACTTTGCATGTTCCAGCATTTAGCCCTATTACAGAAGCAGAGCAATTGTTCAATAACAAATTTTGATTAAATGAATTTACTCAAAGCTCCCTCTGCCACGTTTGTGGGGTTTATTTGTTTGTTTTCCCACAGTTAGGTGAACTTGGGACACTATGTGAAATCTTTAAGAATTTTGTTACAGAACCAGACAAAATTGTTGACAGTATATTATGAAGAAACATATACTAAATGTTTAGATATAAACAATATTTTCAGACCTCCATTCTGCCCTGGAAACCATAGCTCCTTCATAAGTAGATGCCAGAAAAGGCACTTTTGATATTCTGATCCTAGGGACAGGACTTGAAATATTCTTTTACTCTTTCAGTTTATATGCATAAACCTTGGGTTTTTAAGTAAAAAACATAAACCAGTGGTGCCTAGGTAGTTCAGTTAGTTAAGTATCTGACTCTTGATTTTGGCTCAAGTCATTATCTCAGGGTTGGGCTCTGCACGCAACACAGAGTCTGCTTAAGACTCTCACTCTCCCTCAGCTTCTTCGCCTGCTCACACATTCACTTTCTCTCTCTTTCTCTCACTCTCAAATAAATAAATCTTTAAAAAATAGGGGGGGGAAGAAAAAGTTGTAAATCATAGTACCTCTAGAAAGATAGAATAGAATATGTAAACTTAAAAGTATGTGCCCTCTGAAAAACATTTATACTTTATAAAGAACATCTGTGAAGATTTTGAAAGTATAAATGAAACATTTTGGAAAAATTAACTCTTAGGTCAAGTTTTATTTCATCTACGCCAAATATGTAAATATGTAACGATATGGTTAATGTAGAATTCATTCCTTTATCCAACAAACATTTATTAAGGACCCACATTGGCTTATTAACCTACATTATTTAGGAAAAAAGATCACACCGTTTTTCAAATCACTTGGATAATTATCAAATGCCCTGCACTGGATCTGCAGCAAGGCCCATAGGGAGCATTTTTAAATTATAGCTTGTGGTTCTTTAAGGACAAGAGCCTATACCTACCCTTGCTTGAATTCCAATAAATATTTATAGAATAAGTTACTATCAACATAAATCCTCTGCCCATTTTTTTCCAATCTCTTATTAAGATTTTTATCTATGACAATGTTGAACTTCACCAAAACTCAGTGATCCTGGAAAACAGCAATTCACACACACACACACACACACACACACACACACACTCTTTCTCGCTCTCGCTCTCACGCTCTCTCTTTTGTGTTCAGGGCTTTACTGAAAAGAAAAACTTCCCCTATATGAGTTAGATAAACACTTCTTCCTGTTTCCTATAACAAAGCCAGACAAAAACCCTCCCAATTCCCAGTTTTTGCCTATTAATGATTAGCTGAACTACTTGTCTTCACTGATAAATCAGAATTAATCAAAGCTGGGTTAAACTTCCCTCCTTCCCCCAGCCCCTGAACTAGGACCCATTCTTACCGTGACTTAGCATAAAACTGCTCAACGGTTCTGCCTGAGAATAGGAGCCTTGGGATAAAACAGTCTGATCTGTTCTCCAATCCCACCCTTTCATTCCACTCCCCCACATTTGGTTCTTTTCAACCTTGTTTACTCCTCCCTATAAAAGAAGAACACTTTTTGTCTCATACTGGAATATTTACAGATCTTAGGTTCATTACAATAACCTCTGTGCCCCTACTACAAGACCTTTTCTTCCTTGTAATAATGTTTCCTAAAATCTCTTCTTACTTCCAAATTTGTTTTTTGATACCTACTTTAAAAGAGAATTACTCCCCCCTCTACACTCAATACACAAATGTGAACTAAATCTCCAAAGACTAGATTCTAACTAACTTTATTTTTTTCATCTGACCTAACAGGTGTTGTTTTCTAATTCTCTGCAATGAAAATATTTATTAATATTCAAGTGGAATTGGGGCACCTGGGTGGCTCAGTTAAGCAGCTGCCTTTAGCTCAGGTCATGATTCTGGAGTCCTGGGACTGAATTCCACATCAGGCTTCCTGCTCAGCAGGGAGTCTGCTTCTCCCTCTCCCTCTGCCTGCTGCTTCCTGGGCTTGTGTTCTCTATCTCTCTGTCAAATAAATAAAATACAATCTTAAAAAACAAAACAAAAAAACATTGGGGAGGGTATGTGTTATAGTGAGTGCTATGAAATGTGTAAGCCTGATGATTCACAGATCTGTACCCCTGGGACAAATAATACACTATATGTTAATTAAAAAAAAAAAAATCAAAAAGGTAAATACAATGAGGAAAAAAAAACATTCAAATGGAATAAAGGCAAATATTTAGGAATGATACAAAATAAAGGCAATTTTGCAAATAAGAGTTCTGGATTCTGTCTTGGGGTTTAGGGAGCACCAAAAGAAAGACTTCTTGGATGTTAGGGGCGGTTCTTTATTTTTCTTCCCAGAAGATTGAATACGTACTGCCATCTACTGGTAAGCACTGCAAAATCAAGTTAAAACAAATGGCACTGCTTTATTCTCTAGAAGACTGTGAACATAATTGTTGAAAAGATGATCTTCTGAAATATATAGCAGACCTAAAAACAAATATTTATGATCTATATGCACTTTTATTGATCCATCATGTTTAAATACCCTTTTGTCCGAGATTTCCTCGAAAAAAATTTTAGTTACCAAAAAATTTTTTAGATGATTCAGGGTTAAACATCTAAACAAGTCTAATCACTGCATAAATTGAATAGGATAACACAGTTCAGTATAGTATAGAGCTTTGATACACAAAGTGTAGTCTGCAAGGTAGCAGTCCCAGTATCATGTAGGAGCTGGTAAGAAATGCAGAAGCTTAGGCCTCTCCCACATCCACTTGAAAAGAATCTGCATTTTAATAAGATCGTTGGTAACATGTATACACATTAAAAGTTGAGATGTATCGGTACAAAGTATTGTACAGAATTTACAGGTTAAAAAACAACAACTAAAAAAACCCTAATTGGAAGTCTTTTATTTATTGATTTATTTATTTTTAATAAAAGGGAAGCTCCCAAGATTTTTGTCATGGTCCTAGAATCATTTTTCATTTTTCAATCTTCAAATGGATTTCATCTGCAATTAAATTGTTTTGAATCACTGTAAGATCCATTGAAGCAGTCTTGAAACAAATTATACCTCTGTTAAAGAAAGACAATTAAAGAACAATACCCTCAAGCTATATGTTAATATTACACATTTGTGCATATTGAGATTCATTATTCTGTTCAGCATCATTGATGAGACTTTCCATAAGATTAATTACTGACACAGATATGCCAGCAGCCTCCCAAGAAGGTTAAGGGATAGATAGTAAAGGAAAAGATACAAACAAACTAAGGCATTGGAACTGAGCATAAGATCACTTTGGATAGCAAATCACACGCACATACACAGACACGCAATCACACACACACACATACACACACGTGCACACTGATGATGAACCCCCGATATCAAGTTGACAGGCCGCAGGAGCCAAGCTTCAACAGTGTCCTGGCTCTTTGCAGCTCCCATAATAACCTGTATTAGAAGGGGATGCCATTGCCTCAGGCAATTTCATTTAGTGCACCAGATGCCTCCTACTTGAAAAAGGAACTCAGGTAAAAATGTACATTCTACAGAATAAAGAGCACAGTCTCAGTTTTTCACATTATAATACCATTTTCTTTGAAACTTGTTGAGACTTTCTTCATGGTCAATTTTTTATTGTTTCATGTATGCTTGAAAAATCTACATTTACTCACTATTGGATAAATAAGTAAATAGATGCATCAAAATAGTTAATTGTTAATTGTTCATATTTTCTATATCATAATTTTTTCTCTGTCTGATCCATCAGTATAAGAACATTAATGTCTCCCAGTAGAATGATGAAATAAAAACTTTATCTTATTTTGGCAGTTTTTGTTTCCCATATTTTAAGGCCATTTTTACTATTTTGTTTATACTTTCCTAAGAAATGTATTACTTTATAATTATATTGTGAACCCTTTCATTCTTAATGTTTTTCATTTTAATTTCTAAATAATTTAATACTACCTGCAGTGCCAAAATTCACAGACTAAAGGCACAACCTTCCCACCAGCCCCTTTTGCCCTTACTTTGGGATTCTAGTAAGTCACAAATTCAGGGGTCCTGAGGACTACCTTCACTTTGACCAGCTGACTGGTTTGAGTGTTCCCCTATCACCATCAAGTTCCATTACACCTTAGACTCACAGGACTCACTGAATGTGATAGAGTTAATATTGCAGTTTTGGGGCAGGTCGTTAAGTTCAACCCCCACATCTGATTCCACATTGGGTATGGAGCTTGCTCAAGAGTCCCTCTCCCAAAATTCTGCCTCTGTGAGTATATACTCAACAGAAATGTTGAACAAAATACATATACAAGAAAGTACACAGCAGCTTAATTCATTATAGCAAAAAATCTGAAAACCCAATGTTCATAAAGAGTCAAATGGATATCTCACAGCAATAAGTAAGGACGAGTTAGTAATAAATAACACTAATAAATTTTATAAAATGATTCTGAAGGAATGAAATCAAACACAAACAAGCAAAACTTGTATGATTAAAATTAATGTAAAAATTCAACAAAAGGCAAAATAGATTTGTGAAGATAGAAATAAAACAAGGGATAATTCTTAAAGGGAGTACCATTTGAGAAGGGGCGTGAAGAAGCCTTCTGGATTACTAAACATGCTTTTCATCTTTATCTGAGCTTTGGCTACATAGGAGATATATGTGAGTATACGTGCAAATATCATCAAGCTGTACACTTAGGATGTATGCAGCTTTTGTTTATGTCACACCTCAAAATAATAATTACTGAAGTATAAGGATATAGAAAGATATTTGCAGTTATTGAGTAATAGTAATTCTTTTTCTTATTGGTTTCAAGTAGGTGGCAAGACCTCTTCAATAGTTAAAAAAAAAAAAAAGGAAAAGGAAAGAAAGAAAGGAAGAAATTAATTTGCTTCCAAGGTAGCCTCATCTTCCAGTTTCACTCACCAATCTGCCTTCAGATGGTTTCAGTTAATTGACAGAAGAATATAAGGCATTTGGTGGAGGGAAAAGAAGCCCAAAACAAAACGAAAGATACTGACATTACCAGTCTAAGTTAACATAGGTAAACAAAAACATCTCCGAGCTCCAGTTGAGGAAAGGGGATAAGGAAAAAGATAAGGCATGAATGGAGGAGGGAATATCAAATATAAGAGTCCTGTGAAGGAGAGTTAGGAGAACTAACAAATCAGTGTTCTGCATTAGAATCAAGGTCTAGCTATTTAACTCAGCTTCATTCTCATAAGCCAATGATCTAATGTGAAAAGACACACTGAAGAGCGGCAGACATGACCCTGAAACTTTGGACTTGCTTCATGTGGTAGAATGGTCCAGTTACAGGGAAACAGTTGCCTGTGGAAGACCAGCGTGGCCTTTCCCTTCTGAACAACTTTGCTGTCTAGCAAATTACCATTTGTGTCCACCTGGAATCCTCCTCTTTCTAGTTGTACTAGCTTTCTTGGGCTGCCTTAACAAAAGTATCACAAATAAGGAGACCCAGAAGACATAGTTGTTTTGTCTCACAGTTGTGGAGCCCAGAAATCCAAAAATTAGGTTGATACAATGTCTCTTCAACTGTTCACCCTAGTCATCCCCTATTCTATTACCTAATGCCAGCCTCACTATCTTCTGCCTGGACTATTTTAACAACCTCCTAATGGCCTTCTTGCCTCCAGTCTTATCCCACTGAAACCCATTCTCCACTTTAAACCCAGAATGATCTTTCTAAATCACCCATTTAATTGTCATTCCTCTCCTCAAAGCCCTGTATTGGCTTGCAGCTATTCTCAGGATAAGGTCCCAGGTTCTGGAAACGTCTTTTAGACCCTTATTTAAATGAATTTCAATTCTTTGAATTCACCCTGTTGTCTCTGTCCGTCAGATCATCGCTCTTTTCTGTCCAGAATATGCTTTCCATATCATCCCTTACTTCATGTTGCTAACTCAACTGAGCCCTTAATCTTGGCATAATACTTTCCTGAATATCCAAAGGCTAGATTAGGTGCTGCCCTTGACTACCATCAAGTATTGCCACAGCATTAAGAACTTAACTCTTCCTGTAGTACTTAACACTATTATAATTATCTGTATACCCTTCTGTTTTCCCACTACTCTTTAAATTCCTTACGGGCCAGAATCATACATTGTCTTGTTCACTATTCTATCCTTAGCATCTAGCAGTAATCTCTTCACATAGTGAGTATTTAGCAAGACTTTTCTGAATGGGTAAATTAGTAAAATAACCAAATCATTCAAAGAAACTTTTTTGGTTACTCCCAATATTTAATTTCTGTGAATAGAACTGTACCCAAGCACATTTTATCATTTTATTTTATTTTGTTTAAAGATTTTATTTATTTGAGAGAGAGAGGGCAGAGAGTGGGGGAGAAACAGATGGGAGGACAGAGGCAGAGGATGAGGGAGAAACAGACTCCCCACTGAGCAGGGAGCCTGATGTAGGCCCTGAACCCAGGATCCTGAGATCATGACCTTAGCCACAGGCAGATGCTTAACCGATGGAGTCATCCAGGTGCCCCCCCCAATTCATTTAGAAAATGAGTGTCACTAATCTTAAAATACTGGAATATTGCTCTTAAGTTATGCTGGACTCCATCCCACTATAGTTAGCTACTGATGCCCCCAAAGCACCTCATTAGAAGGTCACCAGACTTAAAAGGCTTGGACACCAAAGATGCATGACTAAAGCAGATGTTTCCCTCAGAGGGCAAACCTTCTCGGCACAAGAAATACTTCTGTGCTTTGCTTCAGAACACAGAAAGAAAACCTGTGAAAGACAACAGGTAATCTGAGATATTAAGAAAGGTATAGAGATGTGGTCTTTGTGCATAAAATAGATCTCCTTTGTTTCACAAATCAAGTTTAATTCACACATATGTACAAGTATTCCCCTTATTGGAAAGAAAAGTGTGAAAAATAAAAATAAAGAAAGAAGAGAGAAAAATACTGCACTTAAAAGGATCTTATGACTCTACCTTGTCAAACTGAAATCATGAAACTGCATAGCTTTCCACATTTTATGGCACCTTGCAAGAATAAAATAAAACAAGGGGTGCCTGGGTGGCTCAGTGGGTTAAAGCCTCTGCCTTCGGCTCAGGTCATGATCCCACGGTTCTGGGATCAAGCCCCACATCGGGCTCTCTGCTCGGCGGGGGGCCTGCTTCCTCCTCTCTCTCTCTCTGCCTGCCTACTTGTGATTTCTGTCTGTCAAATAAATAAGTAAAAAATCTAAAAAAAAAGAAAAAAAAAGAATAAAATGAAACAAAAGCTAATACCTTTTTTTTTTTTTTTGGTTGTAAAATGAAGAAGCACAAATATGATAATTTGGCTTATTACCACCAAGTGCAAATTTTGAGTGCTTCAGAGAAATACAACATTGATGCAGGCTAATGGTTTCTTCCTTGTAACTATATGCCAGGACACCTATCAAAAACATGTCCAGTCAAGGGGTTGACATGGTTTCAAAGCCAGGCCATTAATCTGGTGACAGCCCTCCATTAAACTAACTCTGCAAATCATTTTATTGGAGGAGTGAAATATTGGAGAGAGAGTGGGATTCTTGTTTACTGTCGCTATTGACTGATTGGGATATGATTGCTTAGGGACAAGCCAGTTGTTTGCATCATGTAGAAAGATAACAAAGATAAAGAAACTCTCATTTGGAGCAACTCAGCTTTTCTAATACATTTCTCTTTTCAACTCTCCACAGTAAATAGAAAGAAATCCTGTTTTTGTATTTTTGGTTGTAATGGAGAGGGGGCTGATTTCATTTAAGGCAACTTACAATTAATACACATATTTTTGTACTATGAATTCAATAGAATTCCAAATAACTTGCTATTTAATATCACCACTTTATATACTTACTAAAGTTAAATATTTGTTTCTCAAAATATATAGTTTGTTACTGGACACAAAGCTGATTCTGACCTCAGGTTTGGCTGCTCACTGATAAAAAATCAGTCCTCAAAAGAGAAGTGATGTTGGGAAAGGAAAGATTGCTTAATCAGGAAGCTTTGAGCCTAATGTCTCAAAGACCATCTTCCCCTTCCAGACAAAGCCAAAGAGTTTTAAAGGGGAAGGGATGAAAGAAGGGAAGAGGGCTGCTTGCAGGAGAAGCAGGTGCCCAGGGGGTTATTTACGTGTCAACATGACTCTCAACAGACTTGACATATCAGTGGCAGCTATTCTCAAATGCAGTCTTCTGGGAAAGTTTGGTCCTTCACGCCTCAAGGCCAGTGGTCTGCAAATCTCAAGGAAAATAGGTTAGTTCTCCTGTAGGTCAAGGGACTTAGGTCAGCAAGCAAGGCATTCGTAAGTTTGAAGCAGGTTAACCCCTAAGATCAGTTGGAATGCTGTTACAGTTTCTCAGATTTTGGTTTCCAATAAAGATATGACCATAACAGCCATAAACATAAAATAGCAATCTAACTAAATGAGTTAAACATTTCTTATAGTTGCATTTACCAGCTTTTTAATTTAGCCTGAGTTTGCCACTAGGAAAACTCATGACATTTATTTGGGATCATTCTCTCAGATACATACCCAATTCTTGATTATCTAGGGTAGTAGAATGTAGGAAATAGCAAAGATAACTTAAAAATTACTCCCTTGCCTAAGCCTCGACTAACCTCAAAGTATACAAACCAAGTAGACCTCAAGTATTAATGATCAGGAAAATGACCAAAAGGTGAGTAGTGAAAGAGAAAAACAGAAACAAGAACTCTGGAAAATGTGTTAACTGCATGATTAACTCTCAAAATATTCATTTATGAGACAAAGGGGGGAATAAGAGAATTGTTTTATTGGAGAAAATGCAGGCCCAGATTTGTCCTGCTGGGTATAGGTGTAAGCAATACACACACATACAGGTCTAACGTATTTCAAGACATAAACAGAGAATAAACAAACCAGCCGTATGAGGCAATAGAATAAAATACTAGCTTTGTAACTAAGGAAGGAGGCAGAAATTGGTTAAGCATCTTTCACCCATTTATAAAATATCCCCTGATGCCTATAAGTACAATGGTAGGTGGAGGAAAAGTGGTCAGTAAGACACATACAATAACTCTCTTCATGAACCTATTAGGAAAATACATATTAAGTAAACGACTATAATTAATCAATTAATTAGTTAACATTGTAAAAAGTCTGTCAGGAAATAAGGCATGATATGAAAACACAAAAACAAGGATCTGAGAGGGAATTATTCTCTGAGGAAGTAAAATTTATTGAGTATGTGCTGCGTGTAAGCTAACATATTTTACATATAATTTTGTGTGTATAGTATTAAATTTTTGATAATAAAATGTGGTCATACAATGAAGGGATGGTAAGTCATTTACAAATAACTATAATAATAAGGAGAAAGTGCTGCCACTTAAGAGTAGTACTGATAAGTTTTAGGACTATCAGGGGAGAAATTGCTACTGTTTCATTTTCTTATAAGACTGGTTAAAGAAAAAAAAAAAAAAAAAAAGATTGGTTAAAGGAAGAAATATATTCCAAGCTTATGGACTGGAAGAACAACCATTCTTAAAATGGCTATACTACCCAAAGTGATCTACAAACCTTATCAAAATACCAACAGCATTTTTCACAGAGTTAGAACAAACAATCCTAAAATTTGAATGGAACCACAAAAGACCCTAAATAGCCAAAGCAATCTTGAAAAAGAAAAGCAAAATGGGAGGCATAACAATTCCGGACTTCAAGTATTATTATAAAGCTATAGTAATCAAAGCAGTACGGTACTGGCACAAAAATAGACACATAGATCAATAAAACAGAATAGAAAACCCAGAAACAACCCACAATTATGATCAATTAATCTTCAACAGAAGAGGCAAGAATATACAATAGGAAAAAGACAGTCTTTCCAACAAATAGTGTTGGGAAAACTGCACAGCGACATGCAAAAGAAATGAAACTTGACTACTTTCTTACACCATACACAAAAATAAATTCAAAATGGATTAAAGACCTAAATGTGGGACCTGAAACCATAAAAATCCTAGAAGAGAACATGGGCAGTAACCTCATAGACATCAGTCATAACAACATTTTTCTAGATATGTCTCCTAAGGTAAGGGAAACAAAAGTAAAAATAAACTATTGGAGCTATATCAAAATAAAAAGCTTCTGCACCGTGAAGGAAACAATCAACAAAACTAAAAGTCTGTCTTCAGAATGGGAAGAAGAAATTTGCAAATGACATATCTGATAAAGGGTTAGTATTGAAAATATATAAAGAACTGATATAACTCAAGACCTAAAAAACAAATAATATGGTTAAAAATGGGCAGAAGACATGAACACCCACACTTCTCCAAAGAATACATACAGATGACCAAAAAACACATGAAAAGATGCTCAATATTAATCATAATCAGGGAAATACAAATCAAAAGTACAATGAGATATCACCCCACAACTGTTAGAATGATAAAATCAAAAACACAAGAAACAGCAGGTGTGGGTGAGGATGTGGAGAAAAAGGAGCCCTTGTGCACTATTGGTGGGAATGCAAACTGGTGCAATCATGTAGAAAACAGTACGGATTTTCCTCAAAAAGTTAAAAACCACATTACTGAGCATTTACTCAAAGAATACAAAACACTAATTCAAAGGGATACACATATCCCTATTTGTTGTAACATTATTTACAATAGCCAAATTATGGAAGTTGACCAAGTGTCCATCAATAGATGAATGTATAAAGAAGATACAATATATAGATACATAGATATCTAATATTATTCAGTCAAAAAAGGAATGATATGTTGCCATTTGCAACAACATATGCCAAACTAGAGAGTATAAGCTATGCCAAAAAAATCAGCTAGAGAAAGACACATACCATATTATTTCACTCATATGTGGACTTTAAGAAACAAAACAAATGGAAGGAAAAGAAAAAGAGAGAGTCACAAACCAAAATACAAATCTCAACCACAGAGAACAAATTGATAGTTACCAGAGGGGAGGTGAGGTGTGGGGGTGGGGATGTGCGAAGTAGATGTTCGGGATTAAAAAGCACACTCGCCAAAATGTGGAAAGAACCAAGATGCCCTTCAATGGACGAATGGATAAGGAAGATGTGGTCCATATACACTATGGAGTATTATGCCTCCATCAGAAAGGATGAATACCCAACTTTTGTAGCAACATGGACAGGACTGGAAGAGATTATGCTGAGTGAAATAAGTCAAGCAGAGAGAGTCAATTATCATATGGTTTCACTTATTTGTGGAGCATAACAAATAGCATGGAGGACATGGGGAGTTAGAGAGAAGGGAGTTGGGGTAAATTGGAAGGGGAGGTGAACCATGGGAGACTATGGACTCTGAAAAACAATCTGAGGGGTTTGAGGTGGCAGGGGGGTGGTGGGAGGTTGGGGGAACCAGGTGGTAGGTATTAGAGAGGGCACAGATTGCATGGAGCACTGGGTGTGGTGCAAAAATAATGAATACTGTTATGCTGAAAATAAATAAAAATAAATTAAAAAATAAATAAAAAGCACACTCAATATGATGAGCACTGAGTTATGTGTATAATATATAATGTATAAACTATATTGTACACATGAAATAAAGATAAAGCCACATGTTAACTATACTGGAATTAAAATTTAAAAACTTAATAATAACAAATAAAAGATTAGTTAAAAGAAATTGAAGATAGCATATCAAAACAGAATGGTACTAGCACAAAAACAGACACATAGATCAATAAAACAGAATAGAAAACCTAGAAACAAACCCACGATTATGATCAATTCACCACTGAATTACAGTAGTGATAGATGTAACTCTAAATGACTTCCCAGGACCAGGAAGGGACAACAAAGGCTGAGTAAACAGCTCGCACTGTGTATACAACAATCTCTTGCCCTACAGAATGTCCTCTCAACACATGTTCAGGGACCAGATCCTATAATGACATAGAAACAATGTTCCCAAGGAGCTTCTAGAGCTGGGCTTTCTAGCGGATCACGGTGGTTGTAAGGCTGTTAATTTGGGAGCATGACGTTCAAATTCTGCTGGTTTTAAAGGCTTCCATTTTATATCTACTCATTCAATAGGCTAAATTAATATTACCTGTAGGATATGAGGTTTATTTAGGAATACTGATAGAAATCTGCCACTTTTTTGATTAGGCTTTATATCAGTAGAAATCCTGAGCCCCATAAATCAGTGTTACATGTATGAATGGTACTTCAACAAATGAGTCAACTAGTAATGAGTATACATGCAAAACAGTATTGATCACTGGTCAAGTGAATGTCAACAAACAGTACTTTTTGCTCCATTCTTTAAGAAGAAATCTGTGTGCCTTCTTAGGTAGAAGATAAAAAAGATCCACCACCCTCATCATAATAATAACAACTCCCATTAATTAAAGTGCTTACTGTGCAGCAGACCCTGAGTTAAGCATTTAAGTCTTCCACTAAATGTATGAGGAATACTATAATTATCTTACAAATGAGGATGTTAGTTCACTTATTGTCACTCAAAAAATATATTTTCATACTGGCACCCTTCCCAACTCTGGGAAGACACATGACTTTTTTGTAAGGTGCTGGAGTTTGGACCCAGGATTTGAACCCAAATCTCATCTATGATTCTATTATGCTCTCATTGTTAATGGTGGTTCATCTTTAAAACTTTCATAAAATTTCACTTTTAATTCAACTCTGAGTTGCAAGTTTCAGAGATAAAGTGAGGAAAGAGGTCTGTTGAGGAGAAATACGTTTGTTGGTATTCAAATCACATTCCTTATAGCTACCAGAGAATCTCATCTGCAGCACTAGACGCCCCCCACCCCCATCAAGTGATCTGCAGAGAACATGCTATGAAAGCTCTGGTCTACATGTGTTGCTTTATTTTAATTTTAAAAGGAGTTTTGAAGTAGTTAAATACTAAAAATCAGATTTTAAACATTTTTCAGGTTTTTTTTTTCTTTTAACCAATTCATCAGACTCTGTAGACACTTATTGATATTCTCATGTTATATCTCCTCTTTGCCGCTTTCCTGGAAAGTAATTTCATTTCTTCTTTATTTACCTGCCTCCAACATAGATGGTCCCATACCCTTAAAAGGTAAAGCAAATCTGTAAGAGTGGCTAGTCTATTGGTTCAATGGCAGCATGCCAGAATTAAAGTATGTTAACTATAATTTAAGATACCGGAAATGAACAAAGCAGAAACATTGGTAGATGCTCATATTTACTTACTTAATGAAGGAACAAAAAGACAAAATATGTGTGATGCAGTAGGTTCTACTAGTGACTAACTTGATTTATAGTTGCTCTCACAAATGATAGCTCCAGAGGCCCACCTTCCCTTTCTCTGTTTTGCACAGTGTTCAAACAAATCAATTCTCTATTTATAGAAAATTTTTTTCACAACATTAAAATTGAGAGAAAATTAAATCTATACGCCATTGTGCTGTTGGTTTTCATTTTAAATATGTCTACACATTTCCATTTGGTAATACTTGGAATTCTGGGCTAAAGCCTGTTGGATATTTGGCCAATTATACTGAAAGTTCAAGACAAATAAAACCCTGCTCTGTGATCTAGTTTTGCACACAATGAAGAGAAAATAAATTGATCAGGAAAGAGCTCATTATCTAAGTCTTAAAGATTTACTATTTATAATACCATTGTTGATATTCTTAACTATATGAAAAATACACTACTGTGATCTTCTGAAAATGAAAATTTCCATAGATACTTTTACAGTTTCAAGTAAGACAAGTTCATCCAAAAAATGTTCTTAGGCTAATTTCTAGCCTAACCATTTAGTTAAGGTTAAAAGTGAACAATGCAAGTTATTTTTATGTTTATTCAAGTGCTGCCTTTTCACACATGAATCAATACAACTTATTTAATATTGCTTACCTGTTTTAGCTATTTTCCATAGTTGATCAATTCATTTCAAACACAGAAAATGCTTCTCTCTCTCTCTCTCTGCTCATTTGTAATTTGAGAAATTTATAGGTTGTATGAGACAGAAGCAGGTATAGTCGCTGCTATTAACAGCATTCATTAATTGTCAATTGTGTGCACAGTATTAGATTGCAATAGGTACTGTGGAAAGTTGTAATAAGATGGACACCGTTTCTGCCTTCAATGCATGCAATGTAATGAAAATCATCTAATGCACTTCTAGAAACATACGATACTAGAGAAACACATTACAAATATTTAAAGAGCAATATACTCAAGTGCTAGATTGACACATAGAGAAATGCCTCCATTTCTTTGTTCAAAAATATCTTCATTGTGGGGCTCCTGGGTGGCTCAGTCACTTAGCATCAGACCCTTGATCTAGGCTCAGGTCATGATCTCAGGGTCATGAGATTGAGCCCTGCCTCAGGCTCCACGCTGGGTATGGAGCCTACTTCAACTCTCTCTATCCCTCTCTCTCTGAGCCTCCACTGCCTGCTTGTGCTCTCTCTCTCTCCTCTCTCTCAAAAATTTCATTGTGGTTCCATACCTAATAACATTAGGAACAACAGATATCAAAGGGGGCCATGAGAGACCCAACCATCTAAAATGCTAAGATGGCAGTTAAATTTTACAGAAAGCTTAATAAGCCTTGGAACTTTATACACATTATTTCATTTAATCCTTATGACAACACTACCAACGGGGTTTATCCACATTTTCCACATGAGGTAACCAAGGCTTAGAAAATTCAGTATTTAGTTGGGTCATATAGCTAATTATGGCAGAACTGAGCTTATAAAATAAAATGTTCTAACTCCAAAGCCAGCCCCTTCCTATTTCCATACCTGGCCTCTCAAGCCTCCTTCACCAAGTCGGTCTAATTTTCTGAACTCTTTCTCCTTGCTACATTGCTTGTATCTTCCCTTCGTCTTCAGCCAATTATTTTTATCTTCTCCCTTTTCCTTCTAATCCCCAGGTACTGCAGCTCCCTGCACTTCAGCATGGGCCCCAGCCTCTCCACCTGAGCTCCTGGCTGCAGTCGTCAGTGACTTGCTGTCCTGTCCTCTAGCTGTGCTTTTCAGGCCTTCCTTTCCTGAGCTCCTCACATTCTTTAAGTCCTAAACACCGTTTACTCCCAAACACTTTTTGAAGCTGAGACTTATACAATCCCCCATTTACAAAACTCCTCTTTCTTACCTTCATTTACATAATTTCAATCAATTTTGAAGAGATAATTCAAGACACAGGGAACTAGCATTAACTGAGCAGCTACTGTGTCTGACAATGTCTGCTGGTTCATTTGCTTCTTACCTGGTTTTATTTCCAAGAAATCTTTAAAGCTGATTTCTCACTCTCCTGAGTGTTTATGGTATTTATTTATTCAATTTAACAAATGTTTACCAAGTGCTCATTTTATATCAGGCACTGTGTGGGTTGCTGATGAGAGGTTAGATCTAACTTCATGAACCTTAGAGCCTATGGGAAGAAGATCAATAGGCAAATGTATCACTATGTATTAAGAAATAATGACAGCTATGTATACAGCCATAAGCATGTATGGGAGGGACACCACACTCAGAAGGGGATAAGAAGGTTGGAGGGGCAGACACAATTTTTCAAATGTATATGTAGGCAGTCTCTCTCTCTTTTTTTTTTTAAAGACTTTATTTATTTATTTGACAGAGAGAGAGATGACAAGCAGGCAGAGAGGCAGGCAGAGAGAGAAGAGGAAAGCAGCCTTCCTGCTAAACAGGGAGCCCGATGCGGGGCTCGATCCCAGGACCCTGAGATCATGACCTGAGCCAAAGACAGCGGCTTAACCCACTGAGCCACCCAGGCACCCCTGTAGGCAGTCTCTTAACTATGAATCTGAATAAGCCAAAGTAAGTGGGGGGGGGCAGGAGCGGGGAGCAGGGCAGAACACGCTAGGCAAAAGTGGCACCATCTTCAGAGTGGCTGTGTGCAAGTGGAACACAGTAGTAAATGCCAGATGGGGTGAGGTTGGAGGCAGAAGGAGAAACTAAATCTTAAGGGACTTCTATGCCACGCTAAATTGCTTGGATTTCAATCTGAAGGCAATGGGGAGGCATTAAGGGTTTATTAAAAAATAATAATTTTTTAAGCAGGTCTGGATTTATATGTAGAAAGATCAGTGTGCCTGAGGTGTGGGGACAGAAAAGCTGGAAGAAGGTATTAAGCAGCTGTGTTGCAGTATATTGAGATAAAAGATGACAAGGATTTTGACTAGTGATTACAAAAAGTACTTTGGTTTAAGAAACAGATTTTAAATATTGTAAACACAAAGAGTTTATTCATTTTTGGATAAAGGGGAAAGGAGGACAATGGAATAGTGGGATCCAGAACTGCCTTGGTGTCTGCCTTAGAAGGAATAGAGAAGAGTAGACTTGGTCAGGTGGAAGAGGAGATGAGGGTGCATTTGGTGATAGCATGGGGTGCTTACTGAGCTTTCAAATAGGGATGCCCAGTTCACATTTCTGTATGAAACAGCTGGGATATGTCACATGTTCTCCAGTATTGTATTTACCATTTCATGTGTATTTTGTATCTGACCCAGTTTTTTTTTTCTTTTTTTTTTTAATTTTGATTCCAATATAGTTAACATATAGTGTTATATTAGTTTCAGGTGTACCATATAGTGACTCAAATATCCCATACATCACCCAGGGTTCTCACAACAAGTGCACTCCTTAAACCTCACACCTATTTCATACACCACCCCAGGCACCTCCATCTGGTATCAAGCTTTGTTTTGCTTCATTCCTTGAGTGAAGAGGAGGTGCTACCTTACAATTCTTTGCATTCATCACAGGCCAAGCACATTATATTGTGTAGTGGGGGCTCAGCAAAGATTTGTTTCTTGAAAAATGGATTGATTGACTGCTTGCTATGGGTTGACTCTAATACATACTAAGTAGAATTGGATAAAGTTTGCCTGAGAAGGCTTTCATAGAGGTTTTCTGTGGGAAGGTTAGAAGAGCAGCAGCATAGCACATTAATGTAAACCATCCACACTAAGTATTTTTTATGTGTACCCTAAATACTTGTTATCCTGGAAACTATTATTTATATATTTTTGAGAACATAGATTATCTTATTTTGGACTCCATTTTATCCCCAGTTAATTTCATCCTATATAGCAGGTATTTAATAAATATTTGTTGAGTAAATGTACAAATTACAATCACCAAGTCACAGTTTATGTATCACAATCACTAGATTATAGTTTATGTAAACAGTTATAAACACAGTTTATATACCACAATTGTAAATTATGAAAGCCCATATTTAATAACAGTTATGTTAAATAATAGATGGAGTTTATGTAATTTTTATCATCCAATAATCACAAAGTAGCTTTGTTTGCTATCTTTGTGATATATTTGTAGTTGGAGTCTGTCCCTTTATATCTGAGCAATTCTGCCTCCATCTGCTAGTGATGCCAGATGGAGGAGAGGCAGGGAGACCAAGAGATTAATGAAGCAACTCATCAAGTTGTACGAAAGGCAAAAATATATAAGAAAATCAAATCTGTTGAAATGCCCTTTCCAAAGAGTGATGGTTGCATATTGTATAAGTTTAAAGTTTCTGGAGGAAAAAAAAAAGAAAGAAAACTTCTGGAAGATAAAATTGTAAATGACATGTAAAGATGTCCATTTTGGAAAAACACAGGGTATCATCTTCTTCCCAGTGTAAATGTTACATCCTAGTAGCAAAAGATATTAACTCTTTCTGACCATAGGGGTGAAATTAACTACACTGGGGAGTACAGTGTCCATTAGTGGAAATGGTTCTCCAAGGCTCTTACTTAGTGATGGACTCATACACCATGAAATAAGGGTGCAAGCTAGTTTTTTTCAAAGAAAAGTCAGTACTTCAGGACAGGGAGATTATAATTTATAGGAGGAAGGAAAAGGCAGAATCAGGTGAACTCTGCTGGGTCTTGTAATTCTTTGGAAAGCAGTAGTAAAAATGGTGGGGTGGGGGGTCCCATACACAATATTTTAGGATAGTACCAGACCTCAACCAGTGGGAGGTAAAAGAGAAAAGGTCCCTCAAACAGTGCTGTAATGCAATAAGCTATATAATACAACTCACAGGCAAAATGAATTCTAGTAGAAATGAATTAATATAAGATGGCAGTAACTTGTAAAATTCCTAGATGAAGAAATATTATTTCTATTTCTATATATTTTCTATTACAGTATTTCTATTATTTCTAATATTACAAATGAAAAAACATGGAATGGAAAAGATTTTTAATTAACAATGATAAGAAATGGGTAAATCTACATATAAGTCTAAATAAATATCATTAATAAAGTAATCATGCAATCATATTTATTAGAATTAGAAAATTCCTCTCTCTAAAGAAACCTCCTATTTGCTTAGCTATTTCTGAGGCAAGTACCATGTAGATGTATAGGTGACAATCAAATTCTCCCTGGGCCTGACATTATTCTTCTTTACACTAAATTTCTCAAGATCAAATTTTTTAAAAAGATTTTATTTATTTATTTGACAGAGATCACAAATAGGCAGAGAGGCAGGCAGAGAAAGACAGAAGCAGGCTCCCACTGAACCACCCAGGTGCCCTCAAGGTCAGTTTTTTGTCTTTATTTAAAATTATACCAATCCTAGGGGCGCCTGGGTGGCTCAGTGGGTTAAAGCCTCTGCCTTCAGCTCAGGTCACGATCCCAGAGTCCCGGGATCGAGCCCCATATCTGGCTCTCTGCTCAGCAGGGAGCCTGCTTCCTCCTCTCTCTCTCTCTCTCTGCCTAATTGTGATCTCTGTCAAATAAATAAATAAAATCTTAAAAAAAATATATATGTACCAATTCTAGTAATACTTCTGAGTTTAAATTCTTTATTAAACCTGGCTGAGTGGACAGAATATAAGATTTTTGAAATGCAAATAATTTTATTTAGTAAAAGTCACAATCCGTTCAGACAAGAAGAGAGATATAGAGGGGCAAAAAGCATGGAGTTAAGTTACAGTATTAGGGCTTTCTTGCTGGATATTTTAGGAACACATGATTGTGTTTTTGCTTCTTACAGGAATTAGAGTCATTGTGAATGGTCTTCATTTATTCCTTCATTCACTTGATTACTCAACAAAAATTTTTAAATGCTCATTATCTATCAATCATCATGTTAATTGTGAAATATATATAGCTTAGATCTTAAATTTCCATATCTGTATAAAGCTTAGAAAGTATTATCCTTGTGATGATTGGTTAAACACCCACACTAAAGATATGAGTATGGCTGTTCCTGTTCTCAAAACATTTTATCTGCTCCCCAGAATTGCCCAAAGACCCTGTGTTAGGCAAGTCCATGTGAAAAGTTCTGGAAAAAGGCTATAAGCAGATGTGACATGTATCATTTTAGAGCCAAGGCATTTAAGATCTGTTGGACTGGGGCGCCTGGGTGGCTCAGTGGGTTAAAGCCTCTGCCTTTGGCTCCAGTCATGATCCCAGGGTCCTGGGATGGAGCCCCGCATCGGGCTCTCTGCTTAGCAGGGAGCCTGCTTCCTCCTCTCTCTCTGCCTGCCTCTCTGCCTACTTGTGATCTCCGTCTGTCAAATAAATAAATAAATTCTTTAAAAAAAAAAAAAAAGATCTGTTAGACTACCTTCCTTCCACCATGCTCTTTTTTGCTCTAACAGACTTGGAGGCCACATGTAACAGATGCCGAAGCTATAAAATGGTGGCACCTTCCTCAGTCCTATTGGACATGTAGTTTCAGTGAGAAATGAACTAAGTCGGGCTAAGCTGCTAAGATTTGAGCATCTGTTACCGTAGCCTATTTCTCACTGTTAATCAGAGATTATCCCAAAATGATAAAGGAGGTATTGATATGAAATAAAAAGGTTGTTAAATATCAGTTCAAACCATTGGTTGACTTCTGGAAACCATGCATATCAATTCTGAAGTACTACAGGTTATACAAATTTAACATTAAGTTCTTGCCTGGTTGGTGACCACCTTTATTCATGAGATAAATGAAGGTTTTGCAGCTCTAATAGTGACATTTTCCTATGAATTCTTTCCTTCCTCTTTAAGAGATTTCTTGTTTTCCAGGCTGCAGAAAAATCCATAGTGAAGATAATGAAGCTGAAGGTTAGTACCTCTTGTATTATAGGCCCTTTCTAAGGTTTTCTAACTACATATCTGTAATTTCAGATAGTTTTTCTAAAAAAGGACACTTCCAAGTTGAATAAGCTTCAAGTTTCACAGAAATCTGAATCTAGCCCTAACTTTCATATTACAACCTCTTACCTGGAACTAGGCATTATCTTTTTTTCATCACCTATTTATCGCAGTCTCCAAAAGTAAACTAGATAAAAAGTCCTTTAGGCAAATCAAACCCAAAAGAAATTTCCTTTGGCCGATTGTCTGAGCCACTGCTTTTCTTACCTTTAGTCATTTTTAGTAGCTCTCATTGACACATACAGACTGGCACCATTGTATTTATATACATATGGAAACACATGTACACAAACTCAGACTTATGAGTACACACAGAAAGTGCGTTTTATGATGTGTTGAGTTTTTTCTACGTATTAAGATGACTTTGTAATAGAGACCTTTATTCATGTCAATATTAGGTGAGTGGGGCCAATATCTACAGATTTCTGACAGACAAGTCAGCCATTTTCATGAGGTTCAGCTCATGTCACAAGTCACATGTTATAATCTGAGGTAAATCAGCTAAACCAAAACCTACTCTGATGGTTTTTTGGGGAGCTCAAAGTCCTTGGCCCTTCAAAGAGAAGAAAACCAATGTCAGTGTGATACGCAGTAGCTTTCCTCTTTCCCGAAGTACTTTATTCCGTGAATTATAAGGGCTGTGGCATGACAGTGGCTGACATTTTCATAGATAGCCTGACCATAATCTGTATTCTGGTTAGCAGAAGAATGGTAGAAGGGGAGGGAATAGGCCAGGAAAAGTATAGTTAATAATTATGCATGCAGGTAGTGTGTTAGGAACGCTTTCCAAAGCTATGATAAAGTACTTCATTCTTTATTTAAACTCTCATAATCACTCTTCTTCTTTATCTAAAGAACCACATTTTTAGAAGAAGCAAAATTCTAAAAAAAAAAATCAGCTTTCAAGTTTGTTTTTCTTTTTCCCCTCTAAATGTGGGAAAGAAGGGAGAGTAGGAGGTTTTTGAAATTACCATAAATGGGGCTTTTAACCTAAAAGTTGATTCCTCAGCAGAAGTTGAGATAGTTAATTCAAAGAATACAGCAGAAGAGTGTTTTCTTCTTGAAATTTTAGTGTTACTAAATGCCTTTATCTCAGTTTTATCAGTCTATAAAATATATTCATTAATCTGTTGCCCCTATACAGGTCAGAAAAATTTTTATAAACAAATACTTTAAAAGTTAATCCTTTGTTCTTGAAAGTATGCCAAGGACTAAATAATATACACAGAAAATTAAAAATATCCTTCTTTCTTGATTTTTTTTTTTTGGCACTGGGGATAAAAAATAAAATACAGGAAATCTACAGTCAAATAGATGGAACAGCATGTAATTAATTTTAATGTATTTCTATAAAATAAGTATTACAATGGAGGTGTACACAGAAGAAATGTGAGAAAACTCTCACAGAGTATGCCCCTTGACTCTAAAGGGAAATTCTGCAAACAGAAAAGGGGATAAGAGCATACCAGAAAAGGAATGTGAGAATTGTGACTAATCTGATATTTGGAAAATTGAATTGGGGGTTCTGAAGGCAGGAAAGGGCTAGAAAGATGGGAACCAGCAAAATCATTAAGGATTTTTTTTTTTTTCCCTACCAAATGAGGATTTTGACTTTATCTTTTAGGAATGGGGACCAACCAAAGAGTAGATTTGCATTTTAGAAAAATATGCATGATAGATTTGAAGAAAGAAATAGTAAGTACTAAAGTAAACATTGTCATTGGAGATTCAGAGAAGGGGATTTTTCAAAAGCAGAGATAAAAAGATGGGCTTTTGTATTTTTAAATATCTTTGTGTTCTTTTAAGTTTTTATCAGTTGTTTTATTCCAGACCATGGAATGTTTTCGATTTATAATTTTTTTCCAATTTATTTATTTTCAGAAAAACAGTATTCATTATTTTTTCACCACACCCAGTGTTCCATGCAAGCCGTGCCCTCTAGAATACCCACCACCTGGTACCCCCAACCTCCCACCCCCCCCCGCCACTTCAAACCCCTCAGATTGTTTTTCAGAGTCCATAGTCTCTCATGGTTCACCTCCCCTTCCAATTTACCCAAATTCCCTACTCCTCTCTAACGCCCCTTGTCCTCCATACTATTTGTTATGCTCCACAAATAAGTGAAACCATATGATAATTGACTCTCTGCTTGACTTATTTCACTCAGCATAATCTCTTCCAGTCCCGTCCATGTTGCTACAAAAGTTGGGTATTCATCCTTTCTGATGGAGGCATAATACTCCATAGTGTATATGGACCACATCTTCCTTATCCATTCATCCGTTGAAGGGCATCTTGGTTCTTTCCATAGCTTGGCAACTGTGGCCATTTAAAAACACAAAAGCATTAAGAACTTAAAGCTAGAGGAAGTACTTTTTAAATGATGGTTATCTCCATCATTGGAAGATACAAAATATTCAGATACAAAATATCAAAACAAAAATAAGTCTGAACTACCACAAAAAGGGCAGCAAAATTAGAAGCCAAATACTCAAAATGTTCTAAATATTAAAAAAAAAAAACTATTCTATGGACTCTGAAAAACAATCTGAGGGGTTTGAAGTGGTGGGGTGTTGGGAGGTTGGGGTACCAGGTGGTGGGTATTATAGAGGGCACGGCTTGCATGGAGCACTGGGTGTGGTGAAAAAATAATGAATACTGTTTTTCTGAAAATAAATAAATTGGAAAAAAAAAAGGATGGGCTTTTTCTGATTATATAAGATGCTAAGTAAAGAGGGATGTTAGGGATGACCCAGGATAGGTCCTGAAAGGAAAGGCAGTGGTTTCAGTTTGTAGCTTGTTGAACCTGAGTGCTATGTGGGAGCATGTGCAGTAAGTGATTAGACATGTATTTGGAGCTCAGGAAAGATGCTGCTAGGATCTGTTAGAATATAGGTGATGTCCTAAAATATGGCCCTGCATATTGGCAATCAAGAAACTTATATAGACAGAAGATTGTAGGTGAAGCATGAGCAACATCAACATTTAGAGAAAAAGTAACAGGAACCTCTCCCAGAAAGGTCAGAAGGATAAGGAAGAATCTGAAGACTAGCCCATGGTGTCATGGAAGCTGAAGTGAAAAATAGGTGTCAAAGAGGGAAAAATAAATAGTATCCAATGTTTCCATGAATTAAAAAAAAAAAAAATCAACATCTGAAAGATGTTGATTTCATTTAGCCTATAGGAAATTATTAGTGATTTTAGTGAAGGTGTGTCATAGGAGGGTATGGAAGTTTTTGATTTTATAGTATTGATGTGTAAAACACAGGCGATAATGTTTGAGCATTTAAATGACTTGAATTGCCTAAGATGTATATTTAGAAGACAAGGAATCAGTAAAGGTGACACAAGGAACATATGGAAAACTAGAGCGAAGAGGAAATAATTATTCAATCATTTCGACATACACATTTACAATATTTTTTTTTTCAATATAAGCAGTTTTTCTGTTCTTTTTTGGATGCAGGCTTTACAAGAGTCTTTCAGCTTACCCCAGGGAACACTCAGTAAATCTCAGCTGAGTAAGACATCAGTAAATGATCATTGAGGACCACATATGGTGTATAGGACTCTGCCAGAAACAGCTGGAAATGGAAAGGTGGTGACATACATTTCTGATCCCAAGGATTTTAGAAACTAACTGGGGAAATTTAACAAGTAGACAGATGACCAGAATATAAGGTAAGATGTGGGCCATGGGGCTATACACTTGAACTACCATTACTGACTTAATTTGTTTCCTTTGATTATCTGCTTCTGATGTATCGCCTTCAAATTTCCCACAAAAGTTAAAAAAATCATAGCACTGAAGATGATCAATAGTAATCATTTATTAATATAAATATAATAATTAATAAAACAACTATTATAATAATCTAGCACTTCTTATGGCTCTGGCCCTGTTCTGGGTGATTAAGATGAAAAACCTATGGTGTCAGTTTCAGAAATATTCATTTATATTTGAAAATTAAGGTTTGTTGAGATGAACTAAGGGTATAAGAATTCTTATTATTCTTACATTCTTATTATTCTTACCAAGAACGTTGCTAGTGAGAGCACTAAAGATTCTCACTGGAAGGATATTAGGTAACTTAAGCATCAACAGGAGAGGGGCGCTGGAGTGGCTCAGTGGGTTACACCTCTTCCTTTGGCTCAGGTCATAATCCTGGAGCCCTGGGATCAAGCCCCACATCGAGCCCCACATTGAGCCCCACATCGAGCCCCACATTGGGCTCTCTGCTCAGCAGGGAGCCTGCTTCCCCCTCTCTCTCTGCCTGCCTCTTGCCTACTTATGTTCTCTCTCTCTCTCACTCTCTCTCTGTCAAATAAATAAATAAATAAAAATCTTTAAAAAAAAAAAAGAATCAAGAGGGATCAAACTTAGAAAATGGGTAGAAAGTAAAGGAAGCTGTAGCAAGAGTTCAGGCTTAGCAGTGCCACAGAAATGATTATCTTTTGGATTGTTAATACTAGAAATTTGTTGCTGCCACTATTGAACTCTTAATGTCATCATGAATGACTTAATTGTCTCTGGTGTACCACTTTTTCAGAATTGAAAGTGCTAGCATGAATATCAAATAGCTAACTATATATCGGAAGCTGGGGTGAAACTTCTTTGATTTTTCTAAATTTTGTGTTGGGACATGGGTCCATATCTCAAAGCATGACTTGGCCAAAGGTTATTTCTTCAGAAAAGGAATGCAGATGATTTAGAGACAAAAACAAACAAAAGAACTTGACAAATGTCCACCTACATCCTTCTACTGATAGCAACACTTATTCCCCCCAAAAGCGGCCCAATTCTAATGTAAGTATTCATTATATCCACCAAACAAAGTATACATCCAAATCTTTAAGGGAAATAGTTCAAAGTCTCATTAGTTACTACATCTGACTTGGGAATCCAGAATCACTATACAATATCCATTACTCTGGTTCTCTTATGATATTACTTTAATATTATACATATAAGGACTAGGGTAAATGGAGAGGAAGGAAAAGAAATATTATATGCAAATATATTTATGACACAACAATGTAAATAATAGAGGTTGTGATCTTTATTTTTGCACATACAGTTGACTCTTGAACAACATGGGAGTTAGAGGTACCGACCACCCAACATAGTCAAAATCCATGTATAACTTTTGACTCCCCAAAACTGAAATTCTAATAACCTATTATTGAATGGAAATCTTACTGATAACATAAACAATTGATAACATGTATTTTTGTATGTAATATGCATTATATAATATAGTCTTGTGATTGAGAAAGCTAAGGAAAAGAAAATGTTAAAAAAAATCTTAAGGAAGAGAAAATATATTTGCAGTATTGTACTGTCAAAAATCTGTGTATAAGTGGATCTACACAATTGTTCAAGGGTAAACTGTATTGATGAGGCAGAGTTAAAATGTATGACTATCTCCTATACCACCTATTAGTGTACTTGTCATCAACACTTCACTAGAACAGATTTCACCTGGTAGATTTACCCACTCATTCCCAACAAATGGGCTTTTGTTTGTGAAGTGTTGCCATAATCTTGTTAACTTTGGCTCTACACATAGCACTTAAGATGGCTTGAGCTCTGTCTATATGCTCCCATGCCCTATTTCTCCTTCATAGAGACATATTAAGAAAAGGAAATTTGTCAATTCCCAGCTTAACACATGGGCAGCCACCTAGAGAATCTAGTCAGCATGAAATAAAGAGGTCACACAATAGGAAAAATTTGGTAAGAACTTGTGGTATTGCTGCCATAAGAAACTAGTAGCTGCCTCTTCTGGAATGCTGATGCTGCAAAAGAGGTTATCAACCATCTCTGTCTTACACATATAGGTTATTTCCATGTCTTGGGTATTGTGAATAATACCACAAAGAACATGAAAGTGTGGATATATCTTTAAAATAATTATTTTTTTAATTTATCTATCTATCTATTTATTTATTTATTACCTAGAAGTGGAATTTCTGGATAATGTGCAAGTTCTATTTTTAATTTTTTGAGGAACCTCCATATTGTTCTCCATTCACACCAATTTCCATTCTCTCCAATATTGCACAAGGGTTCCTTTTCTTCAAGTGTTGGTCAGCACCTGTTATCTCTTACCTTTTTGATAATAATTATTCTACCAGGTATGAGGTGCTATCTCACTGCAGTTTTTATTTGCATTTCCCTACTGATTAGTGATATTAAATACCTCTTCATGTATCTGTTGGCCATTTGTATGTTTTTTTTTAAATACCTAGTTAAGTCCTTTGTCCATTTTAATCAGATTATAAGTATCCCCTGCTTTTGAAAAGTTTGTATTATGACACTTTGTTTTTATAAAAGACTTATATTTCATTACTGGTCTGTTTGGATTTTCTACATCATGATTCAGTCTTGATAAGTTTGTGTTTCTAGGAATATATACATTCATCTAGGTTGTCCAATTTGTTTGTTTATTATTATTCACACTACTGTTATTAACCTTTGTATTCCTGTACTTAGTTGTAAAGTCTCCTCTTTTACTTATAACTATTTTTTGAGACCTATTTTTTCCTTAGTAAGTGCCTAGCTAAAGGTTTGTCAATTTTGCCTTTGTAAAAAATCAACTCTTAGTTTCATTAATCTTTTCTGTTCTCCTATTCTCTATTTCATCTACTAATCCATATTCGTTCCTTTCTTCAACTAACTAGTTTATTCTTATTTTTCTAGTTCTTTGATATGTAACATTATGTCATTTGATTTTTTTTTAGTATTAGAGATATATAGCTATAACTTTTCCTCTTAGGGAAGCTTTGGTTTGTTACAGTTTGCTGTATTATATTTTCATTTTCACTTTTCTCAAGATCTTTGATTTTCCTTTTCTTTTATTTTCAATCCATTGGTTGCTTAGTTGTTTCTTGTTTAATTTCTGTGTATTTGTGAATTTTACTCCTCTTTTACTCTAAGATTTCTAATTTCATGCCATTGTGTTTGGAAAAGTTACTTAATATGGTTTCTGTCTTCTTGAATTTGTTGAGACATGTTTTGTGGCCTTTCATATGACCTACCCTGGACAATGTTCTATGTGCACCAGCGAAGAATGAGTATTCAGCTGCTGTTCAATGGAATGTTCTATCTAAATCTGCTGAATCTTTTTTATCTATAGTGTTGTTTAAATCTGCTGTTTCCTTATTGGTATTCTGTCTGGTGATTTTTCCATTGATGTGAATTGGATATTAAAGTCTTCTGCTATTATTGTTATTTATTTCTTCTTTCAGTTCTGTTAGTATTAACTTTATACATTTAAGTGCCCCAGCATTAGGTGAATAAATACAATCAGGGGTACGTGGGTGGCTCAGTCATTAAGCCTCTACCTTCGGGTCCTTGGATCAAGACCTGAATCTGGTTCCCTGCTCAGCTGGAGGCCTGCTTCTCTCTCTCTCACTCCCCCTGCTGTGTTCCCTCTCTTGCTATCTCCCTCTCTATCAAATAAATAAATAAAATTGTAAATAAATACTTACATTGGATCTTATATTTTATAGATCTAGGCATTCTATTTCTTGATTAGAGAATTTAATACATATACATTTAAAATAATTATTAACAGACAAGTCCTTATTATTGTCATTTTGTTAATTTTTTATTGACTGTTTGCAGTTCCTTACTTCTTCTCTTGCTGTCTTCCTTTTTAACTTCTTGTGGTGATATAGTTTGATTCCTTTATGTCAACCTTTCTTGTATCTACTACAGGTTTTTCCTTTGTGGTTACCATGAGGTTTACACAAAATATCTTATTTTTTTAAATTATATTTATTTATTTGACAGAGAGAGATCACAAGTAGGCAGAGAGGCAGGCAGAGAGAGAGAGAGAGGGAAGCAGGCTCCCTGCTAAGCAGAGAGCCCGATGCGGGACTCGATCCCAGGACCCTGAGATCATGACCTGAGCCGAAGGCAGTGGCTTAACCCACTGAGCCACCCAGGTGCCCCCACAAAATATCTTATAATTATAACATCTTATTTTTAAGCTGATAACAATCTACCTTTATTAGCATACAGAAACTCTACACTTTTAATTCTCTCTCCACTCACATTTTAGGTTATTGATGTGGTTTATATCTTTTTTATATTGTATATCTATTAACAAATTATTGTAGTTAATAATACATAGCCAAAATAATAGACTAATCAAATAATAGGCAGAAAACTTTTATCTGACAACATTTTTAGAGTCCCTTTCTAAGCTTGTCTTAATGTGATTACATGAATGAATGTATATTTGCATAATGGCGTCTTTTCTCCTGCTGTTATCCTGTCCCTCTGCCATTTCCCCCTCCATGGAATGACTTTTGTTAGCCTCTGCAATTCCCGGACTCACTCCTGTTGGCAGAAAAATAAGCAACTTTAGGAAAATTTTTCTTCAAAATATGATATAAATGTATCAAAAAGACACCAGGTAAATCTCAAGAGAATGAATCATTTCTCATTAGTTTATGAAATGTTTACTGCCTTTGTACATAAGTATCACTACCATGAACTGAGTGCTTTGTTTGTATATCTCATCTATGTCTCTCTTATGTCATAGCAGTGCAAAACTAGAAACTGTATGGCCCACAAATCCTACAATTTTACTAACTGGTACTTAGTGAGAAAGTTTGCTAACCCCTGGGATACACTATCAGTAGACCCGAGTTTCCATATTTATATTCTCAGTGTTAGTTTCCTCACTATCCAGGAAAGCCAAGAGCATATTTATTGGGATTTTGTAATGGCATCATCCTTACTTTGAGTACCAAGTTCTCTGTTGATTAAATCACTATTAACTGCTGGATTAATGTGGTCAGTTGTGTTACAAAAACCTTATCATAATTGAATTTCCTTTGGATCTATTAAGGAACACAATAGGTTTTCTTGATCACACTATAAGCCATGATTCAAGAACCTATGCTCTTTTTACTTTGTAGCTCAGTCATTTTTGGCATGTTTTCCAAGGTGGTGAAAGAAAAGAAAAAATCATGGAGGACAGTGCATGGTACATGCCTGTAGAGCCTGCAATCATTTTTACTCAGATTTCATTGGTCAAAATTCAGACCTGTGCCACAATTAACTGCACAAGGGAGGCTGAAAAATATAGATTAATCATGTCCTGAAGAAATAGGAAATAGGTTTGTTGAAAAGTCAGCCAGTCTCTGACACAGAGACCCTCTGCACCTAGAATTTATAGGGCTTCATATTTAATAAGATGTTGTACAGTAAAAGAAAAAAATAAAATGGGGCACCTAAGTGGCTCAGTAGGTTAAGCGTCTACCTTTGGCTCAGGTCATGAGCCCAGGTTCCTGAGATCGAGCCTTGTATCATGCTTCCTGCTCAGCAGAGAGTCTGCTTCTCCCTTTCCTTCTGCCTGCCACTCTGCCTACTTGTGCTATCTCTCTGTCAAATAAATTAATAAAATCTTTAAAAAAAAAAAAAGAAAGAAAAAATTTCTTCTACTGACGCAGAGAGCCCAATGCAGGACTCGATCCCAGGACCCCGGGATCATGACCTGAGCTGAAAGCAGAGTTTTTAACCCACTGAGCGTCCCAGGCACCCCTTTAACATATGATTTTAAAGGTACTTTAATGCCTTCCAAGTTTAGCACGCATTTGGAAATATAGGAGACATACTAAGTCTAAAGATAGAAGAGATACAGATTTTTGATTCTTCAAAACAGTAAGTGGCAGTAAGGTCATTAGATTGACCTGGGATAGAACTTAAATAGAAAAAGAGAGTTATAAACAAAAAAAGCATTGTGTGTAATATAATATCTGCCTTAGTACAAAGTAATAGAAACACAGAGATAAGTAAAATTTTTTTCCTTTAAGAAGCTAACAGTTGGGTAGACAGAAATAATCAAGGATGTTATTGATAACCTGTTATGTGATAAAGGTTATGAAAGATAAATAGTATAGCATAGGAGAATAAAGGAAGGTCAACAAGACTTAAGTATAGTTACTGATTCAATAAATAAATTATATCCAAATATATCAGGCAAAATTCTATTTCTTGATGATATCTGTCTCTCCTCAAAGCTTATATAAATAGATGACAATTCCTCCTATCGCTAAATAGAGAAGACTTCTGCCTTCATCACTAAACATTTACCTTTATGAAGTGCTTACTGTATAGAAGGCATTGTGTTGCTTTATGTGTTTTTTTCCCCTCAGTTAAGTTTCATAATAATACTATATGACATGTATTATTCTTCTCATTAAATTCTCCAAAGATATGGAGTGGAAAACTAGGATACCATAGAGATTATCTAACTTGTTATAGGAAACTATATCTGTCATGTTTTTTGCCACCTCACACTATCTCTCTTTGTTTTTTGAAGAATAATTAGAAATATCAGTATGAATTACTCAATTAGTTATTTGTAAAACAGCAAACTGAGAGCTGGTGACATGGAATTAAATAGACAGCTATTATTTTACCAAAATTAGGAAAACACTACAAACATTTTTTTAGCAGTCCAGCATAGAGGCATAACTGAATAACTGCTATTTCAAAATACTTGATTTTTGAAAATTTACCATAGACTAAGAAAATTAGAGAATTTTAAAAACAGACACTTAAAAACTTGCATATATAACTGATGAGTATAAGGAGAGATTTTGAGTGGCACTAGTTACACTGTATTAAGTGAGCATATCATAATAATAGACATTTATTTTTCTAGATAAATGAAAAAACTATTGAAAATTAACTTACACTTTACAAAGGAAACATATCGCCTTTATATCTTTCTTCTAATTTTACCATGACTGTGTATTAAATAGACTTAACATTAATATGTATACTATTTCTGTATACTTTATAATCACAATTATATAATTATATGTCTTCTGTCTTTCTCTACTCTCTTCCCCCAAATGTATGCAAAAGGCAAATACATCAAAAGTAAATATATAAAAATCTTATAATCACCAAGGAAGCCAAAAGTAATGTTTAATTTCTGGTTTATGTTTGACATTTTCTGAATTTTTATAAGGATATGAATCACTGATATAATGGTGAAGATTTTATTTTGAAATAAGAAACTCAGAAATTGTTTTAACAAAATAAATGGTAAATATAATTAAATATATGAAAGTATGTAAATAAACTAATCAAGGTACACAGTGTCTTAATAAAAGTCAGCAGCTGGGGCAAAAATTACTATGCTAAGATTGCCAGAGAAACTGACAATAGCTTTAGGGTAACTATCCTTGGGATATGAAGCAATACAATTAATGCCTTTGTATTATTTCCTGAAATAAATTAAATAAGTTTTAAATGTTCCTTGGACATCTGGAAATATAAGGAACCTTTTGGGGGTGTCAAGTTAACTTGATTCAAATTAAATTATGATCAACAAGAGAAACAGTTTAATTATTTGTTTATATTTTAGAAGATTTATATACAAATCCATCTTGTTACATAGAGTATTTCTTCTTTCATAGCATTATTTCAAAGTCCTTCAACTAAACATATTAGCCATAATTCAAAAGGACCACAGATGTAACCTGGCATTGGTTCATTTTGTCACTCCTCTGGGAACTTGAAAGATGAAATTCGTTTTCATAATTGCAGCTTTTGTTTTAGCATCTTCAAATCTTTCACAAGCTTTTTGAAAGGCAATCATATCAAAAACAAATTTTTCTTTACAGTGTTTTTTATATGTTTCTTGAGCCCTAAAAAGAAAAAAAAGTAAAGTAATAGAACGAGATACTTTTAAAAAACAAAAAGTGTAACAATCATTCAGATTATTAATGTAAGTAGATGCTTTTAAAACAGACATAGAAGCAGGAAAAAAATTAGAGCTTCACTTATTGCATAGAATTTTATTATATCAATAATACCTATAATTTATTTAATAAATAAATACCTATAATTTATTTAATAATATTTATATTATTTTTAATATTTCTAAGATTTCTATTGGTTGTAACAGAATTTTCATAAATCCTTGTTTAGATTCTCAACAAGGCATCTAAACCAGGCTATGCTAAGATTTTCGAGAATTTTGGGGGCTCCTGAATAGCTCAGTTGGTTAAGTGTCTGCCTTTGGCTCAGGTCATTAAACACAGGGGCCTGGGATTGAACCCTTCATCAGTATCCCTGTTCAGTGGGGAGTCTGCCTTTCTCTCTCCCTCTGTCCCTCCCTTCTGCTTGTGTGTGCATGTTCTCTCTCTCTCAAATAAGTAAAATCTTTTATTTTTTTAAAGACTGTATTTATTTATTTGACAGAGAGACTGAACATGCAGGAGGAGGGGCAGGCAAAGGGAGAAGGAGAAGCAGGCTCTCTTCTGAGCAAGGAGCCCAGACACTAGGGACTCCACTCCAGGACCCTGGTATCATGACCTGAGCAGAAGGCAGATACTTAACCAACTGAACCACCTAGGCATCCCTAAATAAAATCTTTTTAAAAAAAATTGCAAAACATTTATTTAAGCCTCACTATATCCAAGTTTTTTCTAGGATGCTGTTATGGACTGAACTGTGTTCCCACTTCCAACCCCCAAATTCATATTGAAGTCCCAAACTCCAGTACCTTAGAATTTTACTGTATTTGGAGATAGGGTCTTTAAGAGGTAATTAATTTTAAATGTTATCAGGCAGATGATATGAGTGGTGTCCTTATTAAAAAGATAAGGAGACGCTAAGGATATGAACACATAGAACAAACATCATATTACAACATAATGAGAAGGCAGCCAGGGAAAAAAGATCTCAAACCTGAGAAACCAAATTTGACATACCTTGATCTTGGACTTCTAGCCTTCAAAACTGTGAGAAAATAAATTTATGTTGTTTAAGCCACTCAGTCTGTGGTATTTTGCTATGGTAGCACCAGCAGACTAATATAGACTCTAAGTTGGGAAAAGGTGAATAAGGTTACCCTGTCAAAACTAGAAAATGTCCCGATCCTTACAGGACTTCACTCATTCATCCTCATTCATACATTAATTATGCATTATAATGCCCCTAGATTCTGGAACCATAAAGATAAATATGACATAAGTATGAGAGGTTTATAGAAAGTAGAGAAATAATACATAAATAATATTTTAGTGGTATAATTAAAGCACTATGTAACAATACAAGGAAGGCATAATGAAAAAATTAGTAAATATTATCTGAAGAAGGGGGTAAGGAAAGAAAAAAAAGACCAGATTTGAAATAATCCTTGAACTTAGTCTTGAAAGATGTGTATTTTTCAGGCAGAAAGTATAAGGGAAGAACATTTCACTCATGTATGTTTGTTGAAATAGCATGAACAACTAAAATAAAGGCAAGATAATAGCACAGCTTGGCATGCTCTAAGAAGTGACAACACTCTAATTTATGAGACAGTGGAACAGATAACTCTGAAGAAACAGACTTACAGCAGATCATAGAACTCTTCAGTTATATTTACATATATGGAGACAAGATGGTGGAGAAGTAGCAGGCTGAGACTACTTCAGGTAGAGCAGATCAGCTAGATAGCTTATCTAAAGATTGCAAACACCTACAAATCCAACGGGAGATCAAAGAGAAGAAGAACAGCAATTCTAGAAACAGAAAATCAACCACTTTCTGAAAGGTGGGACTGGCAGAGAAGTGAATCCAAAGCGAAGGGAAGATAGACTTGGGGGGGAAGGGCCGGCTCCCAGCAAGCTGCAGAACAATGGAGCACAAAATCAGGACTTTTAAAAGTATGTTCCGCTGAGGGACATCGCTCAGAGGCTAAACCGGAGTGAAGCCCACGTGGGGTCAGCATGGCCTCAGGTTCCGCAGGGTCACAGAAGGATCAGGGGTGTCTGAGTGTTGCAGAGCTGGCAGGTATTAGAATGGGGAATCCAGCTACAGAGACAGAGCCAAGGAATGACCTCTCAGCTCAGGGTAACCTTGAACAGGTCACAGCTGGGTGAGCTCGGAGCATGGCCAGAGGCAAGGGAGATGGGAGTAATTGGGCGCTATTCTCTGAGGGTGCACTGAGCAGTGGGGCCCTGAGCTCTTGGCTCCTCCGGGCTGGAGACTGGGAGGCCACCATTTTCATTCCCGTCCTCCGGAACTCTACGGAAAGCATTCAGGGAACAAAAGCTCCTGAAAGCAAACCCGAGCTCATTACTCAGCCTGGCCCCAGGTAAGGGTGGTGCAATTCTGCCTGGGGCAAAAACAATTGAGAAGCACTACAACAGGCCCTCCCCCCCAGAAGATCAATTAGAAATCCAGCTAGGACCAAGTTCACCTACCAAAGAGTGCAGTTCAATACCAAGGAGAGCAGCGGAATTCCAGAGGAGGAGAAAGCAAAGCACGGAACTCATGGCTTTCTCTCCATGATTCTTTAGTCTTGCAGTTAATTTAATTTTTTTTTCTTTTTCAATTTCTTTCTTCTGCTGCTAAATTTTTTAAACTTTCACCCTTTACTTTTCTAACGTTTTTTAACTAGTTTATCTAATATATATTTTTTTTTCTTCTTTTTTATAATTTTTCTTTCTTTGTTTTCTTTTTTTAATTGTTTTTTTTTTTTTTCCTGAACCTCTTTTTATCTCCTTTCTCCCCCCTGCCAAAATTTGGGATCTCTTCTGATTTGGTTAAAGTGATTTTTCCTGGGGTCTTTGCCACCCTTTTAGTATTTTACTTGCTCCTTCATATACTCCTATCTGGACAAAATGACAAGGTGGAAAAATTCACCACAAAAAAAAGAACAAGAGGCAGTACTGAAGGCTAGGGACCTAATCAATACAGACATTGGTAATATGTGAGATCTAGAGTTCAGAATGATGATTCTCAAGGTTCTAGCTGGGCTCGAAAAAGGCATGGAAGATATAAGAGAAACACACTTGGGAGATATAAAAGAACTTTCTGGAGAAAAAGGACTAAATTCTAACCAAGTTGAAATCAAAAAAGCTATTTATGAGGTGCAATAAAAAATGGAGGCTCTCACTGCTAGGATAAATGAGGCAGAAGAAAGAATTAGCAATATAGAAGACCAAATGACAGAGAATAAAGAAGCTGAGCAAAAGAGGGACAAACAGCTACTGGACCGTGAGGGGAGAATTCGAGAATAAGTAACACCATAAGATGAAATAACATTAGAATAATTGGGATTCCAGAAGAAGAAGAAAGAGAGATGGGACCAGAAGGTATAGTGGAGAGAATTTCCCTAATATAGCAAAGGGAACAAGTGTCAAAATCCAGGAGGTGCAGAGAACCCCCCTCAAAATCAATAAGAATAGGTCCACACCCCATCACCTAATAGTAAAATTTATAAGTCTTAGTGACAAAGAGAAAATACTGAAAGCAGCCCGGGGAAAGAATTCTGTAACATAAAACGGCAAAAATATTAGATTGGCAGCAGAGTTATCCACAGAGACCTGGGAGGCCAGAAAGAGCTGGCATGATATATTTAGAGCACTAAACGAGAAAAACATGCAGCCAAGAATACTGTATCCAGCTAGGCTATCATTGAAAATAGAAGGAGAGATAAAAAGCTTCCAGGACAAACAAACACTGAAAGAATTTGCAAACAACAAACCAGCTCTGCAGGAAATATTGAAAGGTGTCCTCTAAGCAAAGAGAGACCCTAAAAGTAGTAGATCAGAAAGGACAGGGACAATATACAGGAACAGTCAGTCACCTTACAGGCAATACAATGGCACTAAATTCATACCTCTCAATAGTTACCCTGAATGTCAATGGGCTACATGCCCCAATCAAAAGACACAGGGTATCAGAATGGATAAAAAAACAAAACCCAGCTATATGTTGCCTACAAGAAACTCATTTTAGACGTGAAGACACCTCCAGATTTAAAGTGAGGGGGTGGAAATGAATTTACCATGCTAATGGACATCGAAGAAAGCAGGAGTGGCAATCCTTATTATCAGGTCAATTAGATTTTAAGCCAAAGACTATAATAAGAGATGAGGAAGGACACTATATCATACTCAAAGGATCTGTCCAACAAGAAGATCTAACAATTTTAAATATCTATGCCCCTAACGTGGGAGCAGCCAACTATATAAACCAATTAATAACAAAATCAAAGAAACACATCAACAATAATAGAATAATAGTAGGGGACTTTAACACTCCCCTCACTGAAATGGACAGATCATCCAAGCAAAAGATCAACAAGGAAATAAAGGCCTTAAATGGCACATGGACCAGACGGACATCGCAGATATATTCAGAACATTTCATCCCAAAAAACAGAATACACATTCTTCTCTAGTGCACATGGAACATTCTCCAGAATAGATCACATCCTCAGTCCTAAATCAGGTCTCAGCTGGTATCAAAAGATTGGGATCATTCCTTGCATATTTTCAGACCACAATGCTCTGAAGCTAGAACTCAATCACAGGAGGAAATTTGGAAAGAACCCAAATACATGGAGACTAAACAGCATCCTTCTAAAGAATGAATGGGTCAACCAGGAAATTAAAGAAAAATTGAAAAAATTCATGGAAACAAATGATAATGAAAACACAATGGTTCAAAATCTGTGGGACACAACAAAGGCAGTCCTGAGAGGAAAATATACAGTGGTACGAGCCTTTCTCAAGAAACAAGGAGGTCTCAAGTACACAACCTAACCCTACATCTAAAGGAGCTGGAGAAAGAACAAGAAAGAAACTCTAAACCCAGAAGGAGAAGAGAAATCATAAAGATGAGAGCAGAAATCAATGAAATATAAACCAAAAAAAACCAATAGAACAAATCAACGAAACTAGGAACTTGTTCTTTGAAAGAATTAATAAGATTGATAAACCCCTAGCCAGACTTATCAAAAACAAAAGAGAAAGGACCCAAATAAATAAAATCATGAATGAAAGAGGAGAGATCACAACTAACACCAAAGAAATACAAACAATTATAAGAACATACTATGAGCAACTTTATGCCAACAAATTTGACAATCCGGAAGAAATGGATGCATTCCTAGAGACATATAAACTACCACAACTGAACCAGGAAGAAATAGAAAACCTGAACAGACCCATAACCAGTAAGGAGATTGAAAGAATCATCAAAAATCTCCAAACAAACAAAAGCCCAGGGCCAGACAACTTCCCAGGGGAATTCTACCAAACATTTGAAGAAGAACTAATCCCTATTCTCCTGAAACTGTTCCAAAAAATAGAAATGGAAGGAAAACTTCCAAACTCATTTCATGAGGCCAGCATCACCTTGATCCCAAAACCAGACAAGAATCCCATCAAAAAAAGAGAATTACAGACCAATATTCTTGATGAACACAGATGCAAAAATTCTCACCAAAATACTAGCCAATAGGATTCAACAGTACATTAAAAGGATTATTCACCATGACCAAGTGGGATTTATTCCAGGGCTGCAAGGTTGGTTCAACATCTGCAAATCAATCAATGTGATACAACACATTAATAAAAGAAATAACAAGAACCATATGATACTCTCAATAGATGCTGAAAAAGCATTTGACAAAGTACAGCATCCCTTTCTGATCCAATTCTTCAAAGTGTAGGAATAGAGGGCACATACCTCAATATTATCAAAGCCATTTATGAAAAACCCACCGCAAATATTCTCAGTGGAGAAAAACTGACAGCTTTTCTGCTAAGGTCAGGAACACGGCAAGGATGTCCATTATCACCACTGCTATTCAACATAGTACTAGAAGTCCTAGCCTCAGCAATCAGACAACAAAAGGAAATTAAAGGCATCCAAATCAGCAAAGAAGAAGTCAAACTATCACTCTTCACAGATGATATGATACTATATGTGGAAAACCCAAAAGACTCCACTCCAATACTGCTAGAACTTGTACAGAAATTCAGTAAAGTGTCAGGATATAAAATCAATGCACAGAAATCCATTGCATTTCTCTACACCAACAACAAGACAGAAGAAAGAGAAATTAAGGAGTCAATCCCATTTACAATTGTACCCAAAACGATAAGATACCTAGGAATAAACCTAACCAAAGAGGCTAAGAATCTATACTCAGAAAACTATAAAGTACTCATAAAAGTAATTGAGGAAGATACAAAGAAATGGAAAAATATTCCATGCTCTTGGATTGGAAGAACAAATATTTTGAAAATGTCTAAGCTACCTAAAGCACTCTACACATTTAATGCAATTCCTATCAAAATACCATCCATTTTTTTCAAATAGATGGAACAAATAGTCCTAAAATTTATATGGAACCAGAAAAGACCTCAAAAATATTGAAAAAGAAAGCCAAAGTTGGTGGCATCACAATTCCGGACTTCAAGCTCTATTACAAAGCTGTCATCATCAAAACAGCACAAAAACAGACACATAGACCAATGGAAAAGAATAGAGAGCCCAGAAATAGACCCTCAACTCTATGGTCAACTAATCTTCAACAAAGCAGGAAAGAATGTCCAATGGAAAAAAGATAGCCTCTTCAATAAATGGTGTTGGGAAAGTTGGACAGCCAGATGCAGAGAAATGAAATTGGACCATTTCCTTACACCACACACGAAAACAGACTCAAAATGGATGAAGGACCTCAATGTGAGAAAGGAATCCAGCAAAATCCTTGAGGAGAATAACTGGCAGCAACCTCTTCAACCTCAGCCACAGCAAATTCTTCCTAGGAACATCGCCAAAGGCAAGGGAAGCAAGGGCAAAAATGAACTATTGGCATTTCATCAAGATCAAAATCTTTTGCACAGAAAAGGAAGAGTTAACAAAACCAAAAGACAACTGACAGAATGGGAGAAGATATTTGCAAATGACATATCAGATAAAGGGCTATAAAGTGTCCAAAATCTATAAAGAACTTAACAAACTCAACACCCAAAGAACAAATAATCCAATCAAGAAATGGGCAGAAGACAGGAACAGACATTTCTGCAAAGAAGACATCCAGATGGCCAACAGACACATGAAAAAGTGCTCCCCGTCACTCGGCATCAGGGAAATACAAATCAAAACCACAATGAGATATCACCTCACACCAGTCAGAATGGCTAAAATTAACAAGTCAGGAAATGACAGATGCTGGTGAGGATGCAGAGAAAGGGCAACGCTCCTACACTGTTGGTGAGAATGCAAGCTGGTGCAACCACTCTGTAAAACAGCTTGAGGGTTCCTCAAAATGTTGAAAATAGAACTACCCTATGACTCAGCAATTGCACTACTGGGTATTTACCCTAAAGATACAAATGTAGTGATCCTAAGGGGCATGTGTACCCAAACGTTTATAGCAGCAATGTCTACAATAGCCAAACTATGGAAAGAACCTAGATGTCCATCAACAGATGAATGGATAAAGATGATGTGGTATATATACATAATGGAATACTATGTAGCCATCAAAAGAAATCAAATCTTGCCATTTGTGACAATTTGGATGGAACTAGAGGGTATCATGCTTAGTGAAATAAGTCAATTGGAGAAGGACAACTATCATATGATCTCCCTGATATGAGCAAGTGGAGATGCAATATGGGGGGTTAAGGGGGTAGGAGAAGAATAAATGAAACAAGATGGGATTGGGAGGGAGACAAACCATAATTGACTCTTAATCTCACAAAACAAATTGAGGGTTGCTGGGGGGAGGGGGTTGGAAGAAGGGGGGTGGGGTTATGGACATTGGGGAGGGTATGTGCTATGGTGAAAGCTGTGAAGTGTGTAAACCTGGCGATTCACAGACCTGTACCCCTGGGAATAAAATATATTATATGTTTATAAAAAAAATTATATTTACATATACTCAGAAATCTGCATTTAGGGAGTAGAAGAAAGGCCAAATTTGGAAAGTCTGCAACTTACTGACTATGTGATTTTAGACAAGTTATTTCAGTTTTCTTTACTTCATTTTCTTCATTTATAAAAAGGGGATAATCCAACTCATGAGGTTCAGTAAAATACTAAATGAGTTAATACATTTAAAATCCTTAGAACAGTGCCTGACATTTAATAATTCATTTTACTGGATGGATAATAATGGTATTCATCAGGATAGGAAGCAGCCAGATGAAAAGAAATATCAGAATTCTCTTTTGGTAATATTGTGTTTAAGGAGCCTGGCTGTCCATGTGGTAATGCTCCCATAGTTGACCAGAGAGAAGCAATGGTTAATGGATAAGAGAAAATGTAGTAAAGACATTCTGCTTGGGGTTGAGATGCAGGTCTGCAACTTACTGTGAGATGCGGGACACATTATTTAAACTCTGTCTGAATCATTTTCTTTATCTTTAAGAAGTGATAGTCTAACTTATAGGATTTAGTAAGAACTAAATAGCCAATACATATAAAGCCTTTAGAATGCCTGACATTTAATAATCATTCAATGAAAATTAGCTATTAACTATTTTGAATCTGGATTTCTAGAGAGTAGCTATATCTGGACATGTAGCAGAGTAGAAGTCATGGCAAAAGGGACTTCGCACATGTAACTAATAGTATTAACTCAGTCTAAAAAATGTATTTAAATAAACATCATACAGATAACAATTATAAACTCTGGACTAAATGTAAAAAACAAACAAACAAAAGAACACAATGAAAACAAAAAAAAAACTAAACTATTAAAAAGTACTGAAGAGTGAGAAATAACATCTATTATATTTATATACGCCAGGGTCAGATAATTATAAAATAAAACTAAGAAATAATTCCATTTACAATAGCATCAAAAAAATAAAAACAAATACTTAGGTATACATTTAACAAAAGATATACAAGACTTATGAGTAAAAATTATTATTTTTAATTAACTACTTTTGAAAAATTAAAGAAGGTCTAAATTAATGGAAAGTTCCACCATTTCAAGGACTGGGAGACAGTATTATCTAGATGTTAATTATCCCCAAATTTATTTATATATGCAATGCAACCCCAATGAATATGCTAAGAGTCTTTTTGGTAGAAATTAACTTTTAAATTTGTTTTACATTTATAGAAGATCAAATTTAGATTAAGATTATATTAAGATATAAGATTAAGATGAATAAATATTAAACTTAGGTATTTTGAATTTATTAAAATTTCAATTCTATGTCAATGCAAAGGTCTGATATTAACCAAAGCAATCTTGGGAAAGGAAGAACAAAGTTAAAGTTTATATTTTCTTATTGCTGTGTAACACATTACTGTAAAGGTATTGGCTTGTAAGAACAACCACTTTATTATTTCACAGTTTTCATGGGTCAAAAATCCAGGCACAGCATGGATTAGCTAGCTGGGTTTATTGCTTTGGTTCTCACAAGGCTGAAATCAAGACGTCAGCCGGTGTTGTGGTTCTTCTTTCTTTCTTTTTCTTTTTTTTTTTTTTTTAAGACTTATTTATTCATTTTAGAGAGAGAGTGCACAGAGGAGCAGAGAGAAACATTAGCAGACTCCTCACAGAGTTGGGAGTTTGATGCAGGCTCAGTATCAAGACCCAGATACCATGACCTGAGCCAAAACCACAAGTCAGTCACTCAAATGACTGTGCCACCCATGGGCCCCACGGCTGTGATTCTCATCCAGGATGTGAGGTCCTGTTTCCCAGATTCTTGGTTGTTGTCAGAATTCATCTCCTTCTCATTCTTTCCACATTGTCTCTTTCATCTTTAAGGCAGCCATGTCATATCGAATCCTCCTACTTTGAATTTCTCTGCCTTTCTTTTCTATTACTACATGTAAAGCCTCATGTGATGCATTGGGCCTGCCTGGATAATCCAAGATAATTTCTCTATTTTAAGATCCATGAATTAGTACCGTTAATTACATGTTCAGAGTTCTTATTGCCATGTATGTACTGTTACGGATAAGAGGAGAAAGAGTAACCAACTGAGGGAGAAGCTAAAGTTGGAGGCCATACAATTAATATTAGTGTAAATTTACAGGCTAGTGATTTCTTGTAGTCATTTTAACCTGAACACAAGGCATAGAGATAGTTGGACTATTCCAAGGTAGGAGCTGGGGTTGTTAGCATTGTGGAGGCAATGAAAGGAAAGGACTTCAGAGACACTGAATGAAATGGAGAAAAGAATAACTGATATGAAGAATCCTGGAAGACATAGTAGAAATGAAAAGAAAAGAAACATTCAAGGAAGTTTATTTGAGGCTCGAGTGTCATAATATATTTGAATAATTCATGTGGCGAAATAAAAGATAAGAATTGAAAAGATAAAATATGTTATTCAAAAATAAGTATACAAGGATTTAAGATTTACGAGGTAGGGCAGTTCCAAGTGATGAGAAATTCTTTATGTGTCTATGAAAATGAGTTTAAAGGTTGTTGAGATCCAAAAATATTAGGCAATTGGGAGGGTTGTTCTTATGAATTTGGAAGTTCACTGTGATTACAGCTGAAATTGGATGGAGAAGAGCTTTATAAATCAGGATATAAACACCACAGTAAATGAAGAGAGTAGTCTAGGAGGTAAGGTGATGACCAAACTAAGGGCAAGCAGAAGATGATGTAATTAGATAAAATGCCGTATGTGCCAGATTTTCCCTGCTAATTGATACTTTATTGCAAAACGGACACCCTGCTGTTCTGCCCTGAGAACTTTCATCAGAGTATGAATAAGAATATTTTGGAAATTTCATGACCAGCTTTTACCTGAGATATATTTTTTTTCTCATTTCAAAGTCTCTTTTTTAATTCAGTCTTAAATACCCTTGCAGGTAGTTTATCAACTTTCTAAACTAGAGCTTTATGGTTCCTCTTTCTTTTTTCATGCTTCCTCATTCCACAGCAGGATCAGGAACTAAATTCTCAGTAATGACTTCCCTAGCTATTGAGATTCATCAGAATGCTTTTAGGTCAAGTGTTTGATACATTAATGAAGAATCAACCAGGAGAAAAAGAACTGAAAAATTGCTGAGGTCTCCGGCCAGACTTTACTTTTTTGACTCACTGCTCTCTTCTGCATGTTGATACAAAATCTTTACTTAAAAAACACTTATAATAAAACTCAGTAATGTCTTTTAGGACATGTTAACTACATAGCCAGAATATTGCCTTATTCCTGTGTGTTTTCAAGGAGATGGATAATGTCTTTGCAACAGCTTGTGAGAGAAGATAATTCAGTTAAGATACATTAGGAAACTCATTTGACTCTGTATCCTCTACAAATTAATGATGGCCAGGCATTCAATTTGCTGTGATAAAACTAAGCTGATTGAATTCCTCTAACATTGATTTGCACTAGATTTGTATTTTGATATACTAGACTAGCTTTCATTCTCTTTTCCAAAATATATACTAAATTCTAGAAAAATTATTTCCAAAAACCATACACACATACACACACACAGTATACACACAGTATTCCTTAATAGGAAGATGTTTTTAAATTTTGGCGGAGAAATATATAAAATATTTTCATACTTAAAAAGATATTATATAAAGAATTTGAGTAAATAGTTTAAAAATTGCTTTTAACTAGGAAAAGGCAAATGCTTTCTTATTACTTTATGCTCTTTTCTAGTACAAACTACATTCTAGTGATAACATTTAAAATTATAAATGATTTATTTTATACTTCAAAGTTGTACCTTTTAATCCACTTCACCTATTTCACCCATCGCCCTACCCACTTCCCCTCGGGCATAGAGAGATGAAAAGTATAGTATCAGGAATATAAGCAATACTATTGTAATAATGTTGTATGGTGACAGACGGTTAACTACACTTACGGTGGTAAGCACTCCGTAATGCATAGCATTGTCAAATCATTATGTTGTATACCTGAAATTAATGTAATACTATATGTAAACTATACTTCAGCAATCAGTTTTTAAAAATGTAGATGAAATAAGCAGCAATATGGGTCGCTAAGTATTTCTAAGCAAGCCTTATGCATATGTACTTACACTGTTTGGATAGTTAAAAATGTCACCAGGATAAAACCGTGACTTGATAAGCTCCAATCTAATATCAGACAAAATTGTGTAAAAGACTTTGAAAGAGTAAAAAACGAGTACTGGGATCCTTTCTAGTGCACCCTTCACAGTTATCTGTGTCTTTCAATCTCATTGATCTATTCTACAACACTATATAAGTTTAAGAAAGCTATGAGTAATACAAATGATTCTTGTCTATAAAAGTATAAGCGAATTTAGTCCAGTGGAATTATAATTATCACTGGTGGATAATGACTAAATTTATTTTGGCATTCCTGATTGCCTTTATATATACATGCTCCTAGAATTGTCATTTGAACTGGCTAAAACATTTTATTGGTTCCTTAATTAGTTAAATAAAATCTTTGATGTGTTCATTTTATAGTGTGAGTTACAGTTTATGCTCTAAAAAATATCCTTTGTAAAGAAGTTTTAGTATATATACAATGGAATATCATTTATACATAAAAAGAGGGAAATTGTGCTATTTGCAACAACATGGATGGACCTTGAAGGCACTATACTAAGTGAAATAAGTTAGACAGAAAGACAAATATTATATGATCCCACCTATGTATGGAATCTAAACAAACTGAACTTACAGATAACAGAGAACAGATTGGTGCTTGCCTGAGGTGAGGGATAAAGAGTAGGTAAAATGGGTAAGGAGGTCAAAAGACACAAAGTTCCAGTTATAAAATAAGCCATGGGATGTAATATATATCATGGTGACTATAGTTAATAACTGTATTGTGTAGTTAAAATTTGCTGAGAGACTAAATCTCAAAAGTCCTCATCACAAGGAAAACAATTGTAATTATGTGTGGTAACAGATGTTAACTAGGCTTATTATAATCATTTTACCATATACAGAACTATTAAAACATTATGTTGTACACTTGAAACTAATATAATGGTATATGTCAATTATACTCTCCATAAAAAAAATCCTTTGACAACTAATACAGTTTAAATTTATTAAATATAGCTTAATATATTTTGAGTCAATATTAATTTCAGAGTCTTTGCACTAAGTTTAGTTTAAAATTTAAAAATCATCATGAAACAATTTTTTAAAAATTTTGAATTTGTTTGAGAGAGCTTTGTCCCAAGTGTATTCTGAGGATTAGCATTCTGAGACATTTCTTGAAATAAAGGTTCTGTGGTAAAATGCATGTTTAAAATAAGTTTTATTTTTTTAAGAAGGATTCCTAATGGTCTTTACCATGTGACTGTCCACTGAAATTACAGTCCCTTTCTAAGCTAATTTAATGTTTCTTAAGCAACTGCACTTTCAATCATCCCTCTTCAAAAATCTCTGCTATGAGTAGAGCAATATTCACTACCTCCTTCCTCTCCCCTCCATGTTACCTATTCTGAACTCTTCAATTTTGCTCATCCACTTTGCCAATTATGATTTCCCCCAGTACTTTGCTTTTCCAAATTCAAATTGACAACTGTAATTTCCCACTTCTATTTTTTGTAATGATTCAAGTATATGCTTATACCTGCCACTGAACAGTGAGTTCTTAAAGGATCAAGAATATGTTATTAATTTTTATATGGGGGTGTTGGGGAGAATTGAAGTGAATTAACACTTTGATATTTAGTTATGCTTTCTCTTTGAAGGTATCCTAGATTACTCTCATTTATTTATTACCTACCATTTAACTAGAAATTTTAATTTTGTCTTGAAGTTCTTATGTCTGTATTATTATTTAACTCTGGTAGTCTTATTGCCAGGTGACTTATCTCCCACCTAGATTTTCAGTTTATTGGTGTCAAATAATCTTTATGTCCCCATATCACTTTGACATCTTCAATAGCTGAAAATGAATTACCATTTAAATGATTTGAATGGAAGGTGTTCCCTAGTAGAAATGTCAATGATCACAGAGAGATAGAAAAAAAAAAAGTGTAGGAAAAATTTACTATCATAAAATAAGCACTTATTTTAAGATAGATACCTATTCTAATAATTAGTGAAGCTATTTTCAAAATTTGGTTAATTATATTTTTAGTATATATTTAATAATTTTGTTTATATATCTTCACTACACATTCTGAAAATATACACATTATTTCTCATTCCAATGGCTGAAGTATTAAGCACACTAATATACATATGTATATATACAGTATACAAACATATATATGCATACATTATATATGTATTATAGATATAGATATAGATACAGATATAGATATATAGATACACACACACACACACACATATATATATACATATTATTCGCTTGCCCCAGGGATCTAGCATATCATTTAAATGGACTTACATGCAATCATTACTAATTCAAAAACCTTTTTTTATCCTATTTTTTTCAATAAATAATTACTGAATAGATTTTGGAAATTACTGTACTAGTTTACAAACTAGGAAACTACTGTACTAGAAATGAAAAGATAGACCAAATTATTTCATAAAGGTCTTTACAAGCTAAACTGATAAAGGCCATCTCATGGTAACTGCTACAACTGAGATCTAAATCAAGTACTATGGGAGAAGCACCAAATGAAAGGAATTAATTCAGACCGGAAGAACAGTTGTGGAAAGGTAAAAAGTACAGGTATCATTTCAGTTGGTTACTAAAGGATGAATAATAAAAGGATGAATTTTGTCAGTGGTTGTATAGTTCATACACTGCATGACAGGGGCAAATAGGGGACAAATGGAAATACAGTCACACTCAGCCAAGCATCAGCCACTAGTGATGTGTTTCCCTGGTGAAATATGTGCCTTGTCCTTCTCATACAGGCACTAACCCCTCACCAATGTGAACATTCCAAATCTTTCTAATTTGCACAATAATAAAAGAGGCTTGTGTTGCATAATAATATGTAGATAGCACTAACATTATGGGCTTGTAATACTCTTTCGAAGTTCATATTTTAAGAAAAAGGGGATAGAACTAGTAAGGTCACTGGAATAAGAAACTACAAATTTGGGTAGGGAATTGGGAATAATTTAGTCTGTATGGAGCAAATAGTGCTGTTAGGGGAAGAAGGAAAGGCTATAAGCAGAAAATTTGGTGAGATCAGTCTAGTTAAATTGGAACAAAGTACGATGTCTGAAATGCTATTCCGATTTTATTCTGTTGGACAATGGCAAAGCATCAGTATACTTAAGTAGGAAGTAACATGATCAGAACTTAATTTTAAAAGACAGTTGTGGGCAGGTGCCTGGATGGCTCAGTCAGTTAAGTCTCTGCCTTAGACTCAGGTCATGATCTTATGGTCCTGGTCCTGGGGTCGAGCCCCTGGTGAGGCTCCCTACTTAGCAGAGAGTCTACTTCTCCCTCTCCTTCTTCCCAACAGCCTCCCTGCAAGCTCTGTCTGTCTCTCTCAAATAAATACATAAAATATTAAAAAAAATAAAAGACAGTTGAAGCTTGGCTAGAGAACAGATTTGGGTTGAAGAAAGGATATCTTGAGAATGCAGATGGAACTCTCAATCTGAAGGATAAATTGTGAATCTTAGAATGACTCTGAGTCTGCATTAGAATGGGAGATGTGGGATTGAAAAGGATCAGTTTGAGACTCCTTCTAAAAGTAAAATGAATAAGGAAACCTATTAGATGTTGCCACTGAGAGAGACTGAGTTGTAAAAGACTGGTTTCTAGCAATGGTCCAGAGGCCAATGATGATTGTCATTTAAAAGAACAACCATTCATTAAGAAGCAGGTTTTGTTGGTTGAGGGTGGAGGCAGGATGAGACAGAGTTGTTTTATTGTCTCATCTTTGGTAATATATAAGAACATTTTTGTCCTTTTATGTTGTCTCTATTTTTCAAAGAGAATGCTATAAACAAAGTACTGCTTATTAGGTCCCAATACTTAGTATACAATATTAACATGCAATTGACTTAAAAGCCTCTATAATATCAAAACTGTACTTACCTGATTTCCTTCATTTGTTTTAATAAATTCTTTTGATATTTTTCCATTTCTAGTCTTTGCTGAACAATCAGACATTTTTCTTGTAAGACAGCTTGATTCTTCCTCAATCTGTCCATTTTAATAATTCCTTTGGATAAAAGAGTGCGCTCATTACTTATGTTTTGAATTAATAAACGGTCTTCAGTCTTTTGTTTTTTTTCTGCTAGAAACATAGCTCTCCTCTCTCTAACTTTTTTGAGGTAATTGAATCTGTCCTGCCAAAGTTGTAGTAAACCATTCTGAATTGTCTCGTTATCTTTTGCAATTAGCTTTTGTGCAGCATTTTTTTTCTTATTTAGGTTTTCTTGAACAGTTGAGCGAACTCTTTCTTGGGCACCTTGTGCAATGGTGATAGCCGCTATTTTTTTTTCATGGCTTTCCTGCTTCTTTTGTTCTGAGTAATATTTATCAATATCCCAAAGTGTTTGGAGTTTTATACCAGTTCTGTGTGCTGTAAAAAACTCTTTTCTTACATTACTCTTCAACAGCGTGTCTTTTTTATTGATTGCTGGTTTTTGATGAGTAGTAGGAAATGGCTGGACATATGTAGGAAAATAATATTTTTCTTTCAATAATGCCGCATACTTCAGTGAATCTGAAGTATGTATGGGTAGTTTGAACACTGATATCCTAAAACTGGCATCCAATTCTTCATTCTCACTTTCATCTTCAGACTCCTTCTGACCTACATCATATGGAAGACAAATATAATACATTTCACAAATGCTAAGCAGTTTATTTTCTGCCCCTATTGTTTTGAAAACTACATTAATAAAGATGACAAGAACATGTTATTGACTTTATTAAGGAGCATTTTCCCCACTGATGTTCTTTGTAAACTTGTATTTTAATAGTGATTTTGGTGAGGGAAATCACTATTGAAACCATTTAACACAAAAGTGCACTGATTTCCTGTATTTCCTGCATCATCTCTCACAATCACTTAACTGGCAATGACTGAATAGCAGTATCTTATCTTACACTTAGTACTTAATGGTGCATATTATTTTTACACTTAGTTATTATTAGCTCATACTTGTAAAGGACTTTGTAATCCATTTTACCTTATTTGTCTTAACTGGTAGAAATGAATAGCTACCATCATAATTGTTTTTTCTCTTATTGGACACACAAATCCCTCAACCTCCTTTGTTAGTAATGTATAGTAATGAGACTAAGTCCTCTCTAGTAAAGTGTGAGCAGAAGTAATATGTGTCATTTCTGGTCTAAGGAAATGAATATGTTTTCTCTATATTTTCTTTCTTCTTCTGACTCACTAGACAGAGATAAGGATAAGGCCCTAGAAGATGGCAAATCCACAGTGTGGAAGGACCCTGGCTCCCTGAATCACAGCTTGAAAAACTATGTATTCACCAGGATTAATCAAACTTGGACTCTTACAGAAGCCAGAAATAAATGGTAATTATGTTTGAATCAATAGATATTTCTGGGTCTATTTGTTTTATAGCCAACCTAACTAATATAATAACTTGAATCACATCATTGTTCATATATTTATTTTCTGACAAACCTAGTTATGATTATAGGATCAGTGGCAAATACATTTTTTTTTCCAAAAGTTATGCTTATTGGTCTTAGGAAAAGATGTTTCCCATGTTTAACTAATTCCCTCTACCAAAATTACATCTCTACTAACTATAGTCTACAACAGTTTTATTTTTTCTAATAGAAAATTATCTTAAAGTCTTTATATGTCAAATGCAAATCCACTGGTAGAGATTTGATGGAAGTTGAAGTGACCATAAAGAAGGGTAGGACCTAGGTGGCAGCAGGGAAGAAGCAAATAGGCATGATTTTCACTAGGGGCCATAGGAATATTAACATTAGAATAGGAAGCAGTCTAAAGCGAAGTAGAAAATCAAGTCTAGCAAGTATAAAAGGTAATATACCAGGATCCAAAGTCAAAGTGTCTTGAAAAGTCTATTAAAAGTTTGGGTCCAAAGCAAGGCACTAGACACAGAGGAACAAAATACAGAATTTCAGTTCTAGAGTTCTAGAGTAAATAGGATATGGTCTGGGGAACCACCTAGAAAAAGTATTCTTTTGCGTTATTTGGTTTTCTGTGTAAATCTTGGCATGAGAAAGCTGGCCAAGAATAAAAAGATCAGGGATAGAAAGCACAACTTTAATAAGTTACTAAAGATTCTGGTCATCGATTTCAATTCATATGGGGGATTGGGATTTTTTCCCCCATACCACCAAGCAATGCTCCAACACCAGCCAAGTGTCCTGCAATTCAAATTAATTCTGACACTCTGTCTACCTGGAGATAGGGTCACCTCCCATAGGTTAAAGTTTCAGTCCTACAAAATAGTCCCTACACCCTTCAGATGTCAATCACAAGTCCAAGTTATCACCTGAGCTCTGACAAACTGGCTATAGATTAGAGGTTCCACTAACCCCCGCCTGGGTTCAGTTTGCTAAAGTGGCTCACAGAACTCAGAGAAACATTTTACATTTTACTTATTAGACTACTGGTTTTTTATAGAAGGATATAACTCACGAGCTGCCAGACAGAAGAGACTCATAGGGCAAGGTATGGGGAAAGGGAACAAAGCTTCCATGCTGTCTCTCCAAGCACACCACTCTGCCCAAATCTCCACGTGCTCACCAACATACAAGCTCTTAGAACCCAGTCCTTCTGGTTTTTTACAGAGGCTTCATTACATAGGCATGATTGAGTATACCATTGGCCATTAGAATCAAATTCAATCTCCATCTCCTCACCACTTTCCAGTGTTGAGGGTGGGACAAAACTTTCCAACGCTCTAACCATGGGGCTGGTTCCCCTGGCAACCAGTCTTAGGTATTTGCCAAAAATCAGCTAACATAACAAGACATTTGTGTTGCTCTTCTCTCATCACTTAGAAAATTCCAAGCATTTTAGGGGTTCTGTGCTAGAACCAAAGACAAAGATCAAATATATTTTTCTTATTATAAATCACAGTATCACAGTTACCAACATATAACAGTGTGCTCTTTAATAGCTTAATGCAGTGAATTATGAGACTGCAAGTTCTTTGAAAATAGAAGCCATACTTTATAGTAACTACAGATATACTACATTTATACTAACTAGTGTCTACTAACTACATTTACTTTGTAGATGATGATTGAGATGTCTCTCATTGGCTGATTGAACATAATCCCATTAATACTTTCCCAAAGTCTCCCAGTTTCAGGGCACCCGGATATCTCAGTCAGTTAAATGTCAGACTTTTGGTTTCAGTTCAGGTCATGATCTTAGGGTCGTAAGATTGAGCCCCACAAGCGGCTGCACAGTGGGCATGAAGCCTGCTAGAGATTCTCTCTCCCTCTGCCCCTCCCAGCCCTCCTGTTAGCGTGCACCCACAAGCCGTCTCTGTCTTTAAAAAAAAAAAAAAAAAAAGTCTCCCAATTTCTTTCTCTGCTTCCAGACATTGCTCAGTGCTATAAAATATATCTTCCTAAAACAGGATTCTAATCATATCATGCCATCCACCCAAAGGGAAACAAAACCTTCATGGTTCTCCACTTACAGAATGAAGGATAGTTCCACTTTTAAGCCTAGGATCCTTCATCATAGGGAAAGAGCTTCATTTTTTTCCCCTATACATACACAACATCTTCCCATCTTTGGCACTTTGCTTATATTATTCTATGCTTTGTCCAGTATGTTCTTTTCCCTATCTGCATATGTGCTTAAATTCTATCCATTATTTAAAGCCTCTTCACATTCTTATTCTTATTCTTTACATAAAGAATTGATATATTTTATTACCTGTGATATCAACCCCTTCCTCATAGAATTTATCACAATCTGGGATGCATGGGTGCCTCTGTCAGTTAAGCATCTGCCTTTGGCTTAGGTCATGATCTCAGGGTCCTGGGATCAAACCCCATGGGTTCCTTGTTCAGTCTGCTTCTCCCTCTACCTCCTGCCACCACCTGTGATCTCTGCCTCTCTCTCAAATAAATAAAATAAATAAAACCTTTAAAAACAAAAAACCTTATCACAATCCATTTGAATCCATTAAAGCTCTATGTAGAAATTCTTAGACATAGTATCAAACTAGATATAAGCTCCATAGGAGTAGGATTCGTGTTTTCTTTCATCCTCCATTCCTAGCCGTTAGCCTAGTATTTTGCAGAGAGGAGGGTTTTTTCTGCAGGGGTGGGGTATGGAGTAAACTAAACAGTAGATGCCAAAAAGTACATGTGTTAGATGAATAAATAGATGAAATAATCTTGTTGCTCAAGAGTAATTTGTCTTTTATAGTGGTAGAAGTCTAAAATTTGAGACAGGCAGGTTGGATTTGAATCCTATTTTTACCACTTACGTGGCCTAGGCAAGTTATTTAATTCTCTGTGCTTCAGTATACTCACTGTAAGATGGATATAATAATATCCAATCTATAGGGTTCATACAGGATTAAATGACTTAATAAAATGTAAAATGCCTGATAAAACTTGATATTTATGTATTAGAACAATGCCTTATAATGAGTAAGAGCCACATGTTAATTATTATTACTTTTTCATTATATTTTATCTGGAAAATTTGGAGTTTATCTTATCTCCTTAATTCCATCAATAGTATAGTTCAAATAGCCAGATAATCTAATAACGAGTGGGGAAAATACAGCAAAGCACTTCTATTACTCCTTTCAACATCCAATATATATTGAAGTATAGAATATATAGGAAGCCTTCTTTGTATGCTTACTTTGTTTCAAGACTTTATAATTAATCTCACTAGCTATTGTAAAAATAGAAGCCAACTGATGGAAGTGTTCTCATCTTTTTATAACCAAATTTATAAACCTATCTGCATGTTAATGCACTATCTTCTACCCTGATACAATTTAAAAAACACCCTTTCCTTCAGCAGCAGTCAAATTTTTCACATGTACTTTGGTCCCATCAGCCTTTACTTTCCCTTCTCCAATTATCTTAATGTTCTCCTTCTTTTTTTAAAAAAAATTATTTATTCATTTGAGAGAAAGAACGCACAAGCAGGGAAGCCGTAGGCAGGAGAAACAGGCTCCTCACTGAGCAAGGAACCTGATATGGGACTCAATTCCAGGACCCTGGGATCATGACCTGAGCCAAAGGTTGCGGCGTAACTAACTGAGCCACCCAGACATCCCATGTACTCCTTTATCATTGCCTCTCTACTGGATAATTCCCATCAAACCACCAAGGCAAGCACTACAACATTCTCTTCATCCTCATTGCCCTCTAGCTAGCATTCCACTTTTCCTGTTCAATTTTAGAATAAAAACTATTGAAAGAGTTGTCTCCTTTTCATCACCTTTTATATTTTTTCAGCTTATTTAGATATAGATCTTACCTCTACTATTCCCATCCAAATTTTGAAGCTCTTTCTACCAAAGGCTTTCATGGTGATAAACACAAAAAAATACCTTTTTTTCTGTTCTAATTTTTTGTAACTCTCAGTAGTGCTTGGCACAGTTGTTTCTCCTTCTTGAAATCTTTTTTTTTTTTCAAATTCTGATTTGCAGAATTGCTGAAGCTCTCCTGATATCTTAACAAATTCTTTTTTCTTCTTCTAGATTCCTTGAAGCTCCCCTGATTTTTCTCTAGCTTTCTGATTGCTCTTGATTTGCAGATTCTTTGTCCAGCAAATCTCTGGAGTTCTTGAGGGCTTGATATTATTGATATATTAGGTCTCCTTCCCATGTACAACTCTCTTCTTAAATGAATCATACTCACAGCTTGTATCAGTCTGTGCACTGGTAACTCTCATATTTATCACCTCCACTTGGAAGTCTTAAAGGTATTTTTTCAAAGTTGGTACATTCAATTTTTTGCTACCAGAAACCAATTCCCACTAAAATCAGCCCTATCTCAGCAAATACCACCTGCTAATTTATTCTTCCCATATCAATTTTATCAATTAATATATAGATTTAACCTCAGAAATATAATTAAAATTAATTATTTTTTTCCCTCCTTTTCCCTCCATTAGCTTCCTTCAGGTTTCTATCAGTTCTTAGTCTGACCAACTGCAGTGGCTTGAGTACTCTCCATATATCCCAATGCACAACACACTTCATTATCCACATAGTGATCAAGTCAGAGTCATCTCTTACAACTTTGTCTTTAAAGTCTTGTGGCTTTCATATGAGTTCATGATAAGTCATTTATTTGCCATAGCCTACAAAAACTTACATGATTTTACACTGTTGTACTTATACAACTACTTCTAACCACATCCATAATGCATAGCCAAGACATAAATGATATGTGGGTTAATTCTAAGGCACTATTTAGAGTATCAGAACTATAAATGATAAAAAGAAGTTGTTTCCTCTATTACAATTTTGCAAGTGAAAAATCCGAATTGACTTAGATAAATATGTGGGCCCCACCTACTATTAGCTAGAGTCTTCAAAAAGTGAAAACAGTGCTGGCTTAAGAATCATATAGTCTGAAAAAAAAAAAAAACAAAAAAACCTCACCAACCTTAAAGCCTAGTAGAGGAGACAAATGGGTAAAGCATGTGTCTTCAAAATACTGTAGCTAATGGTAAGGTAAAAGTACATGTATGCAGGAAGCGTTGCAACCATAGAAGAAAGACACTTTACCCTATCTGGGTTAGTGAGCTGGTTGTCAGCAAAACTGTTCTGGAGAAGGTAACAGCTAGATTTATTTTTAAAGAGAATATTTGTTTTATATTTATATTACTATAAGTCCATGTTTGGGGTATATGAAAAAATTCAATGAATTTGCAAAAGAACAGGAAACAGGGTATTCCCAGGATGGGGGAATCATAAAGATACAGATGTGAAAAAAAGATATATGTGAAATTTGGTTTTATAAAATATATAGTCAGCAGCTATTATCAGCAGTTAGTTGCTACAGATGTCCAGCAAGCAGGTGGATAAATGAGCTGAATCTAAATGCTGCAAGAGAGGACAAATCAGGAGATAAATATTTGGAGCCAGTCACAGAGGTTTTATAGATAAAACTGTAAGCATATTCAAGAGCTACAAGAGAAGTAAGGATGAAACCTTGGGGAAATTGATTTAATATGTACATGATAGGTAAGCCAAACATTAAGGAGAAAAAAAATCTGTGGCTATAGCCTTTTGCTATGTAAGCCTCTAAAGAAATCACTACATGTAAGAGACTTGGCATATGTATACACCTAGTTTGCCATGGCAAGTCCCTGTCTCTGCCTGCTGTCCTGGTGAAGTTTATTAACAGCAACTGCTTTCACTCAGAAAAGACACATGTTGGAAGGTAAACCATTGGGTCACCTTAGCTATAGGGACATTGCCCAATAACAGACAAGTAGGAGAGTATGACTGTGCTGTCTGCATTGTTTTAAGTTACATTAATATCTTAGTACAATGGCCAGGACTTGAGAGATACATAGTAAATGATTTTGTTAAAACATAGGTTACCAGATCCTCAAGGTTCAATGAAAGTTGAGACCATGTTTGTTTTGTTCACTACTTTATACTAAGCACTTAGAAGAATGTCTAGTGCATAACAGGCTTTCAATAAATATGTGAATATTTATTGAATTCATGAATATTTTTCTACAGACAGCTAGGCCAAATCAGGGGTACTCTTCTGTTTGGGAGGTGAACTATTGATTTTTAATTGACACTTTCCTCTCATCTTTTGCACCCTCACTTTCTGTATTCCCCACATCTATTGTTATTCCCTTTAGGAACCCCACACTTCAAATATAACATCATAACTTCTGAACAGGACTTAGACACTTCTATTTCTTACCTTTGGCTCAGGCTATTCCCACTTATTTGAAAGGCCTTATTTGCATCACCATCTATAAAAAGATCATTCATCTTGAATAACATAAATGCTGTCATTTATTGAACTCTTATCATGTGGTAGCCTCTAAGGTTACTTCTTTACATATACATTTATCATTTATTTTAATATTGATAAACCTGTAAGGTAGATGGTATTAATCACTAACCATAATGATACACTAATACACACTGAATGTTTGCTATATATCACATTGTTCCACATCTTTTATATAAATGATCTCATTTAGTTTCCTCAACAACCTTATGAAGTAAGTACTGTACTATTTTTATCCCCATTTTTCAGATAAAGAAACTGAGGCTTATAGAAATAGCCAATATGTTGGAGTAAGATCATAGCATATGGCTAACACCTGGGAAAAAAAAACAAAAGAAGACAACAAAACAAAGAACAAATATCTGGGACTCCAGAGAATAAACAAAAACAGATAATGACCTGTTAAAAACATTCATACCCTTAAAACAGAATCCAAAGTAACAACATTTGTGATGCCCTCAATATAATCCAAAGTATGTAATATGAATGATAATTATATCATGAATGATATCACTTCATGTAAAATACAGAAATCATGCAATCATATAAGCCATTTCAACTCATCCTTTCTGTATTTTATGTGAAGTGGTACAATATTAAATAGATTGTGCAAAGTTAAGGATTTTTATTAAAATCCCTACAGAAAATAAACATATAATGCAAAGAGGTTCAACTGAAAATCCGAAGGATAAATTAAAATAGATTACAAAAATAGTTGAATAAACAAAAAGAAGACAGGATGGGGTGCCTGGGTGGCTCAGAAGGTTAAGTCTCTGCCTTCAGTTCAGGTCATGGTCTCAGGGTCCTGGGATCCAAATCCCCTTTTGGAGCCTTTGGATCCAAATCCAAATCCAAATCCCCACCCCCACCCCCCCACCCTCCCCTCCCCCCCATTGGGCTCTCTGCTCAGTGGGGAGCCTGCTTCCCCTTCTCTTTCTCTGCCTGCCTCTCTGCCTACTTGTGATCTCTTTCATTGTGTCACAGAAATAATTAAAATCTTTAAAAACAAAAAGACAGGAAAAAATAAGCAGAAGAATAAAAGACTAAGGACAGAAAATAAATAATAAAATGTTGCTGACCTAATCCTAATAAGATTAGTGTCCTGTTTAGAAGAGACACCAAAGATCTCACTTTCTACATCTCTCCATGAACACACACACTAAAAACGGGTCATATGAACACACAGAAGATGGTTGCCATGCTAGCATTTTGATCCTGGACTTCCAGCTTCCAGAACTGAAAAAATAAATTTCTGTTTATGGGGGTCTGAGCAGGCTAATACAAAAAAAAAAAAAAAAAAAAAAGAGAGAGAGAAAAAAAGGAGTACCCTCTCTTCTGAATTTCTAAGCATCATTCCTTGGCTGGTATGCTGTTGCACACCAGTATGCTGTTAGTGAATAATGGGAGTGCTCAGTGACATTGATTACTCTGGTCCGGGGTGGAGTTGTTACAGCCTCTAGGCTCCCTTTGGCATAAATTTCAACTAGAGACTTCAGAGTTCAAGTGGGGTCTGACATTATTCTGCAGTTATAGCAATAGAGAGGGGCTCAGGAGGGATTCTATCACTTGAAAGACACACTTAAACAGTGAGTTACTGCGTGTGGTGCTGTTTACCATTGACAAGAGGCTCATGGAATAGGTGTTTAAAAAGCATAACACAGGGGCGCCTGCGTGGCTCAGTGGGTTAAAGCCTCTGCCTTTGGCTTGGGTCATGGTCCCAGGGTCCTGGGATCGAGCCCTGCATCGGGCTCTCTGCTCGACGGGGAGCCTGCTTCCTCCTGCCTCTCTGCCTATTTGTGATCTCTGTCTGTCAAATAAATAAATAAAATCTAAAAAAAAAAAAAAAAGTATAACACATAGCCCAAAGCGCACACAAATTGGGGTGGGAACTCCCAAATCCTGGTATACATATATCAGATACTTCAATCCATTTTTGGTTGATATACATTTTTAATGATATTCTGCCTAGCAGCACAGTGGATGCTCTTCTGTATCTTAAGAATCTCATCATTATTTTAAAATAAGAATGCTATGGGGCACTTGGGTGGCTCAGTGGGTTAAACCCTCTGCCTTCAGCTCAGGTCATTATCCCAGGGTCCTGGAATCAAGCCCCGCATGGGGCTCTCTGCTTAGCAGGGAGCCTGCTTCCTCCTCTCTCTCTCTGCCTGCCTCTCTGCCTACTTGTGGTCTCTGTCTGTCAAATAAATAAATAAAATCTTAAAAAAAAAAGTTTTAAAATAAGAATGATATGAAAATTCAATTAGATTTAGTCCATTCACATTTACACACACACACACACACACACACGTCTCACATTCATCAATGAAAGAAATGGGGAAAATTCACACACAGAATCTTTCAACTATTGGAATTGTCTGAATGACTATAAAATTGTTTTATATTTTGGGGGCTTGCAGGTGGCTCAGTCAGTTAAGCGTCTAACTCAGGTTATGATCTCAGGGTCCTGAGATCTAGCTCTAAGTTGAACTCTACACTCAGCAGGGAGTCTACTGGATACAGGACTTTTTTTTTTTTCTCTCTCTCTCTTTCCCTCTGCTCCTTCCCCACTCCCCCACTCTCTAAAAATAAACCCCTGAAAAAATATTTTATATTTTATCAGTTAGTCAACCTGAGTAACTTGTTATTGGAGACTATGAAGGCTTAAAAAATTATCAGTAAAACTTGGTGCATTAGTTACCTATTGCTACTTTTAAAAATTATCCTTATTCATGGAGCATAACAAATAGCATGGAGGACAAGGGGAATTAGAGAGGAGAAGGGAGTTGAGGGAAATTGGAAGGGGAGGTGAACCATGAGAGACTATGAACTCTGAAAAACAATCTGAGGGTTTTGAAGGGGCGGGGGGTGGGAGGTTGGGGGAACCAGGTGGTAGATATTGGAGAGGGCACGGATTGCATGGAGCATTGGATGTGGTGCAAAAACAATGAATACTGTTACGCTGAAAATAAAGTAAAAAAGTTTAAAAAAATACTCTAAAACATATGGGCTTTAAAACAATAGACATTTATTACTTCAAAATTTCTTTGAGTTAAACTTTTAAGAGATGCCTAGTTGGTGGTTGTGGCTCAGTTTCCCAATAATGTCATAGTAAAGATGTCAACCAAGGTTGCAGTGGTCCAAAGCTTAACTGGAGGATGTGGAGGACTTCATTCCAAGATGGCTCATTCACATGACTATTCAGAGGCCTATGTTCCTTAATGCCTATTGGCAGAAGGCCTTAGTTCCTTGCTCTATGGGCCTTTCAAAAGAACTGTTTGGACTTCACCCAGATCAAGTAATCTGTCAGAAAGAGCTTGGAGGAAGACACATATCTTTTATGATGATCTTGTGAGACACACACCATTTCTTTTGCCATATTGTTCATTTTATGTAAATCAGTAAGTCCACCCAAAAATGAGAGAACTAGGCTCCACTTTTTAAGGAAAGTATGCAAAGGATTTGTGAACATATTTTACAATCATTGTATCTGATATAAAGATTTTACATTCATGGAAATCAAGCTCAAGTTCATCAAACAGTTGTAAAGGCATCATTTCAAAGCTTTATATAAATTCAATATTTAATTTCTTACTTAATAATTCATATCCTATTATTATCACCATAATAATATAAATGGAATATAATTATATATTTTCCCCAGATTACAAACTTTCTCTTTTTTGTAACCTAGTACACTTAACAATAGTATTATTATTATTACAGATTTCTGCCATGACTTAAAACATTTGGAAGCACTATCTTATGGCAGTGGGATAAAACACATTCATAGAATTTATAAAGGAATTTGTTTATGCTATAACTGCCTATCTTAACATCTTGGGTAAATTTCCATTTTTGGAGAATAGGGAACATATCTTATATATTCTTGTGTCTGTCCTCTACTACAGCTAGCACGATGTTTTGTATTTTGGGTTTTCAATTTTTAAAATTCAACTATTTGTTGAATATTAATATTTATATTAATAAATATAAATTTATTTATATTATTTAAAGACTAATTTATTAGTCTTTATATTTAAAGATAAATATAAAGACCTATTTATTTATTTGAGAGAGACCTATTTATTTATTTGAGAGAGAGAGAGAGTGCACATGGGGGTGAGCAACAGAGGATAGGAAGTGAGCATCTAAGCTGACTTCATGCTGAGAATGGAGCCTGACAAGGGCTGGGTCTCATGAGGTTGAGATCAGAGCTGAAAACAAGGATCTTAACTGACTGTGCCACCCAGAGAACCTTCAAAACGAATTTTGAAAATACATATTGTACTTCTAAATATATTACTTTTTTTTCAAAGACAGTTTGTGTCTTACAAGGAAGTCAAGAGTCTCATTTAAACGAATGTAATATTGTATGTCAACCATACTTCCATTAAAAAAAAAAAAAAGAGTCCCACAATAAGAATTAGGTATAGCAGAAGGAAAAGCATTTTTAAATATCTAATAGTACTTCTTTTGTCACATTAACTTATTTTATTTCCTTCCTTTTCCTTTATTCTGACACCTTTCATCTGCTTACTGTTTTATAGCCTTTTTGTTTTGCCTTTCTTGTCTCTTACCTGAAAATGAAACCAAATGTCTTTATTATATCCTGCTGATAGCATTAAGGGCTAAAACAGTGACTATATTAAGCTAGGAGCTTAAAAAGTGAACTTTCTAAACCAACAAGTGTTAAGGTCTACATGTGTAACATCTTCCTATCAGTTATATTTTTCTTGCTGCTCTGGCATTATGATAAGGCAAGAAAGATAATCACAAAAGCCACACATATACAAGTTCAAATCTGGGAGATAAACTGGTGATCTGATACATAAACACCTTCTGTATGATGTGGAGTTGCTCAACATCCAGTAAAAACTTTTCAGTAATGGGCCCTAAAATGATATTCATATTTGTGAATTAAGGAATTGACAATAAATATAATCCAAAGGGCTAAAGGTCATCTATCTAGACATACAAAGCAAGCAATAATGTAAAAGGTATCACCTTTGGATATGAAGGGCACTGGCATAAAGTAATGCAAACAAACTGTCAAATCACAGTTCACACAGAAAAAGAAAAATGTTGACACGAGGTAGTTTGAATTCTGTATCTCTTATCCAAGCTTACCATAAGAAAATGCCTAGAGATAGAATAATGCATATATTCCAAACTTACTTGGCACTGCTATGGAATTAGCCCTTAACTTAAATTACTAAGTCATAGAAGAAAATAGTTTATATAATTCTATTTAACCTTTTCCTTTTCAAAAAAATTTTCCTTTTCTATAGCAATTCTTTCTTAATTTTCATAGGAAAAAAATTTAGAATTGTCTATTTGAATTGCAGGCTTAGAAATAACAATTACTTACTTGACTATTGATCTAAAGAGAAGTCAAACAATGCAAAATATGAAGAATTAAAGCAGATTCTCATTGCACATTTAGTCTGAAAGACCAGAGAAGGATATCAGAATTATGACTGAAAATTGAGTATACACATAGGTGTTCTCAGAAACCCTTGATTAAATTCTTAATAGATCAGAAGCCCTTTAACTCTCACTGTAAAACTAATTATTCTTTTTTGCCTCTTGTCTATAAAAAGAGATATTTAACAAATTGTAACTATTAAGCAAATAACATGAAATTCTGAAATACCTTCCATGCAAAAGACAGCTAGCTTTTTAAAAAATGTTCCTACCAAAAAAAAACAAAAAACAAAAAAAAACGGAAAAGGATCTATTAAACAATCCCTGAGTAAAATAATAGATCCATGATTACATTTCACCCTGTCAATGATTTCTGTCCCAAAATACATTAAAAAATAACCTAAAGATCTTTATACTTAGAAACAGAAGCTTCACTGCAAGGAAATCTTTAGTATCAAAAACATTCACCTCTCCCTAAAATCTGCTCAGAATCTAAATGGTCATAAGTTTTTCTGGGGCACCTGGGGTAGTTCAGTTGGTTAGTTCAGTTGGTTAGGCTTTGGCTCAGGTCATGATCCCAGTGTCCTGGGATTGAGTACTGCATTGGGCTCCCAGCTCCATGGGAAGTCCGCCTCTCCCTCTGACCTTCTTCCCTCTCATGCTCTCTTTCTCTCTCAATCTCTCTCAAATAAATAAATAAAATATTGAAAAAAAAAAGAAGTTTTTCTGGTTCTTAGTGTTTTCTTTTTTCTATTTCTTAAGCAGAGTGTTGACAGACGAAATGCTGTTTAATACTGTTTGGTAGATAACAAAGGAGCATAAAAATAACTTTTTAAATACTTAGGAATAAATTTACCCAAGAAGATGAGAGATCTGTACACTAAAAACATTAAGACACTGATGAAAAGAAATGAAGAAGACATAAATAAATAGAAAGATATCTTGTATTCAGTGAACTGGAAGAATTAATATTGTTAAAGACCTATACTACCCAGAGCTATCTACAAATTCAATGCAACCTTATCAGAACACTAATGGCATTTTTAAAAAATAAAAATAGATAAAATTCTACAATTCATATGGAACCACAAAAGACTACAAATAATCAAATCAATCTTAAGTAAGAACAAAGCTAGAGGCATAACACTTCCTGATTTCAAAATATACATTACTAAAGTAATCAAAACAGCTAATGTGGGGCTCAATCCCAGGACCCTGGGATCATGACCTGAGCTGAAGGCAGACACTTAACCGACTAAGCCACCCAGGCACCTGTCTGAACCATTTTGTATTGCCACCAACAGTGTGCAAGTGTTCCACATTCTCACCATTTGTCATCTTTTATTTGTAAAATAGCCATCCTGATGCATGTAAGGGGAAATCTCACCGTGGTCTTGACTTACATTTTCCTGATGGTTAACGACACTGAACATTTTTTCATATATCTCTTGGCCATTTGTATGTTCTTTGGAGAAATGTCTATTAAAGTCTTTAGTCCACTTAAAAATTTGAAAAACCAGTAATAGGGTTTTGCTATTATTATTGAATTAAAGGAGTTTCTTATATATTTTGGAGCTTAATTCCTTATCAGATATGTGGTTTGCAAATATCTTCTCCCATTGTCTTTTTTGTGTATTGATTGTTTGCTTTGCTGTGCAGGAGCTTTTTAGTTTGATAAACTACCACTTGTCTATTTTGCATTTGTTTCTTGTTGCTTTGTCATATCCATGAAATCATTGTCAAGACCAGTACCATGCAGCTCTTCCCCTACATTTCTTCTAGGAGTTATATAGTTTCAGGTCAGACTTTAAGGTTTTAATACATTTTGAGTGATTTTTTTGTGTATAGTGTGAGCTAAGGTTCCAGTTTCATTCTTTTCCATGTATGCATCCAGTTTTCCCAGCACGATTTGTTGAAAACCTTATCCTTTCCCCTTATCCTTTCTTGGCATCCTTGTCAAATTTCAGCTGACTGTATGTGTGTTGATTTATTTCTGGGCTTTCTATTTTGTTCCACTAGTCAATATGTCTATCTTTATGCTACTATTTTACTGTTTTGATTACTTTAGTAATGTATATTTTGAAATCAGGAAGTGTTATGCCTCTAGCTTTGTTCTTACTTAAGATTGATTTGATTATTTGTAGTCTTTTGTGGTTCCATATGAATTGTAGAATTTTATCTATTTTTATTTTTTAAAAATGCCATTAGTGTTCTGATAAGGTTGCATTGAATTTGTAGATAGCTCTGGGTAGTATAGGTCTTTAACAATATTAATTCTTCCAGTTCACTGAATACAAGATATCTTTCTATTTATTTATGTCTTCTTCATTTCTTTTCATCAGTGTCTTAATGTTTTTAGTGTACAGATCTCTCATCTTCTTGGGTAAATTTATTCCTAAGTATTTAAAAAGTTATTTTTATGCTCCTTTGTTATCTACCAAACAGTATTAAACAGCATTTCGTCTGTCAACACTCTGCTTAAGAAATAGAAAAAAGAAAACACTAAGAACCAGAAAAACTTCTTTTTTTTTTCCAATATTTTATTTATTTATTTGAGAGAGATTGAGAGAGAAAGAGAGCATGAGAGGGAAGAATTTGGCAAGTGACTACTATGCAAATAATCATGACCCATAGAAACTACACTTGATCGATAGATTTCTTCACTCCCTGCTTTCACACTTTTTTACATTTTTTCCCTCGGTTGAAAGATTCAGAGACCAAAAGATATTACCAAATTTCAGTACAGTGGTTAGAATAGCCAGAAAAGCTAGACCTTAAGTATTACTTAAATAAGTCCCCTCAAATAATTCTTACAATATCAACCTCTAAAGGACCCGGTTTTATGATAATTTCCAATAATACAGGTTTCGAAGTAGAAATCAATAAATAGAAATGTCAGAAGTCTCACAGAACCTTCCGAGACTATATATAGTCTACTATAAAATAGCTATTTAGGCTTTTTAATTGCTACTTGTGGTCATATTAGAGTTCATTTTTCTCTTTTCCTCGTTGCTAAATTATTGATTTCTATTTCATTTCAATTGTAATTCATCCTGGTGCGTTAATGATTCTTCTATTTTAATTTCTTTTTATAATGTACCAAGTATGTCTAAGATTCTGTGAGCATTTATCCAGTCTCAGATCTCAAATCTCAATTTCAGTGTTTTATTAATGTAATAGACACCAATTTCCCCCAATGGCAGCTACTTAAAATTACATATGGTCTCAGTGAAGAATTTAATAGCTTCTAGCTTCCTAGAATCATTTTGATTTATTCATCTATTAATTCATCTATCTATCCATCCTTCCATCCACTCATTCATATTTTAGTAGCTTGCAAATTCAATTGAAATTCAGGAATCACAACTATGAAATTTCTTATTAAAACTCCTACTGGTTCTTAATTTTTTCCTCTAAATTTTATTTTCCTTTTTAATCATTTGAGAATTACTTGGTTTCTCTGGATATTAGCAATTTCTCTTTAATAAAAAATGTCTTATTTGCTAACCGTAGCATATACAATAAACAAATGTGAAAAGTGCTTATATAAACCAAACATTTGCTATGTGCAAGACACTTTTGCAGACAAGGGTAGTATGAAAGGCAGGATCCCAGGTCTCATGGAACTTTTATTCTAGTGGGAAAAGATAGATAACAAATTCATAAATACAAAAATATCAAACAGGAAGAAAGCTCTGATGAAAAATGAGTCAGGGTAAAATGACAAGTCTACTAATTGTATGGGATAGGTAAGAAATTATATATATATATATATATATATATTTACATTTATATTTAAATCAAAATAATCTCAAGTCAGAAAGACAAGAAGAAATAAAGAGTAGGAAATCTGCAGCAGGGGTAAGAGTTTTCCAGGAGAAATGAGAATCTATTGTAAGGACACTAGGCAGGAGGACATTTGGCCTGTAGGGATAGAGAGAAAGCCACTAATCATTGGAACCCAGTGAGCCAAAGGAGAGGGGAGTGAGGTACAGTGATAGAAGAAGTATGATGGGGACCAGATTACATGCGGCATTGAAGGCCACACACACTCATATGAAAAAGCTAGATTTTATTCTGAGATTGAGAGTCATTTAAGAAGGGGAGTAATACGATATGTGATTTTACCATGAGAAAAATGGATTTGAATGTGGAGTCAAGAGTGTAAGGAGAGAAACCAGTTTAAAGGCTACTACAGAGGCCCAGGCTAAGATCTGATGGTAGGGCTAGCCTAGAAACAATGAAATTGCATAGTAAAAGAAAGATTTGGACTATGTTTAGATGCAAAGTCAAAGGGTTTGCTGATGAATTATATCACAAAGGAAAGGAAAAAAAAAAAATCAAGGATGAATGCTAGCATTTCAGCTTGAGGAGCCAGATGGATGGTGATGTCATTTGTTGAGACAGGAAAATACTGGATGAAAATCAGATTTCATAAACTAGATTAAATGTTTTGAAGTTCATACCTTTCATATTTAAACACAAGTTAATATTTCACTAATAAGTCATATTTAAATTCTGTATCTTATAAATAATTTTAATTTTTCATTAATATAATGTCATTTCAAAATTTTTAGCCTGAAAATAAGAAAATCATTTTGAACTATTTTTTTCCCTTTATAAGATTACTAATAATACTCAGATAAGAATGGAGGAAAATGCTATCTTTGTATACTTTTCATTAATAATACCAGATAATTTTGAGACACAACCATAATTTCCACAAACTGAATTCTTTAATACAAGGGCGGCACAGAGTTTACTCTCTGAAAGAAAAATGTTTTCAAAAAAGAAAAAAAGAAATTATCCTTATATCTGTACTTTATATAAACTTCTCTATTTAAGAGCAAAATAACTAAGCTATATTGTAGTCAAATTTATTTTAAATTATCTCAAAAGATAGTTTTAACTGTCACGTGAAACTTTCAGAAGTCAGGAACACAGGGGCCATTTGTAGTCAACAGAGCTTGTTTGGTTCACCTAAATGTATTACAGATTTATGAGCCATCTGTGAGGAAATAAACGGTCTATTTTAAAATCAGTACAGATATGATCAGAACTTTCACAAGTAGGTCTGAAGCAGTTGCTCTCTTCAGCAAAACTGTCTGACACCTTGGCACTAACAGATGGCCTTCTGTGGTAAATAGGCTTTGAGACAGCTTTGAGTTCAGGTAAAGCAAAGATGAGGGAAAGGAATAAGTAAATACAATAAGAGAATAGTGACATCAACTTCTGTCATCCATTGTTTTCTGTGATTTGTTAGGCACACAAATGTCATGAAGTTTGGTCACATAGGGGCCATTTCTTCTTTTGAGGTTAACTTTCTTAGTAGCAATACAAAAGGTCTTAAGTCTTTCCCTAAGCCATGCCACTGACATATACACACATAATATGATATAAATAGCCTAAGATATGAGCCAAGATCACCCAAAAAAGAATATAATTAAAAAAAAAAAAAGGTAAGGGATGCCTGGGTGGCACAGTTGTTTGAGTGGCAGACTCTTGGTTTCCACTCAGGTGGTGATTTCAGGGTCAGATGATCTAGTCCCATGTTGCACTTAGCACAGAGTCTGCTTAGGATTCTCTCTCCTTCTGTCCTTTCCCCTGATCATTTGTGCACACTCTCCCTCTCTCAAAATAAATAAATAAATCTTTTTTAAAAATCACACATTCATATGTAACAAAACTATATTGGGGACTTATAGAGAAGCAGAGAAATTATTTCCCCACTTAATACCATTAATTAGACATTTTTGTGAAAATGTTATCCAGGAACCTAGTTCTCTATAGTCACATGGGAAAAACTGTAATGCATCACATGTTAACCACAAAATCATATAATTTCCAAAAATTAAAAAAAACACAAAAGCAATGAAACTGATATCTATAAGTACCTTTCATAGTAACATGCAAAATACTTGAAACATTGTCACTTGATCATCAGCTAGTGAAGTTGTTTACAAATAGTTGTTTCAACTGCAATGATATGTCTCCTGTTGGTAGCAACATCTCAGATGAACATCCTCATTGTTGACATCCAGCATGCTTTAAAACTGTTTACATGAGATCTTTTTCAAGATCTTTATTGAGACATATTTAACATACCATAAAACAATTGAACCGTTAAAATGCACAATTCAGTCGTTCTAAAATATTCAGAGTTGTGCAACCATCATCACAACCTAGGTTTACAAACTTTTCATCCCACCAAGAAGAAATGCTATAACCATTAGAGTGACTCTCCATTCTCCAACCACCACTACCTCCCTAATCCTATACAACTGATAATCTGCCTTCCACTTCTACAGATTTATGTATTCTGAACATTTATTGTAAATAGAGATATACAATACGTGGTCTTTTATAATCAGGTCCATTATTCTAAGGAAGCCAAATGCAGCTTTATGATTTCTTCTCTTTTATGGCTGCACTTTTTTTGGTTTTATTTAAATTCAAGTTAATTAACATATAACACATAGTGCATTATTAATTTCAGGGTAGAATTTAGTGTTTCATCATTTGGATATAACACCCAGTGCTCATTACATCAAGTGCCTTCCTTAATGCCTATCATCCATTTAGCCCATTTCCCTCCCACCAGACCCCCTCCAGAAACCCTGTTTGTTCCCTCCAGAAACCCTTAGTTTGCTCCCTAGAGTTAAGAGTCTCATGCTTTGCCTCCCTCTCTGTTTTCCTCTTGTTTTATTTTTCCTTCTTTTTCCCTATATTTATCAGTTTTGTTTCCACATATGAGTGAAATCAAATGGTATTTATCTTCCTCTGACTGACTTATTTCACTTAGCATAATACATTTTTGTTCTAACTACATCATTGTAAATGGCAAGACTTCATTCTTTCTGATGTCTGAGTGATATTCCATTATATATTCATATATATATATGTGTGTGTGTGTGTGTGTGTAGGTATATATAGGTGTGTGTAGGTATATATATGTGTGTGTATGTGTGTAGGTATATATATATATATATACCTATATATAGGTATATATATACCTATATCTATATATACCTATATATATATATACCTACCAATATATTATATATATACCTACCTATATACACACACACATATATATATAATATATATACTATTACCTATATAGGTAATATATATATACCTATATAGGTATATATATATATACCTACCTATATATTATATATATATATACATATATATATATATATATACACACACACATACACACACATATATATACCTACACACATCACTTCTTCTTCATCCATTCATCAATGAATTTCTGGGCTCCTTCCATATTTTGGCTATTGTGGACATTGTTGCTATAAACTTTGGGGTGCATGTGCCCCTTTGAATCAGTATTTTTGTATCCTTTGGACAAATACCTAGTAAGGAAAATGCTGGGTTATAGGGTAGTTCTATTTCTAACTTTTTTTTTAAAGATTTTATTCATTTATTTGACAGAGATCACAAGTAGGCAGAAAGGTAGGCAGAGAGAGAGAGGGGGAAGCAGGCTCCCTGCTGAGCAGAGAGAGCCCGATGCGGGGCTCGATCCCAGGACCCTAGGATCATGACCTGAGCCGAAGGCAGAGGCTTTAACCCACTGAGCCAGCCAGGCGCCCCTCTAACTTTTTGAGGGACCTACATACTATTTTCCCGAGTGCTGCTCCAATTTGCTTTCCCACCAAAAATGTAAGAGGGTTCCCTTCTCTTTGCATCTTTGACAACATCTGTTATTTCCTGTGTTGTTAATTTTAGCCATTCTGACTGGTGGTATCTCATTGTGGTTTTGATTTATTCTCCTCCACCTCCATCTTCACCTATTCCACCATGAATTCTACATGTCTGGTTAATTTTAGATAGAACAAAATATTCAAACCAATTCCATGCCTTGTCATGAACCCAGAAAAACAAATTAACTTATGTCTGAGCAAATGTGTCTCAGTATTAGGGTCAAACTTCCCACAGGCTCCTGAATAATTATGATTTGGTCTTTTGATGATATATAATTTTACTTTATCAAGGTTTGCCATTTCTGTACTCTTCCAAGGAACATGGTGTCTCAGTCTTTTTCTCCTCTAACACCAAGATCTTTTTTTTTTTTTAAAAGATTTTATTTATTTACTTGACAGACAGAGATCACAAGTAGGCAGAGAGGCAGGCAGAGAGAGAGGAAGAAGCAGGCTCGATCCCAGGACCCTGAGATCATGACCTGAGCCGAAAGCAGAGGCTTAACCCACTGAGCCACCCAGGCAGCCAACCTTAGGTCTTCTTAATTTGAAGACCTAAACTTCTCAACCTGATATCTTAGGGTTAAATCCGTTCAACTTAGACCACCTGGCTACAAAGAATATACTAGTTCAATGCCTACTGAAACAATGCTTTACTTCTATCATTATGTTGAATAATGGTTAGAAGTATAAAACCATGAGCAAAAAAAAAAAAAAATTGAGCAAAATCAACTGGATTTCTGAAATGTCATATTTTAGCTTTTCAGAAAGTAACTTTAAGCAAGTTATTTAATTCCACAAGGCTGCAGTTTCTTTATCTATGAACTAGAAGGGTGAAAATGCCTACCTTATTGATTAGCTGTGAGAATTGAATGAAAGTGAGTGACACATACTACTTTTTTTTTTTTTTAATCTAGATTTTAGTAGCTTGGCTATCCATTTCATTTCGAACTCAGAATGCAGAAATCAATGAAAGTGAAAAGAGAAAAATAGAGAAAATAAGCAAAATCAGATTTTTTAACAGATAAACAAAATTTAGAAATCTTTAGATAAACTTCTCAAAAAAAGGAGAGAAGACCTGAATTACCAAAATCAGAAATGAAAGAGGAGGTATGACTACAAAATTTATAGAAATAAAAAGGACTATAACGAATACAATAAACAATATGCCAATAAATTAATTTAGATGAACAAATTCCTAGAAAGACAGAAACTGCCCTACTGAACCAAGAAGAAATAGAAAATCTGAATAATCCTATATAACAAATAAATACATTGAATTAATAACTTAAAAATTTTCAACAGATAAAACTCTAAGTCCAAATGGTGTATTAGTTTCCAGTACTGTTATAAAACTTACCACAAACTTGATAGCTTCAGATGATAAAAGAATATTCTCTCACAGTTCTGGAGTCCCTTAATTCAACATTACTTTCACTGATGTGAAATTAAGATGTCAGCAGGACTGCACTCCCTTTAGAAGCTCTGACAGAGAATCTGTTCATGTGTCTTTCAGCTTCTGATGGCTGCCAGCAATCATCTGGTAGAGGCCCACATTATTTCTATCTGCCTCCATCTTCATTACCTTTCTCTCTTGTATGTGTGTATATGTAGCATCTCCCTCTATCTCTTTTTTGTAAGGATCGCATATGATGCCATCCATGCATTCCTGATGCCTTATGATGGCATTTAGAGACCTTACAAATAATCCGGGATTATCTCATCTCAAAATTCTTAATTATATCTGAAAAGACCCTTTTCCCAAATAAGGTAACATTTATAGATTCCAATAATTAGATCCTGATATATTTGGGAACATCATTCAAGCAACTACAGATGGCTCCACTGATGAATTATAGCAAACCGTAAGGAATTCATACCAATTCTTCACAAACTCTTCCACCACTACCCCCACCCCCACCACCCCCATTTTTTTTTTTTGAGCATTTCAACTCATTCTATGAGGCTGGTATTATCCTGATACAAAAACCAAAGATGACAAAATAAATCTACACACCAACATCCCTTATGAATATAAATATAAAACTGCTTAACAAAATACTAGTGACCTGATTCTAGCCATATAATAAAGTATTATGCATCATTACCAAGTTGAACTTATCTCAGGAAAACATGGTTAATATCCAAAAATTAATGTAGTATACCAAATCAATAGAATAAAGAACAAAAACTACCTGATCTTCTCAACTTAAGGAGAAAGATTAGTTGATAAATTCCAAAACCCTGCTATGATTCAACAAATTCAGAATAGGAAAAAACTGCGTCTACAAAAACCCCATACCTAACATCCTACTTAATAGTGAATGCCTTCTCCCTAAGATTAGGACAAGGCAAAGATGTCTATTCTTGCCACTTTTCTTCAAAATTGTGCTGGTAGTTCTAGCCAAGAAGTTCTTGTACTTCAATAAGAAAAAGAAAAAGCATTATATTACTAAGGAAGAAGTAATATTTGTCTATTTGTAGATGAGGTGATGTTCCCTGCAGAAAATCTAAGTAATATAATAAAAACTATTAGAATTAATAAGTTCTGCAAGAATTGTAGGATACCTGATAACTATCAATTTAAAAATCAACTGTATTTCTACACATTAGCAATGAAAAATTCAAAAGAATCTAAGAAAACTATTCTATTTATAATAACATCAAACATAATAAAATGTTTAGGAATAAGTTTAGTAAAAGAAATACAAGACTTCTATACTGGAGTTAAAAATAAAAATATCAAAAAATACTGTTAAAATAAATATCTAAATAAATAGAAAAACACTGTTCTTGAATAGTAAGACTTAAAAGGTTTAGAATGGTAAAAGCTACCCAAAAAACCTATAGATTCAAACAATCCCTGTTAAAATCCTAATGACCTTTTTTGACAAATGGAAAAGCTGACCTTAAAATCCATATGCAGGGACGCCTGGGTGGCTCTGTTGGTTAAGCAGCTGCCTTCGGCTCAGGTCATGATCCCAGCGTCCTGGGATCGAGTCCCACATCGGGCTCCTTGCTTGGCAGGGAGCCTGCTTCTCCCTCTGCCTCTGCCTGCCTCTCTGTCTGCCTGTGCTCGCTCTCTCTCCCTCTCTCTCTGACAAATAAATAAAATCTTAAAAAAAAAATCCATATGCAATTTCAAGAGACTCCAAATAGCCAAAACAATCTTGAAAAAGGAAAAGTTGGAAGACTTGCATTTCCTCATTTGAAAACTTTCTACAGAACCATAGTAATTAAGACAGAGTGATACTTGCATAAAGACAGACATTTGCATCAGTGTAATAGAATTGAAAGTCCAGAAATAAACCCATTTCTGTTCAACAGATTTTTTGATGAGAATTCCCCAAAAATTTAATGAGTAATAAATAGTCTTTTCAACAAATGGTGGTGGGCCAACTAAATATCTCATTCAAAAGAATGCTATTGAACCCCTTGCCCCATCACACCAAATGCAAAAACAGACTCAACTGGATCATAAACCGAAAAGTATGAATTAAAACTATGTATCTCTTAGAAGAAAATGTAGGTGTAATTCTTCCTAACTTTGCCTTAGGCAATGATTTCTTTGATAGGATATCAAAGGTACAAGCCAATAATACTAAAGGTAGGTGAGAAGGGAAGCAAAGAGAGGAATGAGGAAGGGAGAGAGAGAGAAGAGAGGGAGAGAGAAGGATTGGATTACATCAAAATTAAAAACAAACAAAAATGTGCTTCAAATGATACCATCAAGAAAGTGAAAAGACAACTCACAGTGAGAGAAAATATATGCAAATCACATATTTGCCAAGAGGCTTGTATCCAGAATACATAAAACTCTTACAAGTCAATAATAAAACAGAAAAATGTATCAGTAATAAAATGGTAGAGTATTTTAATATAAATTAATCAAAAGAAGATATTAAATAGCTAATAAGTACATTAAAAAAGATGCTTGTCTAAAGGATCACCAAGGGAATGCAAATAGAAACCAGTGAGATTCCATTTCACACCAATTTGTATGGCTATAATAAAGAAGACAGATACTACCAAGTGTTGGTAGAATTAGGAGAAATCAGAACTCTCATACACTGCTGATTTCCATACATTGCTGGCTATAAAATGGTATGTCCACGTTTAAAAACAATTTGGTAGGTTATCAAAGTATTAAACATAGAGTTACCATGTATCCACCAATTCCTCTCCTAGTTATATATCCAAGAGAATTAAAAGCATATGTCCACATAGTAACTTGTATATGAAAAAAGTACTATTTATAATTGCCCCCAAAATGAAAAAGAAGTCCATCAACTGATAAATAAAATGTGTTAAGTGCATATAATAAATGTTATTCATCCATAAAGAGAAATGAAACACTGAAACATGTGCAATATACATGATCTTTGTTAACTTTATGGTAATGAAAGCCAGACACAAAAGACCTCATATTTTATTATTACATTTATATGAATGTCCAGAATAGGCAATCCATAGAGACATAAGGTAGATTTGCATTACCAAGAGCTAAGAAGAGGAAGAACAGGTAAGTTACTGCTGGTGGGTACCAGTTTTCTTTTAGAGGTGATGAAAATTATCCTGTTTAGGTAGTCATGATGATTGCATTGTCCTGTGATTAACAGTGACTAGAAGCAGTAAATTTTAAATTTTTGGTGTGTGTTTTTTAATTAATAAATCTCATTTTTAGAGCAATTTTAGTTTCACAGGAAAATTGAATAGAAAGTTACAGAGTTCCCATATATTCCCTGTCCCAACATATGTACCCCTGCTCCCACTTTGACATCTCCCACCAGAAAGGTAAATTTGTCACAATCAATGAAAATTATACTTGCAGTACATACTATACATTTGGGTTCACTCTTGGTATTACACATATTTGGGTTTGGACAAATATATAACGAAATATATCAGTCATTAGAGTATCATACAAAATAGTTCCATAGTTTCACTACTCCCAAAAATCAGTGCTTCACTTATTCATCTCTTTGCTCTTTAACTCTCGCCAACCAGTTTTTTTTTAATTGTCCCCATAGTTTTGCCTTTTCTAGAATGTATATAGTTAGAATTATATAGTATGTAAGATTGACTTTTTACACTTAATATGTATTTAAGTTTCCTCCATGTCTTTTCATGGCTTGATTCCATATTAACTTTAGTGCTGGATAATATTCCATTGTTTAGATGTATGTATTTCCAAGTTTTGGCAATTATGAATAAAGCTGCTATAAGCATCCATCCGCAGGTTTTTGTGTAAACATAATTTTTCAATTTCTTTGAGTAAATACCAGAGTATGGTTAATGGGATCATATGGTAAGACTATATTCGCTTTGTAAGAAATCATCGAACTGTTTTCTAAGTTGGCTGTTTCATTTTGCATTCATGCCAACAGTGAATGAGAGCTCCTGTTGCTTCACATACTCGTCAGCACTTGATGTTATCTGTGTTTCAGATTTTGGTCATTCTAATATGTATGTGAAGGTATGTCATTTTAATTTGCATTTCTATGGTGGCATATGAAGTGGCATGTTTTCATAAGCTATTTACCATCTGCATGTCTTCTTTGGTGAGGTTTTTATCTTTGCCTGTTTTTTAAACAGGTGTTTTTTTCTTTTGTTATTGAGTTTTAAGGTTTGTTTTTAATATTTTGGATAATAGCCCTTCATCATATCTGTCTTTGCAAATATTTTCTCCCAGTCTGTGGCTTGTATTTATTCTTTTAACATTGTCACTCACAGTCCTCCAACTCTGTACTTCCCCAATATTTGGTTGGCGATTCTGGGTCCTTTGCCACTCCATAACTTAGACAGTTTGTCACTATGCACAAAGTAGCTTCCCGAGATCATGACTGGGTTGTATTGACTCTATAGATAAGTCTGAGATCCTTGTAATATTGTGCTTCCTCTCAACAAACATGGTATTTCTCTCCATTTATTTCACTCTTCTTTGACTTTTTTATTATATTAACTAGGACTGACAGCATGGTTTGTTTGTTTGTTTGTTTGTTTGTTTTTTCTCTCACATTTGATTATGTTATTTGCCAAGTTTTATTTCTTCTTTTCAAATCTATATATGCCTTTTTTCCTTTTCTTACATCATTGCATCAGCTAGGACTTCCAGTATAATGTTGAAAAGCAGTGGTAAGTGGGTCTTCCTTGGCTTACTTCTGATATGTCTGCATTCTAATGTCCAGAAACTGGGCATTACCTATAAGTTACCTTATATATGTAAAGATGGTACTTTACAGATGTAAGTTAAAATTTTTATGATGAGATAATTAACTTGGATTATTCAAGAGGGCCTGTTAAAATCCCAATAGTCCTTAAAAGGGATGTAGGATGAGTCTGCATCAGGGAAGAAGGAATTGTAAAGACATAGGGAAGAGATTGGAGTTATAGAGCCACTGGCCCAGAAATGTTGTCGGTCACAAGCAATGAATTCTCCTCTAGAGCTTCTAAAAGGAACTAACCCTGCCAACAACTTGGTTTTAGCCTTTAAGTTCTATTTTGGGCTTCTGACTTTTAGAACTATGACAGAATATATTTTTGTTGTTTTAAGCTACTAAGTTTTGTGACCTGTTACACCAGTAAATGAAAGTAAAGGAAACATTACTGAATTCCTGTATAAGTTCTAGCAGTTTTGGAGTGGAGTCTTTTGGGTTTTCCACATAGAGTATCATATCATCTGCGAAGAGTGACTCCAAAATTGCTAGAACTTATACAGGAATTCAGTAAAGTGTCAGGATATAAGATCAATGCACAGAAATCAGTTGCACTTCTCTACACCAACAACAAGACAGAAGAAAGAGAAATTAAGGAGTCAATCCCATTTACAATTGCACCCCAAACCATAAGATACCTAGGAATAAACCTAACCAAAGAGCCTAAGAATCTATACTCAGAAAACTATAAAGTACTCATGAAAGAAATTGAGGAAGACACAAAGAAATGGAAAAATGTTCCATGCTCCTGGATTGGAAGAATAAATATTGTGAAAATGTCTATGCTACCTAAAGCAATCTACACATTTAATGCAATTCCTATAAAAGTACCATCCATCTTTTTCAAAGAAATGGAACAAATAATTTTAAAATTTATATGGAACCAGAAAAGACCTCGAATAGCCAAAGGGATATTGAAAAACAAAGCCAAAGTTGATGGCATCACAATTCCGGACTTCAAGCTTTATTACAAAGCTGTCATCATCAAGACAGCATGGTACTGGCACAAAAACAGACACATAGACCAATGGAACAGAATAGAGAGCCCAGAAATAGACCCTCAACTCTATGGTCAACTAATCTTTGACAAAGCAGGAAAGAATGTCCAATGGAAAAAAGACAGCCTCTTCAATAAATGGTGTTGGGAAAATTGGACAGCCACGTGCAGAAAAATGAAATTGGACCATTTCCTTACACCACACACAAAAATAGATTCAAAATGGATTAAGGACCTCAATGTGAGAAAGGAATCCATCAAAATCCTTGAAGAGAACACAGGCAGCAACCTCTTCGACCTCAGCCGCAGCAGCATCTTCCTAGGAACATCGCCAAAGGCAAGGGAAGCAAGGGCAAAAATGAACTTTTGGGATTTCATCAAAATCAAAAGCTTTTGCACAGCAAAGGAAACAGTTAACAAAACCAAAAGACAACTGACAGAATGGGAGAAGATATTTGCAAACGACATATCAGATAAAGGACTAGTGTCCAAAATCTATAAAGAACTTAACAAACTCAACACCCAAAGAACAAATAATCCAATCAAAAAATGGGCAGAGGACATGAACAGACGTTTCTGCCAAGAAGACATCCAGATGGCCAACAGACACATGAAAAAGTGCTCCATATCACTCGGCATCAGGGAAATACAAATCAAAACCACAATGAGATATCACCTCACACCAGTCAGAATGGCTAAAATCAACAAGTCAGGAAATGACAGATGCTGGCGAGGATGCGGAGAAAGGGGAACCCTCCTACACTGTTGGTGGGAATGCAAGCTGGTGCAACCACTCTGGAAAACAGCATGGAGATTCCTCAAAATGTTGAAAATAGAACTGCCCTATGACCCAGCAATTGCACTACTGGGAATTTACCCTAAAGATACAAACGTAGTGATCCAAAGGGGCACGTGCACCCGAATGTTTATAGCAGCAATGTCCACAATAGCCAAACTATGGAAAGAACCTAGATGTCCATCAACAGATGAATGGATCAAGAAGATGTGGTATATATACACAATGGAATACTATGCAGCCATCAAAAGAAACGAAATCTTGCCATTTGCGACAACATGGATGGAACTAGAGTGTATCATGCTTAGCGAAATAAGTCAAGCGGAGAAAGACAACTATCATATGATCTCCCTGATATGAGGGAGTGGTGATGCAACATGGGGGCTTAAGTGGGTAGGAGAAGAATCCATGAAACAAGATGGGATAGGGAGGGAGACAAACCATAAGTGATTCTTAATCTCACGAAACAAACTGTGGGTTGCTGGGGGGAGGGGGGTTGGGAGAAGGGGGGTAGGGTTATGGACATTGGGGAGGGTATGTGCTTTGGGGTAAATTGGAAGGGGAGATGAACCATGAGAGACTATGGACTCTGAAAAACAGTCTGAGGGGTTTGAAGTGGCGGGGGGGTGGGAGGTTGGGGTACCAGGTGGTGGGTATTATAGAGGGCACAGCTTGCATGGAGCACTGGGTGTGGTGAAAAAATAATGAATACTGTTTTTCTGAAAATAAATAAATTGGAAAAAAAAATAAAAAAGCAAGTGAGTTAAAAAAAAAAAAAAAAAAAGAAAGAAAAGGAAACAAAAACAGGTCCTCTCCAAGGTAACTTCTCTTGCCTGTTTTTCTCCTTTGTGTAGGAGTCACAGTTTCCTATTATTTGCTTGTCACATAATTTTCTGTTAAACTTGGACATTTTACATAATACATGGTAGTAACTCGGGATGTTGATTCCATCCTATTTCTACCAGGGGCTAATTTTGTTTGCTTAGTTACCTGCTAATGTATTTAGTGACTGAAGTAACTACTTTAAGTCTCTTTCCTTGTCATTGTAAAGTGACATGATGTCCCTGCTCAGATCCTCCCTCCACCTTTTTTTAAAAAAGTCTTTTAGTTTGGCTACCTACTCAAGTTCAGCCCCTTGTTCAGCATAGACCATTTATTTGACAAAGACTGTGTTTTACTCCTCTTAACCAGTTAGGATTTTTACCTTTTACTGTTGGGTGTGTGTGTCTTTAGAGGCTGCCATCACAGTTCAGAAATTTAATATTTTTGCCCCATGTTAAGTCAGGGACTAGTAGCTTGGAAGTAGCCTGTCCAATACATTTTTTAAAGATTTTATTTATTTATTTATTTGTTTAATCATTTATTTAGGGGGTGTGCAGGGGGAGGAGGAGAGAGAGAACCTCAAGCAGACTCCACATTGTGCCACAAAGCCTGATGCCAGGCTCAGTCTCATGACCCTGAGATCATGACCTGAGCAAAATCTAGAGTTGGGCACTCAACTGACTGAGCCACCCAGGCACCGCCTATCCAATCGTTTTTGCCTTGTGCACGCAGTCTTCTAGATTACTAGAGATTTGTGTGAATGTATTCCTAAACCTGGCTTCTTAGAAGTTGATCCTGAGTCGAACAGCTTGCTGTTCAGCCAGTGTTTGGTCAGAGGTTTTGCCCCTTGCGCCAGTGACATTTCTGCCCAAAGTCAATAGATCTTTGTGTGAATAACAAATGCTTTTAAATCTGCCCCATATCCTGTTTGATTACTCCTGAGTAGATAATACCCAACACATATGCATAGACTTTCTGATCCTCAAGGTTGACTGTGATTCCAGGAGGATTTGTTGCTGTCACTTCCCCTTGCATCTCTGTTAAACTTCTTCTGGTAATTCTGTCATTTCACTTGTTGCTACTAATATCATGGAACCATCAGCACCACTAAAATCTTCACTGAAGAAGAATGCCACAGGGTAGGCGCGAGTTCTGATACTGGGGTTACTTTGGCTTACAAGGCTCTGTTTATCCAACCTTACTGTGCTTCACTCACTGCACACCAGGTTCATAGGTCTCTATTTTGATTGCCAAACATGTGAGGATATTTCCAATTTATAGCTTTGCTTTGGCATACTCCTTCTCACAATCTTCACATGGATCACTCCTTTTCATCATAAAATAATCTCTCTTCAGAAGTGACATTGTGGGGTGCTTGGGTGGTTCAGTCAGTTAAGTGTCTGCTTTGGCTCAGGTCATGATTTCAGGTTCGTGGGATCAGCCCCAAGTCAGGCTCCCTGCTCAGTGGGGAATCTACCTCTCCTTCTGCCCCTCCCCTACTTGTGCTCTCTCTCTCCCTCAAATAAATAAGATCTTCTAAAAAAAAAGGAAACTTATCTATCTAAAGCAGACTCCATTATATAAAGAAGGCTGTGTTACGTAAAGTACTTTTATCACCCTTCCATTTTTCTGTTTTATTCATACTACTTACCACCATTTATAATTATTTTGTTGGGGTAGTTGTGTGGCTCAGTCCTTTAGCTGGACTCTTGATTTTGGCTCAGGACACGATCTCAGGGTCATCATGGGATCAAGCTCTACATCCAGGTCCATGCTCAGTTCTGAGTCTGCTTTTTCCTCTTCCTCTGGTCCTTCCCCCTGTTCTTGTGCTCTCTTTATCTCAATTAAATAAATAAAATCTTAAAAATACAATAAAATAAAACAATTTTGTTTATTCATTTGTTTGTTGCCTACTCCTGGCTTTGGAGTGTAAACCCCGTGAAATCAGGAGGTTTAGATTCTGTAGTCAGAGCTCCCAGATCAAGATCTTGCTCCTAGAATCCATTTATTCCTTTAAAAATTGTTGAGAACCTCAAAGAGCTTTTTGGAGGGAGAGGTAAATTTTACCTCTTGATTTTTACAATATTATAAGCTAAAACTGAGAATTTTTAAAATATTTATTCCTTTAAGAATAAAATGATAAATTCATTACATGTAAAAATCAGTGATCCCATTACCACAAAATATATAGCCCCTGGAAAATTCCACTTTATACCTACAAGAGAATAAAAGTATAAAATGCAAGTAATGCTATTATTATTATGTAAAGAATTTAAACTTCGCAAATATCTTGGGTTTACTGCCAACCTAGTGTCTGATATAATAGCAGCAGCATAAAGACAGTGTATTTACACTCAAAGAATTACAAACAATATAAGATAGTTGCACTACAGACGATTTTCACTGTAACCCAGCCAATTAATTTTATTGTCTTCATCATATAATAATCTCAGCAAATGCTAGCCCAGCTTCTGTTTGCATACCTTCACTTAAGGATGTCACTAATTCTTGAAGTAGCCCGCTTTAATTTTGAGCTTCTCTAATTTAAAAAAGTTGTTATATTAAGGAAGAGTCTTCCCCTGCTTGATTACAACCCCCCTTAACATCAAAATTATACTTCCCTAAATGAGCTTTTAGTTGGTTAGGATTTTTTTAAGGGTGAATCATAATATGAATACCAAGTACTAAGAGGCCTGCCATTAGAGTAAAACAATAGAATTTTTTATTTCATTGTAGATGTCATAATTCATAAAACTCAATTCCACCAGCCATTGAAAATGTACCAAATACATTGTTATGTTATAATAAACTTGAGGTTAACTGAAAGACTAATAAGTCTATTTCACATGAAATTGCTTTAATTCATGTATCCCTCAGTCTGTTTAAAGTCAGTTTTTTGTAAGTGACAGATTGACACTTTTTTTTATTAGAAACATCTCTCTTTTTTCAAGATTCATTTATTAATTTCAGAGAGACAGAGACAGACAGAAAAAGAGAGTGCAAGTAGTGGGGCAAGGGGCAGAGGGAGGAGAAGGAGGATCTCAAGCAGACTCCATGCTGAGCACAGAGCAGGATGCAGGGCTCAATCTCATAACCCTGAGAACGTAACCTGAGCTGAAGCCAAAAGCGGGATGCTTAAATGACTGAGTTAGCCAGGCACCCCTAGAAACATCTCTTATTCATGTGCCTATATAGAGTTGTTTTTAATTTATTGAGGAGTAATTGACAGATATAATTGTATATATTTAAAGTGTACAACATGATTTGATATACACAGTCATTGTAAAACGATTATCAAGATCAAGATAATTAATACCGTCATCATCTTACATAGCTAATTCTTATTCTTATAAAATGCTTAGAATGAACTCACTGTTTCTGTCTCAATATTCATAATACTGTTCTTAGCTAACTCTCCCAGGCTCATGAAATATATAAAAAAAAAATGCTGTTTTTATTTGATCCTAGATCTTTCTTCAAAATGCTTAAATGAAGAGAGTAATATCAAAATATTCCATTAAAATCTTTTTTTTTTTTTTTAGATTTTTATTTATTTGACACAGAGAGAGAAGTGAGAGAGGGAACACAAGCAGGGGATGTGGGAGAGGGAGAAGCAGGCTTCCTGCTGAGGAGGGAGCCTGATACAGGGCTCAATCCCATGATCCTGGGATCATGATCTGAACTGAAGACAGAGGCTTAATGACTGAACCACCTCGGCACCCCCAAAATTTTCCATTAAAATCTTAACTCCAAAGTAACACCGATTCATTTATAATTGCTGTAAAGTGTTGGAGCAAAAAAGACTGTACCATGTCTAAATTTTATCTAAAATTAATTATAAGGATTTCTTAAATTCAAAAATATTTCTGAAATAAAGACAGACTGTATAGATATTATTTATTATTTTAATATCAATGATAATGGAAATTAGATTTATTTGACATAATTTGTACTTAGCAATCCCTTAGAAGCTTCATGATTACCACTTCTCTTTGTAAATTCCTCAGTAAAACTGCACAGCAAAATTTTACAGATAAATTTCAGGCCTATGGGTATATGAGATCTAACAACAACAACAACAAAAGTAATAGCAGCTAATACTTTTTGAACAGTTACTACATGCTAGACATTTTACTCCATAACTGTGTATATGCATGTGCTGAGCCTTATGCCAAGTGCCATACATGCATTTCTCATTTGTAGCACATTTTCATTTAATTTTTATAATACACTCATGGAATATCTTTTTATTATGCCTTTGACTAAAGAAAAAGTGACCACTACGGTTAATATAATTAACACTAGCTGTCACAACAGACAAAACTTTAATATAACGGTTAACATAACAAAGGTTGATTTCTTGCTCATATAAATCTAAAGTGGACAGGGCATCCCTCCTCCATAATATAGCCAGCCTATCTGAAACAAGCCCTCCAAGGACTGAAGCAGAAAAGTGAGGGAATTTTGTATCTAACTACCTTAGTTCCAAAGTGACTCCCTTACTTCAAATCACAATCTGTTGACCAGAACCAAATTATGCAGCCCCAGTCAAACTTCGATGGATACTGGGAAATGCAGAGACACAAATGAAATATTTTGCCACAGATGACCAAAGATCCTTTGACCCCTTTTCATAAACACAGAATACACTCCTGAAAGGAGACAATGGAAAGCCCTATCAAGTCCAGAATCTCTCAATTTGTACAACGATCTCTTAAACAGTTCTGGATAAGGTTTTAATCTAAAGACTAGTGAGTCAAAAAGACAAGTCATCACATTCTGCTTCACCCATCTATACACAAATTGAATATGAAAAATGGGAATAGGGAAAGACCAAATTACAAATGGAAACAATGGGAGGCACACACTAGGAACTCTGTGAAATTCCTCTGCTTGATGTATGGATTCCTGGATTAGTACTAGATTAGTTCCAGATTCTGCTTTTTGTGAGTTGTTCTGTCTTCTTCAGATTCTTCTTTTTTCCTTTTCTTCCTTGCCATATCTCAAGTGGGGGAATTACCTATGTTGGAGGCTAGCAAAGCTTTCTCAGTGCACTTCCTACTCACTAAAGACTGGGAACTCAAGTGTACATTTAAATCTTACATGGTGTAAGGTATTTCAGACCTAGATCTTCTGGTAAAACCCTTCCATAAAAACTTCAGTTATCAGAGTTATCTTACCTTTTTCTACTATCAGTTCCATGTAATCACATTCAAAAAATTATTTTGAAGTCCTATGTAGTGCTTAGATATACTTTTTTTTTCTAAATTTCCCCTTGCTTTCTTCCATCTCTCTTGCTCTAGCAATTAAATGGAAGTTACTATGAGGCTATCTAGAATAATAGGTGGAAAGCCCACACACCTAATCTAAACTCTGTCCTGAGTCATCATTTTTAACTAATGGGTTTGGGCCTTTGTCTCAAAGCCTTATTAAATTGCATGATTTACTATTTGGGATTATAGAAGTAGACAGCTTTTATGAAGGTGAAGGAATCTACATTTCTGAACTCTCCATTCTCTTTCATTTTTTCTAGAAAACCAACTACCGTGCTGAGCTCTTCTTTTCTATAGGGTAACTTGCCAAACACTCCAGTACAACCAGCACACAGAACTAACACTCTTTTTAAAAATTTCTTCCTATATGCTAGCTATACACGTTATTTGCCTTCCAAGTTATCACAAGGAAATGCTTTCCAGTTAAAAAAAAACTAGACTGACATTTGGATTGAAAATGGCCATCAGTTTTCTCATCTGATAGCTAAGATGAGGCCATATTTAAGGTTTCAGTTAAGGTACCAACTTCTGTATTTACCACCATAATTAATCTTAACTTCTATCACATATAAACCCTGTAACCTCAGTAGCTTAGCACAGACTTCTCTATTTCTCATCAAAGAACCAATGTTTGTTAGTAGAAACTTGCAGGTATGCTAATGGAACAAATGGACTCCAAGATCTACTTGGGAGGGGAAGAAAATGATGCCCTTAGTTGCTTTCACTCTGAAGTGATGTTTCACTTTTGCTCACAGTAAAATGGATAGAAATGATCACATAATTACTACCTTCCCATATGTGAAGCTGGGCAATGCAGGGGAGTATATGGAATAGATGGCATTGTAGCTTAGAATTGGAAAATAAATCCAAATATAACTGACTCCAAAGACTATTTTTTCCATCAAGTTATACTTTCTTTTATTGAATTTAATATTCTCCTTCTCTGTTCTTGGTAGTAAGGATATTAAAAAGATTATAAAAGAAATCTGAACTATTATACTGATATGAAAGTACATTTTTGTTTGTTTGCTTTTAATTTTAAATTTGGCAAGAAAGATTTCTAGTTTTATATGCATGAGTATGCTCTAATTGCTCATCTGAAGTAATTTAGTTGATACTATTTTATATCCTGGACTAAAATTCAGTCATTCTAGCAAACAATTTAGGAGTGGAAAAAAAAAAAAAAAGCACTGTTAAAACTCCCTAAAGCACAAGTGGATTGAAATCAGCAAGATATGATAAATTGGATGAATCTGAAAGAAAAATGTTGGAGGCAGAAAATGTAATGTGTTTCAATGGAAACCATAAAATCTGCTTTAGAGTCTTCATTTCAGACTTATAAGTGGATTTAGAGCAAGACAAAGTACATAATGAGATAAAATAACTAAAGATTGTATAAATCTGATCACAGGCACTTTGATATAATGACCCTCAAATAATTAACCCTTTGACCCTACATTCTGAATAGGAAATAGCATTTTTGTTCTCAGAAATATCTTTTATATAACGGCTGGCACTTCTTATAAAAGATCTGAATTTACTTCTTCATAACTGTATCTGAAATACAAATGCTGTTCTGAAATAACTGTAGAGGACTGGCCCATCTTCCAGGCTTGTAATTCCTACAAAGAGTTAAAAAGTGCTAACATAATACACAGTTTTGGAATTACAGTGTCTATCCAGTATGCCATATCCTTTCTGTATCAATCAAGAAATTTACATGTTTAATTTCTAACACTGAAAAAATCTCTTAAAATATAAGATAGAATAGGCATTCATGAAGCATCATGTATCTCTAAAATATCTGACCTACAGCAAAATATCATTTTCATAAAGAAAAAAATTGATTAGGCATTATAAAATAAAAACTGGAAGGGATAATAGGTTTAACTTTAGTTAAAGATAAAGCAGCTATTTATATAAGCTAATAATTAATAAGACAGAAATTTTGGATAATATTAACAGCCAAAGCTCTCAGCAGTTAAGCTGCCATGTATAATCTGATTGATTTATTTGACAATATAAATGAAACAATGTAATACCTATCCTTACCCACAAGTTACAGATAGGGCTTTTATCTTCATAATCTTTAGAGATGTTCCACTGAAACTTTTTTTTTTGGGGGGGGGGGGCAAAGACAGTTTCTTGGTTTCTCTTCAGCTCCATCTAAGGGTCTAGACCAGAGAAGCAGGGGGAGCCTACATCAGAGACCACGGGACTAAGCAACTGACAAACTATGATTTGTCAGGTTCCAGCATCAGTTCATTCCCATGAGGTGTGGGGCTGAGGCAGCAGAAAACAAGCCTTCAGCTAAGGCTGTGCCTGGGCTGCGGCAATCAGCAGCCCAGAGATGTATCACGTTATCCTTCATTCCACCAGCTCGGCCCAACCGATGTCAGGCAGGCGACCTCGGAGCCCTGGCAGCTTTAATGATGTCTCCTTCCAGAGACAAGACTCGTGCTGCCACAGGCTTCATCTGCGTGACTGATACAAGTGTTACAAACACCCCAAACCCCAGATCCCAGAGACCCCAGCCCCCAGCGGAGAGGCGCTGCAGCCCTGCCGGGGAGCAGCACACATGAGGCCAGGGAAATGCAGGGGCAGATTTAATTTACACAGATTTAATTGTAATATCATCCTTGCCACTTAACATACTAACTCTGTGAGGATAGGGTTTTATATGCCTTGTTTATTGTTGGATTTTGAATGCCCAAAGCTGATAAAAATAAAATGTAGTAATAACCTGAAATGTAGTAAAAAATAAGTATAATAACGTACTCCAAATTTCAAAACCTGTTATAAGGGTGAAAGGAAAGAGGTAAAGCATCTGGACAGTGATCCATTCATTGTTTATAAAGTGGTTGCCTACAGGAAAGGAAGAAGGCAGGCAATCTAATCTAATCCCCATGTCAACAGAAACTCCAGAATAAAATGGACAAATGATAATTTCTAGGAGGAAGAGACCTTATCTATTGACTGCCTTTAGCAGGATGGTACCTGGCTAAAGCACTGTTTATATTAAATAAACCAAGAATATATGAGGTTACACTCTCCAGAGAATGTCATATAAACTATACCACTCTGAAATAAAAAACAGAAATATTTCATAATGTAAACACTTGCCTCTCACTGTGTGGTAAACCTATAAACCTCACTAACGATTTCATCTACTTTGCTGAACCACACGTGCTTGTTTTTCAAGGGAAGAGAGAACCAACCTGCAAAGTCACCCTTGATGTTCCAAATCTCTCTCTGCCTTATTTAAGTCTCTTGATTATTTGTATCCTTGAAATTATTAGTAAAGTTTGACACTGGGATATGATCTCTGATTTGTCTAAGTCTAATCTGAGAATTCATTCATGTTAAATTGGCTTGTGGATGAAAGAAATTAAGCATAGCACATAACTTGTATAATCATAAAACCACTCAAATTGGGACATGTTTTAAGACTGGGAGACACCATTATTAATAATTACACCTGGTCAACAGGCACAATTCGAGACTTTCAAGGGCAATACTAAGACATACAGTCATGGTACGAATAGCACTGGGTCTTTCATTCATTAGTGTGTTGTTTTCCTGAAAAATATTTTTAAATTTTGCCAATTTGAAATGTCCTGCTGTGAAAGTAAATGGGGAAATACAGACCCATGTAGAAGCTGCAATACTCAGTACTATATAAATTATGAATTATTCTGACAGACCTTAAAGTATTGATTTAAAGGTCAGAGAAATTATATCATGACATAATTATATGCCATTTTAATTAAACATTTAAAATTATATAGGACAGTTATGGACAGCTTCCTTATCCACACTGTATTTATCTGCATGAATATTAATATTTAAGAATGATATCTTAAAGTTGGAATTATGGTAACAGTTGATATGAATAGCATTCAGACTAATTTATATTCTTTCAGAATCACTGCACATTAATCACATCTCAAAGGAATCTTATGCAGTGTCTAAGGCTTAGGAGTTGCTCAAGGTTTGAAGATATAAAAATAAACAAGATGTGTAATTGATGATATCAGAACCATTATCTACCAGAGCAGACTTTGTCTGGAGATTTTGGAAGCATCATAAAATCTTAGTTGTAAATTAAATTGTATGATTCTTGTTTTTATAAACCAATCTAAGGACCATGAATAGGGCTTAGTGGAGCCATATACCTCTTGAAATTAAAAATAAAATAAATGTGGGATCATTTCTGCATTTTGGGATACAAAGAGATGTTAATTATTTTATGACATTCTTTTTTTTTTTTTTTAAAGATTGTATTTATTTATTTGACAGACAGAGATCACAAGCAGGCAGAGAGGCAGGCAGAGAGAGAGAAGGAAGCAGGCTCCCCGCTGAGCAGAGAGCCCGATACTGGGCTCGATCCCAGAATCCTGGGATCATGACCTGAGCTGAAGGCAGAGGCTTTAACCCACTAAGCCACCCAGGCGCTCCTATTTTATGACATTCTTAAATTTTCTCAGATTTGGATTTGTGACCAAAGGAAAAAAAAAAAGAGTTAAGAATCAGAGAAATTATATCTAGGGGATAGGTCCTTTTAGAGATGACCCCTATTATGAGGCAATAATTGCTCACATTCACACTCTGGTTAATAAAGTCACCTCTGGCCTAGTAGGAACTTGATGCCTATTAGCAGACTGCACCACCTTGAAAAATATTAACCTGTAGCCATTCATTCAAATTCTCTTTGTCTTAAAAGGATAGAAGAGTAATTGTCTGATTTTTACCAAACTCTCTCTCCCCTACTTAACAACATATATTTTGTGAACTTTCTGACATCCAGGATTAACTTTGAGACTAATGCTTTGATTATTCAAATATTAATTACAATATTCTTTTATATATAATATATTGATGATCATTTTAACATATAAATATAATAAGATATTCATAACACCAAAATTGTCTTTGGACCATAAATTTAAAATTCTATTATTCAGAATATTCATTCCTTTCTTTTAGTGTCTTGAGATTATTATGAATATGAACATCGTAGATTATAAAACTCCTCAAAAAAATAAATTTTGGCAATGTCTTCTCTTAATTACTTCCATTCACTTTTTTTTTTTATGGCTATATTTTGTATTTTATTTATTTATTTATTTATTTTCAATTTATTTACTTTCAGAAAAACAGTATTCATTATTTTTTCACCACACCCAGTGCTCCATGCAAGCCGTGCCCTCTAGAATACCCACCACCTGGTACCCCCAACCTCCCACCCCCCCACCACTTCAAACCCCTCAGATTGTTTTTCAGAGTCCATAGTCTCTCATGGTTCACCTCCCCTTCCAATTTACCCAAATTCCCTTCTCCTCTCTAACGTCCATTCACTTTTAAGCTTTGCCATCAAGTTTCCTACCTCTGCCACTTTGTTGAATTTGGTCTTTCAAGTTCAGCACTGACTTCCCATGTTCAAATTCAATAAATACTGAGACTTTTCAGCTAGTATTCAATAGAGTTGAATAGTCTATTTTTTAAATTTTAAGTTAGTTTTATCAAATTAGTATACATATACCTTTTTTAAAGTCAAGAAGTATTATAAAGTATAAAGTTTTTAAAAATTCTCACTGATAAGAATTCTCATTAATAAAGGCTACAAAAATAAGACATCAGTACTGTCTTGATCAAAAATAGTACATAGTTATTTAAAGCACAAAGCTTGATACAGAAATTCACATTTACAGAAAGAAGCTCCAGTTTCTTCTTAAAAATATTTGAGATACCTCATTTGGGGGTTATATCCCAATATGCACATAAACTCCATATATATGAATATATATATTTTCAATATTTTATCATATTTTATCAAAATTGCATAATATAAAGAAATACACTGTAGAAAATATTCTACAAAGAAAAAATACTATAAAGAAAATATATTTTTACAAAGCCCCATGTAGATTCTCCCTAAACCATCCATTTGCCTCATAAATATTTTATCATTTTTAATATGTGCCATGATTTGAGTAAGGTTGAAAAATATCCTCTATAGGCTTGCAGAATAACTATTCACTATTATACCTCAAGTTCAAATAGCTACTCTATAAACACTTGCTGAAAAATTAAAGAATAAAAGGATAAAATACATAATTAGATATATAGAATATAGGGAGGTTTTATTGTATCTTTGTTGGTTCTATAGCAAAACATGAATGTTATGTTTAAGACAGGGGAATAAGGAATTACTACTATCCATATGCTTACTTGCTGCCATGAAATTTACCTCTTTTAGATAAAAGTAGAATGTTTTTACACATTGATTCAAGATCACTTAAGAATACTCCTTGTGGGCATGACATACTGCCAGATGTTATAAAAGATAGAAAGAAGTAAAACAATAACAACAAGAACAAAAAACTAGTCACTATTTTTAAGGAATTCATATTTTGGCAAGATGAATTTTGCCAAAAACAAATATAACAAAAAGCAAAGACAAAAATAGTGTTGAGGGATGCATAAGACCAAGGCATTAATGGTTATTATTAAGAAGAACAACAGCTTACTGGAAAAAAACGAACATAATTATGGTATTGCAGAGTAAGTGAGTTTCAAAAGGCAAAAACAGATTCACTTAAGGTGGAAAAAAAATAGTACTATACATTCTTGGAATGATAAGTTACACTTTATAATTGGAACATTCTTTATAAAGAAAAAGAAATACTGAGATATGCAGCTAGAAAATAATTTAAAATCAGATATTGAAGAACCTGAAAGCCATGTTAAAACATTTATTCTGAAGGCAATGATCCTTGTTTTTTTTGTTTTGTTTTGTTTGTTTGTTTCTTTGTTTTTTAAGTTTGGAACAAGGAAGTCATAAAAAAGATAACTGTTTTTGAAACAGTATAGGTAGCAAGATCAGTTGGAAATCTATTGGGATAATTTGGGCAAGAAAAATTAGTATGATAATATCACCTATTGGATGGTAGATTACAATCTAGGTAGATTCTCTTTCTCTAAGGGTTTGAAGATGAACTGATTTGAAAAATTGGTAATATAACACCAAACATCAGTGTTATTTGTGGAAGTTGGTGGTCTTTGCCAGAGAGTTCATCACTTCTTCTGTTGTTGAACTTATTTGAACTGTCATTGAATAGGGTCTGGAATTGGCAATTTCCCAATAGCCTTTATGAGACAGAATACAATACACTTGGAAATATGACATCACAGGCTAAAATAAAACTACATCAAGACAAAGATAACAAGCTAAATAACACATGGAACTGGAAGCACAATTAGACAGAATAAGAATCTTAAGAATCTTAAATACTTATATTGAATGTACCAAAAAAGGAAAGAAAAAGCAGCATGAAATAAGAATAAGAAAAAATAGTAATAAGTATATAAGAAAAATTCTTAGGTACATATATGATAGAAATAGTAAAATGGATGGTACTAAAGAATAATTCATGAGTTTAAAGGTCATGAATTATTCTTTAGTACCATCCAAAAAAAAAAAAAAAAAAGGTCAAGTTGAGGCATTCTCCCAAAAGAAGTCTGAAAGGATAAAGGGATAAAAAAGAAAAAAAAAAAAAAAAAAGAAAGAAAGAAATGTTTAAAGACATGGAGAACAGAAATCAAAGTATTTAAGTAACTGATGTCCCAGGAGGAGAGAAAATATTGAAGAAGTAGTGGAAGATATGCCAAATAGAAAAGAATAAGAGCAGAACAAAAACCCAACTATATGTGATATTCTACTATACATATCCAGATAGGAAAGACAGAGAAACAAATTTAAAAGCTTGGTGGGGGGGCGCCTGGGTGGCTCAGTGGGTTAAGCCACTGCCTTCAGCTCAGGTCGTGATCTCAGGGTGTTGGGATCGAGTCCCACATCGGGCTCTCTGCTCAGCGGGGAGCCTGCTTCCTCCTCTCTCTCTCTGCCTGCCTCTCTGCCTACTTGTGATCTCTCTCTGTCAAATAAATAAATAAAATCTTTAAAAAAAATAAAATAAAATAAAAGCTTGGTGGGGGGTGGCATCCAGGTGGCTCATTTGGTTAAGCACCCAACTCTTAATTTCTGCTCAGGTCATGATCTCAGGGTCATGAGATCTAGACCCACATCTGCTCTGTGCTCAGCAGGACATGTGCTTGAGTTTTTCTCTCTTTCTCTGCCCCTCCCCTTGCTCTCTTCTTCTCTCTCTCTAAAAAAGATACATAAAACATTTTAAAAAAATAAATAAAAGCAAAAGCTTCTAAAGGAACAAGAATGAAATGACATCAAACTTTTCAACAGCAATACTGAAACCAAGAAATAAATAAAATAATATTTTTTGAATATTGAAAGAAAATAATTTTGAACATAGACTGAAATTTTGCCAACTCATTGTTCAAGTTTGAGGGTAAATATAGTCCTTGGGATGAAAGCTGGAGGAAGGTATTCTACTATCACTTCACATAAACCCTTCTGAAGGAAAGTGAGATGAAATGAGATGAGAAATGAATTTAGAAGATGTTGCAAACAATATGGGAAGTAACTGAATAACTTGGTAAGATTTGCCGTTTCTTAAAAAAAATTAAAAGCTTTTTAAAACCAAATAAAGGAATATATACATGATAACGTCATTATAACCTAAATGACAGTAGTAGGACTAGATCCTGGACAAGAAAAATGATATTAGACAATTGACAAAACATGAATATGGTCCATAGATAATAGTACTGTATCAATGTTAACTTCCTAGTTTTACTAACTGTATGATTATATAATATGGCAACATTTGTGGAATGGGTAAAGGATATTCAGGAATAATTTGTAATTTTTGTACCTTTTTTAGTAATTTGAAATTATTTCAAAATAAAAAATCAACAAAATCAAAGATACAATTTTGTGAAAAAACAAGGAAAAATAAAAGAATGGCTAGAACAAACTAGAAAAAAATAGAAGACAGTAATAGCCCAACTCTCTTAATAAATATAATAAATATAAATGGACTAAATAAGCTGGTCCAGCTATTTTCTATTTTCATGATGAACATATAAAGCAAAAAGTCAAAACTAAAAGGATAGAAAAACATTAGGAAAGGTTTAACTAAAATACAGCTGGTGCAGCTATACTAATGTCAGACAAAATAGAGCATGAGGAAAAGGCATTGCTAGAGATAAAGCAAGTAAACATAAAATGATAAAAGAATATATACTAAAAATATATATCATATATTACCAAGAATATATACTAATTATAATCATATAGGAAGTTAATAATTATCTCAAAATGCAGAAAACAAAATTTGATAGAAATCAGGAGAAGGAAATGAATCTGTTATTATAGTGGAATATTTTAATAGCTTTCTCTTAATCGTTAAGTAGACAAAGGGAAAATCTACAAAAATAGAATATCCTACTTTGCACAAAAACTGAATAACAATGAAAAATTTGATCTAATGGACGTAAGCATTATAATATGTAGGTTTTAACAAACACCAAAGAATAGGTAGAGGCCAAGATTGAAAATAATTGTCCTTATGAAAATCATTAAAGTTAAAAGAGGCTGTTTCTTATGGGACTGTCACAGCACTCTTAATCACTCAGTACTCTCAGCATTGCTCAGCTTTCAATTTAGAAGAAATAAGTAAAAAGTCCAGAAACTGTATGCATCTCAAACACAATGTTACTACTTATTAGTAACTAAATGGTAGAAGACTGCCAAACTTCATAATCTTCCAAAATAAGGTATGCTGAACCCATTTTTTAGTATGGTCAGAGAAAGAAATTACACTAAACATTCTAAAAGGTAAACTTTATATTCAAGGGAGGAGAGGTATTTTTCATCATTTATGAGGAAATAGGAAGGAACAGGAAAAGGTATTTCTCATCCTTCATGAATTTGAATATATGCCATTATGTAAAAATTGGCACAATGTACTAAGATAATCCTAAATAGAAAAATATGTCCAAAAAGTAATAGAAAATATTACTTAATAAAAAAAAGTATTTTTTTCAATCTAAATTGATACAAATTCATGTCCCCCCAAAATATTCTCAAGAACATCAATACAATTTCTGGCTGCTTTTTAAATTAACCATTTTAGTAAAGCAAGCATAAGGTAATTAGTTATGATATAAATAAAGAAATATGGGAAAATGTTATTTTTACTCTATCTCTTTTAATTAAAATAATTTAAATAAGATACTCTTCAGTTTCTATAGCTTTTTTACATATCAGAAATATTAAAAGTAAGTGGAAATAATAAAATAATTATGTAAAAATGGGTGGTTCTTTAATATTTGGAATGACACAGGGAATGACAGATTTTATTAGATTCCATAGATTCAGATAGCTTAATCTAATACAACCATATTCCCATGCACATAATTTAATTATTACATAGTGAAACACAGTTGTCAGGAGGCATCACTGTGAAACAGAATGGACACTAGACTTTATGGAAACAGAAACTAGAAATAGTACCAGCTCTGTCACTTTCGGATTATGTGACCTTGGATAGATTATTATAGCTTTTAAAACTCACTTTCCTCATTCCAAAACATTAATAATAAACTAAGTTTTTACAATGTGATATCATCCAGCACTGGAATGACTAAGACATTTCAGTTTTTACACTACATTTGTTGTGGCTGCACAGAACCTTCACTTAAGAGAGAAGTCAGTCAGGACTCAGTATGATTTATGAATGATATTTTCCAAGGGTTCAGTCATCCCTTGTCTGAGACAGGATAGTTGTCCCAAAACTCCCTACTTCCTCCTCTTGTTCCAACTTTTCCTTTCTTCTATATACTTAATATAAAATATGGCTCAATTTAAAGTCAGCTCAATTTAAAATATCAATATAGGCTTTGGATTAAACAGAAGAGTTTAAATAACTTAAACACATTTTTGTTCCCTCTTTGTACTCTGGTACCATGATCAAAAAGGAAAATTAAAAAAACAAAAACAACAAAAACAAAAAACACTCTAAGACAATGAGAAGGAATCAGTGACACCAAAATCATTTGGAAGCTAGAAGCACATGGATGAAAAGTAACTGATAACCAGCCACTATGAAGTTGAATATTACGGTTTAATGTGGACAAGCAAAGAAAAAAGCAGATTCACAGTGCAGAACACTAAAAAAGGTGGGGAATTTGAAACATGGTTTAAAAAAATTATTTGAAAGGCATAATTATATCAACTGATATTTGGCAACCACACATAACCAGGTGACTCTTTCATCCATTTGCTCTTAGACTAAATATTCACCCTCTTGAGAAGTTAAACCAAATAAACTATGGACTCAAGGGCACCAGGTATAGCTAAGGATTGGCAGGGATAATTGGAGAATGACTGAAAATTGGAGGATGAAATGAGAGAATAGCAGTTACTCACATATCACAGGCAAAATATTGGAAGAGTCTTCTTCTGAAGAAACCTCATATTACACGTCCCTGAATAAAGACCCTGGACCTCACTAAATTATCCCACATTAATGCTTACAAGTCAATAAAACTCAACCACATTTATGAGCAGTGTTTCCAAGTAGCATTTCAGAAACTTAAATATGAGTGAACAAACAAGGATTAGCAACATTTTTCACAAAAGCTTTAAGAAGAAAGTAACTTAGGGAAATAGAAAAATATACCATGGAGAAGAACCATCCACAAAAAAAAAATTATATGATATTATTATCCTCCAAGATGTAGAGAAGATATTGCATCTATATTGACCATAAAATAGAATTTTTAGAAACTTGATTACATAATTATAAGGAGAGGATAAAATTGAGTAAACACCCCAGAAGAGAGGACAAATATAAAAAAAAAAAAATGGGGAAGTAAGGGATAAAAAGTAAGAGAGTTAGAGGATCAGTCCAAGAAGTCCACCTGAATAATAGGAGTCATAGAAAGAGAATACACAATGGAAAGAATGGTGAAATAAATAAAGAATAATTTGTCAGCATGATGGCACACAAGGAACGCTCACATCCTTATTCTCCCTTAGAAATATCCCATAAATAACTGCAGAATGACCATAATAACTTAAAAGGAGTTCTAGAAATGAATAAAAGATTTACGGCAACCAAGTAAACACCCAAATAAGAAAAAGTCACAATCAAAACAGCAAGAAATTTTGTGGCACTTTTACTTGCCCTTCACTACTCTCTCCCCAGTGTGGTGTAGCATAGTCGGGAAGAAGCAGTCCATTTTTAATTTCTCTCCCTTAGGATGGAAAGAGAAGAATAAAACTTGTTTGGAATCTTCAAGCTTGCCTAAAGGACTGGTTTGTCTCTCACCTGACTCAAATCCTCAGGAGAGGAATGGCAATATAGTTTAGATATCAGGCTGAAAACCACTAAAGGCAGTAATGATACATAAAACTGCAGGGGAATTGCAAATCCACAGACTCCTGGGAGAAAAACAATTGAGGACAGAGAATACAAAAGAAAATCTAAGGCCCCAAAATGAGGCGGGGGAAGACTCTGAGAAATTAAGAAACTGAAAGACACCTGGAGAAAATCAAAAGAAGAGAAAACCATACGCACACTGACCCAGAGGGAATGTCTGCCCAGAAGAGATCTAAGAAGACTTTAACCCTTAACCCTAAGCAAATCTCAAAGCTTAGGGGTTTACTAAATAGTGAAAGTCTTCCATGCAAGTCAGCAAATATTGAAAGAAGTAGCTGTTTTCAGATGTCCAATTTTCAACAATCACAAAGCAGAGAAAAAAAAATAGGGAAACAAGTTCCATTTAAAGAAAATAAATCCTCAGAAACTGTCCCTGAATACACAGATCAGACTTACCAGATAAAAACTTTATTTGTAAATTTCATTTTAATTCCAGTAGAGTTAACATACAGTGTTATATTAATTGCAGGTGTACAATGTAGTGATTCAACAGTTTTTTACATTATTTGGTGCTCATCAAGATAAGTACTCTTTTTTTAAAGATTTATTTATTTGAGAGGGAGAGAGAGAGAACAGGGTGGAGAGGGGGAGGAGAGGGAGACTGAGTCATAAGCAGATTCCACACTAAACACTGAGCTGGATGCAAAGCTTTGTCTCATTACCCTGACATCAAGACCTGAGCTGAAACCAAGAATCAAATGCTTTAACCAACTGTGTTACCCAGGTGCCGCAAGATAAGTACTATTAATCCCCTTCATCTATTCTACCCACCTTCCCACTCAGCTCTCCTCTGGTAACCATCAATTTGTTCTTTATAGATAAGAGTCTTTATAGATAAGAGTCTGGTTTGGCTCTCTTTTTGTTGTTCATGTGTTTTGTTTCTTAAATGCCACAAATGAGTGAAAGCATATGGTATCTGCCTTTGCTTATTTTGCTTAGCATTATTCTCTCTACCTTCATCCATGTTATTGCAAATGTCAAGGTTTCATTCTTTTTTATGGCTAACTAATGTTCCATGGTATGTATGTGTGTGTGTGTATATATATACACATATATTCTTTATCCATTTATCTACGAATAGACACTTGGGCTGCTTCCATAATTTGGTTATTGAAAATAATGTTGCAATAAATATAGGGGTGCATAGACTTTTTCAAATTAATGCTTTCATATTCTTTGGATAATTGCCCAATAGTGGAATTACTGGATTATATGATAGTTCTATTTTTTAAATTAACATACAATATATTATTTATTTCAGAGGTACAGGTCTGTGATGATCAGTCTTACATAATTCACAGCATGATAGTTCTATTTTTAATTTTTTTTTGATCCTCCACACTGTTTTCTACAATGGCTGCACTAGTTTGCATTCCCACCAACAGTGCATGAGGTTCCTTTTTTCCACATCCTCACCAACACTTTGTTGTTTCTTGAGCTATTGATTTTAGCCATTCTGACAGGTGTGATGTGATACTCATTGTGGTTTTGGTTTGCATTTCCCAAATCACTAGTTATGTTGAACATCTTTTCGTGTTAGACAAAAACTTTAAAATAACTGTTTTAAATATGCTCAAAGAGACAAAGGAAAACATGGGCAAATAATGAAAGAAAATCAGAAAAATAATATATAACCAAAACAAGATTAGCAATAAAGAGATAGAAATTATTTAAAAGAATTAAATAAATTTTGTAGCAGAGAAATAAAATAACTGAATTGAAAAACTCACTAGCATTTCAACAGCACGTGTAAAAAAAAAGGAAAAAATTCAGCAAAATTAAAGGTGGATCTTTTGAAATAATAGAGTCTGAGGAACAAAAACAAGAATAGAGAAAAGTGAACAGGGAATAAGGAACTTGCAGCATACTAGCAAATGGATCAAAATATGCATTTTGGGGGTCCCAGAAGAAGAGAATAAGAAACAGATATGTTACTTGAAGAAATAAGAGATGAACCTCCCAAATTTGAAGAAACACATACATTTACAAGCTTATAAATGCTGACTAGGATAAGCAAAATGAGATACACACTGTGAGGCATTATAAAGAAACTGTCAAAAGAGAAAAACAAAGAAAGAATCTTGAAAGTCACAAGAGAAAAGTGATTCTTTACATACCAGGGGTATTCAATAATTTGCAGATATATCAGCAGACACTTTGCATGCCAAGAAGCAATAAGAGGATATATTTAACGTGCTGAAATTTAAAAAAATAAATAAATAAAAAAATAAAAACAAACAAAAACAAAAACAAAAACACCACTGTCAACTGAGAATTCTATATTTAGGAAAGCTCTATGATAATTACTTTTATGTGGTAACTTGGTTAAACCATGGTAACCAAATATCTGGCCAAACATTATTCTAGATGTATCTGTAAAGTCATATTTTAGATGAGATCGACATTTAAAGCAGTAGACCTTGAGTAGAGACAAATATGAGCATTATATAATAATAGGCTCAATTCACTAAGAAGATATAATAATTAAACACATATCCACCAAAAATCAGAGGAACAAAATAAATAATACAAACATCTACAGGTTAAAGACAGAAATGTAAGCATTTCTACAATAATAGATTTCAATACCTCATTTTCAACATTGGATATAACAACCAGAGAGAATATCAATAAGAAGCAGAGGATTTGAGCAATATTATATTCAAACTGGACCTAACAGACAGATACAAAACACTCAGAATATACACTTTTCTCAAATGCACATGGAACATTATCTAGGATATTCAATATTTGGGGCCATAAAACAAATCTTAATAAATTTAAAAATACTGAAATTATTCCAAGTATATTTTTTTATTCAAAAGGGAATTAAGGTAGAAATCAATAACATAAGGAAAACTGGAAAATTCATAAATATGTACAAATTAAATGAGATACTCTTAAATAGCCCATGAGACCAAAAAAAGAAATCTCAATGGAAATTATAAAATATCTAGAGACAAATGAAAAAAAAAAAAAAAACACACAGTATACTGAAATTTCTGGGATTCAGCAAAACCAGTCTTAAGAGGCAAGTGTATGATTATAAATGATTACATTATAAAAGAAGAACAGTATCAAATAAACAGTTTAACCTTAAACTTCATTGATGTGGAAAAAGAACGAACTAAATTAAGCTAGGAGAAGAAAGAAAATAATAAATATCAGAGAGGAGATAAAATAGTTATAAAAACAACATAAAAAATCCATGAACACAAGATTTAGTTCTTCAAAATATAAACAAAATTGATAAAGCTTCAACTAAAAAGATAAGAAAAAAGAGATAAGGCTCAAACTAAAATCAGAAGTTAAAGAGGGGACATTGCTATGATTTTACAAAAATAAAAAAGATTTTAAAAAACTGTGAATAAATGTATGCAAATAAATTATATAACTTAGGTGAAAAAGATAAATCCTTGAACTTACACAATCTACTAACACTGAATCATGAAAGATTCAGTGAAATCAAGAATCACTGAAATCAAGAAAACCTAAATAAATCTATAACTCATAAGGAGATTGAATCAGTAATCAAAACCTTCCCAACAAATAAAGTAAAAGATCTAATGACTTTACTAAGAAAGAAGTAACAGCAATCCTTCTCAAACTCTTCCAAAAAACTGAAAATGAGGGACTATCTCTTTACTCCTATGAGGCTACATTATCTTGATTGATACTAAAGCCAGACAAATAAACTAAAAGAAAAGAAAAATAATATTCTTTATGAATACTGATGCAAAAAATCCTCAAGAATCTATTAACAAACTCAAAGGAGCAGCATATTTAAAAGATTATATAACTGGATCACGAGGGATTTATTCCTGGAATACAAGAAGTGATACAACATATGAAAATCAATCTATGTAATACACATTAACAGAATGAAGGAAAAAAACATGATTACCATAATCAATGCAGAAAAAATATTCTGACAAAAATTCAAAACCCTTTGATGATAAAAACACTGAAACAGTAAATAAAAAAATTGGAAGAAACTAATAAAAGTCATATAAGAAAAAAAAGAACACATGCAGCTAGCATTTAAGATCAAGAATAAAATACTTAGAATAAACATAACTAAGGATGTGAAAGACTTGTACACTGAAACCTACAATATGTTGCTGAAAGAAATTAACAGGAATAAAAGAAAAAATATATATTTGTGGACTACAAGACTTAATATTACTAAACTACTACTCAATTTTTAGCAGTCTATAAATTCAATGTACTCCTTATAAAAATCCCAATGACATTTTAGCAGAAATAGAAAAATTCATCCTAAAATTCATATACAATTTCAAGGGACCCCAAAGAGCCAAAACAAACCCGAAAAAGAAGAAAACTATAGTTCTCACACCTCATTATTTTCAAACATACATTAAACTATAGTAATCACAATAGTGTGGTTCTGATATAAAAACAGACATATAGATCAATGGAATAGAACAGAAGTCCAGAAGTAAATGCTTGCATATTGGATCAAATGATTCTCAAAATGAATATCAAAATGGTAGGGTTATGGACATTGGGGAGGGTATGTGCTTTTGGGTAAATTGGAAGTGGAGGTGAACCATGAGAGACTATGGACTCTGAAAAACAATCTGAGGGGTTTAAGTGGCGGGGGGGTGGGAGGTTGGGGTACCAGGGGTGGGTATTATAGCGGGCACGGCTTGCATGGAGCACTGGGTGTGGTGAAAAAATAATGAATACTGTTTTTCTGAAAATAAATAAATTGGAAAAAAAAAAGATTCAATAGGGATATAAAAACAGCAATATAGATCAATGGAATAGAATAGAAGGCCAGAAGTAAATGTTTGCAAATTGGATCAAATGATTCTCAAAATGATTATCAAAGTGATTCAATAGGGAAAGGATAGTCTTTTCAACAAATGGTGCTCAGAGATGCCTGGGTGGCTCAGTTGGTTAAGCGTCCAGCTCTTGATTTTGGCTCAGATCATGACCTCAGGTCATGAGACTAAGCCCCATATCTGGCTCCACACTGTGCATGGAGCCTGTTTAAGATTCTCCCTCTCCTCCTTCCCCTCATACCCCAAGGCACATGCCCTCTTTTTCTCAAAAAACAACAAAAAAGTCATGCTTAAAAAAACTGGATTCCATGTGCAAAAAGGTAAAATTGGATTATTACTTTACATAATAAACAAAAATTAACCCCAAATAGATCAAAAATTTTGTGCATGAAAGGGTACTATCAATGAAGTAAAGAGGCAACCCATAGAATAGGAGAAAATACTTGCAAATCATACATTTATAAGAGATTGATATCTAGAATATATAAAGAAATCCTGCAATTCAACAGCAACAAAAAAGCAAACACAAAAATAGGAAATGGACAAAAAATGACTTAAATAAACATTTTTACAAAGAAGACATACATATGACCAATAAGCACATAAAAAGATGCTCAGTACCACTGATTATTAGGGAATTACAAAATAAAAGCACAATGAGATATAACCTCATATCTATGTGTTTAATGGATGGCTACCATTAAAAAGAAGAAGGAAAAGAATAATAATAATAAGAAGAAGACGAAGAAGAAGAAGAAGGAGGAGGAGAAGAAGAAAAGAAAAAGAAAAAAATAACAAGTTTACTCAGGATGTGTAGAAATTAGAACCCTTGTGCACTGTTGCTGGGAATGTAGAATTGTGTATCTCCTGTAGCAAACAGTATGGTGATTCTTCAAAACATTAAAAGTAAAATTATCATATGATCCAACAATTCCATCTCTGGCTATACATTCAAAACAACTGAAAGCAGGGTCTCAAAGAGATATCTGTATAACCATGTTCATAGTAGCATTATTCACAATAGCTAAAATATGGAAGTAACCCAAATGCTGGTTTAGATAAACAAAACATACAGCTGACCCTTGAAAAATGCAGGGATTAGGATCACCACTCCCCTGCACAGTTGAAGTTCCATGAATAACTTTGGCTCCCCCAAAACGTAACTACTAATGGCTTACCATTAGACCAAAAATCTTTCTGATAACATAAACAGTGAATTAACACATATTTTGTATGTTATATGTATTATATACTGTATGCTTATAATAATCTAGAAAAGATGTTATTAAGAAAATCATAAGGAAGAGAAAACATATTTATAGCATTAGTATTTATAAAAAATAAATCTGTATAAGTGAGTCTGCCCAGTTCAAGGCTATGTTGTTCAAATGTTGACTGTAATGGAATATTTATTATTAAACCTTAAAAAAGAAAAACAAATGTGACATGCTTCCACATATATCAACTTTAAAGACATTATGCTAAATAAAATAAGCCAGTCACAAAAGGAAATATTGTGTGATTGCACTTATACGACATACCTAAAGTAATCAAATTCTAGAGAGAAATAGAAAGTGCTTTTAGAGGTTGAGGGTGGGGGAGGATTGGGTGTTACTGTCTAATGGGCACATAGTTTCAACTGAAGAAAAAAGATGAAAAGTTTCCACAGATGGATGGTCATGATGATTGCACAATATAAACATACTTAATGTACATTTAAAAATGCTTAATAAGCTTTATGATACATATATTACATTAAAAATATAAGAGAAATACCCAGAACTGAGGGATATAAATTTTCAGAATGAATAACTACAATAAATTGAATAGAAAAACAATCTGGCCAAGCAACCAAATATTTATGAGACAAATCACTGTGAAATTGCAGAATACCTGGTATAAGAAACAATGCTAAAAGTTTCCAGTCAGAAGGGAAAAACAATAAATAGACATTCATATATATCAAACTAAGAACTAAATGGCAATGGACCTTTCAAAGGAAACACTGGAAGTTAGATGATAAAGCGATCTTTAAAAAAATCTGAAAGAAGCTCTATGCAGTCAAATAACCAACCAAACATATAGGTAGCATAACAGCATATTTAGGCTTTCAAGGTTTTAAAAAATTTACCTCCATATATAATTTCTCAGTAAACTCATAGAGAAGGCACTGTATTAAAATAAGAAAATAAACCAAGAAAGACCAAGATAGAGAATTCTGGAACTTAGAGTCCCTACATAGCATGGAGACAATGAATTCTTAGGATCACAGTTGAAGAGATGTACACCAAAATGGAGGGTCTAAGAGCAGGTTTAGAGGGTAAGCAGTCCTGATTAAATCAGCAAAATGAAAGGTGCAAGCAGAAGTATCGTGAAAAAAATTATATATGTGTGAGTATGTTTGGGGAGAGTGGTGGTTTGAATGGTATGAGATTTTCAAACAAGTTTTCAAAAAATAGTATAAAAAAGCACACATATCCTAATATATTATATGGCTTAGCTGTGAACAATATATACACAGCCATAACAATTACAACAGTAAATATTAATTTATCTCCAAACAGTAGTGATATAATTCTATGGGGAAAATAGAGGAGGGAATATATAAGTGTGTGTATTATGGAGGATTTAAAAGAGAATTAAATCTCCATCTTTCACAATGGAAATCTGTAAATAATATCTACCCCCCCAAAAAAAGATATTTTAGCAGAATAAGCATGTTACTTAGAAATACAAAAGTAAACAGCAGAAGAGTTACAAGATAGTATCTTGGGGTATCAGAAAGATTACGTGTAGTGGTATGGTGCATGGAACTACTATTTTTCCATCATTTCATTTTCATTTATAAATCTGGGAATTAAATAATCATACAAATAAAATTGCTTTTAAATAATGTAGAGCTTTATGAAATGTATATATAATATACATGAAACTAAACACTGTATGTTAAAATAACTGTTGTAGACATATTGTATATACATGAAACTAATGGATAATTGATGAAATATCAAAAGCCACTGACAAATAAGGAACTGGTAGAGATAAAGTATGACAGTTCATATACAAAGAAAATAAAAGGGGATAAAGATGCCATGATGAGTTTTAAAAAGAGAAAGATTTGAATGTTTAAGAATTAAAAGCTCTGAGAAAGAGAGAAATGAGGAGTTGTTCAATAGATTTAAAATTCTGGTTACACAAGATAAAGTTCTAGAGATCTGCTGTGCAACATTATGACTAAGGTTAACAATATTGTATTACGCACTTAAAAGTCCGTTGAGAGAGTAGGTCTCAGGGTAAGTGTTTTTATCATAATTTAAAAGATTTAAGAGAAAACCTTGAGAAAATTGAAAATAATTTTATAAAAATGATTATATGATTTTTCTGTGAAAGATAGAGGTAAAGAATTCCATCGATCGCACATAAAATTTTATCAGAAAAAATTCTGCAAAAACAACAAAAAGAAGTACACATTTGATAACCAAAATCCTATTAACATAAGATAAAATTTACTTTATCGACAAAACAATTATGTTCAAAGCCTGAAGGAAATTAAATATTATTACTTAATTGAAATCATTTATATTAACCTAATACTTGACAGATTTCCTGAAAGAGGAACCACGCTGACATAGCTATACAGCAAGAAAGCTATCAACTCAATATGGTTCCTGCCTACACCTATTTCTCTTAATTACCCCCTTATGCTCAAAATCCAGTTCTTGATAAACATGAAACAACTTTCATTTAAAAAATATTAAGTGAGATATGCATATTTTCTCTAAAATCTCAACCTATATTTCATAGAATCGTATATATATATTTTTTAAAGATTTTATTTATTTGACAGACAGAGATCACAAGTAGGCAGAGAGGCAAGCAGAGAGAGAGGCGGGGAAGCAGGCTCCCCACTGAGCAGAGAGCCTGATGCAGGGCTCCATCCCAGGACCCTGGGATCATGACCTGAGCCAAAGGCAGAGGCTTTAATCCACTGAGTCACCCAGGTGCCCCCAAGAATCATATATTTATAGTTCAAAATTAACATGACTAATTTCTAATGAATTTACTTTTCATCAAAATATATTCATACATATAATTTAAAGATTCATATAACTAACCTCTTTGAGTGAGATGTCTTGATTTTTTTGATTTTATACCAATTTCTTTTGTTTTCAGTTCATATATAATAGAAGAAACATGTTTACTCTGTTCTCTAGAATTTTTTAAATAAACAGGAGAATGTATAATCTGTGGAAACAAAATAAAAGCAATGATAACCACAATAATGTCTGTTATATACTTTTTTGAGTTCTCAAAGAACTCTCACATTTATTATACACTATAATGATTTATTTTATTTTTTAAAAAATACCAAGAAAAACCTGTCATATAGGCAGAGTTAGGAAAAGATGTAAAGAGCTCTATTGTATGTGATTTTGATAAATTGTCTATTAAGAGTTAATGATATACTTTGGACCACGCTTGAAGGGAGACTGAGGGGAAAAGGGTCCTGTCAGGAGGGTGCCATGACAAAACAAAACAAAACCCACCAAGAAAAACAAGGAATAAACAAAGAGAAGAAAGACTGTGTTGCCCAAAAATCCTAAAGAAAGATTTAGGTTAAGAGAGGGTAGACAAAACTATTTTATAGAATACTAAAAAGGGTAGTAACACTGAAAGAAAGATAAATGGGACCAGAATTATCACAAATCCTTTTTTTTAAGATTTTTAAATTTATTTATTTGATCCCAAGTAGGCAGAGAGGCAGGCAGAGGGCGGGGGGGTAGCAGGCTCCCTGCTGAGAAGAGAGCCTGATATGGAGCTCAATCCCAGGACACTGGGATCAAGACCTGAGCTGAAGGCAGAGGCTCTAACCCACTGAGCCACACAGGTACCCCGAATTATCACAAATCTTAAAAGTACAAATGGATCTTGTATATGTGGAAGGAATAACAAGCAGAATATTGAAAAAGAGCTTGGTGGAGAGTTGGGGGCACTATCAGATGTAAACTAAAAAATGTCTGTAAATTGGTTGGGAATATTTTAATAATTAATACTGTGTTGTCTACCTTTGTCTTCACCGTCTATCCACCACAGTGCAAAGGATCCACCAGGTCATCAGAAACCCAGGCATTTTCAAAGTTTATCATCTCTTTCTTACCCTCTACATGGCTTCTATCCTCAAGGTTTACTCATGAGTCAAGATAGCTACTAGAGCTCTACACACAATGTCTGTATCTCAGTCAGCAAGATGGAGGAAAAGGGTAAAATGACAAAAGGGCATAGGCCATGTGTCTTAAGGTACTTTCCCAGAGGTCCTTCAAAAAACTTGTTTATATCTTATTGACCACTCATAGTGACAAAGGAGAGGGCAAGCAATGCAATCTTTTTGATAGGTACTTTGCTGCCTGGAGTAAAATTTCAGGGTTTTTACCAAGAAAGAAGAAAAGGACAGATATTGGTAGGCAACCACAGTATACAACAGAGAAAAAGATCAGAATTTTGGAAGGGGATATACATTTGTATTTTGAGATACATTCCCAGGGACATTATGCATTCATTCCTTGATGAGCACCACTGGCCTAAATTCTAAGGACTCACAAATTTGTCTTCAGTAGTATTCCTTTCTGAGTTGTTTCCTTTTTATGTAGTACCTATGGGCTGTGCCCTTTCACTCTGGAAAATCTCACAGAAATCTCATACTCGATAGAATTTAATTCCTATCTTTCCTCCAAACCTATTATAACTTATTTCTGGTTTTGGTGAATAGCACCACCTTCATCCAAGAAGATAGGAGTCACATAAACTCTCTAATATGCAGATAGGATTTTGAAATTAAAAAAAGCAGATAGGATTTTGAAATTTAAAAAAAAAAAAATCATTGTATTCCCCCTACCTTGACCTGCCTACTTGTCCAAACCTCCTTTATTCTACAATTTAGGAGAAACACTTGGATATGTTTCCTGGTGCCCTGTTTTTATAATTTTCTGCTTAAATTCCTATAATGCACAAAACAGATGTATTTAACTGAATAGCCTTGAGTTTCTATCTTTTAAATTTTATATGTGATATTCTCTAATTTATTGAAAACAATCTGTCTTTATGCACTGACTCATTGTGCAAGCATTTTTTAATGCTCAATGGATACTAGGTATTATGTAGTCCTGGAATGAATCTCAGTTATTATTCTTCACTAAAAATCCTTCACTAGTTATCTTACATAATTTCTTTCCATTCTTCCTATGACAAAAATACTAGTTTTTGCTAGAAAGACAGGTAAGCAGTTACTTCTGAGCTTATACATTCTCCTTATATTAATTTTTTTTTTCTAAAGTTTGTGAAGGGGGCGCCTGGGTTGCTCAGTGGGTTAAGCTTCTGCCTTCAGCTCAGGTATGATCTCAGGGTCCTGGGATCAAGATCTGAGTTGGGCTCTCTGCTTAGCAGGGAGTCTTCTTCCCCCTCTCTCTCTGCCTGCCTCCCTGCCTAGTTATGTCTGTCAAATAAATAAATAAAATATTTAAAAAATAAAGTTTGTCAAGAATAACTATAATATATAATATCAACACATTATCAAAATATAACATTATTTTAAGTAATATTACTGCTATTCTCACTTGGGTCCTGTTCTTTCTATTAAACAAAGTATTACAAAAATAATGTAGCCTACTCTTCTGCAATCAATTATGTAAAAATCAATTGTAAATGCTTCTTCAACCTCAAATTCATCTATCAGTCCTCTTCAATTAGTTTTCTGTATCATTATTATTGTGTTTTCTTACTTCTATAAATTTTGCTCTATTTTTATAACTACTGTCTCTCTCTACTAACAATGCAATTCATCCTACATTAAAAATCATCCCCAATTCTATATAAACCACAAAAATGGACTCTTTCGAATGTAAGGATATGTTTAGCAATCTATTTCTAACACATATTCTTCTGTCTTTCCCTGAAAGAATAAAGGAAATTTTTAAAATAAGTGTGTATCTGTCAAATCTGAGTATCCAATCTCTTTGGAGGTCTGGGGAAAGATGGCGGAGAAGTAGGAGACCCTATTACCCTATTTCAACCGGTCCCCTAAAGTGAGCTTATTATGTACCAGGACACTCTGAACACCCGTGAAATCAGCCTGAGATGTAGGAATATACACTTCTGGATCTTGAAGGGGGCAGAAGACTCCAGTGGAGAGATAAAGCAGCGTGGGAATCTATCACAAAAAAAATTAATTTATAGAATCATGAAATTTAAAAATTAGATACTGAAAGAGCACCTGAGTGGCCCGTTGAGTGTCTTCCTTCAGCTCTGGTCACACACCCAGCTTCTCCCTCTCCCTCTGCCTACAGCCCCCCACCCCTGGTTTGTCCTCCTCTGTCTCTCTCTCTGTGTCAAATAAATGAATAAAATCATTTAAAAAATTAGATACTAAAGTTTTACATTTTTAATATTTTTATTATATTTAAAAATTAAATGTGTAGTTAGTAAATTCCTTTCAGAAATATATTTTCTTTAGTTCTTCCACTTACTCTTTTTCATATACAAGGATGCCATTCCTTGTCATCATTTAAAATAATTTTCCTTTCCTTGGCTTTTATAAAAGAAGAATCTGTGACAAAGTTTGCATATATGACAGTGAAACAAATCTAGGAAGCTGAGCATCTAAATCCCTAAGTAAACTGAGACTTACACAGGCTACCAAGGTAAAGAAACTGTGCTTTTCTGTATACATAGTACAAGAAGGAAAAGACATGATATGCCCCTTACTGATACTCAAAATCATGAAGAAGGAAAAGTTATCAGAAGACTGAGGATAATCTAATAAATATCTTGTTTTCAATAGCAGAAAGTCTATTCTATTAACTGACATACTGTAATCCCAATACAGGTCCTCAATAATTTTATAAAGTAAAGGATATTTGGTAGCATTTAGAAGAGGAATAAATCACCAGGGAGGAGTATAAGTTAACAAGTGAATACATCAGATATAATTTCATTTTAAACAGGGTCAAAATTAACTCAGCTTCAAACATCCTCTATATGATAAACCTTTATTTCTGTAGTATGTCCAGATAAATGTTTTCACAATTTTGGAAAGATAACATGATTCGATGCAGATCAGAGATGTTGAGTCATCACATGAAAGAGAGTAAGGATTCATAAAATGATGCAACCTGAAGTGAGATCTCTAATGTCATAAGCAGACTTGTTAGCCCTATCACAATCAATATTTATGCAAATGATTTGAATAATAATAAAAGGAAATGTTTATGACATTTTTAGATGAGGTGTCAAAAGAACAAAACCAGTTAACACAAGATAGAAATTTTAAATATTTTCAATAGACAGGAGCAATCAACCAAATTAAACAGATGAAATGTAATAGAAATAAATTTTACAATTGGGCAAAATGCATTTCATCACTGCAATATATAATGTAATTTAAAATCTTGAGTGATAAGAGGATACAATATTGTAATTAAAAGAGCAAATTAAGAGTCCATTGTAGGATGACCTTATGCTATGTTAAGCATTTTATCTAGAATGAAGAAAATCACACATATTACCATATGTGTAATATGGCCATATGTCTTACCAAATTAATTTCTGATGAGAACCATAGTTGAAGCACTATGTCAGGTCAGGGCAACATATTTTCAGATGAGGATAGATAATCTGGAACGTGAAAAGACAGCAGCCTACCTACTAAGTTATTTTTTTAAAGTAAGCCCTACATAAATAAGCCATATTTAAGTCCAGAGTAGAAAAGAGGCAACAAAGATGGAGATTCAGGCTTCTTACCTCCCCCAATTACCACCTCCCTCATCTTCTAAAATGATAGCAGACTCTTGTTCAAACCACAAGAACTTAGAATTTGTTCTCTATTTTATGCTCTTTCCTGAAACTCTTTATCCAAGCCATCAGCAAATCTTGACAATTATACTTCCTATATATATTTCAAATCTGTCTTCTTCTCTTCCTTTTTTATATTACTTCTCTAGTCTAAGCTATAGTCACCCCCTCTAACCACAAATGGTCTTCTGTTGGCTTCTGCCTTCACACCAGATCTTACAAGATTCAGTTACATTTATCAAAAGATAAATCTGATCATGTTTATTTTTAGCTTTACATTTCCCGATTGCTGTCCAAGGTGCCAGTCCTTACTATGAGCTTGAAAAGCCAGCAAATATGGCCCTGGGTCACATAGTCAAATTCATTTCATTCTACTCTTGACTTTATTCATCATAATCTGACAACATTGGATTTCATTCAGTCCTTTGAACCCAACTCAAAACAATCTACTCCAGGCCTCAGGTCCTTGTGCAAGCTCTTTGTTCTATCTAGAATACACTCCTACACTTTTCGTGACTAGCTTCTCTTCCTTGAGGTCTTAACTTTTATCTCCTCAGAAAAACATTCTATGGCAATTTTATGAGAACTAGAACTTCTCCTATTACTCTATCTCAGCAACCTATTTATTTTATTTACATTTATCACAGATTTGTTCACTTGGATTATAACTTGGTTTTCACTTTTTGTTTTTTCCTAGAATCCATCTAGTTCACCAGGTAAGGACTTTGCTTGTCTTCCTTACTTACTGCCAAGAATGGCCCCTGACTCTCAGCAAATATTCAATAATTAAATGCTAACTATTTATTACACAGTAATAAATAGTAGCAAAGACAAGTACTAGAAGGAATGAGTGGAGGTTTAGGAACTTTGGTTCAATATACTACAAAGTGAAACTCCATTTTCAGAATGAGTCCAGCCAGACATAATTTAAAGACAAATTCCTAGCTTGCATTTTTTAAAGGATTCTATCCCAAATAACACTTTCCAACATTTTCTCTTTTAACCCTGAAATCTCCATACTGTACAGTTACTCCAAAGCTTTTTACTCAGCAACACTTTTACAGCTCTTTCATCCCCTTTTTCATCATGTACATCAACTTAAACTCTTAATTTTCTAGAGTCTCTTCTACTTAACCATTCCTCAATATGTTACATGTACAAAAAGCATAAACATAATCATCTGGTAAGAATAATCATACATCTACTTGGGCACATTACTCTACTGTCTGTTGTTCTACATCACAATAAACCAGAGAACCAAAATGGCAATGAAAGAGCTCTCCTTTGACAGTACTATAGAAAAGCTAGGAAAAAATAATCTATAATAGCTACAAAAGCTGGGAAAGACATATGTATATGAATTAATCTCACATAATCATAAGAAAAAACTTTCAGAACATTACTGAAAATTGGACTAGATTAACTGTGCTGCTATAGAACTTCCTATAATTGACAAACTAAGTACATGCTTGTAAAATATCAGATGGATGACTGTACCAAATATTTATTTTCCCCGAGAGATGATAATTAACATTTAAAAATTGAGAAGTGGTGACTTTCTAGACCAAGGGTAAATATTTTCTACTAAACTCTTCTGTCTCAGAAAATCAAGATTCATTTTCAACCCTTAACAGTCTGAGTTAGTGTTAGTTAGTATTCTAAGACTGTAGTTTTGTTTTCAGATTATGTATGACACAAATCAGAGCCCTTTAATTTTAAAGCATATTATAAGTCTTTAACCAAAGCAGATTAACAGAGACTCAATGTTATATTATCTAGTCGTATACTATTTATACTACAGTTGACCAAGCATTTGCTTTGTCTACATTATATATGGTCATTGTAAGGAGGCTCCATTTGAAGGATTATCTCAAAAACCTCTTTAGAACCATTAGTTCTTTGGTATCCTACCACCTGTTTTCTCTTCCTTTTGTTCCCTTTCCTCTTCCCAGCTAAGACATCATCTTTAAAAGTGCTAACTTTAATAATATACTAAAACCCAAACTAAAAACTTTACCCTTTTTCATCTGAATGAAAACTATTAACTCTACTGTTTAGCTACATAGCCTCTCATTAAGTTTAGCAAGCAATAACTTCAACAGAGGAGAGGCTAACATACACTTGAACTCTGCTTTTAAGACTAAGCGATGGTTAACAGGGGGAAAAAAAAACATGGAAAAAGGGGAATGATTTAAAATAAAGTTTTATGAGAAAAATTACTTTTTAAAAATAGTCCCCTAGAAGCAACTGACAGGTTTAACTGCTATTTGAAAAACTGTTATTATCTAGTATTTGTTCCCAATCTTACTCTATCTTAACAGAGATGACTAGAAATGATAATACTCTGGATACATGAGGAAGAGAATTCACAAAGGATGACCTGGATAAACAAATATAGGACACATAGTAAATAGAGAAAGAAGTGTGACATTTCTCTTCTATACAAAAAGTAGCCATGGGAAATGAAGGTGACTGAATATTATATTTTGCTGCAAATTTCCATTTAAAGAACACATGGGGAAAAAAGAATAACAGGTATGTTCCCTCAGTTAAAGAATGGTTAAGGTCTAAGGTCCATCATTACCAAGATTAGAGGTGTCAATGTGTAAATTACTGAGGCCTACTCTGTCTGCTACATTCTTGTGGATACTTGCTAGTAGCGGTTCTCAAACTCAGTAAAAAGAGATGCTGCAAACTTCCATAAAGATTTTAGAATAGGTTATAATTTCAAGTTGAGAGAACATAGTGCTAGTTCATTAATAATAATAATTGGTATTAGAGTAAGTAAAAGGCATGAAAACTTTTATAGATACAGATTTATGTTTCTTTAAAAGTCTCATTATTTGTATATTATATATATTTTATATATTAACATATTAAATATATATTTACTTATTATTTACATGACAATGCAATTCTATTTGAAGTCTTATTTTTTACTAACATATTGATTATACTGTCTGATAGTATGTATTATATAGTAATAATATGTATTATATAGTAATAATTTAGAATAATTCTATAACTGGTTTACCTAAAGACCACATTTTTAAAAGTGTGTAACTCTACAAATATTATTTTGTTTATAACTTTCAAAGCACTTATGCATTCTACCTTATATCATAGTTAAGTACATTTCTCACCCCTAGAAGAAATTATTCTCTCTGAGGACTGGGTCTGTGGTTTACTTATCTCGATATCCCTGCACCACTTTTTGGATTGGATTCTTCAACCTCTGTTGCAGTATCAACTCACAAATAACAAAAAAGGATTGAGAAATTTGATTAGTTTATTCAACAAATATGTATTGAGTGCCAGCTACATCCATGGCACCATGCTAGGCATCAGTACAAAGCTATTATTTTGTGAATACTTAAATTTTAGACTTCTTGAAATATTTCATAATTTAATGATTAATATTCTATGTAGATATGGAAAACACAGGAAGCAAGATAAGAAATTCAAAGTGAGAAAAACTTTGTTTCCAATTAAGTGATTTCATTAAACGGAAACTGAGGATATCTACAGAGAGACAAAGACACAGAGAGGGACAGAGAGAATTGAGAACATAGGCTTTAATGGCTTAATACTAAATACGTTCCTAATAAGAATCTGCATTTAGTAATCCTCATGTGTTATTTAGTTATGATTTTTTTAAATCAGTAAATCTAATCATTTTGAAATGAAAAGAGACAGTGTATATATTAGCAGTGTAGGTTAATACTGCTTAAGTGATCACCAAATGAGACAAATTCATATGGTGGTGTAAAATTTAATGATGGGCAACAAAACAGAATTTTCTAAAGAAAACAAAAAATCTTTTTCTTACTAGTAACATATATAGCTCAAGAGTCTATATTTCTGTGTGTATTTAACAATGCGCACATATAACAGAAGAGAAAAAAGAACAGATAGAGACTGCCAACATTTTACTGATTTTTAGGTTGCTCTCCTTTACCCTAAGTATCTTAAGCAAATCCAGCATTTTAGAGAGTGTATATGTTTTAAATTAGGGTTAGAATCCAAGGAAGCAGTTCTCTCTCTCTCTTTCTCTCTTTCTCGCGTGCACGCGCGCACACACACACACACACAAAATCCTCAATAAATTAACAGAGTAACCATATACATAATTATGCTTCTAAGTAAAGCACCTTGTAACCAACTTAAATATGCTTTATGCATACATATTGATAAACTATCAAATTGATTAAATAAGAATTACTTGGGTAATATTTTCTGAAATTGAAGTTTTAGCCTCCCGCAACTGGGAGTAATATACTCATTTGGGAGCTTAAAATATTAGTAAATATTGTTTCATATAAGCTTTTATTACACTACTAAGGACTAAAATGACCTATTTCAAATGCAGTTTAATTATGTCCTTTCCTTCTGAATGCTACATATGTGCTAGGAACTGCGGAGTGGAGGGGGAGAGACTAAGTGCTATCACTGACCCTGGTTAGCCACCCCGAAAGTTCTATAGGCCCAGTACAAATCTCTGGGTTGGCTTGACTGCAGAGTATTCAGCACAACATCTTTAACAACCTCAGCTCTACTGCACTTATAGGAAATATTTCAGGTATGGTCCAGAGTTTATTATTTACATGAGGTCCAGTATTGCTGTGGCTGAATAAAAGGACTCAAAACTGTAGTCACCAAAACTTTAAAAGACACAAACAGGCTTATTTTAGGACTGTAAGTTATTAGAGCAGGTATTGCCAGAATTTTTAAATTCATTAAACATCAACTGAAGTATAAAAAATGCCTGCAACTTACTATGAGTCCCTCCATGCTTTCCAGGTGAATATTGTCATTAAACACCCATGCTTAGATGGAATATCTCTAAAACGATCCCCAATAGACCAGAAAGCAGCAGTGTGATAGTTAATATTTTCTAAGTCATGGAACTTAAATTTATTATAAGAAATTCTATGTCACTTTCTAGATGACTCATAAAACACTAATTTTTGTCATTCAAGGCACAGATCAATATTGATATACATAGAAACAGACACTCTCTTACCTTGAACAAATAAAAATTCATTCTAAGTAAGTGGTAAAGAATGGGTCATTTTATTGATTTTGTTATTTTTTTATTAGAAAAAGATGGACAGCTTGAAAATTCTGAATTATCAGTTTTGTAAAGCAAAATTTTTATGATGGTAAGTTTCACTGGATTTAAAAATGGTAATATTAACTTTCTTGTTTGAGGAAGTAAATAATTTCATGATCATTTTTATGCAAGTTTCAAACTGTTAAAATATCCTGGCTTGGATGAATTACTAAATGTAATTCTCTTTTCAACTTTACACTTATCTTGTGTGTACAGCTGATATCCCTAGTGTCCAATCAGAGACAGGCTTTCATCCTGTTGTCCGGGGAATGATGTGCACAATTCCTTTTGACACTGATGAGAGGTAAATACATAAATCCAGCCCACTTCAGTGAAAATTGACCCATAATTTTTTTTTACCCTGAAGAAAAATACAGTGATAAAGTTTAAAGATGGAAAAAAATACAGTTAAACTCTTGAGGTGTACCATTAGTTAATGATAGTAAGCAAATATTATATTTTGCCTTGAGACAGAGAGCTCCAGATTTGCTTTTAGGTGCTCACAAATTCTAATAATCATGGTTCTATGTGATAGCAAGAAACCTAAAAGTATGAATGATAGTTTTTTTTACATTTCAATGAACTCAAAAGTTTAAGTTAAAAAGGAAAGACATGTTTTTTATATATTTTCTCCTACATCTACTCTTCACTGAGATGTTTCTTTAAGAAATGAGTATGGGGGGGGGCGCATGGGTGGCTCAGAGGGTTAAGTCTCTGTCATCGGCTCTGGTCATGATCCCAGGGTCCTGGGATCGAGCCTTGCTCTGTGCTCAGTGGGGAGCCTGCCCCCCCCCTCTGCCTGCCTGTCTGCCAACTTGTGATCTCTCTCTGTCAAATAAATAAATAAAATCTTAAAAAAAAAAAGAAAGAAAGAAATGAGTATGAGCATTTCCTAAGTATTTAGCAATGGATAATATCCATTATTTCCCACACAAAGACTATGCCCCAATTAAAAAAAATGGATCTTGTATAAGACTCTAATATTGTCTCTGAACTAGTATTTTCAAGATTTATCAACATTCTTAAGATCTGGGGGAAAAGTTACTTAGCATAGTGAGTCAAATCAATTGCCCCTATTCCAAGTACTCTACCTCTAATTGTATCAAAAAGAAACATGCTGCAAAAAGTTAAGGCTCTCCATTTTCATTTTCTTTAATCATTCATTAAAAATTAATTCATTAATTTATCTATATAATTTGTTTTTAGTTTTTTTATATAATTAGCCTATAACATTTCTGGAATAATGAATTTCTTTACAATGACCACAGTGTAGAGTAACCCCTTTATCTTCTTTATCTTTGAAAGCTATTCTAAGTTCTAGTGTAACAGCACTGGCAAAAAAATGTTTTATATACATAGTTCATAACTTAGTAAGATCTTTTTGCACTGTTTTATTTTTGACTTGCATCTTACTTTCATCTGTCATCTTTCAATGATAACCTTATTTCTTCCTGCCCACATAGAAAAAGCTCAATGATAAACAGATTTCTGTTAGCTACTTTCTTCATAGTAGCATGGTGGAATAATATTTTAAGAAAATATAATAAAATTATTCCATGAGTTATAATTCAAAATAATATAAGTAGAGTTTAGATTATACTTCATTTAAATGCAATAAATAGTGTTTTCAATCAGTAAATATTTGTTAAGTGCCTCCTATGTGCATTTCACTGTGCTAGATAAAGGGTGGCAAAACAAAATAAAATACAACCTGTCATAAAGTGATTTATTTTCCTAGAGTAAAGACATCCACATAAAAGTCACTTTACAAGGAAGCAGCATATAAATAAATTTAAGTAGAAACATACACAAGAAAAATAATAGTAACCATACTCCAGTCAAATCAGGAAAACGTACTTACTTAATATTGAAAAAGACCAAATCTCGGTACTGGGACATTACCAGGGACTTTATTCTTTTGTTTGATGCTGCAAGCTGAAGTGAAGACAGACAGATAGAGAGGAACAATTCTGGGAACAACCACATTCTTAAACAGAAAAATAAGTAAAGAGATTCTGGGAAGGAGGTTTTGGCCTTGGTGCCAAGAACTTAAGGTGAATGAATGAAGGCATTTTAGTGCCTACTTTATGTACAGAGCATTTGATTGATATTTTAGAAAGAAGGCAATGTGCTAAAATGGAGGTGAATTGGAAGGAAGACACAAAACAATGCTAGAATTTTATATATCAGCTCTATCTATGAAAAAGAAAAAAATTTGCTTTCAATAATTGGCTAATTCATAGCAGCCAAGATCAAATATAGTTAATTTTAATACTGGAATCTCTCACAATAGGCAGCAATGGTTCTGTCTTGAAGAAAAAGCTGCTGATGAGATACACTCTGTTCGGGTAATCACCCTTTCCCTCCTTTGGAGCTATTAAATCCTCAAATACAGACTCCACTCTCCAATTCTAGGGCCTGAGATAAGAGACAATTAGCTTCTCTGGAGCAATACTTAGAGTTCCATATTAATTTACATTTGCTCAAAGCCTGACACATAATTCTGGTAATTAATTTTTTATCTCCTTCTCAGCCTTCATCACTCTATTTGCCTTCACCATGTTTCCCAGTCCTAAGTTGACATCTGCCTTGGGTCATTTCCCAAGCCTTCATTCCAGCAATGCAATCTCTAACACCAGTTTTCTTCTTAAGACAGTCCTTTAACACAGTGTCTATGCCTTGATACTTGAGAACAGATCTCATTAATACCAGCTTTCTATTTCAACCTGACCCAATTTCAATGTTGCTAAGCTTTTCACAATAGTTCATCAATGGTTGCTAGACATGTGATGGTGAATAAAGGAGACAGTACTCATTAGATGTGGAGCTACTTACCAAACTGACTCTCCTTTGCTAGTTCCTCAAACCATAACGATTCTGTGTCTCCTGTACTACTTCAAATTCTTTCTTAATTAACCTAAACAGTTTTACTTTAATTAAAATACCTTTTCCTGTGAATAATAAGATAAAATGTAAATGTTCCAATTTGAATGCCAATTGTAAATACTGTAAATGTCATCAGAAGGTTGAGCTCATTGTAAAGCATCTTGAGGAAAATGGGAACATGAATTAAGCAGATATGAAAAAGTAGATGATGCTTAATTTACATAAGGAAATCATGTGGCAAACAGGTAAGAATAAACAAAGAGACGGGAGATTGAACCAGCTGAAGTGTACTGTTTATAATAGAATAATGAGAAAAAAACATTGAAAAGATAAAATGAAATAAAATTTAAAAAGGCTCTGAAATTTATAGCCTCTTTTATGCTCTTTCATCTTTCTTCTGGAAACCTTCCTACATTTTCTTGTCATCTCTCTATGATATTTTACTATCAAGAAAACTTTAGTCCGATGGCTATAAGATTTCAGTCTTTACTCTCTTCTTTATATCATAAATAAAACAATTAAATAACCATTCTAACATTTGATCACCCACCATTTATACAAAAGTTTGAATAACAAATGTAATTTGTTGATTCTAAGTAATTTCACAGGTATAACAGCAGATATGGTATTAAAATGTAGAGAGACTATTGTATGCCAAATAATCATTTTAAGCACAAAGGTGAAAATCAAAATATCCATTAACAGCCCTACCCAACTTTACTTTCCACAATTCCTCTCATAAATCTCTTAGTATAGTTAGGATAGTTTCCATTCCATTCACATATCTTCCAAGCTAAGCCTCATTTTCACAGCTTTGTTCATACATTTTTGAAATGTTACCCTTGATCTTTTCTTTTTTGACATTAAATTTTTTATATGTTCCACCACACATCTGATGCTTAACTATACAGACATATTGTCATCATTATCTAAACAACAAATTCATTTTTAAAAGATTCTATTTATTTGAGAGAGAGAGGAGGAGAAGGAGGGAGAGTACAAGCCAGGAGGAGGGGGAGAAACAGAGGGAGGGGGAGAAGCAGACACCCCACTGAGCAAGGGGCCCAATGTGGGACTTGATCCCAGAACCCTGAGATCATGACCTGAGCCAAATGCAGACACTCGGCCAACTGAGCCACCCAAGTGCCCTAAACAACAAATTCTTAAAAACCGAAAAAACTCCACTCTTCTTCATTTCCCTAAAGCATGCTAAGGTGAAAAAATAAAATCATTAAAGAACATAAAATTAGAAATTTAACCAAGTTCTAACACTCCTATAAGGTAGTTATATTGATACTTATTTATATGTATAAACTTATGCATATATCTATTGCCTTTAAAATATGCAGGCAAAGCTGCTTTTATGATTAAAAAGGTCATGAAATCTATACTATACCACCAGTGGAATAAACCAGTGTTCTATGGATGGACAAACCATCAATTGTTTCTAAGGCCTTTGAATATTCTTTTCATTTGTCAACTCTCAGAAACTTGCTCTTCATGTCAGATTTTCTATCTATGCATGAATCTTAAAATTGCAAATTTTCAAAAAATTTGGAGGTAAGTAATATAACATTTGTACACATGGGAGGAGTTTACATATTGATTATTTTAATGTGAGTATAATGGTATAAAACAAAAATTATAGGGTAATAGATTTAAATAGTAATTATGATAATCAAATTATACTGCTGAAGGTTCTTAGGATACTGTTCCTGTTCTTCAATAGTATATTATTTAAGTAACAAAACTTTGCAATGCCAAGTTATTATGTGGGGTAGATATATAGATCAATAGAATCAAACTTAAGAGTCCAGATACAAACACTTGCATATGGTCAATTGAATTCTGACAAGGATATCAAGATAATTCAATAGAAGGATGAGTTTTCATTTTTCCTTTCAAAAAAATGGTTCTGTACAACTTGATATCCCCAATGTTGGATTCCTAATTCATACTATATAAACTAAAAATGAACTGTAGGCCTAAATAGAAGAGCTAAGATTATAAAACTCTTAAAAAAACATAGAAATAGGGATGCCTGGGTGGCTCAGTCAGTTAACTGTCTGCCTTCAGCTCAGGTCATGATTCCATGGTCCTGGAATGGAGTCCCACATTGGGCTCCTTGCTCAGCGGGGAGTCTGCTTCTCCCTCTGCCTGCTGCTCTCCTGCTCCTGTGCTCTCACTCTCTCTCTCTCTCTGACAAAAAAATAAATAATCTAAAAAAAAAAAAAAAGAAAGAAAGAAAAAACACAGAAATAAATCTTTTAAGACCTTGGTTTGGATAATTGTTTCTTATATTTGACATGAAAAATATAAGTGATCAAGGAAAAAAAGAGATGAATTAGGTTTCATCAAAATTAAAGTTTTTGTGTTTCAAATTTAAAAAGTCAAAGACAACCTACATAACAGGAATGGGAGGAAATCAGAGAGGGAGAAAAACCATGAGAGACTCTGGACTCTGGGAAACAAACTGAGGGTTACAGAAGGGAGGGAAGTGGGGGAATGGGGTAACCAGATGAGGGCACATATTGTGATGAGCACTGGGTATTACGTGCAACTAATGAATCACTGAACACTACCTCAAAAACTATTTATGTACTACTATATGTTGGCTAATTGAACATAATAAAAAAACTATTATAAAATGATGAAAGTGTTTGAATAGACAGTTCTCCAAAGACATACAAGTGTCCAATAAATATGTGAAAATGTCCTCATCATCATTAGTTATTGGGAAATAAAAGTTTAAATCACAGTTATGCACCAATTCATACTGACCAGGCTGGTTATAATAAAAAAGACAGATAATAACAAGTAGTGAGGATTTGGAGAAATTAAAACTCTCATAAATTGACGATATGAATGTAAATGGTACAACTGCCATGGAAAACAGTTTGTTATTTCATCAAAAATTTATTACCATCTCATCCTCCTACAACTCCACTACAATGTATCTAGCCAAGAAAATTGAAAAATATGTCTGCACAAATATTTGTATATGGATGTTCACAGCTGCATTATTAATAATAGTCATAAATTGGAAGCAACCTAGTTAATGAACAGATTACAAAATGTGGCAGTTATACAATAAAGTATTATTTGGCCATAAAAATGAATGAAATACTGATACATGATACTACATGGATGAATCTTGAAAACAATATGCTAAGTGAAGGAAGCGAGACACAAATGACCACGTATTTTATTATTCTATGTATATTAAATGCCCAGAATAGGCCAACTCATAGATATAGAAAATAGATTAATGGTCGCAAGGGCCCACAAGGATAACTGCTAATGGTATGGGATTTCATTTTGGGGCAATGAAAATGTTCTGGAATTAGATAATGGTAATGATTGCAGAAGTCTGTGAATATACGTAAAATCACTGACTCGAATAATTTAAAAGGATGAACTTTAGGTTATGCAAATTTATCTCAGTAGATATATTATAAAAAATATTGTAGAGTTGACAATTCAGTTTCAGTAGTGCTTGTCAGACTTATAATGAAATGTCAAAGATATGAAGTACCCAAAATAATTAATATAATGAAAAGACACTGGAGAAAAATCATTAAAAATTTACAGGTGATTTTAGGATTCAAGTTTTTAAAAAACTATAACAATTTTAGTGTTATGATAAGTTAATAATGTAAGGAAAAAGCCAAATAAATTAGCAAATTATTTTAGCATTTGAAAAAACTGAAACAGAAAATAACTAAAAATGTGCAAAACAACACATTTATCATTAACTTTCATTTGAAATTATTAACTAGATTTTAATATATTTTAATATATTTTTTCTTTTTGAATCATAAATATGAATTTTTGCAGCATCTATGGAATTATAACAAATCAAGTTTCAAGCTAGATTACCTAGAACAAACAAGAACCTATAAAAATATATATTTTCAAAAAACTGAAATAAGAACTTGTTAATAAAAGTACTGACAATTGTTAGGTAATTAATATTCCCTAAAATATAGATAATTATTACCAAATCTCAAAAAGTAATATAAAATATATAGGCTGCTCATGGTAGTGATAGGAAGAAGAAACACCATGTACCCTTAACTATAGGAAAGTTAAGGAAAGTCCAACAGGATTTCTGTAGGGGAGATGGGTTGTGGGATGGGGTAACTGGGTGATAGGCATTAACGAGGGCACATAATGTGATGAGCACTGGGTGTCATAAGCAACTGATGAGAATGATTAAACTCTATATCTGAAACTAACGATGTACTTACTATATGTTGGCTAATTGAATTTAAGTAATAAAAAAGGAAAAAAGAAACACTGTGTAATAATATTAACACTTAAAATTAAATTTTAAAATCAATATAAAAAAAGAGATTTGATATTTAAAATATACTTTTTTTAAGGCTATATTTATTTATTTATTTTTATTACTTTTTTTTCAATTTATTTATTTTCAGAAAAACATTATTCATTATTTTTTCACCACACCCAGTGCTCCATGCAAGCTGTGCCCTCTATAATACCCACCACCTGGTACTCCAACCTCCCACCCCCCCGCCACTTCAAACCCCTCAGACTGTTTTTCAGAGTCCATAGTCTCTCATGGTTCACCTCCCCTTCCAATTTACCCAAATTCCCTTCTCCTCTCTAACGCCCCTTGTCCTCCATGCTATTTGTTATGCTCCACAAATAAGTGAAACCATATGATAATTGACTCTCTCTGCTTGACTTATTTCACTCAGCATAATCTCTTCCAGTCCCGTCCATGTTGCTACAAAAGTTGGGTATTCATCCTTTCTGATAGAGGCATAATACTCCATAGTGTATATGGATCACATCTTCCTTATCCATTCATCCGTTGAAGGGCATCTTGGTTCTTTCCACAGTTTGGCGACTGTGGCCATTGCTGCTATAAACATTGGGGTACAGATGGCCCTTCTTTTCATGGCATCTGTATCCTTGGGGTAAATACCCAGGAGTACAATTGCAGGGTCATAGGGAAGCTCTATTTTTAATTTCTTGAGGAATCTCCACACTGTTCTCCAAAGAGGCTGCACCAACTTGCATTCCCACCAACAGTGTAAGAGGGTTCCCCTTTCTCCACATCCTCTCCAACACATGTTGTTTCCTGTTTTGTTAATTTTGGCCATTCTAACTGGTGTAAGGTGATATCTCAGTGTGGTTTTAATTTGAATCTCCCTGAGGGCTAGTGATGATGAACATTTTTTCATGTGTCTGATAGCCATTTGTATGTCTTGATTGGAGAAGTGTCTGTTCATATCTTCTGCCCACTTTTTGATGTCTTTGCCTGTTTCGTGTGTGTTGAGTTTGAGAAGTTCATTATAGATCCTGGATATCAACCTTTTACCTGTACTGTCATTTGCAAATATATTCTCCCATTCTGTGGGTTGCCTCTTTGTTTTTTTGACTGTTTCCTTTGCTGTGCAGAAGCTTTTGATTTTGATGAAGTCCCAGAAGTTTATTTTCGCTTTTGTTTCCTTTGCCTTTGGAGACATATCTTGAAAGAAGTTGCTGTGGCTGATATCGAAGAGATTACTGCCTATGTTCTCCTCTAGGATTCTGATGGATTCCTGTCTCACGTTGAGGTCTTTTATCCATTTTGAGTTGATCTTTGTGTACGGTGTAAGAGAATGGTCGAGTTTCATTCTTCTACATAGAGCTGTCCAGTTTTCCCAGCACCATTTATTGAAGAGACTGTCTTTTTTCCACTGTATATTTTTTCCTGTTTTGTCGAAGATTAATTGACCATAGAGTTGAGGGTCCATATCTGGGCTCTCTACTCTGTTCCACTGGTCTATGTGTCTGTTTTTATGCCAGTACCATGCTGTTTTGGTGATCACAGCTTTGTAATAAAGCTTGAAATCAGGTAACGTGATGCCGCCAGCTTTATTTTTGTTTTTCAACATTTCCTTAGCGATTCGGGGTCTCTTCGGATTCCATACAAATTTTAGGATTATTTGCTCCAGCTCTTTGAAGAATGCCGGTGGAATTTTGATCGGAATGGCATTAAAAGTATAGATTGCTCTAGGCAGTATAGACATTTTAACAATGTTTATTCTTCCAATCCAAGAGCATGGAATGGTCTTCCATCTATTTGTGTCTTCTTCAATTTCTTTCATGAGTGTTCTGTATTCCTCAAGTACATATCCTTTACCTCTTTGGTTAGGTTTATTCCCAGGTATCTTGTGGTTCTTGGTGCTATAGTAAATGGAATGATTCTCTAATTTCCCTTTCTGTATTTTCATTGTTAGTGTATAAGAAAGCCACTGATTTCTGCACATTGACTTTGTATCCTGCCACATTGCTGAATTGCTGTATGAGTTCTAGTAGTTTGGGGGTGGAGTCTTTTGGGTTTTCCATATAAAGAATCATGTCATCTGTGAAGAGAGAGAGTTTGACTTCTTCACTGCCAATTTGGATACCTTTTATTTCTCTTTGTTGTCTGATTGCTGTTGCTAGGACTTCAAAGCTATGTTGAACAAGAGTGGTGAAAGTGGGCATCCTTGTCTTGTTCCTGATCTCAATGGGAAGGCTGCAAGCTTTTTCCCATTGAGGATGATATTTGCTGTGGGTCTTTCATAGATAGATTTGATGAGGTTCAGGAATGTTCCCTCTATCCCTATACTTTGCAGCGTTTTAATGAGGAACGGATGCTGGATTTTGTCAAATGCTTTTTCTGCATCAATTGAGAGGACCATGTGGTTCTTCTCTCTTCTCATATTAATTTGTTGTATCACATTGATTTGCGAATGTTGAACCATCCTTGTAGCCCAGGGATGAATCCCACCTGATCATGGTGGATAATCTTTTTAATGTGCTGTTGGATCCTGTTGGCTAGGATCTTGTTGAGAATCTTAGCATCCATATTCATCAGTGATATTGGTCTAAAATTCTCCTTTTTGGTAGGGTCCTTGCCTGGTTTGGGGATCAGGGTAATGCTGGCTTCATAGAAAGAGTCTGGAACTTTTCCTTCTGCTTCAATTTTTTGAAACAGCTTCAGGAGAATAGGTGTTATTTCTTAAAATATACTTTTAAAAACATAGTAAATAAATAAAGTAAATAAATAAATAAAGATGGTTATCAGATCAAAGGAAAATGAGCTAGTTATTTAATAATAGAAAATATGGGAAGTCAAAACAACCACATTCAAGATTGGCAGAATAGAAATTTGGGCCAATTTTGAATTTCAAAAAAGCCAAATGAAATTCTTTTAAAGTCTTCATAAAACAGGAATTATTTCTCAAGAAAATTAGGATTTATCAGGTCAACGATCCAGATTTAAAGATTTATCAGAAATCAAAATCCCAGAGAGGTAAACCCAATATTCAATACTGTTTTTGTTCTAATAATATTTGTAGATCAGGAAAAAACAACTTACAAACTAAATTATATGTTTGATGTCTCAGGAGGTCAAGAGTAAAATATCAAAGCCCATGTCTGCCCAAGGAGGGGATACTGTCCACATCATTCAAACTCAAGGCTATACCATGAGATATAAATGAACAGTCCTAAAGAAAAACAAGATCTGGATAATGCATAAAATCTCAAGTTTTGAACTTTCAGGTGACCCAATAATTATGGCAATCCGTAGTGCGTGGTAATAAAGCAAATGAAAATACTTGAAGGGCATAAACGTAAGTCAGTTTTCTGCTTGGTATAAAATTAAGCTTCTCCTCTGAGTCAGTTGCCCAAAAAGATAAGAAACTGAGTAATGAAGAGAGCCAAGCTGAAGGGTACCAGGTAGATTTCTTGCCTCTCCAGGAAATACTTCAGGCAGAAATACCCATTATAGTCTGTGGAAGTGTGTACACAATGTCTTTTTACAAAGAGCAAAAGATTACATCCAAATTATATATTTTAACAAAAGGAAATCTGTAGATATATTGTCAATTGTTCTCTAACAGGTTCTAAAATGTCAGAGTAGCATGCAGATATGTGAAGATTCTGAGATGGAGCTGAGATGGAGCGGAGATGGAGCTATGATTGTGAAAAAAAGATAATTTTCAAAAATAGAAAAGACAGGCACTTCACTGAGAAATATTAATAATAAAAAGATTTTATTTACATTTGTATTTATAATTGTTTTGTGATTACTAGGGGACAATATTACTGTATATTATTGATATTAAAACATACAATGGGGGGGAGATACCAATGAAGTTATCATCGGGCATAACTTACAATAATCTCCTTATAAATTTTTCCTAATTTCTATCTGTCTCAGGTTTAAGTCATTTAATTCTTCTTTATTCACTTCAATGCACCAAAGTATCTGTTGAGCAGTACCAACAGCACTTCATAGCTCCTATCTCTTTACTTCTTCTAGATAGGTTATGCTATTAGGTGAATCCTTTGCTCAATTCTCTTTTTCTTACTGACCTTGGCAACTCCCAAAGTTTTCACCTCGATTTGTATTAAAATAGTGTTCACTTGATGCTTTTCAAAATTTATCCTGCAATTGCTTGGTTTCAAATTTTCCTGTCTGAATCTTACGGCACTAATCACATAAATCGTTACAGGTGGGTTTTTCCAGAAATGAAATACCAAGACAGAATTAAGTGTGCAAATGGTTTACTGGGAAGTAACACCAGTTAAAGGAAAATGGAGGAAGTGGATTAATCAGGGAGAGCTTCTGCCAACCACCTTGGAACTCTGAAGCAAAGTCTGTCTGTCTGAAAATCCCACACTGAGTAGAAACGGCCAGGTCCTTGTAATACTGCCTTACTCATTAATTGGCTAGAGTTTACCTAAAGAAAATAGTGTGACCTAGACTTGAAAGCAGAGCTGGACCCTGAAGAAAAAAAAAAAGAAAAAAAACAAAAAAAAACTAAACTAAACGAAAAGCTGGAGCTCTCAGCTAATGACACTCCTTGCATCTGAGAAACCACAAATGGTAATATTATCCTTTCATATTTCTGTCCTAATCTTATTCATCTAGTTCCAAGTCTTCTCTTTTTAGTCTCGGTAAAATCTTTGATTAAAGAGGACACTGCTTTATTTATTTTTACTGTCAGTGATGAGCAGAGAACCTGATACCTAAAAAGCACACAATAAATACCTGTAAAACTTTATTAAATGGCTACATTTAGCTCCCTAAGTATTGATGAGGTCATTAAGCTTCACTTTCACTTTTGAACCATCATTATTGTTTTTTTTTTTAAGCTAAAAGAGGGCTGAATTAAGCTTAAATTAAATTAACTTTAGCCTCAGGAAACCCTAGCATCTGTCTGTATATACTATTCCAATATCTCATACTTCCACCTACCACTAAAAGCCACTATTTCCCTGAAGTCTTAATACTCAGGATAACTCTATCTCTTTTGGTCAGACCCATTAGATGTAAGCAACTAAAATAGATTTGAATTTGTATACTCCTCTCAGTTCTACACTTTATATATGTCAGTCCCTACCCAGTGAGTTTTTCTTAGCTTTTCCCTCTCTCCCTAAAAGTTACAGCATAGAACATGCTTGATTACAATTTTCTAAGGCTTCAGAGTTTCTTTCAATGCTAAGGACATTGTAAATATTCAAAAGATACCCATTTGAAATGAACTGAATTGCTGATGGGGCCCCAAAATGACAGACAATAACAAAGGACAATTTTTAAAGACTGTCATCACAAAGCTTCTTTCTTATAGAATTACATAGGTTGGAACAACATTACAGAAACACATTGAAAATAAAGATTAGTTTCCAGTATAAAAAAAAGCACTCTTATTTCACAAAAAAAAAAAGAAATTTAAAAATAAAATATCTTTAAGTTTCTTTTTACCACCTCATATCATTAAAATGAGGTGACCAAATCTTTATCTCCTGAATCCAACAGAAGATCAGCCCTCCCTATATCTGCTTACTGTCACTTACTGTTGAGCTAGAAAAAGAAGGCAAAAGTAAATTCAGTATTTCTTGGCCTGTAATATTATTATTATGGTTACTATTCTTTTTTAATTTATTTTTATTTTATTCTCTCCCTCTACTCTCATATTTACCTGAATTTAAAGTAGGTGCATACACACACAAAAATAATCCTCATATATGATTAGTTACTTGGATTTATAAAATTAGGGCAAACTCATCCTTCTGTGCAAGTTGTGCTGTGCACAACCCCAGGGAACATAATCTACATAGACGATGATGTAAATGCACTTGTACACTACACAGTAGCCCTAATTAAGGTGAGCCCTTTTCTTTCCTCTAACTCACATAGGACATGTGATAAATCAACTCATCTTTTAAAAGTAAAAAGAGAACTACAGCTCACAAAGATATACAGATGGCAAGTAAACATGAAAATATGTATATGTCATTAAAAAATTACAAGTTAAAGCAACAAGACATTATTAGACATCTATTAGAGTAGCCAAAATTTAGAATACTAGAACCACCACATCCTGGCAAAGATATGGAGCAATGAATGAGAGCTCATTCATTGCTGGTAAGAATGCATAATGGTACAGCCACTTTGGAAGACAACTTGGCAGATTTTTACAAAACTAAATATATTCTTACCATGTGATTCAGCAATCATGCTCCACTACATTAACCTAAACAACTTGAAAATTTATGTCCACACAAAAGCCTGCACAGGGATGATTATAGCAACTTTGTTCCTAATTGCCCAAACTTGGAAGTACTAAGAGGTTCTTCAAAGATGAATGGATAAACTGCAGTACACCCAGACAATGAAATAATATCTAGTGATAAAAGGAAATGAGCTATTAAGCCATGAGAGAAGGAGGAAAGATAAATGCATATTACTAAGTGAAAGAAGCCAATCTGAAAGCTTATATATCTTTAGGAAAACATATTTAATAATAATGGAAAAGGTTCAGAGAAGGACTGTATTTGAAAAGATGTTCTATTTTGTTTTATGAAAATGGTGTTCAATATGGCATGTATATACCGTCAGCATTAGTTATGAGAAAAAGTTTTGGAAGCAAGGAAACAAATCAATAAAAATTTTCTAAATTTCAACCAAATCAACTATCTAAAGCAAATTTTACTTTAGTATAGATGACTGCCATATTAGATTATGTCCAGTGTCTCCAGGAAACATACAATGGCATAAAGGAGTATAAGATGTGAATATCCAATGTATTAAAAGTGGTTCCAAGTAAGAAATCCTTTCCAGAAAAATTGGATTGGATTGCCTTATTGATCCCTCTCCTCATTTTGTTGCTAGCTAGGGAGAACATATCCACCCACTCCAGAAAATGTGTCAAAACAAAGGTTATGTAATTCCAACCTTTATGCTTCAAGAAGGGAAGGTGTTGCTCAAGTTCTAAGAAAAAAAAAAAAAAATAGATCATGATTCTAGGAGGTAGGCTGTCAAAGAAGATTGAGATTACAAAACAGATTTATTCTTTCTTTCCATGAGGCTGAAACTTAAGATTCCTGGCCATCACTCTTTTTTATCTCTGAGATGCTTTCTCTCCTTCCTAACAACATATGACTAAGCCAGCTTAAGGAAGCTTCAGATGTGAGGGTGTCAGGGTAGGAGAAAAGGGAGCAACTAGGCTGCCTCTGGGATAAATACATGGCAAATTGCTTTCCTTTCTTCTGAATCTCTTCCCTTTTGGCTCCAATGGGTGTGACTCTCTCTCATACTCTATCTCTTCTAAAATTTATGTTTGCAATATAGGAAATAAGTGAAAGAATAATACAAAGCTAACAGAGCATAAATAATGAAGTATATCTTATAGTCTAGCCAAAATTACTAAAATTTTCCAATGGAATTTCAGGCCAACATCCCAGTTAGAAACTGCTTTGTTTGCTATTACTCCCTAGACATATATTTTCCACAGTAAGCTTTGAGGAAAAGGGTTGACTACATCAAAGAAAATTTCAAGTATTCTAGGGTATTCTAGCAAAATCCATCATAAGAGTATCTAAATTTCCCTAAAATCCATCATAATATATAAACTTCCCCAAAACTTGATCCAATTGACCATCATAATTCTGCATCTAAGTTCCTCCTCTGCAAAAGGACCAATCACCATTTGACTATGTAAGCCATGGATAAATAATGTCCCTAGCAATTGTTCTAGATCCTCAATTTCCTCTGATCCACTTTTTTTTTTTAATCATATTCCTTACTAATGAATCCTGACTTTTGGTTCTGTATCTCCTTCAATTGCTTAAGCATGCACCATAAATTCTGGATGCTTATATGGACTTCTAGCTTTACAGCACAGCATTTCTTAAATAAATGTAACTTGAACTCACTCCTCTACCTCTTTCCATCCCCAAACAGGAGAAAAACAGATACTGATTACTTATCTAGTTATTAAAACTTTAATTCCTCTCTTTGCCAATCTTTTCCATTATTTGAACATAGCGCTTTTAAAAATAAATTCCCATAAAATAAAATAAATGAAATAAAATAATAAAATAAATAAATTAAAAATAAATAAAATAAAATAAAATAATAAAATAAATTTTAAAAATTTAAAATAAATTCCTAGTATTTTATTACTTCTTCCCTTTCCCCTACTTAGCTTTTTTAAATGTCTCTTGGATCCTAGGTTCTCTAAGGCATTCTATGGCATCACTTGTTCTCACTATAGTTTCTAATTAACCAAGCACTAAGTCACTAATGACGAGTTATGTAAGAAAGAAAAATAACAAAAGAATAGTACACCAAATAAGTGAGCTAAAGAGGAGACTACAAATGAAGCCACCAGAAGATGGAACAACAATTTTATACAGAAAAATTAAAGACTCAAAGATGAACCTTACAAGTTAGAATAATTTCAATTACTCTTGAGAAATTGAGCTGAGCAACTTCTATAATGTTTTATAAGTAATAGCTATAAAGAGTGACAAAGCATAGGACAATGTATATATTTATAGAATATGAAAGAATAGTTCTTAATATTAATAGTGATATGGTTAGCAGAATTACCAATGATATTAAAGAGCTTTAGAAAACTCCTTATAGTGAATATATTTCCAATATTTCTTAACAGTCAGAATACTTCCTGACAGTGATATATTCTACCTAACTTCACGGATATTAAATAAAAGGTCTCTATAATATGAATATTTTATTTCTATTTATGCACACATAGTAGTCACTTACCATAACAACATATACCCATATATACATATATACCCATATATGTACATAATATTTTGCATTTGGATATATGCCTATGTATATGGTGTAAGTATTTTATAAATACATAATATATACCCAAATCGGTTGTCAATTGGATATGTACCATATGCAATAGTCAATGAAAGTCTCCTCTGCATAAAGCATATAGAAAAGCAGGTTTCATGTTCAAAATTAGTGAGTTTATGTTCTACATAGAGGACCAAAAGATACTTCAAATGAGCATAATTCTTTTATAAAACATAGTATCATATAGAGTAAATTAATACAGTGGGCACTATGTGCTAATGAGCAAAAAGTTTTGAATGAGATACATATGCCTTTAAACCTATATTTTTAATTCAGTGAGTAATTTTTTGTGGGTTTTAAGGGCTTGAAGATATTCCTGTGCTATTTCTAGAATACATGTCCTCAATAACACTGAAATCAGACTAATGAGAGTCTGGACCTTTTGTAGTCCTTTCTAATCATGTTAATATAATGGAAACATTTGTAGTGCAAGCTACTTAGAAACAGTCTTATTTGTGAAGAAGTTTACCACAAACAGCGCTTTACACATTATTAAAAGTTTGTTCTAGTTAGTCATAATACAATGCCAAGTCTTCATTTCTACCATTATATAATATCCAAATTAAAAAAAAAAAAACTCTAAAGATTAAAAAAAAGCACAAATTCTGGAGTCAGAAAACCTGAAGTTGAGTTTTAGCAATGCCACTCAATTATGCCCCCATCAGAGCCTTACTTTCCCTATTTAAAAAAAGAGATAAAAATATCTATCTTACAGTGTTGTGGAGAATAAATTACAGAACACATGCAAAATATCTAGCACAGTGCCTGATACATAGTAGGCACTCAATAAATAAAAGCTTCTTTCTATTTTCAACGTGTCCTCAAAACAATACATAACTTAGCAAAAAACAATGAATGAATATATATAGTATTAATAGCCTTTAATAAACTAAATAGTTTTTTAAGTTTTCAACTACTATGAAGAGATTTTTACATTAATGTTAATAACTACTTGTAATAATCAATGCAAGAAAAATATACAAATCATAAATATAAAAATGGTTGTAATAAGAATAACATACCACAAAAATTATATTTGTGTTGTTATTATATGACTTTTCTTTCACTGAGAAAATCTCAAGCAGAATATTAACAATATAATGGAAAATATTTAAAAGATAATGAAGAGATTTTACAAATGCTACATAAATTATAGCTATAGCATCTTAAATAAAAATATTTTAAAGATAAGTAATAAACTAATTATACTTACATGTTTCCAATGTGTAAGCTTTCCCATTATATTAGTTTCAGGTTGAAAAAAGATATTCTTAAAGATCCTGTCTTCACATCCTTTGTGTATGTAAATCCATTTTGTTTCACATTCACCAATAAGTTTCTCCTGGTGTTTTTTGCACAGCAACAAGGGGCTGAGTATAAGGGGGGAAAATTGTCATTTAGTTTCTTTGCCATAAAGAAAGGAAAGAAAACTACTCATGAGTTCACGTACACCTTTGAAAACAGGGTAGTATATTTAATGTAATATTTGTTTTCAAATTACTATTATATAAAACTACTTAGGCACTAAGGTTTGCTCATCATCCTTCACCAAGGAATGAATGAGTGCTGAGAAATCTCTGGTGATATGAATCCACAAACAATTCTGTACTCATGTTTCACTATGTATTTTATAATATAATGGCAAGAAGAACATGACTAAATTTTCTATAGAAATATAAGACAACCTGTATGAAATCTTTTGACTTTTCTGCTCCAGTGCAGAAGTAAGTAACACTTATTCTATGTAATGAAATAGTAAAGTTGTTTGCATTAAAGTGATGAACCTAGTAGAAGTGAGTTGAGGGAAATCGAAGGGGGAGACAAACCATGAGAGACTGTGAACACTGAGTAACAAACTGAGGGTTTTGGAGGGGAGAGGGGTGGCGGTTTGGGTGAGCCTGGTGGTGGGGGTTAAGGAAGGCACATACTGCATGAAGCACTGTGTGTGGTGCATAAACAATGAATCTTGGAACACTGAAAAAAATCATAAAAGAGAACAGTTGCCATTATTATTAATTAGCAGAGGTAAAACAAAATTAACCAAGAAAGCAATTTTTCCCATTTTTCATATTAGTGAAAAATTAGTCACTAACTGCCAAAAGAAGAATTAGTCACTGAATTAGTCACTAACTGCCAAAAGAAGAAAGAAACCAGGGATTTTCAAAGAAAATCTTTCATTCTGAAAGTAACCAATATGTGCTCTGTGAAGAGAAAAAAGTCCTTAATACCATGAAGCTTATATTCTCTTAAAAGTAGAGATAGATAAGGGAACTTGGTGGCTCAGTCAGTTAAGTATCTGCCTTTGGCTCAGGTCATGATCCAGGGTCCTGGTATAGCCCTGTCAGGTTTCCAGCCCCGTGAAGATCCTGCTTCTCCCTCTCCTCCCTGCTCCTGCTCTCTCTCACACTATCGCTGTTGCCAGCTCTCTCTCTCAAATAAATAAATAAATCTTCAAAAAAATTAAGTAGAGATAGATAATACAGAAATAAAACACTAGAGATATGAGTGAATTGTCTTTCACACAGGCTGGATTGGGATAGTAATACTGAAAAGAAACAAGATAATGTGGGAATTTCAGGAAACAAAAATTCTAGCAGAGCAAACAGCAGGAACAAAAAGCCAGTCAGAAGTATGCTTAAGGAGGCAAGAATATATTTGACATAGGTCACTGGAATGGACAATCATTGTTGAGTTTTTAGGAAAAAAGTAGCTTTGAATAGAATCACATTAGGTAGACAGTTTCTGGGATACAGTTGTAAGGAGTTCTGTGGATCCTCTCCCCAGTGAGACAAGTATTTAAAATCTCTGGAAATTATCCTAAGGGCATACAGCAAATAAACAAATATTTATTCAATAAAATCTATTACAGCTCAGTAAGAAAAGTGAGACACATTTGGATTTAAACAATTCACTGTCTCTTTTCTCTCTGTCTCACCTGACCTAAGTTCAGACTACCAGAAGTTCTAATCCAAAAAGGCAAAACCGAGAAAACACAGGATCCCTTTCCCTACCTAGTTCCAGTCGAGGGCTACAGAGTCACTGCAAGAAATACCCTAGCCTGGATCCATGTTTTAGAGAATCTATTTCAAGCAAGAATGTCTGAGAGAACTTGGGCTCTCTTCCTCCGCTCAGAACTCACTTATAAGGTAGAAGCTTTAACTCAGGTGCAATAGAGAGAGAATACTGGAACCCTGATAGCTCTTGCCCTCAGAAAGTGATAAACACTTACAAGGAGAAGGGTTGCTCTAAGAGAGTAGAAAGCTAAACTAAACCATCTTGAGGTTTATCAGAGAGAACCAAAAGAGACGGCTAAGAAGAGCTCTTCTGAGATCTGAAGATACTGCAAAAACTGGCCTCAAAGATCACTTTAGAAAAGAGCTCAGTTTTAAAACATCACACTGGAGCAATTTATTTCCCAGGGAATTGTTGAAAACAATAGAGTAGTCAGATGGCAATTAGTGAAAGTTAATAATAGGTGCTATACGTTCAGAATAGCCTAACAAGAAATCAGAAAAGGGGAAACTCAAAGAGTTTTAGCACTCAAAGAGCACTAAAATCACTGTCATTCCAAGGGTGACTGCACCTGGCTAAAAGTTTGCCCTCTAAGGAGCAATACCAGAGGCTACCCAATGCAGGGGAAATAAAGTTTACTAACATAGTGTAGCTAAGTTATTAAACAAATAAAAAAGTCCAGGTAAGGAGATCAACCAAGGGTGGTTACAATATACTATCTAAAATGTCCAGTTTTCAACAAAAAATTATGGGGCAAAGAAACACAAAAGTATAGGCAAAGAGTAAGCCTTTGAAACTGCCTTTGAAAGGGCACAAATCTCAGACGTAACAGATAAATACTTAAAGACAACTATTATAAATATGTTTAAAGGAAATAAGCCTCAAATAAGTAAAGAAAGGTATAAAAACATGATCTTTTCAAATAGAGATTACCAATAAAGACATAGAAATTATAAAACAGAACCAAATGAAAATTCTGCTGTTGAAAAGTACAGTAACTGGAATGGAAATTTTGCTAGAGTAGTTCAACAGTAGATTTGAATAAGAAGAAGAAAAAAATCAGAAACCCACCAACATATGAGTAATAGGACTTACCAGGGGAGAGAGAAAAAAAAGACAGAAAAAAATATTAGAAGTGTTAAAACTTTCTGAAATCTGATGAAAAACATTAATCTATACAACCAAGAGCTCAAAAAAACTATAAGTAAAATAAATGCATAAAAATCATATCCAGATACATCGTAGTAAAATAGCTGAAATCCAGGGGCACCTGGGTTGCTCAGTCAGTTAAATATCTGCCTTTGGCTCAGGCCATGATCTCAGGGTCCTCAGATTGAGACCAGCATCAGGCTCTCTGCTCAGTGGGAAGTCTTCTTCTCCCTCTCATTCTCCCTCTGTGTGTTCTTTCTCTCTCTCTCTTCCATTCTTTCTCTCTCTCTCTGTCAAATAAATAAAATCTTTAGAAAAAAATAGCCAAAATCCAAAATCAAAGGGAAAATCCTGAAAATAGCAGAAGAAAAAGGCCTAGTCATACATGCACAAGGAAACCCAAGTTAAGACTAACTTAAACAAGGAGATCTTCTAGCCCTGGAACCTGGTATACCATTGCATGGGAGCTAAGTCATAGCCCTACCACTTTAAAGCGTGGCTTCCGGCACCATTTGACAGGCAGGGAACACCAGCAACACTCAAGCTAAGAGGGAAGTGGGCAGAGCTGATTCACCCCAAGAGCAAATATAGCAGCCGGTTTAGAGGGTTCCCTTGCTTTGCCCAGTCAAGGGAGTTAATTCATAGCTTCACCACTGCTCACTATAGCTCCTGGTCCCTCTCAATGGGAAAACCTGTTTAGGAAAACTTGGGAGTTGTCTCGAGTGGTCCACCCACAGGAGAGCTAAGTCATAGCCCCATGTGCCACACAGCATGATCCCTGGTTTCATCAGATGGAAAGGGCTGCCGAGAATACCCAGAAGCTGCTGTGTAACCCAGCAAAAATGAGTGGCAGGCAGATAGAGCTGCCTGCTCCCGAAGAAAGGCAGTGGTCCTGTTCAGCCAGGATGCTTTCAGCATGGGGCAGTTTGAGTCAAGGCCACGAACAACGAACTTAAGTGGACTTGGAACTGTTTCTCTCACTGCACCTAGGCAAGGAAACTAATTTGCACTTATTGCTGAATATTGGCTTCAGCCTGCCCAACCTGAGAATTTTACCCTAGAGCACACAAGAAACTGTGTATTCCATCCAAAAGCTCTGCTCATAGTGGCACTTGAATAGAGAGCACAGCCCATGACTTTCTCTGTCTGCAGAGCGAAACGGGTCACAGCTGACTAGGATATTCAGTCACCAAATAATGAGATGTGCAAGCCCTGACTCCTCTCCTACTGTCCTGCTAGGGCAAAAAAACTAATTCAAAGCTTCATCCACTGCTGAGTATACTACCAAATCCCAACCACTTAATAATTCTAACCAGAGACTGATCTAGGCCTAACCACAGAGCCCACACTCCAATCTCACTTGGGCAAGCCAAGCAAGAAACCAAGCCAGGAGTCCTATCTAACTCTTCTCAGCCAGTGGTACACACTCAGAACAGCTGCCTCACCAAAAATAGGCCCTGAAATAGCAGGTACCACCTGCCCAAGGACATTATCAGCAGACACATCCAGATACACAAACTGAGCTATCTGGAGAAGGGTCTCTGTCAAGGTGAACCTATAAAGTCTGGAAAAGGAAACTGTTTAGCCAAATGTGCAGATACCAATGTAAGGAATGAAAGATGACAAAAATCAAATAAGTATAACACAGAAACTAATAGAACTCCAATAACTGGCCCTAAAGAAATGGAGATCTATGAACTACCAAATTCAGCTCCTTAAAGAGCCTACGTGCTGATTCACCCATCCTGGGCCCAATGCAGAAGTAGTCCTTTAAAAACCACTCAAAATTTGGGTAAAAGGACTCATTTCCTAATTCAAAGCATTGGTCTGGTGGGGCAGAGACCTACCAGATTATCCTATAGAATCAGAGGAGTAGGTGACACCTTCCTGCTCTCCCCATCTTGCTAAAGCTGGAAGTTACCATCTTTTTATCCCCTCTCCTATGGGTGTCACCATTATGCTTCAGCTAATGGGCACATTCCTGCATGCTCTCCTTCTGCCTTGCCAAAGCCAGCATGTGACATCTTTTTTTTTTTTTTTTCATTTGTTTTCTTTTTTTTTTTTTTTTTTTTTCCCCTTTCTTTTCTTCTTCTGTCTCCTTCTTTACTATTTCTTTCCTTTTTTGGTAGATGACATCTTTGCACTTTCCCTGTACTGCACTCCAGAACACTCATATATACCAGAGAACTTCTCCACCTATCCAGTGCCACAGTTTTTCTATCAGTGACCTGTTTGTTTTGTTTTGTTTTGTTTTATGGCTGCCTTTAATCACCTGGCTATGGAGACAAAGGGGACTTGAATTCTTGGGTCCCAAGAGGCTATAACAATTAGAGAGAAAGCTCTTGACAGATTACAAATCCCCAGGCATTAAACAGATAGCACATTGAAACACACTGCCAATCTTTCTGAGAAAGAGGCCATTTCCTTCCACAGGAGATTTGGCCTGAGGGGCAGGTTTCTGGTTTGGCACAATTATAAGCACCTATGGAAGTATTCTCAGAGAACTAAGGCCAGTGGATATAACCTTTGCACCTTCCCTCTGCTTCAGTTCAGCCAGCTAAGTATCTTCCTGAATGACATTTATACTCTTTTCTGGTGCCCAGATTTTTGCAGATGCTGTAAGGGACAGCTCTATATTGACTAGCTCTGGTAACCAGTAAGGCTTATACTCATGGGTCCCACATGAATGTAACTAATGGAGAAAAAGTTCTTAAACAGCTACCATGCCCAGGCTATGGCACAAAGCAACAGATACATGAGTCCAATCTTTCTGTTAAAGAGAACACTTAGCTTCAGGCTACAGCTTTACCCTGAGGTGCAGGCTCCCAGCTAAACACACACCTAAGGACTTAACTGTAAATATTTCCTGAGACCTTGGAGAGAGGGCATTAATTTCACTCTCTCTCCCTCTACCATGTTCTCCTAGAGCACTAGCATCCCTCAAAGAAAGCTCTAGCACAAGTCTCTTACCTGAAGGTATTCTGGTTTTTATGGCTGCTGCCCAGGGGATACTCCTTGATCCTCAGGCTCTGGTGGGTAGGGGGTAGGGAGCTTGTGTTCCTAGGTCACACAAGACTGTAACAATCAGAGAGACAATTCCTCACAGATTACCAGCCACAGGACACTACACAGACAATAGACAGAAACACATCCCCAGATTTTCTATGAAAGAGACTTACTTGCTAGTGCTGGAGTTTCAGACATAGGGACAAACCATAGGCTTGGCAAGAATCTAAAGGCCAGGAAGTACTCTTAGGGAATATAGACTGGGTATGCCATCTTTGCATTCTCCTTCACTACAACTCAGGTATCTCCCTGAAAGGAGCTTGCACACTCATTTGGAGCCAATATTATAGTCAGGGCTACCCAGGGGACTTATCCAGATCACCTGGCTCAAGGGCCCAGCAGGATGTATGGTTGTAGTCCCACATGACAGTATATATTTGCACTCTAAAAGCTTCTGCTTCAGGGTCTGGCTTCCAATCAGCTTGAATCTAGGTATTGGATGAAATCCTCCCTATAGGGACACTGCCTGGTTTGACACACACTCAAATATGAGGAGCTATTAAAAATAAATAGGTTAATTGCAAGGGTTTGAAAGACAATCAAGAGCTAGGGCAGCATTAGAAAACAAGGTTCATCTCCCACATGAGACCAATCATTCAAGAGTAGGAGAGATAGCTAACATCTAATACATAGAAAGCAACACAGAATCAAGCAAAAGGTAGAAAGTATATACTTTATACCCAGTTACATTCTGGATGAAAGAATAAAATAAAACCTCAGGGTGGGGGTGAGGGGAGGAAACTTTAATAAAATAGAGATAAGTAATTTACCTAACAGAGTTCAGATAATTTGTCACACAGATGCTCATTAATCTCCAGAGAAAAATGATTAAGAGAACTTCAACAAATAGATAGAAAATATAAGAAATTTCCAATCAGGAGAAATCAATAACTACAATGAAAAATACACAAGAGGGATTCCTTAACAGACTAGATCAAGCAGAAGAAAGAATCAATGAACTCAATTACAGGGAAGAGAACTCATCCAATCAGAACATCAAAAAGAATATGAAAAAGAGTAAATACAGATTAATGAGTATATGGGACAATGTCAAGTAGACAAAATTTTGCATTATAGAAATCTCACAATAAGGGAGAAAGAAAGGGGTGAAATGATAGCTGGAGAAATACTGGTTGAAATTTCCCTTATCTGAAGAAAGAAACGTATGTCCAGATCCAAGACCCACAAAGAGTTCCAACTAGGATGAATCAGAGACCTACACCAAGACACATTATAATATAACTGACAAGGTTAAAAAGAAGAGAATTTTAAAAGCAGTAAAAGAGAAACAACTTGGCACATATAAGGAAGCCCTCGTAACACTATCAGAAGATTTTTCAGCAGAAACTTTACAAGCCAAAAGGGAGAGTTACGATATACTCAAAGTGCTAAAAGCAGAAAAATCTCAACCAAAATACTCTACCCAGCTTCATATACCATTCAGAATTAAAAGAGAAATAGAGAATTTTCTACAGAAGCAAAGACTAAAAGAGTCTATCACCACTAAACTTGCCTTACAAAAAATGTTAAAGTACTTTTTTAAGCTGAAAAGAAAGGACATTAATTAGCAACAATAAAATAACAACAACAACAAAAATATGAAAGGACAGCACTCAGTGTTGAAAGTAAATGTATAGTAAAGGTAGTAGATTGGTCACTTATACAGCTAATATGAAGGTTAAAAGACAAGAGAAATAAAAATAATGGTAACTATATTAATTAGTTAAGGAATGAACAAGATAAAAATGCAAAATGTGACAACAAAAATAAAGTGTTGGGGGAGAAGGGTAAAATTCAGGGATTTAAAATGTTTTGAAACTTAAGTTATCAACTTAAAATAAATTATTATAAGTTGTTATATTTAAGCCTTATGGTAGCCACCAAAAAAATACCTATAGTAGATAAGCAAAAGATAATGAGAAAGAAATCTAAGCATATCACAAAAGAAAGTCATCACACAAAGGAAGACAGCAAAAGAAAAAAAGAAACAGAACTACAAAACAAAATAAAATAAAATAAAAAAATGCTAAGACAATTAACAAAATGTCAATAAGTACATAACTATCAATAATTAATTTAAATGTAAGTGCACTGAATTCTCAAAAAGACACAGAATGTCAGAATGGACTTTTTTTAAAGACCAATCTATATGCTGCTTCTAAGAGACTCACTTCAGGTGATGCAAGATTGAAGGTGAGGGCATGAAAAAGATATCCCATGCAAATGAAAACCAACAGAAAACTGGAGAAACTATTCTTATATCAGACAAAACAGACTTTTTGTTTGTTTGCTTGCTGTTGTTGTTTTTCAAAATAAACTTTAAACACTGTGGTGAGACATAAATAAGGGCATTTCATAATGATAAAGAAGTCAATCAAACAAGAGGATATATTATTTGTAAATATTTATATACCCAACATGAGATAATATAAACATAAAACACATATTAACAGACCTAAAGGGAGACACAGTGAAACAATGATAGGAGGTACTTTATACCCCAGTTACATCAATAGATAAATCATCCAGATAGAAAATCAATAAGAAAATATCAATCTTAAATAAAATGTTAGGCCAGATGAACTTAACAGATACATATAGAACATTTCATCCAAAAGAAATGCAATATATATTCTTCTTAAATGCACATAGAACATTCTCCAAAATAGATCATATATTAGCTCACCAAAGGAATCATAACAAATTTAAAAGACAAAAATCATATCAAGCTTCTTTTCTAACCATAATGGCATAAAACTGGAAATAAACTATAAATTGGAAAAAAAATAAAAATAAATAAATAAACTTTAAAAAGAAAACTGGGAAATTCACAAATATGTGGACACTAAAAACATGCTAATGAAGAATCAAGGAGTCAATGAAGAAATAAAAAAATAAAATAAAAACATCTGGAGACAAAATAAAATGGAAATACGATATGTTAACACTTACAGGATATAACAAAAGCAGTTCTAAGAAAGAAGTTCATAACAATTAATGCCTACCTCAGTAAACAAGAAAAATCTCAAATAAACTATCCATCCACACCTCAAGGAACTAGAAAAATGAGTACAAATGAATCCCAAATGGAAGAAAGGAATAACAAAGATCAAAGCAGAAATAAATGAAATATAGACTAATAACAGAGTAGAAAGGATCAATGAAACCTAGAGCTTTTTCTCTGGAAAGATAAACAAAACTGACAAAACTTTAGGTAGACTTAGCAAGAAAAAAAGTCCCATAAAATAAAATCAGAAATGAAAGAGATGTTACAAATGATACCACAGAAATACTAAAAATTGTGAGACTATCACAAACAATTAGAGGCTAACAAATAGGTAAACCAAAAACAAACAGATACAGTCAAAGAAACATACAATCTTCTGTGACCGAATCTTGAAGAAACAGCAAATCCGAATAAACAAATTACTTAGTAGGTAGAACGAATCAGCAATTTTAAAACTCCCTACAAACAAAAGGTCAGAACCAGATGGTTTTACTGGCAACTTCTACCAAACATTTAAAGTAGAATTAATACCAATCCATCTCAAACTCTTCCAAAAGATAGAAGAGGAAACACTTCCAAACTCTATTTATAAGGCCAGCATTATCCTGATATCAAAACCAGACAAGGACATCACAAGAAAAAAATTTATAGGCCAATACCCCAAATATTTAACAAATTATTAGTAAACTGAATTCAATAATACATTTAAAGTATTGTACACCATGATCAAGTGGGATGTGTTCCAGGGTTATAAAGATGGTTTAACATTTGCCAAGCAATCAACATGACACATTACATTAACAAAACAAAGGCTAAAATTCATATGATCATCTCAATAGATACAGAAAAAAAATCTCACAAAGTTAAATACCCATTTATGATAAAAATTCTTAATAGAGTGTGTATAAAGGAAATGTATCTCAACATAACATGGCTAGATATGACTGACAAGCCTACAGCTAACATTATCTTCAATGTTGAAAACCTCAGAGCTTTTCCTCAAAGATCGGGAACATGACAGATACCTTTTATTCAAAATAGTATTGGAAGGCCTATCCAGAGCACTTAGGCAAGAAAAAAGACACAAAAATGTATTCAGACTGGAAAGAAGGAAGTAAACTGTCACTATCTGTATATGGCATTACATTATATATAGAAAACCCTGAAGACTCTTTCAAAAAACTGCTTGAACTAATAAATGAACTCAGTAAAGTTGCAATATACAAGACCCACATATTTCTATACAATAACAACAAACTATCAGAAAGAGAAAACAAGACAACAACCCCATTTACAATCACATCAGAAAAAATAAAATACCTAGGTATAAGGTTAATCAAGAAGGGGAAAGACCAGAACACTAAAAGTATAAGACATTAATGAAACTGTAAAGGACTCAAAGAAATAGAAAGATATTCTGTGCTTATTAAGTGGAAGAATTAATATTGTTAAAATGTCCATACTAACCAAAGCAATCTACATATTCAGTGTAACCCCTATCAAAATATCAATGGCAGAACTAGAAGAGACAATTCTAAAATTGGGATGAAACTACAAAAGACCCTAAATAGTCAAAGCAATCTTGAGAACAAAGCTGGAAGCATCATGACCCCTGATTTCAAACTACATTATAGAGCTATAGTGATCAAGAGTATGGTATTGGCATTGAATACATAGGTTGATGAAACAGAACAGAGATGTCAGAAATAATCTCAGCATATATGATCAGTTACTTTATGACAAAGTAGCCAAGAATATACAATACGGATAAAACAGTATCTTCAATAAATGCTAGGAAAACTGAACAGCCACATGGAAAAGAATGAAATTGGACCACTATTTCATGCCATATATAAAAATTAACTCAAAATGTAGTGAAGACTTGAATATAAGATCTGAAACCATAAAATTCCTAGAAGAAAAGAAGTGGCAAGCTCCTTGACATGGGTCTCAGCTTATAATTTGCTAATGGTGGTACCAAATTCAATACAACTCTAATTTAAAAGTTAAAAAGACAAACATAGTAAAAGTAACCATAACTGCAAAATTATTATTAGTTGCACAATATAAAAACATAAATTTTAACATCAATAATCTAAATGTGAAGGAGAGGAAAACAAAAGCATAAAGCTTAGGAATCCTATTGAGGTTAAGTTGCTATTAGTTTAAAACAAGATGTTATAATTTTAAGATATCTTATGTATGCCTTATGGTAACCACAAAGGAAATATTTGTAGTAACTATAGTAGAGAACATGATAAAGACATCATGAACATGAAAAGACATCAAAATCCAAAAAAGAAAGCAGGAAACAAGGAAAAATGGATTTATAAAACAACCAAAAAACAAAATGGCAGAAAACAACAAAATGGCAGTAACAACCAAAAATAACAAATTATCCTTAGCAATAATTATTTTAACATAACTGGATTAAATCTTGTAATCAAAAGATACAGAATGGCTAAAAACAAGATCCAACAATATGCTACCTACAAGAGACACACTTGAGACTTAAAGACATACCTAGCCTGAAAGTAAATTGATAGAGAAGATATTTCAGGCAAATGGTAACAACAATTATTATAATGGTAATAACTATACCTATAACAGACAAAACAATCTTTAAGCTAAAAATGGTATAAAAAGACAAAGAAGGGTATTACCTAATGACAACAGAATCAATATATCAAAAAGTTATATCAATTTTAAATACTGCCCCTAATTGGAGCACCTAAATCAAAGACTAGGTAAATCAAAAACTAACAGAGTTAAGAGATAAAAAGCAATACCACAATAGTTGGGGACTTTAATAACACACTCTCAACAATGGATAGATCAAATAGAGAATCAATAAGGAAACAGTGGATTTGAACAACACTGGAGACTAAATGGGCTTAACAGACAAATATGGAATATTCTGCTTGACAACAATAGAATACACATTCTTCTCTTGTGCACATAAAACATTTTCAAGATATATCATATGTTATGCCACAGAACAAGTCTTAGTAAGTTCAAGATTTAAATCATACCAAGTAACTTCTTTCACCACAATAGTATAACTAGAGATCAGTAACAAAAGAACAAGTGAAAATTGTATAAATATATAGAAATTAAACAACACTCTCCTAAACAATCAATGGCTTGAAGAAAAAGTTAAAAGGAAATTTTTAAAAAGTATCAAGATAAAACAAATGGAAAAACAACATAGCAAAACTTACGGGATGCAGCAAAAGTAGTACTCAGAAGGTTGTTCATACTAATGAATGCCTCTATTAAGAAGCAAGAAAGATCTCTAATAAATTACCTAACTCTACATCTTAAGGAACTGCAAAAAGAAGAGCAAACTGAGCACAGAGTTAGCAGAAAGGGTAAAGATACTGAAGATTAGAACAGAAATAAAAATAAAAGAATTAAAATAAACGAAAAGAAAGGAAAGGAAATAGAGAACAGGAAAACAATAGAAAAGATAACCAAATTAAGAGTTGGTTATTTGAAAAGATAAAGTTGGCAAATATTTAGCTAGGAAAAAAAAAAAAACCCACAAGGGAACAGAGAGGAACCAAAGCAACAAAATTTTAAATGTAAAAAAGGACATTACAACTGATACCACAGAAACACGAAAAGGATCATAAGAGACAAGATGAATAACTATTTGTCAACTAAGTGGGTAACCTGGAAGAAATGGAGAAATTCTTAGAAATCTACAAAACTCCAAGACTGACTCAGGAAGATTTAGAAAGTCATTAATAACAAGATATGATCAGTAAGATATAATCAGTAATCAAAAATCTCCCAAAGAAGAAAAGACCACAACGAGATGTCTTCCCTGGTGAATTTTATCAAACATTTAAACAAGAATCAACACCAGTTGTTCTCAAACCAGACACTAAGTTAAGTCCATTGGAAAAAAAAGATGAAGAGAACTAGACACGTGAAAAATAGCACTGTTAATATAACAAATTCGATGAATATATACTTGCTGTTCTTTCTTCACTTAGCTCCTTTAAAGTCCAACACATTTTATAAATTGATAATTATAATAATGTACTATTGGTTTTGTAACATACATGGATATATAATAGCATGAAAAAGAAGAAAGGACATATATATATATAGAAATAATATTTTGTATCTCACTAGGCAAGTCTGTATATATGTGAATTAATTAAGTTAAGGTTTATATTTTAAGTTCTGGAGGGGGTGAACAATAACTAAATATATACAATTAAAACATCATTAAAGGAATGGAAAAAAAACAGTTACTAAGGCCAGTATAAAATTAAAACGTCATTAAACGAATGTAAATGTTACTTTATAAAATATTCATTTAATGCAAGAAAGTAGTAATGGAGGGGGAGAAGAACAAAAAGATATGAGATGTATCTGTGAATGTTAATATTTAGATTTATTTCAAATCATCTTATGTTTTTGATATTTTATGGGTTTTTTGTTCTCGATATTTTAAATCATTAAGTATGCATGCCTATTTTACATATAATTTTAATTTTTAATATATTTGCTTTTTAAAAACTACTCATGGCATAGCATAATATGACTATCAAGAGAAGCTGTGGCTCTCAGCTCCTCCCAGGTGAAAGAAAGTGTTGGTTCACATGTACAGGGCTCTCAACTTCTCTGATGGGATTCTTTGAAGGACTGGCTTCTGTTTTGCCTGTCTAGGAGTCCAGCCACCTGGAGGAGAATGGAGGCAGTGGCTTGGGCTGGTAAATGCCTTAATTTCATCTCCCTGGCTCAGCACAAAGTAAGAAAAAGGAAACACAGTTGCCTACAATGCCACAACTTTTCTTGGGGCTGTCCAAAGAACTGACTTCTGACTTGCCTATATTCAAGTGCTCACAAAACCTAGCATCACCTTGCTGCTACTTGAGGACTACTGAGAGAACAGATAAAGATTTGGGTGGGAAGTCACTGTACCTCCTATCCCGGTTTGGCACAAAGCAGGTAAACAAAATCCCTACCTCCTAGCTTCTTGCTGGAGAGAAAAAAGGTTGGACACCTAATGATACAACTTTACTGAGGTTATCTGAGGAACTGGCTTCAGCAGCACTTGTCCCAGTACACTAATGAGACCTGGCATACCCTAGACACCTAGGGGAATACAGAGAACACAGAAAGCAGGCTCTATTATTATAAAGGTTTGAGAGGCCACCAGCAACTCTGCCAGGCTGATTGTTTGGGGGTATTCTTCTGTATGAGGCTACTCCATAATAACTAGGAGATGTGCCTGCTTCATCAAAAGGGCAGAAAGCAACTCAGAGTCAAGGAAAATGAAGAATCAGGTAAAGATGCTTCAAACAAAGGAACAAGATAAATCTCCAGAAACTGACTGTAATGAAAAAAGCTATATAAATTACCTGAAACAGAATTCAAGATAAATGCCATAAAGATGTTCACTGAGGACAAAAGAACAATGCAGGAGCAGAATGAGAATTTTAACATAGAGATAGGAAGAAAATGGGGGAAAAGCACTTAATAAAAATCATGGAGCTCAAGAACACAAACACTGCACTGAAAAAAAATTCACTAAAGTGGTTCAAAAATAAACTATATGCAGCAGAACACAAGATCAGAAAACTCAAAGACAACTCATTGAGAGTAATTTAGTAAGAGGAACAAAAACAAAAAGAATGAAACAGAGTGAAGAAATCTTCGGGGACTTATGGAATACCAACAAACAGACTAAAATATGCATTATAGAGGTCCCAGTAGAAGAAGAGAGAGAAAACAAATCAGAAAGTGTGTTCAAAGAAATAATTTCTTCCTAAATCTAGGGAAGAAAATGGATATCTGAAGCCAAGATACCTAATTAGAATCGAAGAAGTAAAGCTGTCTGTCCCTTTTCTCAGATGATATGATCTTAGATATAAAACATCCTAAAGATACTTTTTTAAAAAAAGTTAGAACTAATAAACGCATTTGGTAAAGTTGCAGGATACAAAATCAACATACAAAAATCAATGTTTCTATATACTAATGATAAACTATCTGAAAATGAAATTAGAAACACCATCCCATTTACAATTTCAGCAAAAAGAGTAAAATCCAGAAATAAACTTAATGGAGGAGGTGAAATACTTGTACACCAAAAACTTAAAACACTGATGAAAGACAAATACCATATGATTTCATTCATATGTGGAATTTAAGTAACAAAACAAGCAAAGGGAGAACAAAAGAGAGAGGCAAACCAAGAAACAGACTCAAGTATAGAGAACAACTTGATGGTTACCAGAGGGGAGTTGGTTGGGGGATAGGTTAAATAGGTGATGGGGAGTGCACTAGTGATGAGCACTGGCTGTGGTATGGAAGTGTTGAATCACTACGTTAAACACCTTAAACTAATTACTACACTGTATATTAACTAACTAGAATTTAAATAAAGCTTAAAAGACAAAATCATAAGTAAAAAAGAAACATTGATGAAAGAAATAAAAGAAGACACAAACAAATGGAAACCTAATTTGTGTTTACAGGCTAGAAGATTAATAGTAAAATGTCCATACTATCCAAAATGATCTATAGATTCAACACAGACCTTATCAATATACCAATGGATTTTATACTGAAATACAAAAAAAAATTATATTGGAATCAATTGGAAGCATGAAAGCCCACAAATAGCCACATCCATCTTGAAAAGGAATAACAAAACTGGAGGCATCACACTTTCTGATTTTAAAATACACTATAAACCTATAGTAATCAAAGCAGTATAGTACTTGAATCTGATTGACAAATACAGCAATGGAACAGTATAGAGAGACTAGTAGTAAATCCATATATACACAGCCAATTGATCATTCACAGGGATTTTAAGAATACCCAATGGGGAAAGAATAGTTACTTCAAAAAATGGTGCTGCGAAAACTGACTATCCACATGTGAAAGAATGAAAGTGGAAGCTTATTTCACACAATACATAAAAAAATCAACCCAGAGCATTTTAAAGATTTCAATGTAAGGCCTGAAACTGTAAAATTCCTAGAAGAAAATATAGGAAAAAGTTTCATGACATTAGTCTTGGCAATGATTTCATGTATATCAAACAGGAAACAAAAGAAAAACAGACAAGTGAGGCTACCCTAAATTAAAACGCTTCTGCACAACAAAGTAACAGCCAAATGAATGAAAATGCAACCTATTGAATGGGGAAAAATGTCTGTGAAACATCTATCTGACAAGGACTAAAATATATAAATAAAATATATAAATAAAATATATAAATTTCTTAAAAATAAAGTAAAGTGTTGTCTGGGTAGTTCAGTTAGTTAAGCATCTGAATTTGGCTCAGGTCATGATCAGGTCTTTGGTCCTGAGATCAAGCCTGGTGTGGGTCACCATGCTAAGTGGGAAGTCTGCTTTTCCCCCTCCCCCTTCCCCCCACCTCCATCCTATGCTCTCTCACTTTCAAATAAATTAATTAATAATCTTTAAAATAATGAAATTATATATAAGCTAGCTATCCTTGAAATATTTTGCTACTTTTATAGCATTTATAATTGAATGAAGCCCCTGAAGATAATTTACTGTTCAATAATTCAATAAACACATTCTTAAGAAACATACTTATCAATTAATAGCTTTTTTTTTTTGCCTGTAAGAAACAGAAAACCCCAAAGTTAAGGTCGCTTAAACACAAATGAAAAGTTTTTGGTTCTCAAAACTAAAAAATCCAGGGATAGGATTACAGGCATGATTTTTCTGGGGGCTAAGTCCCATTCCTCAGAGCGTTTCTTGGCTCACTCTTTTCTCGTATGTCAATTCTCTCCCCAGGCAGGCATCTCCCATGTTGCAAAAATGGGCAAAAAAATGGGTATAGCAATAATCCAGGAGAAGGAGACTAGATGATACATGATTACCAAATCAAACCAAACCCCATACCTCATGCTCACCTGAACCAAACCCAAATTGAATACCCATGACCAGGGAACTGTTATAAACTGGCTAGTGTAAGCCCACCAATCCCTCTGGCAAGAGACAATTTTTTCTGATTGGTTCACAATAATCTGGTCTAACCCCTAAATCTGAGTGATTGATTTATCCTATACCTCACAATGATAAGGGGTTAGATAGATATTACTTATACAACAAAAATAGCTATTAAAATTTATCTCTTTGGATATCAATATTAATATCACTTTCCTTCTCATACATACATCTGCAAAACTGGCAATTTCCAGATGAAGCATAAGTACCCTATTTCAAAAGGAGAGAATCTAAAAATACACCTGAATCTAAGTTTAAGTTCAGGATCTATGGTAATTTCTGGTTCAAGAAACCTGAATAAATGTGAATTATCCATCCACAACCTACCTATGAATATATAAATGTAGATTAAAAAGCAGAATGACTACAGAGATATATAAAGTGTACAGTGGAGCAAAACATATACCACATCCTGCTAGACAAAAACAGGTAGGACTTCCCACCTGGGAAGTAGAGTGAGTCATCTGGTCATTGAACCTATGAGCACTTCACTGGACTTTCTTGGAGGCATTCCTTTGAATACTATTCCCTCCCTGAGTAGAAGAGTTGTAAGGATGTCTGCCTGGAAGATGTTTCTGTACCAAAAGACTATGTCCTAAGAATATGGAATAGAGCTGAATTAATATGTTAAAGGGCTTAAGAAAATCATTGTTTTTAGAGAAGCTAGAGATTTATCTGACAACTCAATTCCGTAAACACTTAGTAAGCAATCTGTATTTTTACTGGCCACCCCATAAAACAGACAAAACTTTCAAAAGTGAAAAAAAAATTAAAATCTTTCTCACAGCATGAAGACATTATGCTCTGACCTCACTGCAGGACTCAGTTTAGTGACATATCTTTATTTGGGCTCTCACTGGGCTTCCACTAGTATTTCTTTATGGTCCTATCTCTGAATCAGAGCCTTTATCTTCCTTGTAATGCTTACTATCCCTTAAGTCAGGCAGAGAATACTTAACAGTAGGTATTAATTTTTTCTAGTAGCTTACCTTTCCATCGTTCCAAATCCTGACTTTAGTTGGGGTATATAAATAAACTTTTCTAGTTGACAGACTCCCAAATTAATAATCATTTCATCAGACTGAATTATAGATCAGTTATAATCTATAGATTTGCCCTTTTTAGCAAAGTCATATCTTTTCCTCTCACTGCTTTCATTCATACCCATTTCAAGCTAATTATGTGTCCTTCCTAAAATAATCTACTACAGACCATAAGTGAAGTAATCAAAACACATCAGCTTCTGGCATTTTTCCCCTAATCTCCCTAATTCCATACTTTTGTAGGCAAAAGCCAATGTATAATATAGTTTAATCAACTACTTCTTAACTATATAAAAATGATTACCAATATCCTCATCCAGGATAAAAAGTTTTTCCTCATGACTCTCTTCTCTACCTCAGTATACCAATTTCACACTTTGAAGTCTATTCCTTATAGTATCCATTTCTTTTTAAACATGACAACAACAAGCTCAAACTGGTTTAAATATCAAAAGAGTAAGTTCAGGTTAGGGTAGGATTCAGGGTTCATGACCTGAGCTGAAATTAAGAGTCAGATGTTTAACCAACTTGAGCCACCCAGGCACTGCTATACAATTTTTTTATTCTTAAATCTTATCCATTATACAATATTTCACAATAGTTGGTTAGCGTTGTAGAATGATCAACAACTGGTTAGTTGTATGAGTTTATTTGTAATATTATTAAGAAACATTTATAGAATATATAAGAACGGAGATAAGATACTTTATTGTAACTGGAGTGTAAAGAGGTAAAAATGTGGCTATTCTCTTTCTCATAACATATGCCTTAATTCAGGAATCTAGATCAAATTCTTTAATCAACTTTAATCATTTCCTACTTTATGAAAATCCAAGGTAAAAGTTCAATTGCCTGAAGTATGACCAACTAAATACCCTGACCAATTTTCTTTCTAAAAATGAAAAAAAAAAAAGGGTAAAATACAATGCATGGGTAAGGACAAATATGTATATTCCTTAGAATCTAAACCCAATTAAAGCAGTAGGTCAAAGAGATAAGCAGGGTCTCTGAATCCAGCTTTCAACCTTACGACAATTACTTCACTCAGATAATCTTAACCTTTGGTATTATGGATAGCCTTGAGTATTCAAGAAGAGGAGAGTGTAAGGTCTGATCAGGATGGGTATTACACAGGGAAACCTTCCCAAAATCTAGGATCAAATGAAATGTACCTCCAGTATAAAGGTGAATTATAATAACCACCACTGTCACTATTTTCCTCACTCTACAAATTGTCAGAGGAAGAAAATTGCTTTCTTGGGCTTACCTTGTCCCTGGATGAAAGAAAGCTCATAAGATGCTAAGTATAGATGCTGAATAAGCAAGTGTGAGATATATGCAAAATTCATAAGATGTGTTAAGGATAGACAGTAAGTAAGTTAGTAGCCTGAAAAAATGCACTATATAGAAAAGCAGGTATATACATGCACTGGCTGATATAAAGAATGAAATTAAAGTATTATAGAATAGAAAGGAATGAGAGAATTAACATCTTAAAAATTTCATAAAGCACTGATCACATCATCTCCAGATAGACAGTTGTGTTTCCCACAGAATCATGCATACATCAGGAACCGAATATGACCCCATGCATACTCTGCTTAAAACATGCAAGTAATATTTTTAACTGCTAGTAAGTTATCAGTTACTTTACAGCTATGGTGAGGCGCACTTTTTCCTGCATTTCTCTAATAAATTTAGAGTGTGTTGTCTCTAGAACAATTCCTAACTGTTGAAGACCATCACACTAACTGTTGAAGACCAATCATCAGCAGAGAGGCCTGATGAAACAGTGAGAGACAAAACATATGAACTTTGCTCTACACAGGATTCAGATAGTGTGGTCATTTCATCCCACTTTTGCCTACATCCACTCCATCTTTCTCCTTTTTTCTAGCTATGTGTTTCAAGTAAATTAATTTAACTACAATACAAGTATAATAATTTGGTCTGGGAGACTTTCTATTCTGTGATCTGAGAAAGCTATCATAGCATCTAGATAATTTCCCAACACTACAGCTGGTGATGAAAATGGAAGGCAATTAAAAGTCATACTAAGTGTGCAGAAATTCTCAATAAAATACTAACAAACTAAATCCAACAAAAACAATAAGAGGGAGACAAACCAAGAAACAGACTCTTAACTACAGACAATAAACTGATAGTTACCAGAGGGGAAGGGGCTAAAATAGATCATGGGGTTTTAAGAGTACACTTACCATGATGAGCACTGTACAATGTAGAGAATTGTTGAATTACTATATTGTACACCTGAAACTAATATAATATTGTATGTTAACTACACTGGAACTAAATTTAAAAACTTAAAAAAAACTTGGTAGTTATTCAAATATACAGAAATATTTACTGTTATACTTAGAGATGAAAGGACAGACAAAGATCACTAGACACTGATTAAAGCCTCTGCAACTGTAGACTAAGACAAACAAAATAAAGGAATGCAAGTTAAAAGTTACAGAGCTTTTTTCCTGTCTCATATTTACAGTACTTTCCTGGATCTATAATTTTAGGCTGATAGATATTTTCTATTGGTTCATTGAATATATTGTTCATTCTTTTTTGGCTTCCATTGTTGTTGTTGAAAAATAAACTATCAGGCTAATTGTACTTTTGTATGTACAAGTGCATTCCTTAAACCCCGTCACCTATTTTATGCATTCCACTAGTTACCTCCCCTCTGATAACCATCAGTTTGTTCTCTACAGTTAAGTGTCTGTTTCTTGGTCAGTCTCTCTTTCCTTTATCCCCCTTTACTTGTGTGTTTTGTTTCTCAAATTCCACACAAGATGAAATCATATTTGTCTATCTTTGACAGGCTTATTTCACTTACCATAATACTCTTTAGCTCCATCCATGTCATTACAAATGGTAAGATCTAATTCATTTTTATGGCTGAATAATATTCCATAAAACAATGGCCAAGTTATGGAAACAACCTAAGTGTCTATCGATAGATGAATGGATAAGGAAGATATGGTGTGTGTGTGTGTGTGTGTGTGTGTATTTATACACACAATCCATATATTATACACACAATGCATATATATATACGCACATATATATACACACATACACACACACAATGGAATATTATATAGTATGTATATATAATGTGGTATATACATATAACATATATATATAATGTGTACATATATATACACATAATGGAATATTATATGGGCTGTGTGTGTGTGTGTGTGTGTGTATATATATACACACATACATACCATATCTTCCTTATCCATTCATCTGTTGATGGACACTTGGGTTGTTTCCATAATTTGGTCATTGTAGATAATGCTGCTATAAATATCAGGATGCGTATATCCTTTTGAATTAGTATTTTTGTTACCTTTTTTATTATGTTCAATTAGCCAGCATAGAGTTCATCATTAGTTATATTTTTTTTAAAATTTATTTGACAGAGATCACAAGTAGGCAGAGAGGCAGGCAGAGAGTGAGAGGGGGAAGCAGGCTCCCCGCTGAGCAGAGAACCTGATGTGGGACTCGATCCCAAGACCCTGGGATCATGACCTGAGCTGAAGGCAGAGGCCCCAACCCACTGAGCCACCCAGGTGCCACATCATTAGTTTTTGATGTAGTGTTCAACAGTTCATTAGTTGCATTTAACACCCAGTGCTCATCACCAAACATGCCCTCCTTAACACCTATCACCAGTTCCCTTATTCCTTCTGTAACCTTCAGCTTGTTTTCCAAAGTCCAGAGTCTCTCACTATTTTTCTCCTTCTCTGATTTCTTCCCATTCAGTTTTCCCTCCCATCCCCTGTGGTCCTCCGTGCTACTCTTTATGTTCCATATATGAGTGAAACCATATGATAACTGTCTTTCTCTGCCTGACTTATTTCACTTAGCACAATCTCCTCTAGTTCCATCCATATCAATGCAAATGGTGAATATTCATCCTTTCTGATGTCTGAGTAATATTCCATTGTATATACAGAGTAAATACCTAGTAATGAAATTGATGGACTGTAGTGTAGTTATACTGTAAAATTTTTGAGGAGCCTCCATACTATTTTCTAGAGTTGTACCAATTTGCATGTCCGCCAATGTGCATGAGGGTTCCTTTTTCTCCAACACCATTTCTGTCTATTTGAATTTAGCCATTTCAGTTTGAGATGAAGAGATGAAATCTTACTGTATTGGATTTGCATTTCTCTGATGATGAGCAATGTTGAGCATCTTTTCATGTGTCTGTTGGCCATGTATATGACTTCTTTGGAGAAATATCTGCTCATATCTTCTGCCCATTTTAACTGGATTATTTGTTTTGGGGGTGTTGAGTTTTAGAAGTTCTTTTTTAAAAAAATATTATATTTTATTTGAGAGAGAGATAGAGAGTTAGCATTCACCAGTGGGGGGAGGGGCAGAGGGAGAGCTAGAAGCAGACTCCCCACTGAGCACAGAGACCCACTTCAGCCTTGATGGCAGGACCCTGAGATCATGACCTGAGCTGGTCAAATGCTTAACCAAATGAGCCACCTAGGCATCCGTAGAATTCCTTTAAATATTTTGGATAGTAAACCTTTACCAGATATGTCATTTGCAATTATCTTCTCCCATTCAGTGGATTATCTTTTAGTTTTGTTAATTATTTCCTTTGCTGTGCAAAAGATTTTTATTTTGATGTGGTCTCAACAGTTTTATTTATTTATTTTTTCTTTTCATGCCTCAGGAGGCATATCTAGAAAAATGTTGCTATGGCTAATGTTATAGACATTACTGCATGAGCTCCCTTCTAGGATTTTTATGGTTGCAGGTGTCACATTTAGGTCTTTAATCCATTCTTGGTTTAGTTTTGTGTATGGTATAAGAACGTGGTCCAGTTTCATTCTTTTGAATGTAGCTGTCCAGTATTGCCACCATCAGTTGAAGAAAGTTTTTCCTATTGCGTATTCTTGCCTTTTTGTTGAAGATTAATTGACTATATAATCACAGGTTTGTTTCTGGGCTTTCTATTCTATTCCATTGATCTTTGTGTCTAATTTGTGACAGTTCCATACTGTCTGGATTAGTATAGCTTTGTAGTATAGCTCAAAATCTGGATTGTGATACTTCCAGCTCTGTTTTTAAAAATTGTTTTAGCTTTTTAAAGTCCTTTGTGGTTTGATGTGGCTGTGGCATTTGTCATCCCATTTATCACCCAGGGTTCATTCAACTGATCTGGCTGGCTAGGCAGTTGTACCCTTCCTCCCTTAGTGCTCCATGTGCATCCCTCACAAAGCCATATGCATTGTAGAAGAGGATGATTTTCCCTGATAGAGGACCATTTTTCAGTCAAGGGTATACGAGTAGCTGTGTTCCCCTGCTAAAACCTCCAAACAAACTCTCAACTAACCCATTTATGTGGAGGATCTGATTGTTGTTTAACTGGAATTTTCCCAACTCTCTCTTGAGATGGCAGTTTGTTCAGTAAGAAGTATCTCATTTCCTTATTGGAGGGTAAAAGTCTTGTTACTATTTGGTAGAGAAGGCAACTGCAAATCTCACAAAATTTTAACAAATTCCTATAATATTATTATAATACAGCCCCACCATAAACAATCTCTGGCCCCTAGCATAAGGATTTTTTTTTTTTAATTTAACTTCTCTAGGGAATAAGCAGAGAGGAAGGATTAAATGGAGAAGAGATTGTCAGCTACCCAGCGGTTCAGGATTGGGTAGGAGAGTTTAACTGATTCTAAAACTGAGATTCAATAAATGTTCTTGCTTACAGCATCACGTATGCCTCTACTTCTAGAGGTTCTTAGTATCTTTAATTTGCACTAATTTCTGGGTCTTACAGTATGAATCAGCCTTACTTTTGGGCTCCTATCAAGATAGGCCATACAGCAGAGGTTGGCAAACTTTTTCTTAAAGTGGAAGTTAGTGAATATTTTAGGTTCCTGAGTATTATGATCTCTTTCCCAAATATTTAGTTATATTATTGTAGTACCAAACAATGATAGTCAGTGCATAAAGGAATGGGTGTGACTGTGCTCCAGTAAAATTTATTTATAAAAACAGGTAATCATCCTGCAGGCCATAGTTTGAAGATCTCTAAGCTAAAGGCTTCTAAGGTCTGCAAAGTTATTACAGACACCCACCTGCTTCTAGTTTTCAAAATTTTGTTGCTCTCTTTCTCTTTGCCTTTCTTTTATCCTCTACCTTAGTAGCAGTTTAGTGGGATTTTAAGAACGAGTAGAGGAAAACTGAAGTGCCAACATAATCTAATTTTTCAAAGTATGTGTTATTGAAAAAAACTCTCTAGAATTTTTATTAGGAATACACTGTAGATATTTATCAACTAGGAAAGAACCAACATCTTTACTACACTGACTCATCCAATACTATGAAAATGATATATCTTTACATTTATTTTGATCTAGTTCTATCAGTAATGAAAGTTTTCTTTTTAGAGGTAATTTATATGTTTCCTTACATGTATCCTTAGTATGCGATATAAGAAAGCCATGGAAGGAAAAAAAAAAAAAAAAAAAGATAGCCAAGGAAGTACAGTGCTCACATCTCCTTAAGAATGCATTAATGGTGGGGGGGGCGCCTGGGTGGCTCAGTGGGTTAAAGCCTCTGCCTTCGGCTCCGGTCATGAACCCGGGGTTCTGGGATCGAGCCCTGCGTCGGGCTCTCTGCTCCGCAGGGAACCTGCTTTCTCCCCTCTCTCTCTCTCTGCCTGCCTCTCTGCCTTCTTGTGATTTCTCTCTGTCAAATAAATAAAATCTTAAAAAAAAAAAAAAAAAAGAATGCACTATGGGGAGCACAACTGACTGACAGCCCAAGGTTCCACTTTGGTTCCACTAATACATTTTCTCCAAGGCTATCCCAATCAATGCCTGAAAACCTGAAAACATCAGGGTAAATAGGGCTAGCCAATTTCTGCCTCATACAGTATTCCTCTAATATTTACATTTTTTTTCAGGAATTCCCCCACTGGTCTAGCTTAGATTTTTTTTCAGAGTTGTACTGCTGAATTGCTTCCTACCCAGCCCCTCTCTCTTTCCCTTCCCAGGTGTCAGGTTCATGTCTATTCCTATCTATACCAATCCCTTTAAGATATTTCTCCAAATGAATTTCTTGTACTTATCTTATTTTTGTGTCTGCCTCTTGAAGATCAAACAAACAAATGGTAGTTTTATAGTATTATAAATGGTAGCTTTAATTTCATTTTCAAATTTTTATTGTGTTTATATAAGTGCCATTGGTTTTTGTGTTATGACTTCACTAGCTTGCACATTCACAAACATGACATCTGTAGGAAATTAAAATTTTATTTGTTCCTTCCTAATCTTTTAAGTTCCTTTATTGTCACTTTGTTTCATCATTACATGCTCAACGAAAAACATGTCCACCATCACAATGCTAAATGAAAATGTTAACAGTTGACAACCTTTTTTGTTCCTGAGCTCAGCAGGAATAATTCCAATATTTCATTATTAAGTGATAATAAATGTGTTAAAAGATACCTATTATTAGATTAAGGAAGTATTCTTCTAACCTTTAACTCTGTTGAATTCGATCAACGGATTCTTGTGCAAACATTGAGATTTGTATACATCCAGTCCTCATTTTACAAGGTACTATGTAAATGAAACTTCATACATACCAGAGCTATAGCCTCACATTGTACAATTCTATCATATATTATTTTATATTGCTGAGCAATAAATTCCACAAACTTAAAAGGCTGATCTGGGTTCTTTTCTGTATACTTAGGAGAAAAAGAATCTGCTTCTAAGCTCATTCAGGTAGTGGTGGAACCCAATTTCCTACATAGGACCAAAGTCGCCATTTTCTTGCTGGTTATTGGTGAAGGATCACTCCTAGCTAACAAAGTTCACCACTCCCAGGTCCTTTCCATGTGATCTCTGTGTTCAAACCAGCAACAGTATATCAAATCCTTTTTGTGCTTCAACTTTCTCTGATACCCTGTTCTACTACTAGCCAGAGAAAACTCTGTTTCTAAAGTACTCAATTGATTAGGTTAGATCCACTTACGTAATCTATATTAAAGCCAACTGATTAGTAAGTAACCTTAAGGACATATGTAAAATACCTTTTGCCAGATAATATGATGTAATCATGGGAGTAACACCAGGGAGCAAATATGTAAGCCATCTTGGAATATGAGATAAAAAAAGATCAAATCTCAGTTACCTTGGAATCTTGCAAAATAACTTGTTCAAATAAGTTTTTTTTTCAAAATGTGTATAAATTTCAGTTAACATAATACTAGGGAAAGTAAGGAATGCCTGAGGTGTTCCCCCATATTCTTTTATGTGATTAATTTTCTAATGTTAAACTAATTTTGTATTCTAAGAATAAACCTATATTAGCAATAGAGTATTATATTCTATGTACCACTAGATACGATTTTCTAATATTTGTACATGTATATTCATAAGAATGGTCTGTAATTATCTTTCTTGTAATGTCCTTGTCAGGTTTTGGTATTAATACTATATTGGCCTCTCAAAACAATATGAAAAGTATTGTCTCTTACTCTCTGGAGAACTTGCATAAAATGGTATATAATATTCTTTAAATGTACACAGTAGTTCACCAGTAAATTTATCTAGAACTAAAGTCTCTTCGGGGAAAGGACTTCCATCATGTACTCAATTTCTTTCATGTATATAGGACTATTCAGAATTTTTATTTTTTCTTGTGTCAATGTGAAAATTGTATTTCATCAAGAAATTTGTTTACTTCACCCAAATTATTTGGCATAAAGTTGTTCTTTGTATTCTCTTTAATGTCTGTAGGCCTGCAGCAATATCTTTTTCATTTTTTATCATCAAATTAATAGGCAGAGAGAAAGAAAGAGGAAGGAGAAGGGAAGAAAGGAAGGGGAAGGGGAAAGGAAGGGGAGGGAAGGGGAAGGAAGGGAAAAGAAAAATTGCATGGCCCTAATCAATAGATGCAGAAAAAAACACTTAACAAAACTCAACACCTTTTCATGATAAAAATTCACAGAAAGCTAGGAATAAAGAAGAACTCCCTCAACTGATTAACAATATCTACAAAAATCTTTATAGCTAATATCATACTTAAAAGTACAGAACTGTAAGTTTTCCCACTAAGATGAGGTCTAAGGCAAAGATGTCCTCTCACTACTCCTTATCAACATTCTTACTGGAAGTTCTAGCTAATGCAACAAGACAAGAAAAAGAAATAGAAGGTATACAGATTAAGGAAGAAGGAAAAAATTGTCTTTTGTTTCCAAATGATCGTCTACATAGAAAATTTGAAAGAACTGACCAAAAAACCCAAACAAAACAAAAAAGCACTTTCTTGACACTGACAAGCAATTATATAGCAAGGTTGAAAGATACAAGGTTAATGCCAAAACTCATTCCCTTTCTGATATACTAACAATGATAAAGTAAAACAAAATACCATATATTAGCACCTGTGAAAATAAAATATTCAGTTCAAATCTAACAAATATGTACAAGTTCTATTTGAGGAAAACTACATATAATCTTCTGATGAACAAAATCAAAAGAGGAATAAATAAATAAGAGATCAAATGTTTCATAGATAGGAAAATTCATTCTTGAAAGATTTCAGTTCATCCTAACTTATCTATAGATTCAGTGAAAACTCAAAGTCCCAGAAGATTATTTTTTGGATAGCTACAAACTGGTTCTAAAGTTTCTATTTACAGGCAAAAAATCCAGACTCAGTAACACAATACTGAAGAACAAAATTAAAGGACCAACACTACCCAGCTTCAAGATTACTATAAAGCTACAGTAATTAAGATAGGGTGGTATTAGCAAAAGAACAGATAAATAGATCAATGGAACAGAAGAGAGAGTTCAGAAATAGACATACATAATTACAGTCAACTAATCTTTGACAAAGGAGCAAAGGCAATACGATGGAACAAAGATAGCCTTTTTAAGAAATGATGCTGGAACATCCATTTGCAAAAAATAAATAAATGAATCTCATACAAATCTTATTACTTCTTTCAAGAAAATGGATCTATGACCTAAGTGTAAAATACAAAACTGTAATGTAAATGTAAAACTCTACAAGATATGCATTGGAGAAAACCTAGATGATCTTGGATATGGCAATGCCTTTTTAGCTATGACACCAAAGCCACAATCCATGGAAGAATAAACTGATAAACTAGATTTCATTAAAATTAAAAACTTCATCTCTATGGAAGACAAAGACAAGAGTATGAGAAGACAAGCTAGAGACTAGGAGAAACTGCAAAAGACATATCTGATAAAGGACTGTTTTCCAAAATTAACAAAGAATTCTTAAAATTCAACAATAAGAAAACAATGTAGTTTTAAAAAAGGGCCAGATATTTAAAAGACACCTCACCAAAGAAGGTATACAGATCTTGTATACATACAAGAAAATGTTCCATATCATATACAAATCAGTAAAATGTGAATTAAAATAACAAGAAGATACCACTACACATCTATTAGAATAGCCAAAATCTGCAACAGCGATAACACCAAATGATGGTGAGGAAGTGAGGCACAATAAATCTTCATTCATTGCTGGTGGGTATTCAAAATGGTACAGCCACTTTGGAAAACAGTTTGGCAGTTGCTTATAAAACTAAACAAGTTCCTACTATACAATCCTGCAATCATGCTCCTTAGTATTTTTCTAAAGGTGTTACAAACTGAGTTCCACACAAAAGCTTGTACATGGATGTTTATAGCAGCTTCATTCATAGTTGTCAAAATTGGAAGTAACCAAGATGTTCTCCAGAAGAGGAATGGATGAAGAAATAGGTATATCCAGACAATGAAATATTATTCAGCTCTAAAAACAAATGAGTTTATCAAATAATGAAAATACATGGAGAAACCATAAGTGGATGTCACTAAGTCAATTTTAAATGTCTACATAATGTATGATTACAACTATAAATATTCTGGAATAGGTAAAACTAAGAAGACAATAAAAAAATCAGTGTTTGCCAGGGGTTAGAGATGATAAAAGGAATAAACAGAAAGGGTACGGAGGATTTTTGGAGGCAGAGAAAATGTACTATGTAAGTCAATAATGATGAAACATGCCATTTACATGTGTCCAACCCATAGAATACATAACACCAAGAGTGTATTATAATGTAAACTATAGACTTTGGATAATGACTGTGTGTCAATGTAAGTTCATCAACTTTAACAAAAGTATCACACTGGTGGGGAATATTTGTAATGGGAGAGGCTATAAATGGGTAGAGACTGGATTATTTTAGAAATCTTTATACCTATTGTTTAATATTGATGAATAACTTAAACTATTCTAAAATAAAATAAAGTCTTATTTTTAAAAAATGAACAAAAGGGTATCAAGAAAATGATAAAAGACATACAAAACCACATGAACTAGAAGTAGACAAGTTTAGAAATGCAATGATGGGACTCAGAAAAGAACCAGAATTTTAACACTCCTTTTAGAAATAAATACTAAACTGGACAGAGCATAATGAATAGAACAGAAAATGCCCTAATAGAAATAGAAGATGAAAATATATATGCTAAAAATTAAAAAGAAATAAAGTAATTAGAAAAGGAACTAATAATACATTATAATGACATTAAGTACCTATTCAACAATTATTTTAAATATATAACACCAACCTTAAAACAAAAAAAATATCTAAAATGAATTTTAACTTTATTAAATATGCTCACAGTTGGGATGCCTGAGTGGCTCAGTGGGTTAAAACCTCTGCCTTCGGCTCCGGTTGGGATCTCAGGATCCTGGGATTGAGAGGTGCATCAGCTCTCTGCTCAGTGGGGAGCCTGCTTCCCTTCCTCTCTCTGCCTGCCTCTCTGCCTACTTGTGATCTCTATCTATCAAATAAATAAATAATCTTAAAAAAAAACCTTTAAAATTTTTTTAAAATATGCTCACAATTGATAGTAGTTTATGTATAGCAATTATAGCAATTCTGAACTATTGTGTGTCTATTAGAATTAAGCTAATGCGCCTGGGTGGCTCAGTGGGTTAAAGCCTCTGCCTTCGGCTCGGGTCATGATCTCAGTCAGGGTCCTGGGATCAAGTCCCGCGTCGGGCTCTCTGCTCAGCGGGGAGCCTGCTTCCTCCTCTCCCTCTGCCTGCCTCTCTGCCTACTTGTGATCTTTCTCTGTCAAATAACTAAATAAAATCTTAAAAAAAAAAAAGAATTAAGCTAATGAGTAAAATTATTGATAATTTTGGCAACTAAAATTCACATGATCAAAGAAGGAAAGTTTAATGTAAAATGAAGAAAGGCAGTGAAGAACCACTTGTGCTGGATTAGCATTTAAGGTATCAAAATGTGTTCAGCATATAAAAAATAAGCAATTTTCTATCCAGTCTGCCAAAATGGCCAAAGAACAATGACACTCTAATAGCAATAAACACACCCAATTCCCAGATACTGACTGGTCTTCAAACACAATTCCCTACTAAAAAGACCAGGGCTCTTAAGAAAATATTATAGGAAGAAAATTAAGAAGAGCACAGCATTTGGGATATGTTAAACAACAGAACTCAACTTTTGCAAATTTCCACACATGGTTTCATTTCTTTACAACTAACCACAAATATACAATGCTGTCTGCCATTGGATATATATCCTAACCTCTCTACCAAGTTTAAATTCTTAATGCTTCATCTATAAAATAGAAAATCAGGACAAATTTAAAAGCTCTGCTGTATTAAATGATATAAAGTGGATTAAAGTATGTAATATAGTATTTTACATACACTACACATTCGGTAAATTGTTTCCTACTTTTTCCAGTATTTTATCCTTTTTAATCCCACAATGCAGCCAATAATCCTTCCTATTAACTCAACATAGCTGCCGTTACTTAGATTTAGTAGGCTGCCAACCTGATCATAATAATTCACTCTAAAAATAAAAATGTACTTCCCTGAGACTTCTGGGGAAGATGGTGAAGTAAGAGGACCCTAGGTTCACTTCATCCCATGGAAACCAAGAAAACACCCATATTAGTATAAATAACTCAGAAAACAACCTAAAGTTTGGCGGAACAAATTCTCTACAACCAAATGTAGAGAAATGGCCATATAGAAGAGGGTAGGAAGGGAACAGAGGTTCTTGGGAGGCAAATTGACCTGCAGGGCAGTATAAGCAAGGGAGGGATGCCACCATTTCCCTTTTCCACTCCACACTCTAGATACAGGGACACTTGTGAGAACCACTACAGCATGAATACTTTCCACCCAGCTTGCTAATAGTGTGCCCTGACCCTGCACTCTTCTGCAGATCTACCCTGGACGGATTTTTCTGAGGTGGGTGTAGGTCCCCTCCCAAACCAGACTAGCTGAGACTTTGCTAACACTGCATATTTCATCCCCACACTCTCCTGTAAACCCTTTATATCAACATATCCTTGGCAAGAGTGCTAAAAGCAGTGCCACAGTTGGAACCGTGCAAGCAAACCTGACAGGAGTCAGTACCACCTTGAAGTGATTCCTGCCTCAGGGAAAGGTGCAGAAAACCACGCATACCTTTTCGATTACAGCCTCAGCACCAGGCTGGGGGCAGACATCTGATCTGACTGCAGGCTCCACTCACAATGAAAGCTTCTCAGGGGACAACACAGTGAAAGTGCCCTGCAATTCAGTGCTCCCATAGCTCTGGAAATTCCCTGGTCTCATTCAACTCAAGCCCAAGATGGGTCATTCTGGACAAATTACAGCAAAAGAGCTAAATGAAATGTAGATAAGCAATATTTTTTTTTAAGATTTTATTTATTTATTTGACAGAGAGAGATCACAAGTAGACAGGCAGGCAGAGAGAGAGAGGGAAGCAAGCTTCCTGCTGAGCAGAGAGCCCAATGTGGGACTCGATCCCAAGACCCTGAGATCATGACCTGAGCCAAAGGCAGTGGCTTAACCCACTGAGCCACCCAGGCGCCCCGATAAGCAATATTCTTAATAGAGCATTTAAAGTAATGGCCATAAAAGATACTCACCAGACCTGAGAAAAAAGTGGAGGACCTCAGTGAGATCTTCAACAAAGAGACAGAAAACAGAAAAAAAGAACCGCCTGAAATGACGAGCTCAGTAACTAAAATTAGAAATACATTACATTGAATAAATACTAGAATAGATGAAGCAGAAGAAAGGATAAGCAAGTTAAAGGACAGAGAAATGGAAAGCCAACAAGCTGAATAGGAGAGAGGGAAAAATAAGAAAAAATGAAAACAGGCTAAGGAAATTCAGTGATACCATCAAGTATAGTAACATTCACATTATAGGGATCCCAGAAGTAGAAGATAAAGAAAAGGGGGTAGAAAATTTATTTGGAGAAATAATAGCTGAAAACTTCCCAAATCTGGAGAAGGAAATAGAAATCCACATCTAGGAGGCACAGAGAACTCCCAACAAAATCAACTCAAAGAGACTCAATAATAGCAATTAAGAGAATTTTAAAAGCAGCAAGAGAAAAGAAAATGGTTTTGTACAAGGGTAATCCCAAAAGGTTAATAGCTGACTTTTTCAGCAGAAGTTTTACAGGCAGAATAGAGTGGTCTAAAAGGGAAAAAAAATAATAATAATAAAAAAAAATTTAAAAATAAAATAAAATCTGCAACAAGGAATACTCTATCCAGCAAGGCTATCATTCAAAATAGAAAGAGAGATAATGAGTATCTCAGGCAAACAAAACTTTGAGTGGAAAGGAAAGGTATAAGCAGAAGCAAGAAAAGTAGGAAAAACAAAAGCAGTAAAATGAACCCTATCTATAAAAATCAGTCAAGGGATTCACAAAATAAAAGGATATAAAGTAAGATAACATATACATTAAAAGTTAGAGGGGGGAGAAGAAGAAATTTAGCCTTTTTAGAATGGGTTCAAAGTTAAGTAACCATTAACTTAATATAGACTACTACACACATAAGATATTAATACAAACCTAATGGTAACTACAAGTCAAAAACTGGTAATAGATATGCAAAAAATAAAGGGAAAGAAATAGAGTTATATCACTAAAGAAAGCCAACAAACTGTGAGATAAGAGACCAAGAGAAAAAAGAAACAGGGAAGAACTAAAAAAACAACACAGTAACCAGGAACAAAATGGCAATAAGTACATACCTATTAAAAATTATTTTGAATGTAAATAGACTAAATACTCCAATCAAATGACACAGGACAAGAGAATGGATAAAAAAGAAAGACCCATCTATATGCTCTTATCCAAATGACCTATAGACACAGGCAGATTAAAAATTGAGGAATGGAAAAGCATTTGTCATGCAAATGGATGTGAAAATCTGGGGTGTCAATATTTATATAGGACAAAGTAGAATTTAAAACAAAGATGGTAAGAAAAGACAAAGAAGGATACTACATAATCATAAAGGAAATAATCCAACAAGATGATATAACAATTGTAAATATTTATGCATCCAACATGTGAGCACCTAAATACATAAAGCAGCTAATAACAAACATAAAGGAAATAATCATTAATACAATAATACTGGGTGACTTTAACACTCCACTTACATTAATGGGTAAAAAAATCAACAAGGAAACAGTGGCTTTGAATGACACATTGGACTGGGTGAATATAACAGACACATTCAGAATATTCTATGCTAAAATAGGAGAATACAGTCTTTTCAAGTGCACTTGGAACATTCTTCAGAATAGATCACATGTAATGCTACAAAACAAGTCTCAACAAATTCAAAAAGATTGCAGCCATATCACACATCTTTTCTGACCACAACACTATGAAACTAGAAATCAACCAAAAGAAAAAGTCTGGAAAGAACACAAATAGATAGAGGTTAAATAAAATGCTACTGAACATCGAATGGGTCAACCAAGTAATCAAAGAGGAAATAAAAAATTACAAGGAAACAACTAAAAGTGAAAACAAATAGATCCCAAACCTTTGGGATGCAGCAAGAGCTGTTCAAAGAGAGTTTATAGCATTACAGACCTACTTCAAAAAGGAAAAAAAAAAAAACTCAAATATATATTAATTTTACATTTAAAGGATGTAGAGAAAAAAACAAACAAAACCCAAGACAAGTAGAAGGAAGGAAATAATGAAAATTAGAACAGAAATAAATGAAATAGAAACTTTAAAAGAACACACACAAAAGAACAGACCAATGAAACCAAGAAGTGATTCTTTGAAAAGCTCAACAAAATTGTTAAACCTTTAGCCAGATTCATGTGAGAGAAGGAGTTGGGGGGAGATTCAAATAAACAAAATCAGAAATGAAAGAGGAGATATAATGACCAACAACAGAGAAATACAAGGGATTGTAAGAGAACATTATGAAAAATGATATGACAACAAATTGAACAATCTTTAAGAAATGGATAAATTCCTAGAATCTCATAACTTCCCAAACTGAATCAAGAAGGAATAAAAAATTTGAACAGATGATTGCCAGCAATGAAATTGAATCAGTAATAATAAAAAAAAAAAATCCTACAACAAACAAAAGTCTTTGGGGCCTCTGGGTGGCTCAGTAGGTTAAGCTTCTGCCTTCAGCTCAGGTCACCATCTCAGGGTCCTGGGATCAAGTCTGCATCAGGCTCTCTGCTCAGCAATGAGGCTGCTTACCCCCCTCTCTGCCTGCCTCTCTGCCTACTTGTTGTCTCTGTCAAATAAACAAATAAAAATCTTAAAAAAAAAAAAAAAGGTCTAAGACCAGATGGCTTCACAGATGAATTCTACCACACATGTAAAGAGGAGTTAATATCTATTCCTTACAAACTATTCCAAAAAAATAGAAGAGGAAGGAAAACTTCCAAATTCATTCTATGAGACCAGCATTACCTTGATACCAAAATCAGATAAAACCACCACAAGGGGCACCTGGGTGGGTCAGTGGGTTAAGTCACTGCCTTGGCTCAGGTCGTGATCCCAGGGTCGTGGGATCAAGTCCTGCATCGTGCTTTCTGCTCAGCAGGGATACTGCTTCTCCCCCTCCCCCTCTCTGCCTGCCTCTCTGCCTACTTGCCATCTCTGTCAAATAAATAAAATCTTAAAACACACACACACACACACACACACACAAAAGAGAACTACTGATTGATATCTCTGATAGATATGAACACAGAAGTCCTCAAGAAATATTAGGAGCTGAATCCAACAGTACATTAAAAAAAAAAATAAACTATTCAGACCATCAAGTGGGATTTATTCCTGGGATGCATGAGTGGTTCAATATTTGCAAATCAGTCAATGTAATAAATTACAAGAAGAGAAAAGATAAAAACCATATTTCAACAGAGGCAAATGACAAAGTACAATTTGACAAAGTACAATGACAAAGAAATCTGACAAAGTACAAAATCCATTCATGATTAAAAAAACAAAGTAGGTTTAGGGAGAATATGTCTCAACATAATTAATGCCATTAAACACACACACACACACACACACACACACACAGCTAACATCATACTGAATGATGAGAAACTGAAAGATATCCTCAAGATCAGGAACAAGGCAAGGATGCCACTTTCACCACTTTTATTCAACATAGGACTTGAAGTCCTAGCCACAGCAATCAAACAAGAAAAATACATAAAGCCATCCAAAGTGGTAAGAAAGAAATAAAACTTTCACTATTCACAGATGACATGATATTATATATAGAAAACCCTGAAGACCACCAAAAACTAGATTAAACACTACTAGAACTGGTGAATAAATTCAGTAAGGTCACAGGATACAAAATTGATACACAGAAATCCACTGTATTCTATATACTAATAAACCAATATAAAAATGAGTAATTAAGATAACAGTCCCACTTACAAGTGCACCAAAAATAATAATATGTCCAGTAATAAACTTAAGGAGGTAAAAGACCAATACTCTGAAAACTATAAAATATTGATGAAAGAAACTGATAATGATACAAGCAAATGGAAAGATAATTCATGTCCATGGATTGGGGAAACAAATATTGTTAAAATATCCATACCATCCAAAGCAGTTTATAGATTTAATGCAATCCTTATCAAAATACCAAAAGCATTTTTCATAGAACTAAAACAAATAACCCTAAAATTTGTATGGAACCACAAAAGACCTCAAATAGCCAGAGCAATCTTAAAAAAGAATAATAATACTGGAAGAATCACAGTCTCAGATTTCAAGAAACACTACAAAGTTGTACTAATCAAAATAGTATAGTACTGACACAGAAATAGACACAGTTATCAGTGGAATAGAATAGAGATCTCAGAAATAAACCCACAATTATATGGTCAATTAATTTTCACCAAAGCAATAAAGGATATACAAAGGGAAAAAGTCTTTTCAACAAATGGTGCTGGGAAACTGGACAGTTAAATGTAAAAGAATGAAACTAGACCATTTTCTTATACCAGAAACAAAAACAAACTGAAATACTGAATACCTAAATGTGAGACCTGCAACCATAAAAGTCTTAGAAGAGAACATAGGCACCAGTATCTCTAACATTGGCCATAGCTACATTTTTCTCAATATGCCTCCTAAGGCAAGGGAAACAAAAGCAAAAATAAACTCGGGACTAAATCTTCTACACAGCAAAGGAAACCATCAACAAAACTAAAAGACAATCTGCTGAATGGGAGGAGATATTTGCAAGTGACATATCCAGTAAAGGTTCATATCTAAAATATATAAAGAACTTACAAAACCCAACACCCCCCCAAAAAAAATAATCCAATTAAAATTGGGCAGAAGATACGAAGAGACATTTCTCCAAAGAAGATACACAGATGGCCAACAGACACATGAAAAGATGCTCAACATCACTTATCACCAGGGAAATGCAAATCAAAATGACAATGAAATATCACCTCAAACCTGTCAGAATGGCTAAAATAAAAAACACAAGAAACAAGTGTTGGTGAAGATGTGGAAAAAAAAGAACCCTCGTGCACTATTGGTGGGAGTGCAAACTTGTACAGCCACTGTGGAAAACAGCATGAAGATTCCTCAAAAAATTGAAATTACCATGAGATCCAGTAATCGCACTACTGGGTATTTACCCAAAGAGTACAAAAGCACTAATCTGAAAACATGTATGCACCCCTATGTTTACTATAGCAGTATTCACAAGAGCCGCATCATGAAAACAACCCAAGTATCTATTGATCAATGAATGGATAAAGTAAAAGTGATGTGTATATAAACACCACACACACACAATTACTCAGTCATAAAAAAGAATGAAATCTTGCCATCTACAACAACACGGATGGATCTAAAGGGCATAGTGCTAAGTGAAATAAGTCAGGCAGAGAAAGACAAATATCATATGATTTCACTGGTGTGTAGAATCTAAGAAACAAAACAAAGAAAAAAAGAGAGAAATCAAGAAACAAACTCTAACTATAGGGAACAAACTGATGGTTACCAGAGGGGAGTTGAAGAGATGGGTGAAATAACTAGAGGGGGTTAAGAGTACACTTATGATAAGCACTGAGTAGTTTGTAGAATGGTTGAGGCATTATGTTGTGTACCTGAAACTGACTTAACACTGTTATGTTAATTATACTAGAATTAAAGTTTTTTAAAAAATTAAAAATTGCACTTCCCTTGCACAGTTTCATCTATATCAGAGGTACCATTACTTTAAAAGATAATAGCATCAATCATAACAATTTTCTAAATTTAGGCAATATATGATATTTCAAGTCTGTACATAAAGTTTCAAGCAGTTTAAATGAACAGTTTTTAAGCATGGTGCAAAGTATTTGGGTGTGGAAATGGCTGGAAATTAACATATGACAGGACTAATTATTTGTACTTTTAGGCGCTCTCAGAGGAGCTTTATGTATTGCCCAGTTCCTTTCTGTTTTCCCTTTCCATAGATGAATCCAGATATACTTTTCTGATTCTAACTTCCATAATCTATCTATGTATTTATCAACTGAGCAAACTATGTTTTGAGCACCTAACATATGTCAAGCACTCTGTTACATACTAGAGATAGAGAATGTACAGTACATCTAGAAATAGAGATAATTATACAGACAACTGTAATATAGCATGGTAAGTGCTCATGATAATGACAGTATGTTATGAACATTGTCAGAGCAAATATCCCAGCCATTTGCCCAAAGCAAATTGGTAGCAATTGGAAGATTATAAATTGTTGAATAAAATTAGATTTATATTTTTGAAAGATTGCTATGTGTATGCTGTTGCAAATGTTATTAGAAGGAAACAGGAATCAAAAAAGAAAAAAAAAAGAGTGTATTTCCCATGGAATCAAATAATTCAGAGAGCACAAGTTATAACAACAATAATGACAATATTTAAAATATAGCAATTAATAAGAATGTGTTATGCTTTATATTCATGATTTTAAATTCCCACAAGCAAAGAGTGAAATAAGTCCTGCTTTTAGCCCCTGCTCTATCCCATTCAGCATATGAGGAAAGTTGGGCTCAGAGCAGTTAAGTAATGGGCCTAATAGAACAGCATTTTAAAGAGAAAAATAATTCAAATCAGTCTGCCTTGAACCACTGTGTCATTTATTATTACTGATGTCTCTTTCCACAAAGCTCATTCAAATTCTGTTCACTCTTGCTAAATGTTCAGAAATTATTTCCATGCATAAGGATTTTATCTCATGTTACATGAATATTAGAGGAAATCTTGAATCTAAAAGAGAAAAACTCAATATCGGGGGCATAAACTAAAGACAAGTCCCTTTAATTAGATGTTTATTTTATGTAAAATGCATACTAAATTGAAATGGAACATATGAGACAGAAATAATATTTTAAGTGTATATATACCTGTCAGTAACTGTGTGAAACTTTCCCACATCTTTTATTCCAAATCATTTTATGTGCCCTAATTTGTGAGCCCACTCTCTCTTGCACTTTGACCTTAGTTTGAAAAGTATATGGGACCTCTTCCTCAGAAGTTTTAGGTACTGTATTTTGGTCAGATTTGCTACTTGTCCCTCATACTTATTTCTCTTTATCAGGGCTATTGCAATCTTTGATTTAGCACATGCAGGATAATTCAGAACATTTTCTCAGCCTAACCACATAATGTTGAATATCATTTCAGTGAAACTTCTTAAATCTTGCTTTCTCAGGTAATGCCCATTGCCCAACTTTAGATCTACTTAATCCTACCTATGTTTCAGGGCTAATTATCATTTCTGTCTTCTGAACTCTGCCATTTTGCAGTGAAGAATACACTATATGAGAATATTCATTTATTTTTTTCATATGTTTGATGTTCGGCACAACTAATACAAATAAGTTTATGGCAGAGTAGCCTACCTTATCTCCCCAATTACAATGCTGAGAGATTCTTGAAAGAAAAGTTTTCCTCTATTTGCAAATGCCAGCCATTGGAAAGGAATACAGGAAACAAAGAGAGAGGAAAAGACAACTAACCAAAAAATAAGTAGATTGATGTGGCAGCAGATATTTCTGCAAAATTATCTTCACACACCCCCAAAATATGTAATCTTCACATATTTCATGATTTGTATTTCTATTGTATCCCTTTGTATATATACAACTTATATTCCTAATACATCCCATTATATGAGAGAAATTCAAATTTTTCACTGATATTTTTAAACTTAATAAAAGAAAACTATCTGCATCAATGATTAATAAGAGCTTTATTGACTGGCTGTTCATATGGCAAATTTAAAATAAAAAATAAAAGTATCAATTTATATTACACTAAATACTATAATATTGCCACAGAGTATGTGGTATTTTCCTTAAAACTATTTCAAACACTCTATAAAATACCATTTTGATAGAGAATACAAAAATACAAAAAAGAGAATATTATTAGAAAATTGCCTTTTCATCAGATTTTATATTGTTTTAATATTCAAATAGTAAAGAAAACATACCTCGTGTTTTTCCGAACTAAGAAACCACGTATCCATCTTTGAACAATCAAAACTGGAGAATTATGAGCCAGAATTTCATTAATTTTTGAGATAATATGCTTGATATTATTAATTTCATCATCATAGGTTGATCCCTGTATAGTGAAAATATATTTAATATTTATATTTCATGAAAGTATTTACAAGGGACATTTTAAAATTGCTAGTCTAATAATAAAAGCTATTAAAATGTTCACAAGTATCTTATAGGCATAATAGTTATATAATAAATACATTTTCTTTTTTTTAGATTTTTATTTATTTATTTGATAGACAGAGATCACAAGTAGGCAGAAAGGCAGGTAGAGAGAGAGAGAAAGAGGAGGAAGCAGGCTCCTTGTTGAGCAGAGAGCCCGATGTGGAGCTTGATCCCAGGACCCTGGGATCATGACCTGACTTGAAGGCAAAGGCTTTAACCCACTGAGCCACCCAGGCGCCCGAATAAATACATTTTTATAACTATTTTATTAGATCATAATACCAAGAATTAGTAGCACAAAATGATTTCAATTTTCTACATAAAATGCAAGACCCATGATGATAAATTTCTTCATTCTAGACTCTTTTCCCAATCTGATAACATAAATATAAAATTTTGACCACAGTCATGTTGATCTTTAAAAGGTGGTGGCATGAGTAGGTATTCAATGAAACTCTAAAAGTATTCTGTGGTTTCCCATAGGAAACTGACATATGTTAGATTCACAGAATAATTTACAGTAGTTCAAAATTTGTTGCAGCTTAACTAGAATGTTGGACACTTTATCAGGTTACAGCTCATTCCCATGAGGAGAAATATTCTGTAGTACCTTTAAAGGAATTATCTCTAAGATCTATGCCTGCAAAATTTTAGATTTGGGATCATATAGACTCCCTATAACCTACTGATCCTACTAACCTACTGGTTAGAAATAACGCTACTTTACTTACATTTTGAATGTAAGGGTTATACATGAAAAACCTAAAATTTTTATTGTTTGTAAGTCACCCACCCTGAAAATTACCAACCCACCACTTCATGTCCTCTTTTCTGCCTATACACTCAATCAGCTATGTACATCCAGCAAAAGAAATCACAAAGGCTTGCAAATTAGTACTACTTTGGGTTTATATTTACAAAAATGCATTACTAATTAACAAAAGCTTTACATGGCCCTGGCTTGCTTCCATTCCAGTAAGAGCTACTGCAATTGTTCAGTTCTGTTCTCTACACTCTTTTTAAGTATTTTCCCTAGAACTCCCTAAACATCTATTCACAGATGAAACAGGGCCATAAATTGAACTCCATCAATCAAATCTCTTCCATTAGCTACATTTAACTGTATTTCCATTTAACTATATTCCTATCTATTCTGAATAGAAATGCCTTCTATTCAACCTTAAAACAAGAAATATTTCCCTTCCTGTCCAAGATAGGCATTCCATTGCTGTTAAGTCCCATCTCTCTCTGTTTCACTATTACCTTTTACTGGCACTATCCTTTTACCTATTAATATGATGTAGCCTTTCCCATCTTTAAAATGCGCCCATATAAATGATTGCACTTATCCCAACCCTCCATCCTTTGTATTTAACTTTCATTAAGAGCCCAGATTCTTGATATAGAATTCTGTATTTGCTGTTCCTACTTCCCCTTTTCTGTATCTCCACCCACTGGATTTTACCCCTACCAATGTATCTGATACTTTTACAGTGGATATTCCTCCCTTAACTACTTCCCTTGGCTTCTGTAAACCACTCCTCCTAACTTTCCTCTAACTCCGGTTTACTTCTGGTCCTTTTTTTCCTAAGGTTTTATTTATTTACTTGACAGAGAGAGACACAGCGAGAGGGAACACAAGCAGAGAGAGAGGGAGAAGCAGGCTTCCTGCCAAGCAGGAGCCGGATGCGGGTCTTGATCCCAGGACCCTCGGATCATGACCTGAGCTGAAGGCAGATGCTTAAGGGATGAGCCACCCAGGCGCCCCACTTCTAGTCTTTTTAAATACCTATCATACCTGTCTAGTGTCACATTTAAAGGATTTTCTCTATTTGTCTCTTCTCAATTCAAACACACTCTCCAGATGATTGTACCTAATTCATAGCTTCAATACTTTCCTATGAGCTGAGGATTCCCAGCTTTCTAGCTTTAGGCCTGAACTGTCTATTAAGCTAAGGAATAGTATGATCAAACTGATACCCAGTTAAATTCAGCTTTCCCAAAAGTGAATCTTGCTTCTTAAACTGCTTTTTCAGATGCTCCTAGTAAATGGTACTAGTGCGCACAGTCACTTAACTCAGAAACCCTGGGACCATCCTAAGCTTTCTCTTTCTCTCTTTTTTTTTATGCTTCCTTATACCCAAATATTGGTAGATCCGGTCTATTCAATATCCTAGTATCTCTCTGACTTCTCCCTTTTCTTCTAATCTCTGCCATTGTTTTTTACTGCATGTCTTTATCACTTCCTTAACTTGTTAAAAATGTCCTTATATCTGACATAATCCCTATTTCCCAACTCCCTTTGAATCATAATATACACTATTGCTAGAGTGAACTTCCCAAAATGCAAATCTGATCATATGGCATCCCTGCTTAATATATTTTACAGGTACATCACTGAGAGATCAATTACACATTTCTTGATTTAGAACACAAAATTCTTGATCTAGCCCCTTTTTAACCTCAATTTCATCTCCCTTCGCCCCACACAAGCCACTTTCCACAATGGCAATATCCAGCAACTTATACCCCTGAAAACTATCTGATACTTACACCTCAATGCTTTTTACAGATGCCATTGAGTTTCTTGTCTGCCGTTCTCAATTATTTATCTCACTATCTTAGGCTTTTGGAGATTCAATTCTTTCTTCCAAGAAGCCTTTCTTGACATTGATCTGAGTTCAATACCCTTCTATAATATTATCCTTGCAGCACTCATTTGTCATACTGACAATTTTGAGTTTTACCTGAGCCCTCTGATCCTAGGAAATGGGAAAGGTTAAGAAATCTCCTTACCCCTTCGTTTCAGAAAATGGAAGCATGCTTCCTCCATATTACTTAGATAGTACCCATCAATGCCCCTCTAGTTTACCTATGATAAGGACCTGACACAGATTCTCTAAATTCCCATTTGCCTTTTAATGATTAAACTCTTTTGTCCCCACTGATCAATCAGAACAAAATGCTTGTTAACCAAACTTTGATTAAGATATCCTCCCCCCGGGGGCGCCTGGGTGGCTCAGTGGTTTAAGCCTCTGCCTTCCGCTCAGGTCATGATCTCAGGGTCCTTGGATCGAGCCCCACATCGGGCTCTCTGCTTAGCGGGGAGCCTGCTTCCCCCTCTCTCTCTGCTGCCTCTCTGCCTACTTGTGATCTCTATCAAATAAATAAATAAAAATCTTAAAAAAAAAAAAAAAGATATCCTCCCCCACCCCCTCCCCAGGCCCCTGAACTTTGGCCCACTTTCAGTCAGAGCCACCATATAACCCTCCTTTAAAGGCCCCTCCTAAGATACGCAACTCTCAAGATAAAATATTCCCTGGTTTATGGTCAGATCATGCCACTCCCCTTCAACCTACTAACAGACACCAGTTCTCTCCAGTCTTATTTACTCTGCCAAGAAAAAACTTTTGACTAACCTTAATAATGTTTGAAGATTGCTGATCAGTTAGACCATTCCCACTATTGCAACAGCCCCTTTCCCTCCCTTGCAATAATCTTTTTGAATAAAGTTTCTCCTAAGTCTTCATTTGTCTTTTATTTGACAAGTTTATACTATGACACAATTATTGCTCTATATTTCCCACTTGCAATATAAACTCATTAATTTTAACAAATCATTCTTTATCCTGTATCTCTAGGACTAAGTTAACTACTGGTCTGTAATGGGTATTCAATTACTAGTTGACTATTAAATCACTAAGTAATGGTAACTTATACATTGTGATATTTGGTCTCTAAGTTTGATTTGGTATTATCAACCTATTTTTGTAATTCAACTCTTACTTGGCTACAGTAATATTCCTAATTTTTCTTCCTTTTAAATGTTTATTTTTCAGTCTGTTTTGTTGGTGCCTTTTCTTTTTCAAACTATTTAACTATTTAAATGTTGGTATAATTTAGGCTTTCTTTCTTTTTCATCTATGCTAATTCTCCTCAAATGATCACCTTCTTTGCTACATCTTACTATCTCATATATGCTGATTATCCACATAGTTATATCTTTTATTAGGAATTACCTCTTTACAATTCTATAAAATAAAATTCCAATTCTTTTTCTCTACTTACATGTCAAAAACTGAAATGATTGAAGTGCCTGAAGTCAGTTAAGCACCTGACTCTTGGTTTCAGGTCAGGTCATGTTCTCAGGGTTGTGAGATCAAGCCCTGCAATTCAGCTCCATGCTTAATGCAGAGTCAGCTTAGCTCTCTCTCCCTCTGCCCCTCCCCTTCATGCTCTCTCTAAAATAAACAAATAAATCTCATAAAAAGGAGAGGGGCATCTGGGTGATTTGGTCCATTGAGCCTCTAACCGTTGGTTTTGGCTCAGGTCCTGATCTGTGTTGAAATCCAGCCCTGCATTGGGCTCTGCATTCAGCATGGAGTCTGCTTGAGATTCTCTCTTTCTCTCTCCCTCTAAATCTTCCCCTTGCTCGTGCTCTCAAAATAAATAAAGAAAATCTTAAAAAGCAAACAAACAATTATCTCACACTGCATTACAGATGT